>NW_024041484.1:1899014-2499014 GCF_014851395.1 Micropterus salmoides
TGAACTAAAGAATATATAATGTTATTAATATTTCTAGAATATCTTTGGTATTCAGCTAATAACCCAACCTACCCCCAACACCCCTCTGTTTCCTGTCTGCATCCCCACTATCACCATCTAATTAGAAAACATACCAAAAAAAGCTTAGAGGAAAAAAAAAAAGGTACATAAATGAGCAGGGAGCTAAAGCTAACATGGATATGGGGTGGCGATGGGACAGTGGATAAGACACTGTGACACATCCACCACTGTGTCCCTGAGCAAGACACTAAACCCCTAGTGTGTGTGTGTGTGTATATATATATATATATATATATATATATATATATATAATCGCTTTGAATAAAAGTGTCAGCTAAATGTAGATCTACACAGTAGAGAAGTGTGTATGTACCATCAAGTGGAGTAGAACATCAGCTTATCTTGGTTTAATACTCTTTCTGTGTGTTCCAGGTGACTATCTGGGTGGAGAGGCATACTGGGCAGGTGGTCTGCACCTCTACACTCCGCTGCCCTTCAGACCAGGCAAGGGCGGCTTTGGAGACCTTTTCAGAACGCACTTCTTCCTCAACGCAGGCAACCTCTGCAACCTCAACTATGGTGGGTGGAATAGTACTAGATGCATTACATACCTGCTTGGTTTAAAAAAAAGTCAGCAAAAATCTCATATAAATAAAATATACAACATGTTGAGATTGTTGTGTGTGCAGGTGATGGTCCCCGGGCGCACCTTCAGAAGCTAGCTGAGTGTATTCGCTGGTCGTACGGAGCGGGAATTGTGCTACGGCTTGGGAATATTGCCAGACTGGAGCTCAACTACTGTGTGCCCATGGGGGTTCAGAGCGGAGACAGGTAGACCGCTATTCATTTACACTTCTACATGTTACAGGACTAAGGTTCACTGATCAAATTTTTTTACTCACTGTCACAAAAAAACATTATAATAGTAGTGCCCATGTTGTCTGCTCACATCATTCCAACAGTAGAGTCCTGCGATGACCGTTATAATGTTGACAGACATGTTTCTGGATAGTGAAGATGGCCTATAATCTGTAGCCTTTAGTGCCAAAAGCTGGTCTGCTCATCTGAGATCACAGCTGAAACCGCGGACAGACGATACAGCGGTGCAACATGTCATATTTAATTGACGCCGCTTTAAAATGACTGCTGCGAGGAAGTGACATCTCTTTCGTTAAATGCCTGTTTCCTCGACTCCTCTCTCCTCGCGTCTCCTCCTCGAGCTCGTATCTCGGGTGGGAGGAACTAAGACTCACCGGGAGGAGTCAAGGGCTGCGTCCCAAAAGTAAAAAAAAAAATCTCCTTTCCTACCCAAACATGTGAAGGAGAATCCGTAAGGACTTAGGAAAAGGAAATCTGACTGCTCTTTTCTAGGCGACGTAATTATGCGACGGCGGATGTTACTGACGTGGCCTGCCGTGATGAAACTACAGTACAATGTTCTGAAGATTGACTACAAAAAGCGCATCTTTGACACTGCGCCCCATGTTGTTGTAATGCAGACCATCTAAAGGTGGACAACACGGTGGAATATATTATACAACATCCACCAGGTTAGAGGTTATCCAGCTGGATCTTTGCCTTTATTAAGGCGAGGGTGTCAGCATCTGTGACTGAAGTAAAATTAATTAATGATATTGCTGAAGGCGGCAGTACATAACGAGAGGCTACACGCTGCAACATTATCCTCACTTTGATCACGGTACAAGACCAGTAGCCTGACATAGCTCCTAGGTGATATTGTTGACAGTTTTAAGACATAGCCTATGCATATTAGCAAGTTATGGCATAAGAGAGAAAGTGCTTAATAGCAAATGGTAACTTGGGGTAACTTGTGGGAATCGGAAGGTCGGCGGTTCAATCCCTGGCTCCCCCTGGTTGCGTGTCGAAGTGTCCTTGGGCAAGATACTGAACCCCGAATTTTAAATCATTGAAGTCAGACACCATTGTGAGTGCAATACTAAATCGGTGGAGTACTCATTTCATTTTCAAAACCTCAATGTTACATATAGCACTATGTAATATAAGGATTTTTCTGACAGCATAGTTCCTAACTTGTCTTCTGTCTTCTCCCATCTCATAGGATATGTGACGGTGTCCAGTTTGGAGCAGGAATTCGCTTCCTGTGACCTCATCACTCCGCTGCCCTCAGTACTCCAGCAGAGGCTGTGATGTGAAAAGGGAGACCGTCTTGTTGTTTGTCACCTGTAACTTGTTCTAGCATGAGTCCTGTGTCCTGACCCCCCAACCCTCCTTTGATATGCACCATTTTAGGCTTTTGAAAAGTGCAGGGACATAAAACTAGTGAAACTTTTTACAGTAAAAACTGAACGGGCTTTCACCCATTTGAGAGACAAAAGTAACCAGATATAAGATTTCTTTAGCAGCAGCCCCAAGACATAATGATACCTATGGCAGCAATACAGTCATAGAGAAGCATTTACAAATTCCAACATGTCAGCAGGTTTTCTCTAGTGAATCTTGATTTTGTTTCGATTGAAACCACTGTTTTCTCTTTCCTTGGTTTGTCTCCAGCACTGGCACCTTGTCTGTGGAAAAGTCATCTACTAGTGATTTCACCCAGTGTGTTGCTGTGGTGATATAAAGTAACTTATTTTCCAGAATGTTAAAGAGATTTTTGGCACGTTCCATGTTTGCCTTCCATGCTTCTTGTCCAGGAGCACGGCTTGTTAATAATTGTTTGCCAGTTTTAACAGCCTATTGACCTGATGACTTTTGTTAAGTCACACTGAGTGATTGAGAGAGTGCAGCAGCAGCAGCCGGGGAGTGACCCCAGAGAAACCAGTGCTTTAATCAAAGCAGCGGTGTTCGAAGGGAATCAACCCCCCATGCCAAAGCAGCTCAAACATTGTTGTCTGATGTGAAGTACAGCGGGTTGATCTCTCGGGATGGCAGCAGAGGTGGACCCCCCCCACTCCCACCCGAGCAACATCCACCACCAGTGCTCTTACCTTTAGTCCTCTTTTTGATGTTGTTGAATATATTCACAAATAAATCACAGCTGCTCCCTTGGTTTTTTTTTTGGATCCTTTGTGTTTTCTCAAATACACATTAAAGAGGCAAGTGAGAAAATGAGCAGGTATAATGAGCAGGTGCAGGTATCAGTATTAGATCTCGTCAGTGTGATTCATTTGTTAGTGGTGCTTGGTGTTTCTTGCCTTTTAGGTAAATTTGGTATTCTTCTAATAGGATTGATTCTATAACATTTTGGACCACACCTGTTATAAAAGTTCTGTAAACCTTAATTTGTAGTTAATAATTTAATTTATGAGTAGTTGTATTACCTCATGGGATAAAGGGACATCCAAAGGGTGGAATAAATGCAACAGTAATTGCCAGGAAGTTATTCAGTCTACTGGGAACAGTGGACGTTGAACGAGACCCAGAAGGTGCTTCCTACTACTTTTTCTGGATGACATGAACAAGTGTGTGTCTATGTCACAGCCCTGCCTCCCTGCAGCTTGTGAACCAATAGTTTAAGCCTTTGCTCCACAGAAACCTGTGATCAGCGCTTCTGTGTGGGAGCGTGGGCAGGTGTGCAGCAGGTGAATGCTGCGAAGAGCTATGCAAGTGGTGCAGACGTACACTGCATTCTTTTTTTGTCAGCAGGATATCTGAGCCTAAGTCAACCTTAGATCTTTAGAATTTCAATATAAAGACAGATAAAATACAGCGCCAGCTTACTTAAAAGTATATATATATATATATGTATGTATGTTGCAGAGTGAAAATTATGGTATTACTTTAACAAACACTTGGTGGTGCAGAAGGGGACTGTACGTTTGCAGAATGACATCTGAGCTCAAGTCAACCTTTAATCTTAACAGTTACAAAACAATACATTCTTTACTTTATGAAGCAATTAAAAAATGACAAAAATGTCCAATGGTAGGCCCCTGCATCACCAAAATACATTAATCCACAATCACTAGGTCGACTTCTGCTCTTCCTAGGCTACAGTCATTTGTTAGCATGTTAGCAAACAATGGCTAGTGGCTACCAATTCATAATGCTTGCATTATCAGTATAAGATAAGACATTACTTTATTAATGCCTCATTAGGGAAATTCGTGTTGGCACAGCAGCACATGTAAAGAACAAAAATTCAACAAAAGTAGAATCAGTCACTTTCTTACATAGACGTAATAATATACACACACTGCATACACACTTTATACAATCCAAAATATATTGTATATAAAAGTGATCTTGCCGAATAAGTTATTGAACAAATTACATATGAATATTTTAGGCTAAATCCAATTTAAATATCTATTAACATTTTGAATTAAGCGCGCGTCTAAAAGTTACACATAATATAACACAACGTAACACATAATATAAAAGCAATAAAACAAAAAAGCTGCTAGCTACAATCAGTACGGCCTCACAATTATATGAAGTCTATGCGCGTTACCGCGCGGTTGAGCAGGTAGTAAGCCCCGCGTGGCCGCGCACGTACAATGCCAGGCAGCACGTAGTCGGACTGCTGCTGTCGAGTATAAGCTGGCTGTGGCGAGCACCGAGCACACACACTGTCAGGTGTGTGTGGCACATACCTCGGATACAGCAGGTCGGATCCGTTCTGCACTGTTAGGATTCATTTTTTTTATTTTGTAACGTAGTAACACCGCCATCATGCTGTGGACGGCGAGCCAAGTCTTAAGGAAATTCTCCACCTCGTCCGTGAGTAACGTATTTTTTTGTTGCACCGCAGAATGAATAGTGCTTATATTACTCATGTGCATTGATAAAAAAAACATAGTGGTGAATAGTGAGCGCGTGGTGGTGACATGAGGAAGACTGAGCCAGACTCGGCTCTGACTGCGGATCAATGAGTCATAGGCACAGTTCATGTGCAGGTCTCTCTGCTACTGTATTTACTGCGTTTTGAATAAACAGAGCCTATGATGGTGCATCAGTGTCAGCCTGCCACGTTACTGTCCACCCCCCCACTCCCCGTACTGGCCTTCACTGTACAAGATCTGGAGGAGTTGCATCAGCCTCTGAGCTCCACACTGTAGACGGTCAGCGACTGTACTGTAGGCAGCTGATGGAATGAAGGGCTTTGAATGCATCATGAAGCACGTTGCAAAATGAGAGGGCGCCTCATGCATGGACAGGACAGGACCATTCTATTGAGCACGGGAAACCTGAACCCTTCCTCCTCACATGTGCTGCTCCTGTCACACTCTTCTCATGCTGTCAGACAGCAGGTTTCCTCAGAGCTGCCTTTAAACTTTTAAATGTCCACTGACCTGGGGCAAACCTACTGATTTGGAGGCCCTGGGAAAGGCGAAAATGGCCCCCCTGAATCCCAGCCCTAGCGCTTTGGTTCATGCTTTGTAATTCACTTTATAGTAAATAATAATGTTCTATCAATTAGTTAATTCGTTGATAATTTAATGAGAAAATGAATGACCAACCATTTTGATAATTGTCTAGTTGTTTATATATCAAGCAGTTTCTCAAATGTGAGAATTTGACTGCTGGTCTTTATAAATTAGAATACATAGAAATGTAATAACTTTTTTAGAGAGTTGGTTAGATAAAATAAGACATCTGATAACATATTTTCTGACATTTTGTGGACCAAAGATCAAGCAATTATAAAAATGAAGACGTGACTATTTAATCAATAATGAATAATCAATTAATCTGTAAATAAATGATGTAGCCTCAGTGTCACTTAAAGTTTTGAATAAATACATGTCCAACAAAACTGCCAATTCAAAAACTCTAGGTACACATGAAGATGTGTGAATGAGACATCAGAGACAGCAGATTTACACTGGGTAAAGCTGAAACAAATGTTTGTGTTTGCTCTTGTTGCAGCGTTATTACCAGAATAAGCTTAAACTAGCTATTATTGGCCAGAGTGTGTTCGGCCAGGAGGTGTACAGCAACCTGAGGAAGCAGGGGCACAAGGTGGTGGGTGTGTTCACGGTCCCCGACAAGGATGGCAAGGCCGACCCCCTGGGTAAGTTCATTCTAAATTTCTCTCTGATTTGTGCACCACCAGGCTGTGTGCAGATTAGTGTGTGTGCACTGTGCATATTGTTCTCGGGTTTGCTGATGGTGTTACGATGTACCTGGACTCACAGTTATCATTAAGTGGTGCTAGTGCGGTGCTTGTGCGCACTGAGTGGCCGTGTTTTGCTGGAGCTCCGTGTTGTTTCCATCACTTTATGATTTAAATATTGCACTTGACCATTATTTTTCACTTACCTGAATTGCATTGCAACCTGTCGGACCTGACTGCACACCATTATGCCCAAGAAAGACGACAGCCAAAGCCGGAAAGCAGTATCCCAGGTGGGATCGTTTGCAACTAGCAACAAGGCTATATTAGCTGCTATTACTAAGCAAGGAGTTGAGCTATCAAACGTTTCTAAACTTGCGGATGATTGGAAGAAGTCAGTGGAGGGACTCCTCAATTCAATTGAAATATGTCTGTCTTCCCTTCAAAAAAAACCACCACAAAACCGAACCACATGGGTGGGCTGGACATGGCCCTTTCGACTGCTGACCACTGCATCACAACACTGGTCACATGCAATGAGCAGGTGGCTGACTTCTCAGACCTAAATGGTTTGGAGGGACGCTCTTGCAGACTTAGCATCAGGATTGTGGGCATCAAAGAGGGGGAAGAGAACGGTCGTCCTACGGAATTTGTTGCTTGGCCAAGACAACTTCAGCAGACTTGTCAAAAAGACAGAGCCCACCGCCAGCTTAAGACCCAAATCATCACCAAACCAGCGACCACGAGTCATCATTGCCAAAGTCCAAAATGACCGCAACTTGAGTAACATTCTTCGGGTCAGCCGTCAGCGTGCACCACTGTCCTTCCATGATACAAAAGTGCTCATGTTCCCTGACTACTACAGCCAAACTCCACATTGCTTACAACAACACAGTTAACGTCATCAGCTGGTGCTGAACGGTTTGCCAACTCCCTGTCAGTCAAAACGTAATGGTTGAAATATGCCACTTGTTGCTCATGCCAACATCTTATGTGGCGCTAAGTTTCATGCTGAAATGTAGTGCTTTGAAGTTTAGGTTGTATTTATGTTGTGTTCTAAGCATGAAAATACTTATGGGCTGGAAGTGCGGCATGCAATTTACTGCATCTATCTTGTACAGTTATTATCCAACAGGATATAACTCTATTTTAACTCAACGTTATTCTACCCACACCAACAACAGCTTAAACTTTTGAGCTCTGTGTCCTTTTTTGCTTTCTGTTTATCTCTAGTTGCTTGAACGGTATGCCACCTCACCATATCTTCAGTGCATGACCCAGCTACTACTTATCATTGTTCAGTCCTTGTAGATGCAGTTAACTGTTTGTTGTCCTGTACGTTGGAGGAACATACAGAGCCGACACTGGCTGGTTTTTAGTGGACAGGCTCTGGGATGCACCACCATTTTTTGCTTTTCCATGCTAGATTTTTGTTTGCTACATTACATGTCACCCCTTACTCCCTACTCTTCTTTTCTCTAAATGCAGGATAATCATTCATTCAGGTTGGGATTGAACCCCATCACCTTTACTTCTTGAAACTGTAGAGGTCTTGCTGAAACCCTTAAGAGTGGGAAAGTACTCTGACACTGAATGTCCCTGTCATCAGACATTGTTTTGCTGCAGGAAACCCATATCCAGCCAACAGTACAGAGGTGCTTGAGGTCTCTGTGGGTGTCAGGAGTTTACCAATCTCTTCCAAGACGAGAGGGGTTGCCATCCTAATTCACAAAACTATTCTGTTTATTTTCCGATCCATGGTTCGATCAATGCCGACTTAGATGGGAGAAATGTTCTTGTCATTAGTACATTCTCTATAGCTCTTTTAAACATTTACGCCCCTGACTTTGACAACCCTAACTTTTTCTGTATGCTTTTTAACCTTGTTGCTGTTTACAATAACCATAAGATAATCATGGGCGGAGATTAACTGCTATTTGACAGTCACATGATCTGCACCTAAATTAGCCCCAACAATAAGATCTGTCTCAGTTCTCAATAACCTTGTGAAATTATTGTTCTTAGTGGACGTTTGGAGACTTTACCCTTTAGAAAGACAATGTTCTTTTTTTCCCCCTTTACATGGTAGCTTTTCTAAAACTGAATATTTTCCAGCTGACTCTAAATTGATGTTAAACATACTTAGTTCAACATATTATATTATTATTAATATTATTATTATTGTTTCCGACCAAGCTCCTCTTTCACTGAAAATCTTCATGTACCAATTAGAAATTGAACCCTTCTCTACAGTCAGATTAATGTTTTTGTGATCATATATCTACCAAGATTTCAGATTTCTTGGTTATTAATGACAATGGCACGGTCTCAGACTCAGCCCTTTGGGAGTCTTTCAAAGCTGTAAAGAGGGGTCACAACCCCAATCATTCAGTGAAAGAGCCAGTCTGAGGGGTCTATCGGAAATTGAGACTGAGCTATGAACATTGGAGGATACCAGAGCTCAAATTCTGAAGATACCCCTGACGCCATCTTGAAAATAAAATTAGAGTATAGCCAAAATATTGGACAGCAGGTTGGAAATTATATTGGCAAGCTCAAACAAACGCATTTTGAGTTAGGGGGCAAGGCTGATTAATTGCTTGCCAGGCAGTTAAAAGGTGAGAAGCTGAGACAGGCGATACATAAAATTTGTTTTATACTGGAAATGATCAGAATTGTAATTTTATAATTGTAGATAGTAGAATGATTTTAATAGCCAATATAGAATTCATAATTTTTAATAGTTAACTTTTGTACATAACAGTCTATTCTGTGTTTATTGTGAGTCTGTTAACTTATTAATTTTAAATAAAAATATTTAGGGAATGTAAGGTTATTACTGTATTGAGATATATTGAGATTTTAATATCAAACTGTGATTTTTGTATTATATTGTTGTTATTATTGTAATTTGCATTGTTCAATTGGCAGTTAACACAAGAAAAAAGTAAAACAACTGAGGACTGAGTAAATCTTTTCTAAAATATGTCAACCTTTGAGCCAACTTACACTCTATGGGTGTAAGTTGGCTCAGTCTTTTTTGTTTCTGTATTTTTGTGCATGTACTAGGTTTGCAAAGTGAATAAGTCCACCCCAAAGGGAGTTCCCATCTTCCACAAAAAACACTGCTCCTGACCTACCTGAAAACAGCTGGATTGTAGTCCAGCCTGTAACACGTGTCATAACGCTCACTTAGCGGCTAGTCAGGCTCACCCTCAAAAACACACACTCCCAACAACGATCTAGTAGAAGTGAGATGCATCAGTCAACACACAGGATGGAAGAGGTGCTGCAGCAGTGTGAAGTACGTTTTTGGAAAATGAAACCATGTAAACCTGTTCTGGTACAGCCCCTAAATAAAAGAATGAACATAAGAATGAGTTGAGTGCAAGGTGAGTGAAGGGACTCTTGGACATCTTTTCTGGGCCTGTCCCAAGCTCTAGAACTTTTTGGATGACATTTTCAATCTGTACAGTACCATATGCAATAGACAGCTAATCCTTGACAGTCTCTCTGTGGTATTAGGTTGTTCCAGCCACATGTTGACCCTCCCTCCAGCATTACAACAAGCTGTCGTGTTTGGTATGGTTATTACAAAAAGGGTTATCCTGAGGGAGTGGAAATCAGCCTCCTCTTCTTGTTTTAGAAAATGGTTAAATTACATGGTTTCTTGTCTATACCTTGTAGAACTTTGGGACACCAGGGGAAAGCTAGGACAATTGAAACACTTTTCAGATAAACATAATTTTAAAAGATAACTTTCCAAACAGAAACATCTTTTGGTTTGTGTGTTCTGTCAGTACCAGGTGCTATTTTGTACAAATGTGGAAAGATATCATTTGATTTGAAATGAAAGTTGCTCATTGTCTCTCCTATCTGGCTGCTATACATTTTGACACTATAAATGTATATGTATAAATATCTGACATCATCCTTTTTGTTTTGTTTTTAAATAAAAATATATAAAATTTCCTTTTTAGAACATATGGCACTACAGTCAATGTGCATTTGGATTTTCTTTTTCAGATCTTTATAAATCAGCCTTAAATGTAGATTATCCTTAAATTCCTGCTTCGAATTGAGTGATTTACAGTTAAATATAAATTATTATAAAAGACCAGGCCCCGTATTTATCAAGCTTCCCAGAATTACCCATAGGAACACTGCGAAGAACTGACTTAAGAGTAAAAGAATTCTTGGCTCAAACCTGTGCTTAAAAGTTAGTTATCAAGCCTCATAGTCCTAATTTAAGTGAAGTGTAGGACTAAATCTTAAATGTCAGTCTTAGTGCTGATTTACGACATTTTGCTGTGCAAACAAGTTTGTGGAACAATGTGTGGATCTGTAAGTGCTATAATTGTTTCCATGACTATTCGGCTTATTGATGGTTGTGACGACCACAATCATCAGCATTGCTGCGTTTGTCCTGATGCAACGAAACAAAGCGTCATCATCAGCTTCAGTTTAGCTGAAAACGAATTACTGTGTAAAGTCAGTGGTGAGATGACGTCCCTCACCAACTCGCTGACAGAGATTATGCCCGCGCTGTCCGACCCCGTCAGAATTCTTCCTCTCCTCTACGCATGTCTCTGTCTCCACAGCGCCATCACAAGCCCTACAGGCAGCTCCTAACCACTTGAGAGACTCTCGAGCTCTCGAGAGTGATTCTCAGCTTTAAGAAATTTGATAATTTTCTTTTATTCTTAAGTTTAAAAGCAGGAGTAAATTTCATGAATTCTCAGCACTTAAGACTGAAATGGCACTTTGAGAAGCTTCTATACTGACCTGGAAAACTTCATGATGCGTTAAAACACTAACTAATCTGTAATATGATTATGAAAATGACACATGAAACAATAAATACAACTTGCCATTCAAAAAAAAGACCTTAAGTGAATTTACTTCTGTGATTGAAAACCGCTTCTTATATATATCTAATCTAATATCTAATATATTAATTCTCTGTCCGTTTGTTGTTATAAGAGACTCCTTTCATATTACACATAGTCATTTGGGTCATTATAAATATAATATATGAATTTGTTCAGTTTAAATGAAAAAAACTGGTATCATTAGTGTTCTGCAATCCCATAGAATATTTTAAAATTACGCTCAGACCTAAAATCAAATCAAGTCAAAGAACCTTATTTGTATGTTAGGAACTTGATTTGGGCATAGCATCAGTGCGTGTACACACGTAACATACCAGCAATCATCAGCAGTAAGGAAGTAAAGCTTGCAAATCACAATTAATACATGATAAAAAGGTGATAAACATTATAAAAGATTGTGTTATAAATCTACTATTAAGAGCAAATAATAAAATTACTTATTATTTGTTTCATTATTGTCTTGATAATTTGATTAATTGTTTTGTCCTTAAAATGTCTGAAAATTGTAAGAAATGTTTAATTATTAGTTGTCATTTCCCAAATCCCAGGGTCACTTCTTCATCGTCGTCTTTTGGATGAACAGTCCCAAGCCTGAAGATAATCAGTTTACTATCATGTATGCCAAGGAAATGTAACTTTATGTAATTAACTAACGAAGACATAAAGTATTTTCCCAAATTTTAATTGATCAAAACCAAAAGCTTGTTGGCGTTATAAGTCAATATTAAATACTCTCTAGAAAACTTATACAGACCTAGTTAACCTATGTGTATTCCTCCTTGTGTAAAAAAGGCTCTAACACCTGGTTCACTAACAATTGAACAATGAAACACAATATAAAAATGCAACAGAGGAAATGTTTTGGATCAGGTTTGAGACAGAAAATCTCGGATGTGATGACCTCTGATCTTGTGTCCGGGGTCTTCATCAGAGGCCTGTGCTGTGGTTGAGGTAGATGCATGTTGTCTCTACATTGCTCCTGGACAAAGACAAGCTTTTATCCTGCGTTAGCAACGGAATAGTGGCTCTATTGTCTGTGTGGGGAGAGGCCCCGTGTGGCCCGGAGATGCAGCTCTGAGGTGAAAAGTCTGCAATCAGACTGGGCTTTTTTGTATGATGCAATATTTCCAGGAAGCATCATCATCAGCTGTCTCTTGACCTTTGCCAGGCATCCTCCTTTCCTGAGTATTTGCAGCCAATGTTTAATTATTTCCTATGTTTTTTATTTCTAGTCATAAACAAAATCCTGCCTTGCCTGAGCCCAATTGAGTTTAGATTTTTTTTAGCCATTCAACAAGTGGAGGGAGGTACAGACTCAAAATCCAATTAAAATGGACTCACAGTTTGGGCGTGTCAACCATTCAAAGTTTTCACTTTTTGGCTGTTAATTATAGCGCCACCATGAGGCCTCTTCCACTACACTACAGCTAATCTGATGGTGTGTGTAGGGCCCTGGAGTACGGATGGCTGTAGATTCTATTCTGCCCATTTAATAGCAAGGGGGCGCTAGAGAAATGTTTTGTTTTTAAAATAATAGGCCTATAGCACAAACACTAGCCAAATGTGTAAATAAATCATTATGCAAAAAACATGCCTCATGATTTATTGAATGAAATGTAAAAAGAACTTTGCCTTTGGACTATTGCCAGACGTGGGCCAGTCCTTTTACACTTCATCCCTCTCTCCCCTCGTTTTCTGTCTAATCTTTACTGTCCCTATGAAATAAAGTGGAAGATATACATATATTGTGTATATTTTAAAACAAAATATACAGTAGCTACATAATGGACTATAATGTGAAAAGCAAAGTAAAGCCCTTTCATGATGGATCTGGACAATAAGTACATTAAACATTGATATTATTAAATAATATTCAATATCATCAGGGATTTGGTTAATATAATATTGAGATATGTCTTCAATATTGTCTTTTGTTGACTCATTCTACTTTTGGTTTTATATTAATGTTCCAAATTATTTTAAAGGTGCTTCCTAAAGCACCAGTAGTGATCACAACATAAAATTTTATATTGATTTTGATGTATTAGCATAAAATATTATTATAGGTTATCTTTGTCTATTGTTGTATTATGTGTTGTTACACCTAATCAACAAAACAAATTCCTTGAATTTGTAAAAACTACTTAGTAATAAACCCATTTCTGTTTCAGTATTGAGTGAGTATTGCCTAGGCTATTTCCTGTGGTGATCATTCACCTGAACTCACAGGTGAATGATCCTCTGAGCCTCACAATTCACAAATCTCAACTGAATGTACAGAAAATTACTATTTTATGATATACTGGCTAGCATGATATGAAATTCATGACAATTTTATAATAATAGTACTTGTCAGTATCAGGGAGCTCGTCACCCCGCAGCTTTCTAAGCTTTATCAGAAAACTTTCTCTCTTTCAGCGGTGGCAGCGGAGAAGGACGGGACGCCGGTGTTCAAGTTCCCACGGTGGCGGGTCAAGGGGAAACCCATCCCGGAGGTGGTGGATGCCTACAAGGCATTGGGCGCCGAGCTGAACGTCATGCCTTTCTGCTCCCAGTTCATCCCCATGAACGTCATTGATCACCCCCAGCACGGCTCCATCATCTACCACCCCTCCATCCTGCCCCTGCACAGAGGAGCCTCCGCCATCAACTGGTGAGGAAGAGGGGAGGGCGGGAGATTGGTTGGTGGGAGAAAGAGGTGTGTGAGTGCCCTAATGCTGAAGGGGTAAAAACAAGTGTTGTTGGGTTATGAACTGAGTGAAAGTTGTGGTTACAGAAAGACAAACTGCAATTAAGCAATCACACTGTCTTTTTAAATATATCTCTGCTTTCTGCTTTTCACAATTTTGGACCCAAGAATGCATCCCGGTTGATGTGGTGAGGAGATAGGGAGTAGTGTCCTCAGATAAAATGTCTTTGATACCAGAGGGATGTCAGACTGGATCCTCTGACATCACACACTGAGCAGGTCCTGAGTAGGAGGGTCAATTCTGTTTACTGCATGACAATACATCACCTAACTGTCTAGCTGCTTTTTGCTTTTTGTTTAATTTTTGTTCATTAATGTTGGGACAATGGCTGAAACATTATTTCATATATACAATAGAAGGCCTTTTAACACATTTTGCCCCTAAATGGGTAGAGAAAAAAAATCAGTGCCACTTCTTCTTACTGTACAATTGATGAAAGTGTTGAACTGTGCAGCTTATATATTAAAGCACTTCAGTCGACCATAATCAGGAAAGTTCTTTCAGTTTATACCTAATTTCTTGGTTATCTGTCATATTCTTTTTTCTAAAAATAAATTAATGACACATTCTGTTTTTTTTAAAGATAGATAGATTTTAAAAAATTACTAAAAAAGGTAAATAAATTAAAGAAGTACATGCATGCCACCTCCTACACAGATACAGAAAAATGTAACTCAGTAGATGGAACCAGTCTGCAAAATGCATGCAGATACTAAGGTGTATTATTAACATCAAGATGAATGTCTTTCACTCATTGAATCAGGAGAGGCGTGAGGAGGGAGAGGAGGGAGCAAGAGGGAGGTCGAGAGGAAGTTGGTCATACATAAGGGACTGACAGAGAGAACATGAATAGTAAGGGTAAAAAGACACATGCAAGAGTGACAGTAGAGAGGGGAGAAGGGTATAAAATCAGGATGCAGCAACCTCAGCTTTAGTTCTGCATTTTTTGGACCTGTTTGGTGCAAGCAAGCATTCCGTGCTAGCCCCCCCCCCCGCTGGAACTGAAAGCCTAATAACATATGCAGTAAGTTAACTAGTTATCTACTGCAGATTTTATTGGACGTCCATGCCTGCCACAGACAGACAGGCCGCTTGAGAACAGCCAGACAGCATAAAGAACCGTGCATCCTGTTTGCGTATCTTGTGCGCTTCAGTCATTGGACAAGCAGTCTGTCAATCTCACCTAACCCGGTATAAATGACATGTGATTGAACTGTGCTTCAACAGAGAGCAAACAAAAGCTTAAAAGCAAATACCCCTGCCTCCTGGATGCCAGCTATTTTTTCCAGAACGTCTGTTTCAGTTTCAGACCAGAGTTACGAGATAACGCTGCCAGAAAACATGTGACTCACAAGCTCGCAACTGTGTGCCACCATCCTTGTCTTGGCAGCTTGAACTTCCTCCACTCCACCATCACCATGTCTTAAGAACATTGAGCCCCAGACTGTTCTGACTGCACCAAGTGCTCCCACCTGTATGTGTACTCATCTCCACCAGAGATGAACCCAGTCAGGGTGGTGACATCCTCAAATTTCAGGATCTTGACGAACTGGTGACTGGAGGTGCAGCTGTTGGTGTACGGGGAGAATAGCAAGGGGAAAGAACACGGTCTTGTGGAGAACTGGTGCTGACGGTCGAAGAGACGTGCTGCCTCCTGTCAGACAGGTGGAGTCAGGCACACTCTGCTGGGAGAGCTTGTCCTGTAGCAGAGCTGGGGTGATGGTGTGGAAAGTAGTAGCTGAAACTTCCAGGTGCTGGAGGATGAAGTCAATGGCCATATTTACTACATTGTCTACAGACGTGTTGGCCCTGTATGTGAACTGCAAAGGGTCCAGGACTGGGTCTGTGATGGTTGTGAGGTGGGACAACACAAGGCACTCAAATTACTTTATTACCACAGAAACAGGACTACCGGTCAGTAGTCGTTAAGTCCTGTGGCCCTTAAAGATGTCTGTCAATACCAGAAACAGCTGATCGGCACAGTGCTTCAGGGTGGATGGTGAGACAGAGAGAGAGCTAGTGGGCTGGAGCTGGTTGATGGAGTCACGGGATGGTTTTTAAGAAATCGACAGTAGAACAGTCCATTATCGATTTACACAGCCACTTCTTAATGAAGCATAAAACAGAAGATGAATAAAATCATAAAACAATTACAGCAAAGTAAAGTAAAATATGTTAAATCAATATTTCGGCAGCTATCTATATTATGAATTCAGTGAAACTAATGTATTCTAAAGTTGCTGTCGTAAGACTTGACAAAATAAATGTATGAATATATTCAATTGCTAATGAGAACCAATGGTAGACAGCTTGTTTGTTTCCCAGTCTTATCAGCAGTCTGATTGCCTCAGTTTCTTTCTTTCCAGGTGCAATCACCTTTGATCTTTTCTTTATCTGCTTCTGCTGCATTTGCTCAGGTTTATGGTCTACTTTATATCCTCTACCTGCTCTAAAAATAAGCATGTCATGGCACCTCACCAAGTGTGCGTTGGATTTTTTTGTGTGTCACAAGGACTCTCATCCATGGTGATAAGAAAGCGGGCTTCACAGTGTTCTGGGCTGATGATGGACTGGACACCGGACCAATCCTGCTGCAGAGGGAGTGTGCTGTTGAGCTGAATGACACCGTGGACACACTCTACAACCGCTTCCTTTTCCCAGAGGGCATCAAGGCTATGGTAACCACCTGGAATTTAATAGTTTTAGGTGAAATACTCTTAATCACATAATCAGGAGCGTATCAGCAAGCCTTTTTTAAATTGAATAATCCATCAACTAGTCAAGACCTGTCAAGGCATATATCTTCATACCCTTTACCATAGTGCCCAGTTCCCACTAAGCCTCCTCTATCTTTTGAAATGGTCATCAACAGACTAAGGTATAATTCTCACACTAATTTCTTGGTGCAGGTGGAGTCTGTGCAACTCATCGCTGATGGAAAGGCCCCTCGAGTTCCCCAGACAGAGGAAGGAGCTAGCTATGAAGGGATTCAGAAGAAATCAAACGCCAAGGTGAGAGTTTTTACTCCAGACAGTAGCTCAAAGTCACATACTGTATTATATGATATATTTATGCTGTGGTACGTTTTCATTCATTTAGGATGGATTATCATCAGGGCAAAGTGGGGAACTGTCCCGAGCCTCAGGGAATCTTATTTGCCCCAGGTTGTCTGTGTAGCAATTATTTTGTAATAATATGACTGGTTGCAATTTTGTTTGTTAAAATGCACCACTATAGCACAAATCAAACTAAGATATAAGGGCCTTAAGGTGGCTCCCTATTTGTTTACCTAATTTCGAGGCCCTGTAGTTTTATAGTAATACTGTGCATATTTCAATTAGTATTATTCTTGTGAGTAACTTAACATTAAAACCCACTTTTTAGAAAATTATTACTAATAATAAGACTTTATTATGCCATAAATTGATCCTGGTCTCAGTCTATTGTGTACGACCGCGAGTGGACCAACAAACTTGTCTAGAGAAATGATCAAGCTAATCATCAAAAGGTAGAGGTCGGAGTTGTACTTATTTAAGCCTTTAGTTATTTGCAAAATTTGAAAAAGTTAACCTAATGAGATTCAATTAAGGATCTGAAAAGGATTCAGGTTTGATAAATGGATTAGATATTAGTGAAACATGAGTTCAGACCGTCCTGTGTAGATGTTAAATAAGGGGTTAGTATGTAACTATGGTTCAATGAATTCTGGATGACCATCAGAGTTGTTATCTAGGTATTAACATGGCTGAATTGACACTTTAGCAATGATCTTCCAGAGCTGTAAGGTGGGGGGGAAAGTGTCAGTGAGCATGGAGTAACCGCAGGTTCAGTGGGAAGCGGTGTGTATGGGTTTGAAGGCATTTGTTTTTGATTTGTGAAGGGTGTGTGTTCAAGCAAAAGTAGGTTGTTAAGTTGCTCTTTAAATAATTCATTTTTAATTGACCCACAGAAATCCATAGGAACAGTAGTTCTCCAGTACCCTACATTTGGATAACGTGCAGTCATTGCTAAATGTAAATACTGTATCTGCTAGAGCAGATGCTGGGTGTGTGACCTGAATTATTCCAAAAAGGAGAAATTTAAAAATCTCACATCGAAGACTGATATGGCTCATTATTTATAACACCCCAACAACACTGAAAGCATCATTGTGCTGAAGCCCAAGATGCCACAGTTTTACAAAATACACAGCATGTGTTCTGCTCTGTAAAGCCGGTGCACACCTGTTAAGTGCAACAACACCTTCATTCAGTGAACAGCATGGAAATTTACTGTTAGCTGGACATGTTCAGGGCCAAATATGTAAGATTTAGTGGCTGGGTGGGGAAAGACAGAGGTGGGGTTGATCTTAGCTGCTTTCTGATTTGTCACTTGAAGCCACGTTGCTGGCAGACTGTCTAAAGGTGCTATTATTAGTGCCTGGGATTATTTTCCAGCATGGTTTTTCCATGTGTCGCTCAGCTAGTGGCAACCATATGGGGAGAAAATCTATGTCAGTAACACTGTAAATGCTATGAGTAGTATATGTTTCAATTTGTAAACACAAAACAAATACTTTCAAAATCCACAAACACATCATGATCCACAAAAAAGAAATCAGTGACATGTGCTTGAAAACCAGAATTTGAAAAAATGCAAAATTATTTGTCTGCTCATTTGTAGATTGTTTTGCATTTGTTTCAGAATTTTGACGCTGTTTTATAAATTAGAATTTCTACAAATGTACTCTTCACATTATGCCTTTGGGCAATACAAAAGCCTTTCTAATACAGTTTAATATTTCCATAATGGTATTGGAGAGGAGAAATACTTTTTGGCGGGAGTCAGGCAGTAATCAAAAGTTCAAACAATGTCACTGTAAATGCAGACTGTTTCAGAAGGTAATACGATTTGTAGCTGGTGAGGCTCAGCAGAGAGAGAGAGAGCAAGGGGTTATTTGGAGATGGAGGGCATAACAGTACCTCCCCTCCTAGGGGCACCACCTGACGAACCTCTAGGTTGGCCTGCATGCTCATGGTAATGATCCGGGATAAGGGACACTACTAGAGCTAGAGCCCGACCGATTTATTATGACTCTATGATCGGCCGATATGAGCTAATTGCATTTAATCGGCATCGGCCTAAAAGTCAGATCCTTCACTCGACCAGCTGCAACTCCCCTTTTAACAACACTGCCTCACCACAAAAACCACAGAAGAAAACAATCAGCAGACTGGAGATGGTGGTGATGGCTGGGTTCAAATCCACTGTGAGACACCAATGTGTCCCTGAGCAAGACACTGAACCCCTTATTGCTCCAGGTGTGCGACCTCTGACATACTTAGCAATTGTAAGTGGCTTTGGATAAAAGCGTCAGCTAAATGAATAAATGTAAGTTTACCGGAGCTTACTGCAGCATGTACCAAACGCAGAGAGGGCTGTGTTAGCCGTGAGTCAGTCTTTTGTCACGTTAATTACATGCCTTAAATAATTATTTTAAAAACAGACCCAATCACTTCTCCTCTCATAAAACATTTGTGACATGCTAACCCTCCCATTTTTCTCTGCCCTCTCCCGGCTTCCAGCTTCCAACAGGTTAATGTCACAGTAGCTGGGTGTTGGAAGCTGCTGACAGACGTAACTGTACATTTATTCTGAAACAGTGTTGCTGTTCTAGTGAACGGTCCACATTTGTCCCTAGTTCATCACTTCTAAATATTCTCTAAAATCACGTAACGTTACAGCAGCTAACACCGCCCGTTGCTAAATTAGCCACAAAGCTAATGCCGTGTTTATTAGTGGAGGAGCGCTAACGTTAATGAGCCATTAAACTATAGTTTCTGACAAATTCTAAATATATCTGCGAACCGACTGTCTGCAGTTAGTATGTCTGAAATGATTAAACCAGAGCGGACGTGTAAATAAACGTGAGCTGAACAAGAAAATAACATGGCTTCCTGTAGCTCAGGCTTTTTTTGTGACATTGTAGATGTGAAACGCTGTAGTCAGAGCCGTAACGGTTCTGGTTGTAGTTATAACGTTAGTTAAATGAAATGTCAAAGTTGCAGGTCCTCGTTGTAGAGAGTCATGTTGTATTTGATGCATTCAACGGCAGCTCACTGTGTCATAGACGGCATGATTTAGACAGATGATGAAAATGGTTTCTCGTAGCTTTGGTTAGAAGAGTGCTGTTAAAGGGATGAACTGGATATGAATATGCTACATTGAAATTATGGCAGATTATGTGTAAAGTGAAATACACATCTGTTTACAGACGGCTGAAAATGTTGCATGTTCCAGCAACAAATATTTATTGAGGTGCAATTGTTTACATGTTCACTTTTTGAGACAGTAATCTATTTCATTAACGTAATCCATTTAAGAAAAGGTTTTATAGTCCACATACATACCAGCTTTCAATATCCACCTGTTCTATCAGAATCAAAATCAGAAGGAGCTTTTTTGCCAAGTAATGTTTTACACATACGAGGAATTTGCGATGGTGATAAGGTGCTACACATAGACAAACATACATACATAAATAAATGTAGAAATATATAAATATGGAAATATATCATTTGCAAGGGGGGAGTGTCAGTAAGGGACCCAAGCCTTGTTAATGAGGCTAGTTGCAGACGGGAAGAAGCTGTTTTTGTGGCGAGAGGTTTGGTCCTGACCGCAGCCTCCTGCCAGAGGGGAGAGTCTAAAACAGTTTGTGTCCGGGGTGGGAGGTCAGCTGCAATCTTTCTTGCTCGCCTCAGAGTCCTCGAGGCGTACAGGTCCAGAAGAGAAGGGAGATTGCAGCCACTCACCTTCTCTGCAGAGCGAATGATGCGTTGCAGCCTGCCCTTGTCCCTGGCAGTGGCAGCAGCCTACCAGATGGTGATGGAGGAGGTGAGGATGGACTCAATGATGGTGGTATAGAAGTGCACCATCATTGTTTTTGGTAGGCTGAACTTCACTTCAGCTGCCGCAGGAAGTAAATCCTCTGCTGGGCCTTCTTGGTGAGGGAGGTGATGTTCAGCTCCCACTTGAGGTCCTGGGAGATGATGGTGCCCAGGAAGTGGAAGGAGTCCACAGTGGTGACTGAGGAGTCACACAGGATGATGGGGGAGGGTGGGACTGGGTTCTTCCTGAAGTCCACGACCATCTCCACGGTCTGAAATGCGTTGAGCTCCAGACTGTTCTGGCTGCACCAGGTCACCAGATGGTCGATCTCCCACCTGTAGGCGGATTCATCCCCACCTGAGATGAGCCCAATGAGGGTGGTGTCATCCGCAAACTTCAGGAGCTTGACAGACTGGTGACTGGAGGTGCAGCTGTTGGTGTACAGGGAGAAGAGAAGAGGGGAAAGAATGCAGCCTTGAGGGGAACCGGTGCTGATGGTCCTGGAGTCAGAGACATGTTTTCCAGGGCCGGGATAATGGTGTTAAAAGCAGAGCTGAAATCCACAAACAGGATCCTGGCGTAGGTTCCTGGGGAGTCCAGGTGCTGGAGGATGTAGTGAAGGGCCATGTTTACTGCATCATCTACAGACCTGTTGGCTCTGTAGGCGAACTGCAGGGGGTCCTGGAGTGGGTCTGTAAAGGATTTTAGGTGGGACAACACGAGGCGCTCAAAGGACTTCATAACCACAGAGGTCAGGGCAACAACGGGTCTGTAGTCGTTTAGTTCTGTGGTCCTTGGTGTCTTGGGGAGTAAGTTCTTTACTGTATAAACTAAGTGTAGTTTATCCAAATAATTCTCTACATCTAAATATCGGCTTATTAATTGGCTCTTTTACACTTTAATATTGGCATCAGTCCCCAAAAACCCATATCGGTCGGGCTCTACTCAGAACTGCCTTCCTCCGGTCCATACCCCTCCCAGTCCATCAGATACTGGAGGCCGCAGCCACGACTGGTTGGTGGAGAAAGGTTTAATTGACATGGAAAGTAGAATGAATATAAAAGGAAGCTGGAATTTTAGACAAACACTGAGGATGGACAGTTTTTAGACTTAACCTTCAGAAGTAGATCCTTAGCAAGGAGCCATACCTTTTGGCGAGTAAGTACTGTAGTTGGGTGCAGGGATGCAGCAGCAGTTGGCCAGGTTCCCTGTCCTGGAAGAAGTGCAGAGCAGAACGGGTACATCTCCAAGTTCTCTAGCATTGGTGTACATGAGCCTCGGCTGATGGGACAGTAATTTCTTCCTCCTGTGCAGGGAACAAGGGAGGTTGGTAAGCAAGAGAACAAAGGAAGGGTGACATACCCAAGGAGGTCAGGGAGTTGTGTACATATTCCACCCAGGGCAGCGGGGAGCTTCAGGTGGACTGGTTGACCAAGGTAACACAACAGAGTGCAGCCTTTTGAGGAAGGTACCCCAAGAGAGGCTGACAGACACAATGTCTGGGATGCCATGCCGGAGGAAGTCGAGGTTTACTAGGAAGTCTGCAGTATTTCTAGCTGCGCAAAAAATAGCAGTTTTGGAAGATTTATCAATGATATTGAGAATGACCGTATTACTTTCAGAAAATGAAGTCCAAGGCAATATGGGACCGAGGGAATTGGTAGGAGAAGGAGAAGACCAGAGCTGGGTCCGGTAGATACTTTGTTCTGGGCACAAATAAAACATGCAGAGATGAAGGACCATGTGTCGGTATCCATAGTGGACTCTCAGCAGGTGAGAGTCTGCAGGAGAAGAAAGCACACTGTGTGTTCAGTTGATGATGATGGTGGTGTCATCCCCATACAGTTCAGCCCTGTCATTCTGTTCATTACTTGGGCGAGGGGGTAGTAACCTACATATACACAGCACTTACTACACGATCAGTCAACACTTTGTTTGAATACAGCTTGCACTTTCAAAGCACACAATACTGGCAAACAGTATTGTACTGGTAATATGGATGATACAAGTTAATACATAATAGTAAAGTTACATGTTCATAATAATGTTGGTATACATGAGAGAGAAGTCATTCTCTCTAATGCTGCACCTTCATGTATCAGAATCTTGCTGCATTGGTCACCTGTTCATCCTGAGCTACAGCAACACTCCAGCACCAGTCCCAAGCCACCCCTCTGAGGTCACCAGCTCCACTTCTGTCCTTACCCTAGGCAATCTGCCCGAGGACTCCTGTTCTGCTCCTGTCCAGCCCTCTGGCATCCCTCTGACCAACCCCCTGGCTGTCCCCCTAAGAGCACCAGCTCCTCTCGAGCCCTGTTAGGTCATCTGACACTTGCAGTTGGTGTTGAGAGACCACGCGAGGGTGTGTGAGATGTGTACGCCAAGATCTAAAACAATCAACAATTTTGACAGGTGACCCATTGATGGAAATAGGAATGTGATTTCCCCTGATCTTCCTGAAATCAACAATGATTTCCTTTGTCTTGTTGACATTTGGAGAGAGGTTTTTATCATGGCACCATATGGATAGATCCTCCACTTCCCTCCTATAGGCCCTTTCATCACGATTATACTGTCCATCTGCAAATTTAGATGTTTTTCCTACTTTCACAGAAAGAGGTGCCCAGAACAACACCTCTGAGTTTTAACACCAGTTTGGATGGTACAGCTGTATTAAAAGCAGAGCTAAAATCAATAAACATTCTGACAGAGGTATTTTGCTTTTCAAGGTGTACTAAGGCAGTGTGCTGAGCGACAGCTTTAAGCCTACTGATGTCTTTCCCATAGATCTAAATGCAGATTTCACTTCAGTCACTGTTCCTATTGAAACACTAGCCAGTTGAACCATCTTTGTGCTTCCTGCTATCTGTGCCGCAATATTAACCCTTCTGTTGAAGGTCTGCTGGGCCTGCTCAGCAATTTTTATACATGCCACAGAACATGATAGGATGTTAATTGCCTAATTGTATTTTCCTTTACATATCATCAGTGTGTGACAAAAAATACATCTTTTTGTCATCTTGTTCCAAACTGAGTGCCATTGCTGTTAAGGAACTGAAGTGTTTTCTCAGTAAAAGTTTTTTCCTCCATAGCCTTTCCAGTAGTTCACAGGTATGGGGGTGGCAGATTTTAGATTTTCAGCATTCAACATTCAGCATGCTACAGTCTTTTCATAGCACATGGGTTAACAAGAGCAGAAACGGGACTGCATCGTGCATAGTATGGACATTTTAACTGTATTACAAAGGCACCCTTCACCAAACTATGAAGCGGGGATAATTATTCAGCACTTAAGTTTGCATGGAGGCACACGAACACAAATAAAGTCTTCACTGGATTAATCAGTGCAATTCGGAGTGGCGTATCTGGGTCCACGGCGCCTGTGCGTCTTCCCACTAGAAAAACTCAGAACGATCACACCTCATGAAATAAAAACAACCGTGTTTCTTTCACTCATAATCTTAACCACGAGAACCCCTTAAATCCAAACCAGAACTCGAGCAGATGATCATGTGCGTGTTCTGACACATTTCAGCTCTTATTTGGAAAGGCTTATTGAGAAGTGTTGACATCACATAGCAAGCAATGCCCTGATTGGCTGACTACATTTATGGATTGTATTCACACTTACCGTGGTAAAACTGTCAAAATGATTCTTAGAAAAAATCCAAAGCAATGCACAAATATAAAACACTATCAACAAATATCAAATTTGCAAACAAACACAGTCTAACTTGTATTTTCAAACCACTGTCTGTGGAATGCTCAGCATTTACTGTAAGTGTCATATCTGCATTTGGGGAACACAGTGTATTTGTGAATTATGAAAAGTTTGTTTGTGGATTTTGACTTATTTGTTTTGTGATTACAACTTGTAATATATATTTGTGGCCTATAGTCATTTATAGTGCATTTACAGTGATATTGACATCAATTTACCACCATACAAACAGCTGTTGGGCTTCCCTCTCATTCTCAGAAACTCAGTGGACCTGGTCTGAAAATGACTCTGTCAGCATATTGACTCTGCAGTCTGTCTGTCCCTCAGGTCAACTTGGCCCAGCCAGCTGAGGCCATCCACAATTGGATCCGCGGCCATGACAAAGTCCCCGGTGCCTGGACTGTGATTGATGGTCAGGTGCGTTTCCTGGAACAGACAAGGAAAGAAAATACACACACTAGGTAGCTATTGTG
Organism: Micropterus salmoides; assembly: GCF_014851395.1. Classification (NCBI taxonomy): domain Eukaryota; kingdom Metazoa; phylum Chordata; class Actinopteri; order Centrarchiformes; family Centrarchidae; genus Micropterus; species Micropterus salmoides. The sequence continues at coordinate 1,923,779 of NW_024041484.1, forward strand.
ATTTCAGAGATCTAGGCAGAACCCAAGAGGAGACTAGAGACTGGCAGATAGTCACAAAAAGCAGTTTGTTGCAGGAACATACAGAGATGGTGAGAAGGTGGCAAAATGTCTAAGTATTCCTAGCATACTGTTCTCAAGGTCTTAGCCTCCAGCTGAAGAGAACATTTAAAGAACCTGCATACAGCGAAGAGAGGAACCTACAGCAATAAGACTTTACAAACAAAATGTTATGTGAATGTGTAATCACCACCAGCACCAGAATTTGCCCGCTGCAGGTTAATAAAAGTTACACACAAAATATCTTTAATATTTTTAATGCTTCTCTGTGTGTTTTTTCTTAGTCTGTGACCCTGTATGGCTCGTCCATGTTGGGTGCGGTGCTACCAGACGGTCAGCCCCTGGAGATAGAGGGGGCGTCCCAGCCCGGCCTGATAACCAAGAACGGTCTCGTCCTTTATGGAACTGATAAGAAAGCTGTAAGTGTCTCTGTAGTTTGTTGTACTACAAAACAAATATTCAGCGCAAACAGAAATAGAGCTGGACTGGTGTGGCAACGCTCACGCCTCTGTGGGTCATACTGTTGCACTCCATATATGGTAGGTTTTATGGCTGCTGGGTTATTCAAACACAGCTGGAGATAATTCATGTACAGCCTGTTTCCTCTGGCCTTGTTCCTGTCCTTTATCCACTCGGTTTTTGGTTCACAGCTCCTGGTGAAGAACCTGCAGTTTGAAGATGGGAAGATGATCCCTGCTTCCAAATACTTCTCCTCTGGGGAAAGCTCCAGTGTGGAGCTGACTGATGATGAGAGGAAGATGGCAGAGGAGATCAGGGCAAGTAAACTATTAGCTGATCCTTTTTAACCGGCTATTTGGCTTTCAGTATAGTACAGACTGAAATGCTCTGTAACATTTCCCTGCGTTTTGTATCACAGAAAATCTGGGCGAGCATTCTCAGCAACGTCCAGCTATTGAGGACGCCACAGACTTCTTCAAGTCTGGAGCCGCCTCTATGGATGTGGTCAGGTGGGGGAGGAGGCCAGTGCTGTGATTGGTCAGAAATTATTCACCTGTTATTTTAGACCAGAGGTGGCAACAAGTCATCATTTTACATGTTTCATTTATTCTCAAGCATTAATTAGGTGTCAAGTATATCCCAAATCACTGAGCTAGAGCCATATCTGAAATCTCACATATTTGGGCCTCAAGTCTCTGATTACATTTTCTCATTTTTAAAAGATGTAACCATCTATGATCTTTATATTGTGACACACTAAAGCATTTTGAGACAATATCCATTCCCTTTTTTATTTGTAATTACGTTGTCAAAGATAAGACAGTGCTTGATGATTAGATTGTTTGCCAGTAGTAAAATAGCAAGAGGGCAACCATTTACACTGTATTTCACCAAGTGTTATTGTTTGGGGACACATTTATAATACAATTAAAACCAAAGCTAGCCATTTTCACAGTTTGCAACCACAGATTAATGATTGATGCTGTAAGGTTGAGCTGACAAAAATAACAGAATAAAATAATTCCAATATAAAAAAAGAATAAATAATACATTCTAACTGTAATCCTATGAATTATTATAAACCCTCTATGATCCTGAGAAACTACTGTGAAGGTGCTGTTGTGTAAAGAAAACAAGACCCCTGCCACTGTAAGCACTGATGTTGTCTCTGCGTCCAGGCTGGTGGAGGAGGTGAAGCAGAAGTGTGCCGGTGTCCAGCTGCAGACCGAAGATGTGTACATGGCTACCACCTTCCAGGACTTCATCCAGATGTTCGTCCGCAAGCTGAGAGGAGAAGACCAGAAAGAGGAGCTGGTCATCGACTATGTGAGTCTCCCACTTTTATTGTCTCAGACTTTTCTCTGAAGTGAGCAGTGTTGGGCAAGTTACTTCCAAAATGTAATAACTTATAGATTACTAGTTACTGTCTTTTGAGAGTAATTAGTTATATTACAATATTAACTGTGTCTGAACTGTAATGCTTTACACTACTTTTGCGTTGCTTTTGAGTTACTGTCACTGCTATTTAATGGCCGCATTATTCTGATAGTAAGATGTGCTGCATAGGTAGGTTCTAGTGATGTGCAGAGTTATATCTCTGGATGGGGTGGGTCTTTGTCATAAAAATTAACCTTCTGATTAATAGCGGGGTTGATGGGGGTGGGGGGGAGTGAAATATTATGAATCGTCTCCCCATTAACAAAGACACTGTGCGCATTTAGGCACGAGGTGCAGCAGCATAACGTCATTGATTATTTGAATCTCCCGACGATGCGACAGGATCGGTCAGATGAACTGACAGCAGCCTCTCTGATCATGAGAGTAATTCATTAAAGCACAGACACAACAACTTATAGAAATCTATTTACGCATGATCCAAGGGTAATAAAGACATATGTTGGAGAAGTAAACTTGCCTTGCCTTATGTTATTTTCTCTCTTCTTACTCTCTTATCTTACCCCAAACATACTTTTTATACATTTTAAATGACCAAAAATTGGATCAACTTCGGTCAAAATGGCTTTGATCAAATAAGTTCAAAAATTGTGATGAAATAGAGGACATTTTTAGTTCAGTGAGACTAGGGGCAGCCAGAAGAAATGTTGAGAAAAAAAGTGACATTATGTGTTTTCCGTTATAGCAAAAAGCAATACATTACTTTAATTGCGTTACTTTTGTAACCCCAACGCTAAAAGTGAGTGACAGTCCAAAATATGTACAACACTAGGTGTTGGTTGATCTATGGTTGTTGTACTGTTATTGCTGTGTTTTGCCCAGGTCACCAAAGAAGTGAACAACATGACAGTGAAAATGCCATACCAGTGTTTTATCAACGGCAAGTTTGAGGATGCAGAAAATGGCAAGACCTACGATACCATCAACCCTACTGATGGATCAGTGAGTCACATTAACACACAGACATATGATTTCACACACAGAAAGTTTTGTTTGTGGAGCCGTTTCATGCACTCATACTAACTAGTGGGACTGTGTTTGACCATTACGTCTTTCACCAGGTGATCTGCAAAGTGTCCTACTCCTCAGTGGGGGATGTGGACCGAGCGGTGGCAGCTGCCAAGGAAGCTTATGATAATGGACCCTGGGGCAGAATGAACCCTAGAGACAGAGGAAGTCTGCTTTACAAGTGAGCTGCTCCTCCTAGAGGACTACAGTGGCATTACATCATCAGAAAAAAACACTCAGGTTCAGATTTCTTGAGGTCCCCTCCAAAAGTATTGGAACAGTAAGGCAAATTCCTTTGTTTTTGTTGTTCACTGAAGACATTTGGGTTTCAGATCAAAAGATGAGTATGAGACAAGAGTTCAGAATTTCAGCTTTTATTTCCTGGTATTCACATCTAGATGTGTTAAACAACTCAGGACATATCACAGTTTGTATTAGACCACAGCATTCTTAGGTGGGCAAAAGTAATGGAACAAATAATCTTAAAGTAAATAACATTTAATATTTGGTGGCAGAACCCTTGCTTGCAATAACTACCTCAAGCCTGCGACCCATCGACATCACCAAACTGTTGCATTCTTCATTTGTGATGCTATTCCAGGCTTTTACCGCAGCTTCTTCTTCTACCGCAGAATTCATTCTGCTGCTCCATCATCAATAAATAATAATGAGCCTGTTCCAGAAGCAGCCATGCACGCCCAAGCCATGACATAACCTCCACCATGCTTCACAGATGAGCTTGGATGCTTCAGATCATAAGCAGTTCCTTTCTTTCTCCACACTTTGGTCTTTCCATCACTTTGCTAGAGATTAATCTTGGTCTCATCAGTCCATAAGATTGTGTTCCAGAACTTTTGCAGCTCATCTCTGTACTTCTTTGCAAATTTCAATCTGGCCTTCTGATTCTTCCTGCTGATGAGTGGTTTGCATCTTGTGGTGTGGCCTCTAGATTTCTGCTCTCTGAGTCTTATTCCAACAGTGGATTGTGATACCTTCACCCTGCACTGTGGAGGTCGTTGCTGATGTCACTTCCTGATGTTTTGGGGGTTTTCTTCACAGCTCTCACCATATTTCTGTCATCAACTACTGTTGTTTTCCTTGAACGACCTGTTGGGCGCCTGTTGCTCAGTACACCAGTAGTTTCTTTCTTTTTCAGGACAGTCCAAATTGTTGTGCTTGCTATGCCCAATGTTTGTCCAATGGCTCTGCTCGATTTTCCTTCTTTTCTCAGCTTGACAGTGGCTTGCTTTTCTCCCATAGACAGCTCTCTGGTCTTCATGTTGGTTTATCCTCTTTAACAGGAAATGCAGTCTTTATAGGTTTGAACCAAGGATGAAAACTTAGACTAGTCATGCAGAGCTATTTAATGTTTGGACAATCAACCTGTTCCAACATGTTCCAATAGTTTTGCTCACTTGAAAAATGGGTGGGTTCAAACAAACGGTGATATGTCCCGAGTTGTTTAACACATCTAGATGTGAATACCAGGAAATAAAAGCTGAAATTCTGAACTCTTGTCTCATCTTTTGATCTTAAACCCAAATGTCTTCAGTGAACAACAAAAACAAAGGAATTTGCCTTACCGTTCCAATACTTTTGGAGGGGACTGTAGCTGCTCAGCAGCAGCATGTAAACTTACCTGCAAAAGTCTCTTGGGTCCGGTTGGATGCTGGTTTGGTCCTTACTCTTCAATACCACTAACAACATGCTGTCCATGACATGTAAGCTACACCAAGTTTATTTATACTGAAAAAAATGTGCAGTTTCACTGTATTGGTAGGGTCTGGAAACCAGTCAGTATCTGGTGTGAACACCATTTGCCTCACGTAGTGCAACGCATCTACTTCTCATAGTGTTGATCAGGTTGTTGATTGTGGCCTGTGGAATGTTGCTCCACTCCTCTTCAATGGCTGTCAGGTTGAGACCCAGATGAGGACGACGAACATGCAGATGAGCTTCCCTGAGACGGTTCCTGACAGTTTGTGCAGAAACTCTTTGGTTATGCAAACAGATTGTTGCAGCAGCTGTCCGGGTGGCTGGTCTCAAACGATCTTGGAGGTGAAGATGCTGGATGTGGAGGTCCTGGGCTGGTGTGGTTACATGTGGTCTGCGGTTGTGAGGCCGGTCGGATGTAATGCCAAATTGTCTGAAACGCCTTTGGGGACGGCTTGTGGTAGAGAAATGAACATTCAATTCACGGTCAACAGCTCTGGTGGACATTCCTGCAGTCAGCATGCTAATTGCGCGCTCCCTCAAAACTTGCGACATCTGTGGCATTGTGCCGTGTGATGGAACTGCACATTTTGGAGTGGCCTTTTATTATGGCCAGCCTAAGGCCTTTATTATGGCCAGCCTAAGGCACACCTGTGCAATACCCATGCTGTCTGATCAGCATCTTGATGCCACACCTGTGAGGTGGATGGACTATCTCAGCAAAGGTGCTCACTAACACAGAGTTTGACAGATTTGTGAACAGTATTTGAGAGAAATAGGCCTTTTGTGTACATAGAGAAAGTCTTAGATCTTTCAGTTCAGCTCATGATGAATGGGGGCAAAAACACGTTACGTTTAGAATTTTGTTCAGGGTACTTTGGGAAGAGCTCAAGTCTGTTAATTGCATCCATGTTTCCCTCAGTTGTGTGTTTTCCGGTTGTATTGTGTCCTGCTCAGAGGCACGGACTCATTTCTACTGGCAGAATGCCTTTCTATTATTTATTAATTATTTCCATATGTATTTAATGACATTCTGATAGTGAATTTATTATTGAATAACCCAGAATATGATCATGGTGTATTTTGATTTATTAGGCTAAATGGTTCAGGGGGAAACTGAAATGATGTGACTCATATCAAAGCCCACACTCAAGAATGATCAGCCTCACATGTGACTGAATGGAAATGACAAGAAATGATGTAAAAAGTGTTTCTTACTGACAGGCACACTGTCAGACTCTCTCTCTGACTTTAATTGTCTCCGGGATAAAAGCTAATGTAGGTATAACAGTTCTTTCAAAAATACCAATTCTTGTAACAACCAAGCCAGCTGGTTGGTGTGGTTGATTCTTGCAGTTTGTGTCTTGTATCCACACGGTTGAAATGCACTTACTGTAAGTCGCTTTGGATAAAAGTGTTTCTGAAGTGTTACCTGAAAAAGACACTGTAAAAACACTGTCACATTGTCCTCTCTGACCTCCTACATCCAGGCTTGCAGACCTGATGGAGGAACACCAGGAGGAGTTGGCCACCATCGAATCCATTGACTCAGGAGCTGTGTACACGCTGGCCCTCAAGACACACGTAGGCATGTCCATCCAGACTTTCCGATACTTTGCCGGTTGGTGTGACAAGATCCAGGTAACATTAAGGCAACCAAACTACAGTTTTATAAAAGTTCAACACTGATTACCTTACCAAAGGCACACCTGTTTTTTGGCAGGGCAAGACAATCCCCATCAACCAAGCAAGGCCTAATCGCAATCTGACCTTCACTAGGAGAGAACCTCTGGGGTAAAAGCTCTGGATTTACTAAATAATTGTAATATTGTCATTGAACTATAAATGTTTAAGGGCTGTCGTGAAGTCCTGCCTGCAGTGGATGGATAGTCGAATCATGTGTGTTGTGTGTGCGACGATTGCGAGCCGGTGGGGGGGGGGTTACACACGGTAGCTCCACTTTAACCTTGAGAAGCTGCAGAGCTGCCATCTATTCATTCAACTTACACTGTAAATTTCAGCTGAACTTTGTCGACCCTTTTCTATCTCTCGCCTATCATTCACCGGTCTTTTGCAGAGTTTTGCATGCATTCCGTGCTGCCGACAACTGCATGCACTTCGCACTTCCTCGCGGGTCCATTTCAAGTAGCCGGCTATTTAAAAAGGATAAAATATTCTTTGTGTGTTTCATCGACGGTGATAAATTATCCGAAAGTCCCGCGAGGTGCGGACAAATCGGCACAACACCAGTGAAGCTGGAGCTCCGTCAGCAAGTCCTCTTCTGCCACTACACTAGGGGGTGCAACAACAAATTGTTGTAGTCGATAAAAATCGATTAATAATCGATTCGTGACGTCATCGGGTCGTGACGTCATCGGGTTGTAACGACACCATCAACGGACTAAAGTGATGTGAACAGTGAAATTTCTAAAACAACATCAGCGCTGCAGTAACACCTTCACCACCCAAAACCTCCAAAGTGTGGCAGCACTTCGCTCTTCACGCAGCCAAAAAGGTTGTTGCAGCGTCTGCAAGGCTGAGCTTTCCTGGAAACACCGGAGCATCTGAAGAGGAGGCACGTAACGTTGTTGCTCTGTGGACGATGAAGACTCGTCTCGGTCAGCTAGTTAGCGAGCTAGCTTCCCTTTAAAGCCGTGTTATTCACATTATGAGCTGTAACGTTTTCTACACAGTTTCCCTTAGTCAATTTGATTGATTTTTATCATAATTCTGATACACATTCCAGATGTGCCCTCACTTTACAATCATAAATGATGCATCGGCGATGGCGACGTTTCCAGCTGGAGAACGTGTTGCTGCCAAGTGCGCAAGATTAGACAACACCGGACAATTTCATACTTTCTAAAGAAGAGAAAACGGTTCTCCTGTCTATGCGTGAGGCGGTGGCTAATCCGCCCCAAACTCCCTTAAAAAAATCAGTGAGTTGTTGAGTTAGGGGAAAATATATAAACGCTGTGAAACGCTGTCTATTATAAAATCGTTAATTAATAATTATTATAATAATAATTGACCCCCCTGTAAATTCAGCAAATTTGATGCCTGACGTTATTCCTTTCTTTGTATGTGGTGTCAGTTTGTCCCGGGGTGTTGCAGTACTGGCGTGTAAACTGCTCCGTCACTAAACAGCAGATCAGCTGCTCAGATCAGGACGTGATTTCAGAGGAACTTTCTGTTGCTGCAGCAGAAACGTTCATTCAAAGATCCATTTTCGAAAGCAGTATTTATTTTATTGTTGTGACTGTTAATTAGCACATGCCTAAAACAACCTCAAGTTTAATTTAAAAGCTGATAGCTAAATAAGACGCATTGTGTAATTTTGCAATTCATAATCTGAATAGTCGATTATTCGTTTCAATAATCGATAGATTAATCGACTATTAAAATAGTTGTAAGTTGCAGCCCTACTCTACCCACATACACGCTACGCCTACACATGCGCACTGGGTTACAATTTTGGATTTATTCACACACTTTAAAAACATTTATTGAAAGTTTTATTCTTTACAGCATTAAACATTGAAATGTATATTGTAATTGGCTGTATATTAACTTATTGGGAGTTGGAAAACTGGTAGTAGTAGTCAAATCAGGTTCCGCCCATCGAAGCATCGAATCTTCAATGTTTTTTTTTTATTCTGACTAATAAACATTTACATTTACATGACATAAACATTTCTATTAAGTATGTGTGTGCAAAGCTGTGTGTGTTTTTTTTATGTGGCAGTGTGTGTGCCATAATCATCCCATGGAACTACCCTCTCATGATGCTGGCATGGAAGAGTGCTGCCTGCCTCGCAGCTGGAAACACACTCGTTCTTAAACCCGCACAGGTAAGTACACCATACATGCACTCACACAGAGTAATTTTATAAGTGTCTTGGTGATGCAGATAATCCCCCTGATTCGAGATAAGAATAAGTAGTTTTTCAGAGCGCTTTCTGCTGCCATACCAGCTTTCTGTTCAGTTTAACCAGAGACGGGTCACAGCGGTTGGCATCCATATATGTTGCATTACTTGCCATCTACTGAAAAGGCCTGGTCGTCACTGCACTTCATTTTTGTGTGTGACCAATCGCATGGAAGAACAGTATCTAAAGAAAACACAAATAGGTGGAGATTCACAAATATATTTCTGTTGAAAAATGATAAGTTGTTGTATAAATGATGATATACGATTTACATCTACAAGTCATCTGGGCACACATTTTTTGTGCATTTTTTGTATTTTACAGTTAGTTGAATCTTGACAACTAATTGTTACAAGTTACTTATCTTATCTTATCAAATAAACCTAGTGTCAGAGTAGTTTGTGTTTAATACAGTATGTGCAATATTTACAGGTCACTCCTTTGACGGCACTGAAGTTTGCTGAGCTGGCAGTGAAAGCTGGCATTCCAAAAGGAGTCGTGAACATTTTGCCAGGCTCAGGTAATGAATACAAATACATGATCCACATAGTCCACAAATGAAGTACCTTCTACCTTTCCTTACCACTTGTTATTTCTGTCCTTGACGTCATGAGGTCAAGGAAACATAATTTATTATTTATTGAATTAGAAATCAATGGTCAACACTGGAAAAAATCAAACTGATTATACTCCAGCCCAGTAGTTCCCAACATCAATTGCTTGTTAAAACAAATAAAACTATCTCGTCACAGGTTATGCCTTTAATTTGTGAGCAGTTCAGTCAAAGAGTGATATTTCCTTCTGAGTCTGTTTGAATTATTTATAGAGGCCCAGTATTTTACAATAAAAAGCAGACATTTGAAAGAATAACAAAATTTCAAATACAATACCATTGATTTTGTGTAGTGGAATCTTTGTTAGGGAATCTTTGCACATGCTGAAACATATGTTGGTCTGGAATGGAAAAGTTTTCAAAGACTATAAAATGCACATTTCAAAGGACTGAAAGTCTGATTATATATATATATTTTATAGTCAACAAAAGTCAAGAAAGAATTGTGTGTGTGGGAGGAGTGTTGAATAAAGATGCTTACATTGATTTCAGCTCTTAGTCTTTGTATGTAGGTGTTTTAATGTGAATGTGGATCTTTCAGATCAATTTGAGAAGAACCTATGATCTCGTTCCAACTGGTCTTGACTCGGTTTGCCCTCCCTCGGTCTTGGTCTTGACTCGGTCTCAGCCCCTAAAAGTCTTGGTCTTGTCTCGGTCTCGATAAACTCTGGTCTTGGTCTTGACCTGGTCTCGGTTTGGGCGGTCTTGACTGAACACTAGTGTGTGTGTCACAGTCTGATATCTCTTCTTACTCTCAGCCACAGAGCTCCACCATTGTCCAAAAGTAGTTAGTCAGTTAGCCTTACTGTTGCACTGGGTGACATATTCCTTCATCACCATGAATACACACACCCGATTCCTGCCTGCTTCTTCCTTTAGATGTTTCTTTGAGCTTTGGACGGCCCTCCTGTTTTTCCCTTCCCTGATACATCATTGTTTTTGTTTACTTAGTTTTAAATTTCTTTTACCCCATTGCCACGTTTGACACCACCTGACCATGAAAATAGACCCAGCAGACAATTTTTCAGTTTTGTTTTGCGAGCTGGCAGTGCTCAGAGACTTATTATAAAGAAGAACTTCTCTTCCAAGACTGTGTCCTCAAAGCCTTGACTATGGAATCTTTTGCCTGATTATGCCACGGACTTTCTTAGTTCCCTTGCAAATCAGCCTGGTTCCCAGCCTGCTAGCACTCAGCATGTTTTGCTAGCATCCTGGCTGCTAGCCACCACCCTTCATCTTGGCCTGTTAGCATCCCGCCTGCTAGTGACCTGCTTGCTGCTCTCCTGATGGCCAATCAGCTAACACCACAACAGCCAGTTTCCTACTGGATCTGGCTCCAGAGTCTTCATTGCCCAGCATCACAAAGTCACCGCTTCCCATCTCCGCGACCTCTTTGCTGTCCTACCTTCACTGCTGCTGCTGCGGAGGTCTCGTTGCCCGGCGTCCCAGAGAGACTTTGTTACTCAGAGACTTTGATGTCCCACTCTCCAAAGACTCAGCTGAGTAACGATCCATAGACTGTGCAGTGTGCCTCCCAGAGACAATGGTTCCCCATCGGCAGCCCGGCTGACTCCGGCTCCTTGTATCCAGTTAGCAGCCCAGCGACATCCCTGTTGCTGGCCTCGACCCTTTGGTCTGGCCTTCTGGTCACCCTCCAGACCTGTTCAGCCCCTGAGGTCTCCAGCTTTGCCAATGGTTGTTTGGCTGAGAGCACCAGCTCCTTTGACCACCTCTAAGTGCAGCACTTGTTCCCTCGCCTGAATTTAGCTTCACCCGCCCTGGTTCATTTTGGCCTATTTGTTGCCTGTCCCATTCCCCCGCTCCCCGGACTTCTGGATGTTTGCTTTGAGTTTTGGACTGCTCTCCTGTTTTTACCTTGCCTGTCTCATCATTGCTGTAAATTTCTGTTCACTTTGTTTTAAATTCCATTAAACTGAGCTGAAAGTCTGTGTTTGGGTCCTTTTCCTTTTACCCTGTTACAACTTTTGACACCACCTTTTACTTTTTTCCAAACCCTTTTTAGTGAACAACACATCTGTGAGCTGCTTTCATGAAGAAGATTTAGGTCTTTAGAAGGAATCACTGGGCTTGCAGCTGAGAGCCACAGACAGTCAATGTAATGAGAGAGATGGACACACATTGTTGCTGTTAGTCTTTTGATGGGATTTATTGACAGAAAAAAATACAGTAACACCAGCCTGCACATGCCACCTTTAATACCTTACACTGCTTTCTCTTTCTGTGACATCGTATGTTGACTATATGAACATAAATAATGGGTTGGCGGAGGCAGAAAAGGAAGTAATCAAGCACAGTTTGAGAAATCAAACAACTCCTAATATGGCTGCCGCTTTACTTTGACTCTGTTACCCTTACTTTGGAAGCTTCTTCACTAATACATAATCTACCTTCCTAATTCCTCTCTCTCTTCCAGGTGGCATGGTGGGACAGCGTTTTTCTGACCACCCAGAAATCCGGAAACTGGGCTTCACTGGTTCCACACCTATTGGCAAACAGATCATGAAGAGGTATGACCTGACAAACTCATTGCTCATTGGTTGACGTAACTACCAAGTTAACTTGTTGCCTGTTTTTTCTTTGGTTTCCTCTTACAGCTGCGCAGTCAGTAACTTGAAGAAGGTTTCTCTGGAGCTGGGAGGGAAGTCACCTCTTATCATCTTTAGTGACTGTGACATGGACAAGGCTGTTCGCATGGTGAGATAGGAAGACTCGCAGAGAGGTGGGAGGGGCCTTTGTTTTAGGGTGGGAGCATACTTGCTGGCTTTACACCATGATAGTGCTGAAGCAATTAAGAAATGTTTCAATTAACAGAGAAGCTGAATTCCATGTTTACTGTGAGCTACTTTGACTGATATTATTATTGTGTTATAAATGTGACACATACTGGAAGTCTATGTTTTGATAAACTATATGACCTGATTGCTATAATTTAGCCTAAAACAAGGTCACTCATGATTTTGTTTGAAGTTGACCACAGTAAATGTCTCAAAACTTCCCTGTAACTCAATTCCTGGTCACTAAGATTGACAATTAATCTGAGTGGCTGCTAATATTAAACATGTTTAGATCTAAAAATGGAGAGTAGTTCAACATTAAATTCTAATGAGATTGGAAGTTCTGGTGTCAGGGATACATCCCAGCATGGCTACAAGTCACTGACAAAACAAAAGTGGAAATGGTGATAGTTTACTTAAAGGGACTATATGTAAGTTTTTCAATGAAAGTAATCAAATTTTCATTGCCTTATTTTCAGTGGGCTCAAAACTCACTGAAGTGAAGCACACGCCTGTTTTCTCCGTTGCTTGCATCAGCCACTATTCTGCTTTTAATGTGAGGTCTCTGGGTCGGATTCAGCCCTGTGCGCGCTCCCGAGCATCTCTCGTACTACAGCGACAACACGCAGCTAACGACATGCAGTCCACTAACACCATAAAACAACCGGCTCACAGCAAAACACAGGCTCCACGTAAGGATACAAAACAACAACAAAGGTTTATGTGATGAAGCCCATCAGACCAAACAGGTTCAGATGATGTCGAGTAAAAACACAATGAGCATTAGTAAAGCTGGAGAAACACGGAGAAAGTCACGTTAGCTCGCCGGCTAACACCGAGCAGCTCCTAATGTTATCTGGCGCAAAGTTATATGCTTTCCACATTACTTCACCAACTAGCGTGACCCATGTTACTACCCTGTTGATTTAGCCTGCAAGAAAGGATGTAACGGTAAAAAGCAAATGTGGATCGATTTGTTTACTAACGTTAGCCTATAGTGATGCAGCCAGGAGCAGCCAGCTAATGCTACAGTAGCTCACCCCTGCCGCTGTTTGCTTCATAACATTTAGTTTAGGTTTATTGTGGTTTTTATATACAGTCTGTGGGTTTTACCAATAACGTTACTCAGGTACACAGCTTATTCGAACATAAAACACTGCAACAAAATAGTCACAACAACCCAGAGGAAGGAAGAGCCATTCGCTATCACTAGTTACAGTAAAGTTACTTACTGCGGTCTAACTGTCATAAAGAGTGACACAATCTTGTTTTAATATCTAGTCCAGCTCACTGACCGTTTCGTTATCATCCAATACATGTAGCTGCGCTGACATTGCTGAAAGATACACAGATAGTAAAGATAGTTACTGAAAGCAGCAGGTGAGCTAACAATGTAGCACGTCGGCTAAATCCAGTAAATGTAACGAGCATGGATTAGTTCAACCTGCAGCTGATAAAACTTTTACTGTAACGTTGCAGTAGGGGTTTACCTGAGTTTCCAGCTCTGTCTGATCTCCCTGTCTGTCTATAGCCGCTGTCACTTTGCCTTTTTTTGGGAGGATTGTTCCGATATGCGGCTCGCTGCACTGAATGAAGTAACGTTACGGAGCCGGTGTCGATCTGCCTCTGAGACGGGAACGTTGAAGTAACAGAGCCTGAACATGTCTGAGTGAAAAGCCACAGCCTGCATGCTGGTGTTCCTGCGTTTATTATGGTATTTCAGTATGACACAGGTTGTTTTGGATTCTGCTCGCTCATGAATTCAAGCGAGCACGCGTACGAGCACACGCCTGGTTGCAATCTTAGAACCGCACCGCTAGCAGCTGCTGGAAACTCCATAATGCCCCTTTAAGTCCCCCTATTTAGCATTTATAAGCAATATATAAACATTCAATACATTTAGAACACATTATAATGTAAGTGTGTGTGTAATTGTAGTTGTAAGTGTTAATTTAGTGTTCATTAATGTATTTGTCACGCCTATAACTCCTCCTATGCACCCAGAAGTGGAGGCTGTATAAACAAATAATGACAATACTGGGGTGGTGATGGGACAGTTGATAAGACACATGCCTTTGGTGTGGGAGTTCCCACTGCGACACATCTACCAATGTGTCCCAGAGCAAGACGCTTAACCCATACTGGCTCCAGAGGCGTGCGACCTCTGACATTTAGACATTGTAAGCTTTGGATAAAAGCATCAACTATAATATACTGTCACGGTCTGTCTCTCTGTTCCTCCTCTTCAGCCTTTCCTGGTTCCCCAGGCCCTTTCATGGCCATTTTCCATCTGTCCACCAGATGCCCTCAAACTTTCCGTCCTTTCTACATAACCTGACTGCCCCACCCACATACACAGCTGTTACCACTTCTCTTATCAACCATGCCATTACCTCACCTTCCCTGCTCACCTGTTTCCACTCTCCCTCAACAGCCATGGGGCCTTTAAGAAAGTATCTGCTACTCCCTCTCCCTATCTACTTCCACTCCATTCGCGCGTTCATGCGTGGGGTGGGTGCCTTCCGAAACCAATGAGGGTGGAGTGGTAGTGGGTTGTTAAACCCTCCACTGCCAAGTGAGCACCGATGCTGGCTTGTTGAAGGTGTCTAACACCTGCTGATGGGGGACCTTTCTTTCAAATGTGAGTTCCGAGTGACTACGCCCGTAAACATGTAGGATTTTTAAATTCTGAAACTACACAAACATTCCTACATCACCATTCACACGTTAACAACGTAGCCCGAAGCCTATGTTGTGTTAAAGTGCTCTTGTCTGATAGACAATACAAATGTTGTTTTCATTGAATCGTATTCTATCTCATACGAAAATCTTCAGCCAAAACAAAAAAGCCTACATTAAACGACAGAAGAATAGAAGATGACACAACTAGATACACAGGGGGATCACAGATCATATAATGCTTGTAAGCTATTTGTGAATGTAATATTTTTGATGAAGAGGTTAAAAAAAGAGCATTATTTTACATTGAAAATCAGTCTTTTCATAAAAGAATATAATGTCTCTTGTTGTTGTAGAGAAATAGAGTAGAGTTGTTGTTGTTGTTAAAGAAATATTCAAAATCTAACCAAAATAATTTGGTTCATTCGGTTTTGTTATTGTAAAAAACGCCCTTTTCCTCAACATCAATCCTGAATCTTAATACAACTGTTGTTTATTTGATAGACGTATTATAGCAGTGAGTGCAGCGGTAACGTCAGATCTTATTTACGCTGGGGGGAGAGGGTAGTTCATCCGAAAGGTGGCCGCTGCATTTCTACCCTACGTGGGTTAGGGAGCTCGTTTTGCCTGTGAGGGTGATTCCGACCAGAGGTCACTCCTTGATGGAGTGGAAGTGGCGAGGGTCTACTTTAGGAAAGGCCCATGCAGCACTTGTCAGATTTGTTTGCCTGTCTTCTCTGCAAAGTGCCATAAACCTGCATCCTTTATAACGGTCAGCAGGGGACGACTCCACTGGTTGCAAAAAGAGGTCTGATTGCATTGGAGTCTTTGAGAAAGTGACCCTATTTCTCATTTGATTTATTACCTCTTAAACATTTCCCTAATGTTTCCCTTTCTAGTCTTTTCAACCACTCAAAGCACTTTTACACTACATCCACCATTCATTCTAAGTGCTCAAACAGAAACTAACATTCACACCCTGGCGGAACAGTCGCCAGGGGCAATTTGGGATTCAGTATCTTGGAGGACACTTTGACATTCCAGGATTGAACCGCCGACCTTCTGATTAATGGCCCACCCGCTCTACCTCCTGAGCCACAGCCACTCCTGAGTTTCTTATCGTAATAATTTGTTTCAAGTCTTCTTCGAAGCAGAATAATGTTCATTTAGTAAATGATGGTCCCATTTAGAGAAAAAATAGTCAATAAAGCCGGGTTTGATTTAGGCGTGGCTACCTTGTGATTGACAAGTTGCTACCATGGTGACCTGTCAGTCAGGATACAGGCGAATCGTATCCACTGCTCTGTGTAACGTTACATTTAACTAGCCGTGAACATGTTTTTGGGTGCTGTCTGTGTTTTTGAGCTTTGATCCTTTCACAGTGTGCTTTTAGTTCATGAAAGTTAGTGTAGCATTTTGGTGGCCTAAAAATGTCTTGATCAGCTGTTGGTAGTCCTAAGAGACACTCAGGAGTCAGCTGTTAATTTGTTCCATAAGTACTAAATTTGAAATCCAATTAATATCACAGTTAATGTGAATTACGGATTCTCTTGCTATCCAAGCTGTCCAACGGCCAATTTTCCAAACCCGAGGCTTCAGAATGTTAGGCCACAAACCAATAGGTGATGTCACGATGGCTACATCAACTTCTTCCATACGGGGGTGGCTGTGGCTCAGGAGGCAAAGCAGGTTGCCCACTAATTGGAAAATCGGCAGTTCAATCCCTGGCTTCTCCAGTCTGCATGTCGACGTGTGGGCAAGATACTGAACTCCAAAGTGTGTAAATGTTCATTTTTGTTTCTGATGAGCAGATGGCACCTTAGACTCTGCAGCCTGTTTATAAATGGGTGAATGTGACGTAGTGTAAAGAGCACTTTGAGTGGTCAGAAGACTAGAAAGGCGCTATACCAATACGGAACCATTTACAGTCTATGGCTTGCACCAGCCATGAAAGAGCAATGTGGCCAACCGTGGACCCCGCAGATGGATGTTTTAAATATCTTGCGTTGTCCTACACTCTCCTGTGCCTCCACGGTAGATGGAGGAGGGCCTCTAGCAGCTCTGACTGTGTCAGCCTTGGATGGGGACTGTCAAAATCTATGATTACATGTGATGTTTATTTTATTTTTGATTTTTAAGTCTTTCAGGTGCATCTATATCTGTGTGTGTGTGTGTGTGTGTCTGCTGCTCAACAGGGCATGAGCTCTGTGTATTTCAACAAAGGTGAGAACTGCATTGCTGCTGGACGTCTGTTTGTGGAGGAGTCCATTCATGATGAGTTCATCAGCCGAGTGGTGAGTGAGCCAAAACAATTCAATTCAATTCAATTTTATTTATATAGCGCCAAATCACAACAACAGTTATCTCACAGCGCTTTTCATGAAAGAGCAGGTCTAGACCGTACTCTGTGATGTTATTTACAGAAGCCCAACAGTTCCCACCAAGAGCAAGCACTAGGCGACAGAGGCAAGGAAAAACTTCCTTTAAGAGGCAGAAACCTCGAGCAGAACCATGGCTCAGGGTGGGCGGCCATCTGCCTCGACCGGTTGGGGTGAGAGAGAGAGAGAGAGAGAGATGTAAGGAGAGAGAGATGTAAGGAGAGAGAGAGGGGAGGGAGGCAGCCTACACAATATACACACAGAGGTACACACAGTGAAGGTAATGTTGCTATAGACTAAATGAAAAATGGTACAGATATTTATAGTAGTGTTAATGGTAACCATCGTAATGTTAATGATTATAATAACAATAATAACAATAAGACTAGCAACAATAGTCGTTGCAGCAGAGGGTGTCGAGCAGGAACACGGGGGCAGCAGGTGACCCGCAGCCACAGATCCAGACTCCACAACTCCAGAGCCAGAAACACCTGCAGGAAGTGATAGGAGGAGAGAGGAGAGGGACGAGAAAGCACAAGACTACCAGAAAGGGGAGAAGTTGTGTTAGTAACATGCAATAATGGGATGAGGTTGCATACAGAGGGAGAGAAAGTAGAGGAGAGAGGAGCTCAGTGCATCATGGGAAATCCCCCGGCAGTCTAGGCCTATAGCAGCATAACTAAGGGATGGTTCAGGACTCACCTGAGCCAGCCCTAACTATAAGCTTTATCAAAGAGGAAAGTCTTAAGCCTACTCTTAAATGTGGAGATGGTGTCTGCCTCCTGAACCCAAACTGGAACCTGGTTCCACAGGAGAGGAGCTTGATAGCTGAACGCTCTGGCTCCTAGTCTACTTTTGGAGACTCTAGGAACCACAAGTAACCCTGCATTCTGGGAGCGCAGTGCTCTGGTGGGGTAGTAAGGTACTATGAGCTCTTTAAGATAAGATGGTGCCTGACCATTAAGAGCTTTGTAGGTGAGAAGAATGAAACACAAAACACAGACACTTCCCTCTTCTAGAATAATATAGTACATACTGTGCAATAAAAAAAAGGGTACCTCCGTACAGTTTGAGCACTCATGAGAGGCAGATAAAAAGAAAAACATATCCTATCTTTTGTCTGTAGTGTGGGTCAAGCTGCAGCTGGCTCCTACACTTACAATAATGCAATTTAATACAGTCGTTTGGAGTAAAATAAACAAAAACAACATCTTTACGCTTAACAAATCTTGTTTCTATTTCTCCACCCCTTCCCTCTAAGGTGGAAGAGATCAAGAAGATGAAGATTGGAGACCCACTGGATCGCTCCACAGACCACGGCCCACAGAATCACAAAGCCCACCTGGACAAGCTGCTGGAGTACTGTGAGATCGGACTAAAGGAGGGAGCTACGCTGGTGTACGGAGGCAAACAGGTTGACAGGCCAGGTAGAATACACACTGAGCCTCCAGAGGCAAATGGCTGCTACACCTGACTACCTACAGCACAGGGACATATTTTCAGTCCTGTCAGGCCAGATTTACACAGAATACAGGAGGCAGTGATGAAAATAAGAGCTCACGGAGGTGTTAAAGTAAAAGTAACTACATCAGACCTGGGACCTGATTCCACGGGAGAGAAACTTGGTAGCTGAAGGCCCTGGCTCCTATTTACATTTGGAGACATGGAACCACAAGTAACCCTGCATTCCAGGAGCGCAATGCTCTAGTGGGGTAACAAAGTGCTATGAGCTCTTTAAGGGTTTAGTAGAGGAGCAGAAGGATTTTAATTCTATTCTGGATTTTACAGGGAGCCAGTGCAGAGAAGCTCATATAGGAGAAATATCTCTTTCCTGGTTCTGGGTCAATCAGCATTCTGGATAGGGCTGCACAAATAATCTAATCGCAATTGCGTTGTCATGTGTGATTACATAACCGCAAAAAGTGTGCGATTTGATAAAACAGTAAAAGTGTGTGACACTGTATTCTCTGTGTGCACTGCAGTCTGCTCATCATCCCCGCCCACACCGGGCCCTCGCATGTGCCCCTAAAATCAGATAAGCCTACAGTGCAATGAGAAAAATGTTTTATGAGTCCCCCCTCCCCCCAAAAAACAGAAGAAAAAAAACAAGGTTTGAACCGACTGTCTCCATCAGTGGAGCTGAGGTGGAGCAGCTGAATAGTTTCAGGTTCCTGAGAATCAGAGAACCTGACATGGTCGTCTCACATCTCCCTGCTGGTGAAGAAAGCTCAGAAACTATTGTATTTTTTAAGGAAGCTTAAGAAGGCCAAATGCCCGTGCCAAGTTCCTGTCAGCTTTTACAGAGGAGCAGTAGAAAGCATCCTGACTGGAAACATCACTAACTGGCATGGGATGTGCACGGCTCAGGACCGGAGGGCTCTGCAGCGGGTGATTAAAACTGCTCAGAAGATCATTGGTACCCATCTCCTGAGCATCAGTGATAGCGGTAAGGTGAGGAGCCTTCAGAGCCCACAGGATACTAAGCGACAGCACCCACCCAGCCACAGCCTGTTCACCCTGCTGCCTTCTGGGAAGTGATACAGAAATTACTGCTCCCACACCACCAGACTGCACTTGTGCCATGCAGCCTAAACTTATTTCTTTCTGAATAATTGCTGTTCTCAATTTCTTTTCAAAAGTGATTTTACTGATAATCTGGGTTAAATGCAGTGGAAGTTTGTTCCAGTGTCACATAGCTCTATACGGCACAGTTTTTTTTTTTAAAGCATTGGTTTTAGGGAAAGCTAATTGTTCAATAAAGGCATATCTAATGTCATAATGTTGTCTCCCCCCTACGCAACTACACAGTGTATCTTTATGAAGGACAGTTTGGGATTTTTAACAGTGGTATAAGCCACATACTAATAAGATGGACATTACCTCTTACCTGTGAGTCCAGTGGCCAGTGAAGCCGGTGAGGTAGCTAGCGAGCATAAAGCCCAGTTCACCAATGGTCTAAAGCACTAACAAGGAATAAAATGAGTATTATTGTTTCCAAGAGTATTGAAAAATTGTAAATGTGTGACTAATATTCTGGTCATTCTGGTAATTTCTTATACAACTTACGGGAGATGTTGAAGACAGATAACTGCTCCGCCTGAAAAAGGAAGTTAGCTGACGAGGGCCTATTATCAAAATTACACTTACTGTACAATTACTATACTTTTTTCATGGCACCCACCGTGGCTGATGTGTTTGCTTCATTTGAATCCATTTTCTGTGGCTTGATTTATTTCAGCATTTTACGCAGAGGAGCTGTAGAAGCTTTAGCATCATTGTGAGCATTAGCTAATCATCAATATGGTCATTTACCTTCAGGTTACTTCATGGAGCCGACTGTGTTCACTGATGTGGAGGACCACATGTTCATCGCCAAAGAAGAGTCCTTTGGACCCGTCATGGTGGTGTCCAGATTTAAAGATGGGTATGTCATCAAAAAAGCATCCTGCTGGAGTTGCTGTAGTGCTGTCATAAGATTTTAGTCACTAACCAGTATTCTCTTTCCTCTTGCTCCAAACCACAGTGACGTGGACGGTGTGTTGCAGAGAGCCAACGACACAGAGTACGGCCTGGCCTCGGGCGTGTTCACCCGTGACATCAACAAGGCCATGTACGTGAGTGAGCGGCTCGAGGCAGGAACAGTGTTTGTCAACACCTACAATAAGACAGATGTGGCGTCACCTTTTGGAGGCTTCAAGCAGTCCGGTTTTGGCAAAGACCTCGGTGAGTAGAGACATGCATCGGTCTGTACAATAATTGATGTATTGGTTGAGATAAAGAAAATTTTGATTTTACACATAAAAGGCAGTTCATGAGTTGTAAGGACTACAACTCAACCTATGGAAACAGGCTTTGGGGGAGCTTATAAAGTCTGAGAAAATAATGAAATACTGGATACTTTGGGAGCTCTAAAGATCAGTGAAATAAAAACAATCTGACAAGGAAAAATCACTATTTGGTTAAACTGCTTGCAGTCTACACAAGGCCTGTCATGATTTTCTTTACAAGGGGTTACAAGCCAAAAAGGTAAGGAACCCACTAG
Organism: Micropterus salmoides; assembly: GCF_014851395.1. NCBI lineage: Eukaryota > Metazoa > Chordata > Actinopteri > Centrarchiformes > Centrarchidae > Micropterus > Micropterus salmoides. The sequence continues at coordinate 1,944,907 of NW_024041484.1, forward strand.
CTTAGACTTAGCAAAGACAAACACTGAGCAGCCAACTTTATGAATGTTGGCTGGTCTGAAAATGTAGATATTTGTTATTATGGAAACAATTAAAATTTGATAGGAGCGGGAATTCTCGATGTGGATAATGATCAGGTATTGTGGCTTAATGGTTTTATCTCGTGATTTGTCCCTTGGCAACCTTTTATTCCTCAGAAACACGACAGGTTTGTATACTGTTTGACACTGTTTTGTTCTTGGTCTGGCCCACAGGAGAGGATGCTCTCATGGAATACCTCAAGACCAAAGCAGTGACTGTGGAGTACTGAGGCACGCTCTCCTAACGAACTGTGACCCAAGTCTGAATAGGAAGGGACTCGTCCATCTGTCAGACATCCGGTTTCATTCAGCATTGTTTCTGGGTAGTGTGTGTGAGTGTGTGTGTATGAATGAGAGGAGAACTTTCTTGTTCATCTCAGCCACAGTTTGGACAACGTGCCTGTTTTTCTTTGCTTTCTGTGCAAAACTTCCCATCATGGATAATGGACGCGTGTGGTTCCTACCCATCTGTTTATCTAGAGAGTTCGACGCCTGAATGGAGCCGAGCTTGGTCTGACTGTATTTTTAAGGTTTCATCTCCTATTTTCCCATTTTTATCAATGATGTTAATCAATTCTGTTCAAATTTGAAAATCAGCAGTAGTCATGCCTTTCTCATTCACTTGTAATGCTGCTTTCACCATTCCTTTAATACTTCTTGTTTACTCTTTGGCAGCTTCTGGGCTGTATCGTACTGGAAAATAGACAAAGTATTAGGTTATGGATAAAGTAAGGTGTGCATGTATGTGAAGGTTGAAGCTTGTGTTCAGATGCCTTTAGGGTTGAGTTTTGGAGTAGCCAGTGCCCTGCCTGACAGGACTAAACTGAAGAACCTCATCTTGGTAAATGTTAGTAATTTGACAGTAAAGCTTGGTTTAAATTGATCATCGACATGATGGGAAAACAGGATTGAGGTTAAAAAAACAGGTTTCCATTTAAAGTCTTAATCCACATAAAATCGCTTTGAGAAAAATTAACTTAACTCAAGGTCCACTTATCAGTTTTTTTGAAAAGGTTTCAACCCCATCTCACAGTTTTCATCAGGAGCTCATCCTGCGATGGGGAAAAGCCTGTAAATTGACCTTAAGTTACAGAGTAGCTCAACACCAGGCTGTTGAACCAGTGTTTATCTGTCCTTTCTGGTTGAAAGTTTCAAGTCAGAAGTACGTCAATTAGCCATAACATTATGACCACTGACGGTAAAGTAAATAACACTGATTATTTTGTTATCATAGCACCTGGCACCTGGTGGGATATATAAGGCAGCAAGTGAACATGTTGTCCTCAAAGTTAATGTGGTAGAAGCAGGAAAAATGGGCAAGAGTAAGGATTGGAGAGACTTTGACAAGGGCTACAAGCTCTTGTGCAGTTTTCCTGTCTGCAGTGGACAGTACCTATCAAAAGTGGTTCAAGTAGCCAAAAGTGGTGAATGGGCAACAGGGTCATTGGGCGTCTGGCGCGTGTGGTCCGATCCAACAGACGAGCTTCTGTAGGTAAAACTACTTAAAAAGTTAATGTTGGTTGTGATACAAAGGCGTCAGAACACACAGAGCATCGCAGGTTGTTGCATATGGGTCAGTGCTGTTTTGGCAGCAAAAGGGGGACCTACAAAATATTAGGCAGGTGGTCATAATGTTATGGCTGATCAGTGTATGTCACCTGTATGCGCACCCTACAGCATGTTACAGTGTACTGACACTCAGAATACACTGCTGGAGGTCAACAACAAATATATTTTTCAGGGGGTTATTCTCTCATTTTTTTTACTATTTCCAAAGTCAAGAATACATTTCACACAAAAACAACTGTTGACACTGTTTTAGTCTTATTGATTGGTTCAGGTCTTAATGAGGACTGTTTTCACGACAGCAGAATGCAATACAAAGAAACACACTTTTAGAACAATTTCCTATATTGTAGGTAAATTTAACTTTTCTTTCGATACACTATTCAAATCATCTTTCAGAGACTTGGTAATCCGTTTCAGTTTATATTGAATCACTTTAATATTTGATTTTTATGATTAGAATAATTTTATATTGAGGTTTTTGGGTGGTTCTAACAATCCCAACCAGGATCACTAACGAACCAGCGGTATCGATCATCCTCGATCCTAGCTCATCTTGGATGAGGGACGGAACGTCTTCTAGTATCTTCAACCAAGTCCAGTTGCCCTTGACCTCAACCTTCGTTGGATAACTATGACCTGGATGACTGAGAACCTTCACAGACTTTTTGGTACACAGTTGTGAGTTGTAGCTGCTTCATAACATCATCTTCACAAGCAATGTCGCGAGGAAATCATGTTCAAAAGATAGACCTCTAGCAATGATGTTTGTCGTGAAGAGTAGTTCCAGCTCAGTTGCTTCTCACATAAAAATGTCTGTGAAGATACTCGGTCATCAAGGGCAACTAGAAGAAACTTTCAGTATCTTTGAGTCCAGTCGCCGTTGATTTAAATTTTCCTTGGCTCACACTGAAATGGTTATCTCAAATCTTTGATGTTGGAGTGTCTTTCAATGCTGCAGGACTGTTACTGCTGGCAGCTTAGCATTACATATGATGACATAACTTTGACACAACATGGGAAAATAAAATAGCCTGACCTTTGGGTTAGAATGTAAGATTTCTGACAGCGATCTGAAAGCTGCAAATTCTTACTTTCAACAAAAGACATGTACACTCAAATGCATCTACAGTTGTAAGACCTTATAGTATGTAACTGTCCCTATGTCCAGCTATGGTGAGCCATTTGTATTGTATTTCCATCGTACAGCTCTCATTGTTTACATCATGTCTTTGCAGCTGTATGTTCCCACATAACTTAAGGCATTCTTCCCTTTGTCAAAGTGGACTTTTTTGTAAATATTTTTTAAGAAAAGGTTTGATATATTTGAATTCAGACAGAGGAGGATTGTGTTATAACACTACAATATATTTAGACACACCAGCTAGATGTTTTTATGCATCACTAATGTGAAGAATTTGAGAAATTAGTTTTCTAAGTGTCCCACGCTGTCAGGAAAGACAGAAAGGGCTATGAAGCAAGTGTTTTATTGTCTCCTCCTTTGTGAAAAAGGTAAGAGCTGTCCCCTCAATAAACAGTAGGTCTCCAGCCAGTAATGTAATTACATCGTGAATAAACTTTGATTTGAATATTACTGTATAATTCTACTGACGATATTTAGAGTGTTTTCCTAAAAGAAATATTACCTTTATAGGTAATATTGAACTCATTTTGCACAGTGTACCTACATTTGATACATAGTAAATACTAATACTTACAAAAACCTTGTTTAGGCAACAGTAATGTAATTGAGTAAGTACATGTATTAAAATATAGTATACCAGTATAGACCAGCATAAAATGAGAAGAATCATGTCAGTTAAATGACAAAGTAATGTCAGTTTCACAGCTATATCTATCTAAAGTTTGCTCTAATGTTAGCAGACATTTGTCAGCCTATGCTACAGCTCATGCCAGACCAATCGAGGCTGTAGCAGCAAAACTACTGTACTGAATAGAGTATGGGTAAGGTTTACTGCTTATAAATGAAACTTTTCATTTGAAAGAGGTAGAATGTGTCATTTCTCATTTTAGACTTTACCCTTAAAACATGGAAATTCTTTGTGGTATGACTTATATTCAGATCAGTTGCACAGAGTGCAACGAAATAAAGTCCAATCCTGATGGTGCATCAAAAATATAAAAAATTTGAGCTAAAAGAAGTTCTGAATATAGAAATACCGACTATATAAAGAAATACAGTATATAAGTTGTGCAAAATATTAACAGTAGGCCTATATATAAAACAATACAGTACAATATCGCAGTGCCTGTGTATGTATACAGGTGCATCTCAGAAAATTTGAATATTGTGAAAAAGTTCATTTATTTCAGTAATTCAACTTAAAAGGTGAAACTAATATTATATAGACTCATTACATGCAAAGTGACATATTTCAAGCCTTTATTTGATATAATTTTGATGATTATTGTGTACAGCTTATGAAAACCCCAAATTCAAAATCTCAGAAAATTAGAATATTACATGAAATCAATAAAAAAAGAAGGATTTTAAATGAAATGTCAGCCCTCTGAAAAGTATAATCATGCATATGGGGCTCTTTTGCATGAATTACTGCCTCAGTGCGGCGTGGCATGGATGCTATCATCCTGTGGTACTGCTGAGGTGTTATGGAAGACCAGGATGCGGCCAATAGCGGCCTTCAGCTCTTCTGCATTGTTCGCTCTCATAGATTCTCTACGGGGTTCAGGTCAGGCCAGTTTGCTGGCCAGTCAAGCACAGTAATCCCATGGTCACTGAACCAGGTTTTGGTACTTTTGGCAGTGTGGGCAGGTGCCAAGTCCTGCTGGAAAATGAAGTCAGCATCTCCATAAAGCTCGTCTGCTGAAGGAAGCATAAAGTGCTCTGAAATGTCCTGGTAGACGGCTGCGCTGACTCTGGACTTAATAAAGCACAGTGGACCAAAACCAGCAGATGACATGGCCCCCCAAACCAACACAGACTGTGGAAACGTCACACTGGACTTCAAGCATCTTGGATTGTGTGCCTCTCCATTCTTCCTCCAGACTCTGGCACCTTGGTTTCCAAATGAGATGCAAAATTTGCTCTCATCAGAAAAGAGGACTTTGGACCACTGAGAAACAGACCAGTTCTTTTTTTCTTTAGCCCAGGTAAGACGCTTCTGATGCTGGTTGTTGTTCAGGAGCGGCTTGACAAGAGGAATACGACATTTGAAGCCCATGTCCAGGACCCGTCTGTGTGTGGTGGCTCTTGATGCAGTAACTCCAGCCTCAGTCCACTCCTTGTGAAGCTCCCCCACACATTTGAATGGCCTTTTCCTGACAATCCTCTCCAGGCTACGGTCATCCCTGCTGCTTGTGCACCTTTTTCTTCCACACTTTCCCCTTCCACTTAACTTCCTATTCATGTGCCTTGATACAGCACTTTGAGAACATCCAACGTCTTTTGCAATTACCTTTTGAGGATTGAATTCCACTGAACCAGACTGAGAGACCAATTAAAGGCTCAGGAACCCTTTGCAGGTATTTTGGATTAATTAGCCGATTAGAGCGTGACACTTTGAGCCTACAATACTGAACCTTTTCACAATATTCTAATTTTCTGAGATTTTGAATTTGGGGTTTTCATAAGCTGTAAGCCATAATCATCAAAATTTGAAGTACTGAAATAAATGAACTTTTTCACGATATTCAAATTTTCTGAGATGCACCTGTATATGTGATTCGATCAAAACAGATGAAACAAATCGGTTAAACTTCAAGCCTTCAGGACGTAAAAACCTGAATGACCTGCAATTTTCTGTTGTTAAACTCAGACAAAACTGAAGTTATTGTACTTCTCTCCAAACACCTCTGTGACGCATTATCTAAAGATATAGTTACTCTGCATGGCATCGCCCTGGCCTCCAGCACCACTGTGAGGAATCTCTGTTATCATTGATCAGGACATGTCCTTTAACTCCCACATTAAGCAAATTTGAAGGACCGCCTTTTTTCACCTTTGTAATATTCAAAAAATCAGGAACATCCTGTCTTAAATTGATACAGAAAAACTAGTCCATGCATTTGTTACATCTAGGCTGCAATTCTTTATTATCAGGCTGCTTAAATAAGTCACTTAAGACTCTCCGGGTGATCTGGAATGCTGCAGAAAGTGTGCTGACAAAAAACAAAAGGAAATGAGATCATATTTGTCATGTTGTAGCTATTCTGCAGTGGCTCCCTGTAAAATCGAGAATAGAATTTAAAATCGTTCCTCTTACAGAGCCCTTACAGGTCAGGCACCATCATATCTGAAAGAGCTCATTTTTTATTTATTTAACCAGGAGAGTCCCATTGAGATTAAGAACCTCTTTTGCAAGGGTGACCTGGCCAAGACAGGCAGCAGCATTTAAAAAAAATACAGACAAATAACACAGAAGACTAGTAAGATAACATTTCATAAAGTAATTTTAAATCATTTTTACAATCAAACGTAGTGTAATATACTGCTAACATGACGGAAAGAAGGAGACGTGAGGTACGGTGGCTGGCCAGTGTCACACAGAACAGGGACTGGGTGTGCTGTGTTGCTGGGGACAATCTTGTGTTGCCCGGATACGACCCCTTCTGTACAATCCTGAAGCTCTGTGTATTTTTCTTCACTTACTGAGACATAGTTGAACATAGCAACAGATAAGGCAGAGCAGGTAGAGGCTGATGGGGACCCGGCCAGGCTAGACAGAACTGGCTAGAGACTGAATTGCCATTATATTTGAGATGTTCTAAGTTGTCTTTAGCATATTGGGTCAAGTTAAAAGGATCTGGAGAGGAACAACCTGCAACAAAGGTTCCGTGTGACTGTTGGGAATATACACAACAACGGAAAGGTAAAGGATTTGGCTGGAATATTAATGCAGTAGCAGAAGAATACAGATTAAATAGCATAGACTAGGCACCAGCTACTGTATGGGGTAATGTTCCTCCGTGGATATTTCCTGTGCCCAATATGGACTTGAAGCTTCTAGAGAAGAAGAAAGAATGGAGTGAAAGTAATGTGGATAATATTGGATATTTGTGAAGAGGAATTATTATAACTAAATGGTATTATTTACTGACGGATCAAAAGATCCAGGGAGTGAACATGTAGGAGCAGGAGCATACATACCTGAGTTTGATGTAGTTATATGTAAAAGAATTAATGATAAATTATCTGTATATATAGCAGAAATGGTTGCTATTATTTTAGGGTTACAGTGGATAGAAGAGGTGAGGCCTGAGAGAGTTGACATTTGTTCAGACTCCACTGCAGCCCTGTATAGTTTGAATTCCAAAACGAGAGATGATCTGTTGATTGGAATATGTACAATAATGCTGAGAATACAAAGAGCTGGAGTCGATGTGCAATTTGTTTGGGTCCCTTTTCATGTTGGTGTTGATGGGAATGAGAAAGCAGACGAGATTGCAAAGACAGCGTTGAAATTAAAAGATGATGAAATAATGAAAGTTCTCTTTGGAAAAGGAGAGGCCAAATCATTAATTAGAAAAGCAGTGAATGACGTAAGGCAGAAGAAGTGGGACACAGACACTAAAGGGAGACACTATTACAGCATACAGAAATAAATTAAGGTGAAGGGTTTCAAAGGGAAATGTAGAAGAGATGAAGTGTTTTTTCAAGATTAAGGCTTGGCCATACTGGGTTAAAATCAACGGTTTATTTAATGGCAAAATGTGTGTCTGATAAATGTGAGGTTTGTAACGTTCCTGAAAATGTGGAGCATGTCATCATGAAGTGTAGTAAATATGATTCTGAGAGGAACATCTTATATGATGATATATGAATTTAGACGGGGATGGAATTTAGAAGGATGAGTGAGGAAACAAGGGAGTGCCGCAAAGCTCTCTTTAATTTTCTCAAATCTACTGGATTAGACCACAACATATAGTCTTTTTTTTGTTTGTTTTGTTTTGTTTTGTATTTATTTATTTACCTTTTGAATACACTGAACCTGAAGTACTAAAACCTTGATATTACACACTCCGGTACAGTAGGTGGCGGTATGCACCTGAACAAGTTGGTTGCGATCCGCCATAAAACCCAGACAAGAAGAAGAACACCCCCACCCCCCTCCCCCGGTGCTGACCATAGACTGAATGGTGTTGACTTGACATGTTTGGCTAGCGGTTGCTACTGACTTTAATTTCAGTTTCCGCTCATGAATAAATAATCTGTCCTTTACCATGTCGGACAGGAACCCAGGGACCAAGCTCGGTAAGTAAAGCTAGGCTAACCCCGTTAGCTGTAATAATGTTAGTTCCTTATAAACACGTGTGGTCGTCTCGGTTTTGCTGCTGCTTTCCCACAACTTTTCATTTTACCAGCTTATGTTAACATGTAAGGCATAATTCTGTGTTTTGCCTAACTTAAGCTGTTTTCAACTTGCCCCGTTTAACAGCAAAATTTGTTTTATCATAAACAAGCGCAGCCACGGCAGACAGCTCAGCGTGGCCACAACTCGTGACAGTTTAATAAGTAACATTTTGCGGTGGTTGACCTGCTGTGCGTCATCTCACTAACGTAACTGTGGAACATGTAGAAGTGGAAAATAACAGTTTTAGAAACACTGTCAAACATACTGCTTTATGTGAAAGTTACAAATGACATATAGCGTTATATTTCACTTAAGGTCGCTTCATTTTTACTGTAACAAACACACAGGCGGGCGGCTGTGGCTCAGGAGGTAGAGCAGGTTGCCCGTTAATCGGAAGGTCAGCGGTTCAATTCCCGGCTCCAGGCTGCATGTCGAAGATAAAGGTGGCTGTTCCAGTGTATTGAGCACTTACGCTCAGTGTGTGAATGGTGGATGTACTGTGAAAGTGCTGTACAACAAATAAGGAGCATTTACAGGCAGTAATTGAGAACGTATGGCAGCCCATCTCGCCCTGCTCAGCTGACTGTGTCTCAGCTGGTTTTGGTTTTTAGTCCAATAACACCAAGACATGCTCTGATAAAGACACTGTGTGGTTTCCACATGCCAGCAGCTATCCTGACTGCCTTACAGCCATTTAACATGTAACATATGTTAATTGTATACTTATCACTGTTGTTAGTTGAATACTCCTACAGTAACATGATCACACTGTTTTAGTTTCCGTTTCTTTGACGTCTTTTCATGTCTTCACATTCTCTGTCAAAGCTGGTTTACAGTCCTGGTTAGACACTTTGGGTAGATGCAGAATAATAAAAAAATCAGCCCGTCTGTGCAGTATGCCAGAGGACAGCTGCAAAACATTCTCTAAACCCTAGTGTATGATTTTAATATCTATGCACATATAATTTAAATAATAAGTAAAAGTCATTGATTTTTCTGACCACATTTTACATGTTGAACAGCTCTTTTAAAACACTACTTACTATAAAATAGTTTAATAGTAAAGAGGGTCATTGGAAGGTTTTATGTTGTCATAAATGCTGTTGCAGAAGCATTTACACCCAGAGACAGGAAGAGGCGGGGAAGAGGTGTGGGGGTGTGAGTGTGGGGAGAAGAGAAAGGGAGCAGATTCAAGTAGTGAATAAACACAAAAATAAAGTGGAAAATGACCTCAAATAACTTACTATCAATACAAATACTACACAGCACACCTTCAGAGGTCTGGAGTCCATGGCCTGACAGGCTAAGGCTGTTTGACCTACACATGTGGTCAAAATGTTATGGCTGATCAGTGTGTGTGTGTGTGTGTGTGTTTGTTTGTCTATGTGTTTGTTTATTTATTTTTTCTCTTGTGTGTCGTCAGACCTGGAGTGGATATCAAAAGTGAGAGTGAACCCACAGGCTGTCCTGAAGAGAGCTCAGCACATCCAAGGACAAAAGCTCCCCAAGAAACAGTGGCAGGTAGCGCTCTCCTTTCACCTGCATCCAATGTGTGATGCACTGTACATGCTGGGATGTGACATCGTTAACAAATTATTACATAAATATGCATTTAGATGTCTGTACCTGCATGCATAAGCTAAACTATATTAGGAGTGGGTGATATGTATACAACCTATCACAGTACACATTTTAGTAAGCTCCAGTATAGATTAAATAATCAGTCTGCTTTTTGGCTGATCCAGCAAATAAAAAATTTCAAACAGTGATATCAAGGATATAGCACAGAATTTACAGTATGACGAAATCGGTTGACAATTTTATAAAGTCTCACAATATATGTCTGTCGAATGTCAAAGTGTTTGCTCTGATGTTTGCTTCGTCTGTTTGTCCTGCAGGCCGCCTGGCTGCTGAAGGCTGTCACATGTATCGATCTGACATCTCTGGCTGGCGATGATACACCGTCCAACATCCACCGGCTGTGTCTGAAAGCCATCCAGCCGGTCCGATACGACCTGCTCGAGAAGATGGATATGCACAACAAAGGTCATCTGCTGCTGCTGACAGACCACATATTGACCATGGTTCAGTCTCTGTAGCTCTACAATATACTTTTAACTGTTACAGCGACTGTGAGGTTTTACTAGGTTCTTACTAATGTATTAAGCGTGCTGATTATGAAATTAAAAGGGAAAAAAAATATTTAGCCTTGTGGTTAAGCATGGCTTGGAACTCGAGTTATGAAACACACCGTTACAGTTAGTTTTTTAATAAGGTGCAGCCACTGACATTTCAACGTAAAGCACATGTTTTATTCTAGACCACATCAGATTATTGCGCAAACCACAGGAAGAGCGAGAAGTCAAATATTTAACACAGTAAACTAAGCCTGCAACTTACAATTCCATCCAGTATTGATTAATCTTCTGATAATTTTCTTGATTAATGGTTTATTTTTTGGTCATTGATAAATGTCTCATTTTGTCCTACTAAGTCTAGAACCCAAAGATATTCACTCGACTAGGATGTCAAACAAAGAAAAGCAGCAAATCCTTTTTGCTTGAAAAATAACTGGTCACTTATCAAAATGATTGCAATTTATCTAACTGTTTTCATAGTTTTGGCTGTCAAGTTATGACATCATACTCACAAAGTTAATGGAGATCTGGAAACATGGTGACTAAAAAGAAGTCAGGCAGTTCAAGAAACACAAGCAGTCAGACAGTCCTGTAGCGGTTCGTGGTTTGTAAAGTTATGTGGACTTGACGGTGAACAGCAGCTCTGGAACCTGTTCAGTTCAGACCTGAATTCAACCTGCAGAGGGCGACACAGACAAGTTTATCACTGAGGGCTTTTTTCTTACTGCTCTGCCACATGTGTTGTTGTTTTGTGTATCAGGAGTGACTACAGCAGCAGTGTGTGTGTATCCATCTCGTGTGGCTGATGCTGTCGCATCTCTAAAAGCGGCCAACTCCAGCCTCCCTGTGGCCTCGGGTAATGGAATGAGCGTGAGCTGAAGTGTGTGACTGTGTGAGTGGGACTTTGTGTGTACCTTTTTAGAAAATGAACACCTGTACTTAAGTTTCACTCAAAGCGTGTTCTCCCTCCTTTCCCAGTGGCCACTGGTTTCCCAGCAGGCCAAACACCACTTGAGACCCGCCTGCAGGAAGTTCGCATGGCGGTGGCTGACGGTGCCACGGAGATCGACATTGTCATCAACCGAACGCTCGCCCTCACAGGGCAGTGGGAAGGTATGCTGTGACCAAATGAGGGGAAAGACGCACGAATACATTTGAGCACAGGTCACTCCACAACAAGTTAAAGAGTTAAAAACTGTAGTTTTAGAACTGTTTTTATCAAGAGCAAGGATGGAAAAAATATCTGTGATTTGGAGCTGGAATTCATTTACATAAATGACCCGTCTTTACTGGAATCTCACTCAAGCTCCATGCACTTGTTTTTCTGAGGGATTTTGACTGTATCACATGGTCTTCATCAGCAGATGGCATTGGCGAGTTGTAATAGAACTGGAGATGTTCAAAGTTTTTGTTATGCTGAGAACGTTTAGGACTTGTCCATGATTGTTTGAAGTTAAAAGTTGAGCTTGACACTTTCTGTTTATACTCGACCTTGGAAATGGCAGTTGACAAAATGATATCCACTCAAGACCGTCCACTTATTTGTGGTATTGGAGCTTTTGATCACATCCTATGGTCTTCATCAACAGATGAAGAACAACGAGGGGAGATTGTTTTGTCACATGCTGTTTTCAAGGTCTAGAGTGAACTCTCAGGATCAGGAACTTAAAATGTTTTAGCTGTAAAAGTGAATTATTTTGTCATCTGGAGATCATTTGGTTTGGAATTATACTACAAACAACAACCCCCACAGAAAACAAGAAAAGTTTTGCTCCTTATCAAAAAGAAAAACTATATGTTCAACGTCAGGGAACTGTTATTTTTGTCCTCACAGTGCAGCTCCAGGTGAAACTAAAGAATAAACACAAATTAGATCTTTAAAGGTATTTGTGTATTTCTCTAATGATGACATGATAATGATTAAATGGTTTCCTGTCCCCCTCCACAGCCATGTATGACGAGATCCGTCAGTTTCGGAATGCCTGTGGTGACGCCCACATGAAGACCATTCTGGCTATTGGAGAGCTGGGCACCTTCACCAATGTCTATAAGGCCAGCCTGGTCGCCATGATGGCTGGTCAGTCTTACCACAACTCAACATCCTGCTCTGAAATGTTTCAGTTTGTCTGTCACAGTTTGTCTCCTCTGCATAAGAGCATTTTTATTTTAATTAACATTTAGCAAACATGTTGGCAAATAGGTTTATACTCTTTCTTTCAAAGAGCGAGATGAGCAGTTGGTTATCAGTCAGTTTGTTAACAAAGCGCCTTTCCTCCGAAGCGTCACGTGAAGCGCCGTCCGTTTCTGATGACGGCAGCAGCTGGTCACAGCTGGATCAGCTGTCAGTCAGCTCTAACAGTTGTAGAGACCTTTGATGGAGTTTGTGTCTGCACACGTGTGCACTTTGTTGGTACTAATAAAGTCTCACAGTTATCAGTGCAGAGCAGCAGGATTACCTGTTGTACAAACACCTGCACATAAATAATTATAAGTTACTGGATGTCCTGCTCAGAGGCACAGGATCATTTCTACTGGCACAATGCTGATAATATCTGTATTTATATTTATTGATTCTGATTGGGAATTCGTTATTGAATAACCCCGAATATGATCATGGTGTCTTTAGATTTATTAGGCTAAATGTTTCATGGAAAATGATGCGATGTAACTCATATCAAAGTCGACGCTCAGTTTTAGGCTTTCTGTTTATTTTCTCTTCAGATATACTTTAACACTACTGCATACATTTTATTTGCAAGTCACATCACTCACTTCATCATATCAATCCACAATTGACACTTTCATCAGCTGATTTTACTCATTGAGCCGCCGGCTGCTTTCATCAGATGCAGTGGGTGAGATGGCTGGATGTGCAAGCTTTATTTTCCTTTGCTTGCTTCATTAGAGACTTTAGTGCAGTTCAGTGGCTTGTCCGACTCCTTAGGCTATATGTTTACTATGTTTTATTGTCGTCTGTGTGGACTAAGCACAGGAATGATCAGCCTCACATGTGACTGAATAGAAATGATGATAAATGATGTAAAACGTGTTTCTTGCTGACAGACTCACCGACTCTCTCTGACTGTAATTGTCTCCATTATAAAAGAGAGAAAAATCTTTCTAACAAATGAAGAAAGTTGTGTGACCTAATATGAATACAGGTTTTAACTAGACAGTTAATCATAAAACAAATCAAATAATAAGACTCTGCAGTGATAAACTTGAGTTTAATGTTATCTGTCCTGATATCCGTTCAGTCCGATCAGCCGTGGCGTCCAATCAATATAACAGCTCCCGCGAAAGATGCACTGGTGTCTCCTCAGAGATCGCTCCTCGGAGCGTGAATAAAAGCTTTGGGACGGTCTGCAAGATGGCGGAGCAGAAAAACTTCCAGTTCAAGCGAGGAGCAAGGAAACGACAAAAAAGAGACTTGAGCTGGGGAAGAGACAATTTAGCCTAAAAGGACTTTGGCTGGGTGTGGCGATGCTGATGTGGGTGTGAAAGAGGATTCGACCTGTTAAGTGTTTATTAGAGCAGCAGCTCCTGTCAGACAAACATCATGAAGTTATAGGGCCCTAGTTTTGTTCTATTATAAGAACAAAACTAGGGCCCTATGACTTCATGATGTAGAAAACATGGATGGAATTTGATAATAAATATGGACAACAGTAAAATGCAGAAAGTCTATAAAATTTCCAAAATGTGCAGTTTATAAAAATTGGGATTTTCTCTAGCATTGTAAGTGTTTTTTTGACAGCACTTAAGCCAAATGAACAGAAATAACTACTGCTGTGTGTTGGTGTAATTTACAGGCATGCTGCTCAGCGCACACACACACACACACACACACACACACACACACACACACACACACACACACACACACACACACAGTTATATTGGAAAAAAATTTGCATGCTGGCAAAAAATTTACAAATTACGTTCAGTCAAGCTTTGACACCAAGGAAGAGTGAGTCCCACGTGAGAGTAGCCTCCATCAGACCCACTTATTACTGCGGTGTGTTCAGCAGCAGATGGAGGCTGTCCTGCAAAAGATCTGTTGGATGAAATAATAAGTAATCAAGTAATAACCTATTTAAGAGGGACAATATGCAGTACATTTATTCATTTATTGCCAATTGTCCCCACAAATATTTGCATATACATTTGAATTTTTCTACATACATATTTGTATCTAATTCATTTTATATTGATTCAATTTGTAAAATAAAAAACACCTCCTGTGTCTTCATGAAATGTTTTAGGCATAATCATTACACATTTCATGTTGGCTTGTTACTTTAATGCACACAGAATTAGAATTGGTTAAATAAACTACTTGGCGGCTGCTGTGGTTCAGGGGTTAGAGCGGGTAAAGGTCGGTGGTTTGATCCCCGGCCCCTACTGCATGTCGAAGTGTCTTTGGGCAAGAGACTGAACCCCAAATTACTCCTGATGGCTGACTGAATGGGATTGGTTTCTGTTTTTGATGAGCCGTTGGCACCTTGCATGGCAGCCTCTGCCATTACTGTCTGAATGGGTGAATGTGACAGGTAGTGTAAAGTGCTTTGAATGGAAGACTAGAAAGGCACTGTGTAATTTCTGATTTTCTGTCTTTCTAAGAGCTAAACATTTTTATAATTTTTCATTAATGAAAAATTCTTTCATTCTTAATTAGGATCACCATTAACACCAGCATAAGCATCGGCTATTCTTCCTGGGGGCCTGTTCATGGTCTTAATAAAACACCGACTATTAAATAACTTTTACATATTCTCCAAAACTGCAGCAGCTTACAGTATACTGTATATTTTATTTGAACATAGTTGAAAGAATACCTGACCCAATTTCTAGTAGTTTATCTCTGATCTCACCATTTTAATTCTACTTAATTCTCCACTTTATTTTAGTGTTTCCTCAAAAAATCTGCTCACCTTGCTTTTCCTTTCAGGCACACCTTCATCTGTCTCTCTCTGTTTCTCTATCTGTTCTGTTGACTCAGTGCTAAAATGGGCCATTAATATACCTGGGCTGACCCCCTTGTAAGGACTCTTCATTTTTAGCTGATGCTTTTATCCAAAGCGACTTACAATTGCTACTCATGTCAGAGGTCGCACGCCTCTGGAGCAACTAGGGGTCAAGTGTTTTGCTCAGGGACACAATGGTGGATGTCTCACAGTGGGGGAAACACAGCTTATTTTGGCCTTACAGGTATTACTGCGAGCGTTGTGTCTTCAACAAAGATATGTTTAGTACGTGTGTGTGGCTGTGACCATTGTGCAGCGCAGCATGGGTGTAAATTTGACAGGCACAGGATCATGTGAGGCTGATTGGCCACGGTCGTCGGTCATAGATGATCAAACTGAAAACCAGCCGATCGATTGGTGCATCTCTACCACATATACGCACCTATGACCAAAATTGTAATTTTACACCTCAAGTCAGTTTTCTCCTGTTTCACGTGTGGAACTTCATTGATTGTGTGTTGGTCTGCGAGCGCTGCCAAAACACCGGTGACCTACATTCAATACTGTGCCTGTGTAGACGTAGACAGGAGATGTAAGCTTCTGCTGCTCTGCTCATGTGCTGCTCACACTACGCCTCCTGTGTAGACAGAGTGTAAGATGTTCTTCACTCAGCTGAGCCTTTCTCCTCCGATTCCTCTCAGCAGCTGGAGGTAAAATTACTTTGCCTGCAGGCTGATGAATTTCTGCGGTGAACCAAAATGTTACAGATAAACTTCCGTTAAACTCTGAGATTTGTGATAGATGAGATGGCTCGTAGGGGGACAACCCACAAAGCTCACTATATTTAATCTCCACCATTTCAGTCCATGTATTTGCGCATACCACTGTACCACACTGTTATGAAAAGAGAGGCTGCAGTCCTGAAGAAGCCACCATGCGTGTGTTTCGACTGTTAACTGGAAGCCGCTTTTTCATTTCGTGATGACGGTCTGATTTTCATGTGGCATTAAGGAGATTTTAAAAAGTCTAAAGTCTGAATGGCGAACCTGTGAGTGGTGCTCTCTCAGGCGCGCGTGCGCACACACACACACACACACACACACACACACACACACACACACACACACACACACAGTATACTTAACCAGCCATCACATAATAAGCAGATTACAGAACCAAATTGTCAGGGGCTCTGATAGAGATCATTATTAAAATGCATTGCTTTTGTCGCCACACTCGCTCCTTAATCTCCCCTTGTTCCTATGAATTGCGTATGAGATTCCTGAAATTGAATGATAATTTCACCTATTAATCTTTGATGCAGGCTATTTTACTCTGCTGTTCCCTGCCAGTATCCCCCTGCCCACGCAAATGAATAGAGCTTCATTACCGCCACCCACATTTAATAACCGTTATCCATTATCTGGTAATTAAGACTCCCCATAACGAATCTTAAGGATTATGCCAGTTTGAGGACGAGGGGAGAGAGGCTGGAAAAAAAAAAAAGCCTCACTGGAAAAATTCATAGAACATGTCTTTAATGAACTGGAAAATGTTCATATTGCTCTGTTCAGTAATGAACAGTCATTATACACCAGGGAGGCAGAAGGGCTGATTTTTTTTTTTTTCTTCCCCCCCTCCTTTCCTACAGCCCGCAGTTTGTGGGTAATCTATTAAAGAGCGTCATTTCATCTTCTATTTTTATCAGGAAAGCTGATAAAACATAATTGGCGGTGAAGGAAGGGAAGGAAAAATGAAGACTTTTATTGATGAGCTTGTAGCTGCCCTCTGTTAGCCATCAGCAGCAGCATATGTTCTTGTCCGGCCAGACTGTCAGAGTAATGCCCTGTCCATCCTCTCTCTGCACCCTCTCCAGCACTGTGTCACTGACTCTGCTTTCCTGCTTTTGCAGCTCATCTCATGTTGAATTGTCCTGTACAGGTTTGAATGTAGAGCAGTTGAATAGAAAATATACTCACAGATAAATGATGAGCACTACTTAGGTGGATTTATTTATCGTTTTACAACACGGGGTTGTAGAATGAAATAGAATTGTGGTTCCCTTTATGCTACTCACAAAAAGCAAATGTTATCAACACAAAATGTATACAGGAGATGAGTGGATAAATAATAAGTCACAGAAATGACTATTTTACATGGTGCAGTTCTGAGGATGAATTCATGAGTCTCACAGCCTGGGGGAAAAAGCTGCTCTGCAGTCTGGTGGTTCTACAGCAGATACTTCTGTATCTCTTCCCAGAAAGCAGCAGGGTGAACAGGCTGTGGCTGGGTAGGTACTGTCCTTTAGTATCCTTTCGGCTCTGCGTAGGCATATGGCAGATATCCGTGATGCTCTGAGCAGTTTTAATCACCTGCTGCAGAGCCCTCCTGTTTGAAATCCGGCCGATGATGGTGGTGTTGTCCGCAAACTTCACAACAGAGTTCCCTTCATGTCAGGGGATGCAGTTGGGGGATGCAGTTATGGGTGTACAGCGTGAACAGGAGGGGGCTGAGCACGCAGCCCTGGGGCACTCCGGTGTTGAGCACTAGAGTGGAGGAGGTGAGTTCACCAATCCAAACTGACTTGAGTCTGTTTGTGAGGAAGTCCAATATCCAGTTGCAGAGTGTTGTATTTAAACCCAGAGTGCTGAGTTTGCTGATCAGTTTCATGGGGAGATTGTGTGTCTGAAAGCAAACTGGTGAGGGTCCAGGCTGGATGGGATGTTTCTGTGATGACGTTATCTGCTGGACTGTATTGCACTCTCCGCTCTGTGTGTTGAAGGCTAAATATCACCTGTTTAACCTCGACAGGTTCGGACTTCATCAAGACTTCCACAGGAAAGGAGGCTGTCAATGCAACTTACCCTGTCGCCATAGTAATGGTGAGGGCTATCCGTGACTACTACTTGTATACAGGCCACAAGGTACAGTATTTATTCCTGCCTTTCTTTTCTACTTGCTAAATTGTTCAATTTGTTAGTTTCAACCAGTCAAATCAGCTCTGTGTCAATAATTTGCTGCATCACTATTATGTCTGTGGACATAGTGGTAAGACCAAAACCTTAAAACAAGCACATGCAGTGTTGTCTTCAGAGTAAACCATTATAGCAACAAATCTTAGTCTAATCATAAGGGAAGTTTGTCCTGTTGACAGAGGTGTATATGTTCCCTCAGGTGGGCTTTAAGCCAGCAGGGGGGATCCGGACAGCCCAGGAGTCTCTGCTGTGGCTCACTCTGATCAAAGAGGAGCTAGGCAATGACTGGCTCAGCCCTCTCCTGTTCCGCCTGGGAGCCAGCAGCCTATTGGCTGACATCGAGAGGCAGGTAGGGATTCAAAACAGACGGTGCTTTTTCCATACATTACTTTTCCTTGCTTTTACCTTATGGTTTTTTAATTTGTTCCTGTTTTCACAGATCTACCATCACGTAACTGGACAATATGCAGCCTATCATGACTTGCCTATGGCCTGAAGCTGTGGACTTCCTGTTTTAATGACCAATTAGAACCTCAGACTCACCACACAGGCCTATCGGTATTCATCCAGGCAGCACACTGACTCATCTATTCTGTTAACCACACTCATGTTCAATGCTCTGACTGAAGGCTAGGACCAATGTATGTGACAGAGTGAAAACACTCTGTAGTAGTACATGTGCTTATACAGACTGAGTATTTATGAAGAAATACAGGTGAACAAACTTGAAAGTCTTTATTTGGTCTGTTATTTTAACAGGACTGTCCATATCACAGCAAAGGTCCCAACACAACAAATTGGCCCTTATGTGATTTAACTGGTGGCTCAAATCCCATCCTTTATGTCCACTCCTCTTGTAATTGCCATAATGATGATGATGATAATAACATCTGTACAAAAGAAAATTAATTTGTGGCTGTAGTAGATTTTTTTTTTTTCCATTGTCAACGGTTCAAGCTGGTGGTGGTGTAATGGTGTGAGGGATGATTTCTTGCCACACTTCTGGCTCTTTAGTATCAACTGAGCATCGCTTAAACGTGACCGCCTACCTGAGTTTTGTTGCTGACCATGTCCATTACATTGCTGACCAGAGTGTACCCATCTACTTCCAGCAGGATAACGCACCATGTCACAAAGCTCAAATCATTTCAAACTGGTTTCTGAACATGAGTTCACTGTACTCCAATGGCCTCCACAGTCACCAGATCTTGATCTAATACAGCACCTTTTGGACGTCGAGGTGGTGGAACGGGAGATATGGACCAGAATCTATGAGGGAAGTTTCCAGAACCTTTTCAATGTATGCCATGAAGAATTAAGGAGGTTCTGGCAGAAGGTCCAATCCGGTACTAGCAAGGTGTACCTAATAAAGTGGTGGGTGTAGATGTGAATATGGTCTAAGCTGTGCTTCAATTTACACATCTTACACACCAAATTATGTGATCAATAAGCCTGTGCTTATTAACCTGTCCTTTTTTAAAGACAACAAAAAAAACATGAGTTCCCCCAAACTGGGTAAGAAATGTCAAAAAAAAGAGATGCAGAGTGCAGGGTTGAAGTTCAGTATTGTAATGTATTGCAACCACAACCTTTGTAAGTGTGTGCTCGTGCGCATGCTTGACCTGATGAGTGAGCGCTTTGGTTAAACTCGTAATCTCCCACTGCAACGTTGAAGCTTGACGCTGAACTAATCTATGCACTTACTTGTTTAGCTAACCAATACTTTAATTCATTGGTTTCATCTGGCTTGATCAATTGATATAATTGAGTATCATCTGCATAAATATGAATCTTTATTCTGGATAATATTGCCTAAAGGAAGCATATATATAAGGTGAATAGAATTGGTCCAAGGGTGGCGCTGTAATCCAGGTAAATGCGTTTTGGCAAGTAGCTCCCACCAAGTATGTTGCACATTTAATGACCTTACATGCATGCGTTCCCTGAATTGAGCTGCATCTCGTGATATAAAGGCTGCTAGGGGGAAAAACTACGGGATAGAGAAGATGTCGAGTAGGTATTTATGTACAGTGTTGGTAAATGAGAACCCTGCAAAAGAATGTAGAACAGACAGGCGTCCTGGAGCCACAGAGCTCCGTCACATCCATGACGTCTCCACTTCATGTTGCCTGTACGATTCTGCAAATGCTTGTCAGGCCTCCAACCCGTCCCAGAGATGTGTGCTGAATATGTTATGGAGACTTCCTTTGCTCTTAATTTCATTAGCGGGAAGCTCGACCAACTGAAGAGTGCTGGGGATTAATCAGGGGTTAAGTGAGTTTAAAAGATGTGATTGAACAGCTCACACATTTGAGACTTCATTTGAAGACAGAAAACTTTCTTTAATTAAGATATCACAATCTTCGACCTTGACTGAACATGAGTGAATTAATTGAGAAGGGAAGGGGATGTGAGCGTTTGTGAAAAATGTGGGATTCGATGTAATACTCATGGGAGAGGGTTGACTTCAGGACACTGGTGGAAGGGCTGGGAATGAGGCCATGCTCAGTTAGGAATTGTAAGTGTGGTATGACAAGGTCAAATATAGAATTTATTATGAATAGAATTATTTCCTACAGTAGTGTGATCAATACGCCTCTGCTACCTACACAGATGATAGGACTAATATCCCGAAGCTTTTAAACTAAATTTGTAGAAAAGAACATGATTTTTCTGTGTACTGCTTCATGCATTCTTCCGTTTAACATTTTAGTGCGGAGTTCCAGAGCAACAACCTGTCCAGAGCATCATATCTTAGTACAGTACTGGCTAGATTGCCAAATTTGCTGGGGATACTTGTAACCCCCAAAGGATGTTTTGTAATGACTTTCATCACATCTATTGTGCCATTGCCAGGTCAAAATTATTTCTTGACATGACACAGTATGTCAAACTTGTTGACTGGTTGCTGTGGATATTTATGGTCCCCAGCACCACCATGAAGACGTCCTATTTGTACAAGACATATCAACTATTGCTATGGAATTAACAGACCACATTCATGCGTCCTAGAGGCAACCAATATATCGCAAATTCAAATTTGCTCATAGTATGGAGTTGCTCCCGAATAAGTGACCAATTGTAGTTTATTTCAACTGTGGTCTTGTTTTCATTGTTTTGGCCATCTTCTCTATCATGATGGTATTCTACTCACCTTCTGAGGTCTGGGAACACTGACATCGCTACGGCAAAGTCAGTAACACTGACAGTGAAAAGATCAAATGGGTTGGAAATAAACCAAAAGTTTATGTAGATCATCTGAACCACTTTAGACGTCACACTAAAAGTGCACCTGCAGCGTTGCTAATAATCCTTCACTGCACAGGAAAACTGTGTGAACAACTACAGTAAGAACAGTAGACCAATGTTGAAGGATATAGTGGCTCTGTAAACTGTGATGGATGTTTACAACAGACAATTTGGGTAATAATTGTATCGTGATTGTTTTTCTTTTTAATAATTTTGACTACCCCAGTTATTTTTCCCAACCTCTCTGATCGTCTACTTGTGCTTTTTGATCCATGAAACTTAGTTGCTGCTATGTGACCGACAACATATTTTATTTGATGATATTCACAGTATAGCAACATAATTATGGCACTTAGTTAAGGTGAGGGAAAGGTTGTGGTCTTATTTAAAACTCAGTCATCATTGACTCGAAACTGCAGACAGGAAGTATTTACATTTGAAATTTTTTACCGAAACCCCAAACTTTCTCTAATCTTAACATGTGTTTGTGTTGCCTAAACCTTATCACAAGGGACTCAGGATTTGAACTCTCGCGTCCTGTGTTTTGTGCAACCACTGTACATCCCGACCACCTCCATATGCCTTCTGTGTGGTATAAGAATGGATCACGTCCTTGCTGAGATTGAGATTGCATGCAGCAATTACAATGTGTTCCCTCCAAAATTTATTAGGCAAATTAGTAATATATAAACATAATTTCTAGTAGAAAGGGTTGGATGGCCAGGGTGAAGAAAATAAGGTCAAAGTTTGACAAAATAATCGTAATAATAGTGGGTGGAATTTGCTCAGTTGTAATGTTGATTGCTCACTTGTCATCATGTTGTGATAACTTTGCAAAGTTGCCCATAAGTTTGAGCAGTCACTATGCACCCACAAATATCTTAACAACAGCTCCATTCATAAGTAACTACTACTACTACAATTTTACTTTCAGTGCAGATGTTGGATGTAATTCATATCTGTCAACTGCACAAATATTTGACCTGTGTGATTTTGTGAGAGTGAAACCGTTTATTATGCCATCTCTGATGTTAAAAAAACATGCAAACTGTTCAATGACTGTGCGGATAATAGTTTTTCTTTTTGTTTACTCCTGGGTGATAAAAACACTCCCCTCTGTGTGAGGTGTGTAAGAAGGAATAATGGAGGCAGCGTGCGTAGTCTGCTCTTGATGGATTAGGCCCACTTATTTAAAGGCATGTAGATCATCTAAAATCTGGACCATTGGTCAGCACTCTGCCACTTGATAACACAGCGGTACAGAGGCTGGAATTTGATTCTGCTTGATTGATTTCCTGGCCCATCCATAAAGATCCCTATCAAACGCACACACAGAGCAGAGTGGTGGACTGGCGTCTAGTAGGTATCTGATTAGGAGCTCAGATTTGATGCTCAGAGGTTTACTATGATTTTATTTGAGAAAATGTTTTCTTTCATGGGTGTGATTTTGTTGAGGGAAAATATTCCAAATGTCTCTGTATGCAAAGTAGTTGTGTGTCTACCTATTCTGAATGTCCACAATCGAAGGCAGGGTGAAAAGCCATAACTTCCTCCTGTCTTCAGGAGGATCCCAATCTCTCTCCAACAACTCTGTGTCTATTTTGTCTTTGTAGTCCCAAAGTCAAAGTCATTTTATTTGTCATATTAAGCAAATAACATTGCAAAAATCCAGAACAGAGAAAGTCTTGTGACATGGCATGTGGCATTAAAGGGGCCATGTGTTGTTTTCAGTGGCCTCTCAGGTCTCAGATTGCAGCCACAACCTTCCCGAGCATGTGCTCATGCTAAATCACATACCTCATGCGTTCAGGTCACTCTTTGCATTGTGGGACAGCTCCATGACAACAACAATACAAAATGAGTCGCTTGTTGACTTGGTGCTGCGAGGAGGTGAAATGACATTTCGTCAGATCAACATCAACAAGAACAGTTAAGCCTATAAAATGGCTAGTGAACAAATGAAAGAGTGAGGCTATAAATGTTCTGTCGAGCAGCGAAGGCAAAACAAACTCAGACAACAAAACAAAGGTGCAAGACCACCTCGCCAAAAGTGGAGCAACATACGCTGCTGAATCTCCATGTTGGCAACCGATCTTTTGCCACCTCTTCTAGGTGATCTCAGCTCGGTTGTATTGTTATCAGAGTGCAATTGTTGTTTTCACATATGTCCAAACGCACTCTTGTTTCAGAACGTCTCAAATCGATCCAGGTGTGAAAGCACCCTTAATCATACAATAGTACGCTTCCTATAATTGGTTTGAATGGTGTTCACACCACAAATGTCCCACTCCAGAGTTCACTTGACAGCAGTCCGAGACCCACAGAGTGTTTTTTTTGGTCTTTACCAGAGTTCGAGTCCAACATTCACACCAACCCAAACAAACTGCACCAAGGGAGTAAATGCTCCAAGGTTCAACCGGTCTAAACAAGACTGGTGGTATGTAGAATGTGTAGCCTAGAATCCTTTACCGGAGTATTTGACATTTTATCACTTTAACGTTCTCCCCAACATCGCAGAGGCAAATATTGTACTTTTAACTCCTCTACATTTCTCTGACAGCTTCAGTTACTTCTCAGCGCCTTTCTGTCCAGTGAAAACTATGTATCTCCAGATGTGGTAATGTGGCATGTTACCTCATTCCTGTCCATCCGTCTCATCACTTGACACAGTTTCTGTGTCGGTAAGTATCCCGGCCATCCAACTTTTCTGGTGCATCCATCTCTAACCAAGGTGTTTGCCAGATATTTATAGATATTTTCGTAGATAGTCATCATCTCGTCTTGTGAGCTGAGCGTATTGTCAAACCCCTATCAATACTTATCCATAAAGATGAAACATAATAAAATTCACAATCAAAACTTCTCAACAAAGGTCAACACAGGTGGATCCCAAAGATTAAACAAAGATGTTCTGAAGCACCTTGTTGGCCCAATCCCAAGCTCCCCTAAAGCCTAAACCCTGAACCATTGTTATACTTTCCGCAGGACCACTAGATGAAAAAACATGATGAAAAAAACATCAGAGGGTGAACGTGTACCTCTTTGCAGATGTCCGCGTGCCTCCCAATTTTTGTGAAGTCCACCTACTACCAGGGCGATTGAGAGCGGGGTGGGGGGGTTTACACACAGTAGCTCCGCTTTAATCTTGAGAAGCTGCAGAGCTGCAGTCTCTATTCATTCAACTTACACTGTAAATTCAGCTAAACTGAAGCCGCCATGTTGAGTTTTTGCAACCAGTGGCACCGGACGTGACCATATTTGGACAGTGGAGCTAGCTAGCTTGCTTAGCTAGGTGCATCTGTAATTCACCTTAACTGTCATTTTAACAGGGCTAAAAACTAAATGACCAGAGAAAGTGAACAGCCAACTCTTAATGCGTTTTTTTCAATGGCGCTGATTAAATTTACACTTTGCCGTGGGTACGAGTCACTCTAGCCTAATTGACGGGTCGCCATGTTAACGACTTGTCAATCACAGATAATCTGGCCCTGAAGCATACATATGCTTTATGGTCTATATTCATTAGGAAAGTGTTTACTGAGGTAATTATTCAGCTGAGTAGTAGGGTCATTTTAACATTATTTCTAATGTAGACGGACTTCTTTTTGCAACCAGAAGAGTTGCCCCCTGCTGGCCGTTCAACAGAATGCAGGTTTATGTGATTTCGCACTGGATTCACGTCTCAGACCGGAAGCTTCCCACTTGATCATGACCCTACCCATGTGATCACAAAAAAAACAATAGAGAACAACATTCAGCTGACAGCAGTCTTCAAAGCAACCACTAAGAGGTGCTAGATGCCCTTAACCTATATGTAACATTACTGTCACCTTAAAAAATGAAAACCAAGGTGTGTGAGCGCATGCAGACAGATGTCAGCATGTCATTGGATACTGTACATCACAATGCGTTGTTTCCTTATTAGAAGCGATTTGAGACGAATCGCCATGTTCTATGTTGAACTTGACTTCATCTTCAGACCGTATCCAGCATTCACACAGCTTTGATCACAGATGGCTGAAAAGCTCCTTTATCACACAGCCAGCCTGTGCTCAAATATTGGAGCAGAGCCTGATTCAAGGTTGGGACAGGTAAACCTCAAAGAGAGAATAATTGGCCCTCAGACTGCAATGATATTAATGATACAATTAGAGCAGGCCTTTGGTTTCCACAGTGGCAGAAACAGGTAGTGATAGGTGATACCGGGGGACTTCACTAGTGTCAGTCCGATCCTTCTGATGCCGTGCTGATCCCACAAAAGTAGGAGGCTGGCACACACTCACTCAGGCTCATTTCCCAGGGTGCACACTGCCTTTGAACGCTGACCTTGGTTGGAGGCTCCCTTGTGGTGAGAGAAGAGATGGAATACATGTTTGAAAGATCAAAACAGTCCAGGCTCACCTGTCTCCACAAACACTGGCACACAGTTTTCACAGCCTACGTTCATTATAGAAGTGATTAACTGATTAACCCAGCTCCAAGACACAGCTGTGCACCACGGAAAAATGACAGTTTACTAGCAACTGATCTCTACTGTACACAGACTGAGTGACTCTACAGTAATGGTTTATTCATTTGAGAATATTTTTAAATAATAGTATTAAAATGTAATAAGATAAAAAGAATAAGATAAAAAAAGACAAGAAATGCCCATCAGAGTCCAATGTGATATTTGCAAATTACTCATTAATTCTGACCAGGGGATTCAGCTAACAAGATATGAAACAGAAAAGCGACAAATCCTCAAATTTAAGTGGCTGTAACCAGCTCTGTGTCCTCGCTGGAAATATGTTGGAATGATTCACCTTTTGACTAAAATGTCATTGATTGATTAGTTTTCTTCTGAATGGCTTATCGACTAATCCCTTAGGCTACTAAGAGCACATGTAAATTTATTGCACCATTTCACTCATAAATGCACATGTGGTGAGGTATAAGATAAGGGAAATTACAGCAGCAGATGCTCAGTATAAGCAAGTAACCTTAAAAATATAATTCTTATATTCAAAATGAAGTAATAAAAAATAAAAAATAATAAATAATATAAACATAATACTAATCACATAGTGTAGTGAGGCATAAAACAGCTGCAATAAATAGGAAAGACGCATAAGTAAAGCAAGACAGACACTGTACAGATTAAGCCCAATGTTAACCCAGAGAAGGTGTCCCTCAACTAAGCTATGGGGAGCAGTAGTATTTGACATGTTGGGTTTTAGAAATACTGGGGTACAAAAAGTGAGCAGCATTCAAAAAATGTTATTCCCTGATGTGCATTTTAAGATCTTTGGAGAGCAAAAAATGGATAACAATATCTTTAAAACTATGTCAGTGGGCAGTAGCATAAGAATCAGAATAAATATCGCAATGAAGGATCCACATTTCAATCTTGAAATATAGAGGATAAAATTATCATGAAAAATCTAAAAATGTTGACAATGTTCAAATAAATCATTCAAGGAAAGGGAAATTCACACTAAAGACACCATCTACTCTTTGTTCACTCTCTCCTTCTGTCTCACTGCCTGTGCCTTTCTCTGTGACTCCTTCTTGTCTCTCTTGCCAAAATGTATTACTACAACTTCTTGATTTTATATTTGTGTTTGAGTTGCATCATTTGGATTTGAATCATAGAAATGTGTCTCAAACAGTACAATGTGTTACAATAATATACAGTATCTCACAAAAGTGAGTACACCCCTCATGTTTTAGTTTATTTGATTCTATCTTTTCATGTGACAACACTGAAGAAAGGACACTATGCTACAATGTAAAGCAGTGAGTGTACAGTGTAAGAGTGTATAACAGTGTAAATTTGCTGTCCCCTCAAAATAACACATCACACAGCCATTAGTGTCTAAACCGCTGGCAACAAAAGTGAGGACAACCCGAAGTGAAAATGTCCAAATTGGGACACATGCAAAATCAAGAGCATAATCTGAGACAGGACATTGTTCAGGCTTCTGTTCTGAAAAAAGAAACAGGCTTCAACTTGTCTACCAAGCACACTATTAATTCTGAGTAGGAGGAGAAAATGTGTAGGAGAGGTACTTTACTGAGAAGGAGGGGGGAAGGAATTCTTAACGAATATCGTGGGACATTTATGCAGCAAAACAAAAAAATAGTTTAAAACTTGATAGGTCAGACAGAGGAAACTCTGCAGATGAAACAGAATTCCACTTTTAGCATCTGAAATGTTTAGATGCTCTGACGGAGCTCAGAATTGATCAGGAGGACGGCTGCTTTACTCCAAACAGTGTGTCTGTATGACCCTGGACTGTGTGTGAGACTGTTTGGATGTGTTGAAAAACACAGCATATTATTTAACATTAGATCCTGATGATCCTGTCGGCTTGTCGGTAGATTTAAATATAAAGTTATGCTGCTGTGGCTCATGCGTAAATGCACTCAGTGTCTCTCTTCATGGCGTCTCTGTTTCACGCACCCTGAAATTTACTATTATCAAAACTCTGTGTGCAAACAGCGGTGCTCTCAGTTAATGCACACTCAACGTTGTCATGTGCTTTATGTGTTTCCCAGGTCTGGACACTGACTATCACTGGGGAAACAGTTTTTCAACTTGAAATGAGGGTTGCGACAGTGTAATCACATAGGTGTCACTTACACTGGGGACATGTCCCCACCACTTTTTGAAAGCATTTGCTAGAAGTTTTCTGAAGATTAACTTACAACAAGAAATGTTAGGCTAAATAACAAATACAAATTCTATGTAAATATAGAAGAAACAGCCTGCCTTGTCCAACAAAAGTAACTTACGCTAAAAAAACAAGCAACTGATTACTGCATTATATTCAGTCATATTTTTATATTCTGATTTGTCACAGGCCACATGCATTTTGTTTCCCTTCATATAAATAAAGACATTTCCACCATAAAATGTCTCTAGAATGCAGGAAATTAAGAGTTTAATGCTCAAAATCTTATTGTCTTGACTCCAATATTGTGCATTGTCATTAAGTCACTAAGTGTTTGGTCACACCAATAATATGAGGCCTTAAATCTCCCCACCACTTTTCAACACAAGGCTGGTCCTGTTTGAACGTGCATGCATTAGCGGGGCGGTTGTGGTGGCGTATACAGTGGACTGTTCTGGTGGGCTGGTCTGGATCAAAGTCCAGGGCCATTTTTTACTCTAAGTTCGGCTCTGGACTCAGCCGCTGTCAGCTCGCGTAGTGTGTGACCCCCTGTCACATTCAGTCACAGTGTGAACGGCTTCAAGACCCCCGTCACAAGATGGCAAGTTGTGTAATTTGAACGGCCATCAGCCCACGCTGAGAGTTGTGTGGTCTGCATGAGCCTTAAGCTGCACAACTGAGAGACAGCGGTCACATGGTGTGAGAAGGACTGTTGGTCATCAATTATGACAACCAAGTTTCTCACCACCCTGGTTGGAGCGATGGTTGAGGAGCCAATTTGTAGTTATTTTGGATAAGGTTAGGGTTAGGGCTAATTCAGCTTATCCAAAGCAACTTACAATTGTTATATATGCCAGACGTCACACACCTCTGGAGCAACTAGGGCTTAGGGGTCTTGCTCAGGGACACATTGTTGGATGTGTCGCAGTGGGAGTTGAACCTGGGTCTCTCACACCAAGGCTTGTGTCCCCCTCTCCAACCACTGGAAAGTAGTAAAATTCAACAGATTTTTTAAATAACACAAGTATGCATTTGATCAAAATACAGTATACAATATAATATAATGCTGTTATAAGTTTGGTTCCACTAGTACAGAAATAAACAGCAGTAACATTTGTTTAGATTTATGAGCTTGCTTGCCTGACCAAGTTTCCTGCAGTGCAACACATCTCAGATGGGCCTGGTTTGGTTTCAAACTCCAACTGATAGACCTCCAGCAATGATCTGAAATTCAGAATGAAGAAAGTTGATGCATTTATTTATTTATTCAGCCATGTTTACTCAGATTCATTTTTCCTCCAGGACATTGCTGCAGCGTTGTTACCCACGCTGAGGAGGGAGGTATGCTGTGTTGTAGTGAAGCTTCTTTTAAAGCACCAGCCCTTGTTCGGTAGCTTGTGTGGGGCCTTTGCTGCGACCACTGCTGGGGAGACTTCACAATGCCTTCCTGTTGCAATAGAAAGGCTTTCTTATCTATTTTGGATGACACAGCTACACACCATGAAAGATCCCCCAGCCCAGGTGGATAGCTCAGTACTGAGGCCAGAGAGGTTGTAGAGTTTCAGAGAAAGAGGGGGAGGTAGGAGGGGTAGACTAGAAATAGTAAATTATAAGTTACATAGTAGTTGTAAACTTCAACTGTCCAAAAACTCTTAATGTGAAGACGATAACAAAGATGAAAATCTTGCACATCTAAACTCTTTTCCGTACCTTTTCCCTAAATCTGGTCTCCAAATCTCACTGACTGAGCTGCTTTGAATTAAATTCGTCTAGATCCCTCTATAGAGAATAATCTACATTCAGCTCAAGGTTTGGATCAATAGCATAACCACTATGAAGCATAAGGTACCACTGAGACAGAGAGATATTTGATTCATGGTCTAGTAATCTAAAGCTCTGTCAAAGAACCATGGACAGAATAATTGTTTGCAATAGGAAATCTCAATGGAGTCCTCAGAGCTCATTCCGAGGCTTTTGAAGTGAGGGCTGACATTGGAGAAACTCAAGGGCGGGAAGGGAATGAGGGGCATCTCAAATGAAGAAAGACGGAGCTACGTTCACCTCAGAAATTATAAGCAGCACTTTCAAGACGCCGTCAGGTTTGTGAGAATAAACTGAGGCGCGGGAGGGGGAAGGAAGACCTGAATATCTGCACTAGTGGAGATCATTAAAAATGAAACAAGTTGTGTTTGCAAAGTGAGAGACTGAGGTGGTGTGAACTGCATGGATTCAGCTGAGGACCTTGTCATTCCCTTCAATACAGCACAGTGGCGTAACAAAACAGAGCTGGGAGTTGAAGAAAGAAACATTCCTCCATTATAAACTACAATGAAAAAAAGAAAACATTAAAA
Source organism: Micropterus salmoides (assembly GCF_014851395.1). Lineage (NCBI taxonomy): Eukaryota > Metazoa > Chordata > Actinopteri > Centrarchiformes > Centrarchidae > Micropterus > Micropterus salmoides. The sequence continues at coordinate 1,975,219 of NW_024041484.1, forward strand.
ACCTTGAATCTGTTATCAAATGCTTTGATAGCCAAGGTCCCCCCACAGCATGCAACACATAACGTGTGATGCTGATTGCCTTGCTGTGGTAAGGTGCCCGCTCTGGCTCCCTGTGCAAGCTGGGAGAAACATTTGGGAGGCTGATTAGGACTAGACTGGCCTCCAGCAGCACATGTAGCTGTTCTCTCCTGCTTGCCTCTTAAACTAGTTCTGTTATTTATCCACCAGGATTCAATGAGATCGGTCTCTTATTCCTCCTGACAAATACTACCAAACTTCTTTTAGAAATGCTTTATGCACTACAATGACTTGACTCTTCTATAAGGTGGAACAATACAATTAGCAGTAAGTCAATTATTTGTGTCTTCAAATTCCCCTGGTTTTAATGCAAATCACTTGTTTCAATAATTTCCTCCTAGTAAGTGTTATTTTAAGATACATCTTTATTGTCTTTCATGGCCTGTAGTGGATATATACTGACACTCCCCACAAATAGAAAATAGAATAGAAAAAAGAGCAGTTCCTGTGGTCCTTTGTAGTATAGTTTTTTGTTCCCTCATAATAGAAGAAGAAGAAGAAGCAGAAGAAGAAGAAGAATTCATGTATCAATTTATAAAACACAGGGTTGTATAATAAGTTGAAGTTGTAGTTCCCTTTATGTCCCTTTATTTAGGTGGATAAATAAGTCATAGGAATAAAACAATTTGACATGGTGCAGTGCTGAAGATGAATTTAAGAGTCTCACAGTCTCGGGGAAGTAGCTGCTCTATAGTCAGTGGATACTTTTGTGGCTGCTTCTCAATTCTCTTAATTGCATCCACGTTTCCCTCGCATGAATCGTTTTCTTGGCCCACCAGGGATGCATGGAGAGATGCAAGGAAACCATGCGGAGAGTGAAAAAAGAGGAAATGTTTTTAGAGAACTAAGACGTCCTTTCCTCTGAAGCGTCACTAAAAGCGACGTCCGTTTGTGATGACGGCGGCAGCTGATCATAGCTGTCAGTCGACTCTAACAGCTAGAGAGACTTTGGATGGAGTTTGTGTCTGCACACGTGCACTGTGCAAATACAAATAAAGACTCACAGTAATCACTGAGCAGCATGTTTTCTGCCTGTAGCTAAGTTTCTTTAGAAACCGTCTCTCGGTTTGAATCAACTTCCACTTCTTCCAACGACCAACAGAGTTTGGAGGTTAGTCAAATGATGTTCAGCTCCCACTTGAACTCCTGGGTGATGATGGTGCCCAGGAAGCAGAAGGTCTCCACAATCGACTGGGGAGTCACACAGGGTGGTGGGGATGGGTGAGACTGTTGTTGTGTACAAACAGTGTGGATTTGTGCATTTTATATCAAATAATTCTCAAAAATCCCTTCCCTCTCTCTCTCTGTGAAAAAGGAGGGGGTAGGAAAGTTTTCCTCCCCTGGAAATTGGCCTTTTGACATGCAAAAACTTGAGACATCGCCTGGGGTTTGGTAAGGGTCTACAGAGACGCAATCAGACATGCATCACTCAAGGACACCGTAAAGGTGTCAATAGACACTTAGCAGGACAGCAAAAGAAGTGTCCAATCCCTCTCCCTCTAGGGTGCCTCAGGACATCAAAGTACCGGACGTTCTGATCCCTTTTCCCATAGAATGGCTGGGCCATAAAACACCACTCCCTTCTCTTCTTTTAGCTGATGTACAAATGTGATAAGCCAGGCCTGCGAAAGGGGGACACTTAACAACTCCTTCCTTCTTGAGCTAAAACAATGTTTCATTATAAACTGTTGTTCTGTTTAAACAATAATCGTTGCTAAGTTAGTAGTGGCGTTTGCCTCCTTTCGAGTAGTATGTTACCATGTTGGTGTTATTTGTTGTTGAAAAGAATCTAAATAAGTTAATTTTGCAATGTTTTAATTTTCAGCAAGGACCTGACTTTATTAATTTTATTAGTAACCAATGCTTTGTTCATAATACTTTCTGACACTTCCTTTAGAAATGATGATAAAGAAATGTCATCCTATTCTCGATTAATTTTCCAGCTTGAATTTAAGGTTAAATAACTGAATTTCCCCAGCTCCTGAGCAAAGATTGTTTTAGGGTTAATCCAAGCTATCGTCATGTAACCCGTGCTCCCCCAAGTGGACAAAATAAGTATTAAATGCCCACGTCTGAAATGCCCTTTAATGTATAAATGTCACTTTATTTATCGGTCCATAATCTAATGTCATTCGTGTATCTTGCTTATATTCTCTAAGAACATGTAACAGCCAATATACCCAGAAAGCTAGTTAAGTTCCTCTCATCTGTGATTCCTATGAAATGCTAACCTTTTAAGGTCCGAGCATCAGTGATGCGCAGAGCACAAAGGAATCTAAAAGACCGTACCAACCCAGCCACAGCCTATTCATCCTACTGCCAGCCGGTCAAGAGATACAGGTTGCTTCTCAATTCCCTTATTTGTTGTTTCCTTGCGCCTCAGTCCAGGGATGCTCAAGTCTTTGAGCTAGAGTCCAAGTCAAGTCTCTCGTGGTTATAATGAATGCTGTATCACCTGCTGCGTTCAATCCAGGCTGCTTTTAAAACTGCATAGCTATAAGGAATACAGTAACCTGTTTTTCATTTACAGAGCACAACCATGTAATGTGCAATGCAATTAATGACAGCTTATTAACTACTGTAAGTCAACACACCCCCAGATTCTCAAACCAGTGTAACATTAACTAAATGAAACTGTACCATTGCATGATCAACAATAAAACTTTAACCTGTTTTTCACAAACAGAGCACAACCATGTAGCCTAATGTACAAAGCTCTTATTCGTGCTCGGAGGACGAGGAGCGACCTCTGAGGAGCTAAGAGCCAGATACATGATTGCATCCGTATCTGATTGGATGCAGCTGAATCAGAATCGGGTTTATTGCCAGGTACATTTTCACATATGAGGAATTTGGCTTGAATTGGTGCATACAGTACACATAAAACATAAATAGTAATATAAATATATAAAAAGTAAGGAGATGAAAAAAATTTACAAGTATACAAAAAATGTAAAAAATAAAATAATACAATAATACAATGCTGTGTATGTGCAAAAGTTGGTAACATGAGCATAAAGCACAGATGAGCGTTGTTGTAAAGTGTGGGGTCAGGAGAGTGTATGAGTGTGTGTGAGTAGATAAATCACAACATCACCGAGGTTTAGTATAGTGAAGACAAATAACAGATTAAAAGTGTATCACTGACAAGTTTTATACGCGATTTGTTTTATGATTCACCGTCTAGATAAAATCTTTGTTCACTGTAGGTCTGAACAACAAAAGCCCCACCCATCATTCATTAACACAGATTTCGTTCAGAATCAGAATCAGAATCAGAAGAATCAGAAGGAGCTTTATTGGGCAAGTAGTGTTTTACAGATATGAGAAATTTGCTGTGGTGATAAGGTGCTACACGTAGACAAACTTACAGTCAACATAAATAAATGTGGAAATGGAAATATATAAATATGGAATAGAAGAACAACGTTGCAGATATAAACATGATTCTGGGTCTGTGCCGTGCAGAAGTAACGTATCGGAAGAGAATATTGTGTACATACAAAAATATACAACAACAAAGATCAACAATCAACAACAAATATGTACGACATGCCAGGCCTGAGCCCGACACGAGACATTTGTATCGTTTGCAAGGGGGGAGTAGGGGACCTGGGCCTTGTTAATGAGGATAGCTGTAGACGGGAAGAAACTGTTTTTGTGGCAAGAGGTTTTGGTCCTGATGGACCGCAGCCTCCTGCCAGAGGGGAGAGTCCTCAGAGTAGTTTGTACTTCCCTGCTCGCCTCAGAGTCCTCGAGGCGTACAGGTCCAGAAGAGAAGGAAGATCGCAGCTGCAGTTTGGTTTTTCTCTGCAGAGCGAATGATACGCTGCAGCCTGCCCTTGTCCCTGGCAGTGGCAGCAGCGTACCAGATGGTGATGGAGGAGGTGAGGATGGACTCAATGATGGCGGTGTAGAAGTGCACCATCATTGTCTTTAGCAGGCTGAACTTCTTCAGCTGCGGCAGGAAGTACATCCTCTGCTGGGTCTTCTTGGTGAGGGAGGTGATGTTCAGCTCCCACTTGTGGTCCTGGGAGATGGTGGTGCCCAGGAAGCGGAAGGAGTCACACAGGATGAAGGGGGAGGGTGGGGCTGGGCTCTTCCTGAAGTCACCAGATGGTCGATCTCCCACCTGTAGGCGGATTCATCCCCAGATGAGCCCAATGAGGGTGGTGTCATCTGCAAACTTCAGGAGCTTCACGGACTGGTGACTGGAGGTGCAGCTGTTGGTGTACAGGGAGAAGAGAAGAGGGGAAAGAACGCAGCCTTAAGGGGAACCGGTGCTGATGGTCCAGGAATCAGAGACATGTTTTCCTAGCTTCACGTGCTGCTTCCTGTCCGTCAGGAAGTCAGTGATCCACCTGCAGGTGGAGTCAGGCACGCTCAGCTGGGAGAGCTTGTCCTGCAGCAGGGCCGGGATGATGGTGTTAAAAGCAGAGCTGAAATCCACAAACAGGATCCTGGCGTAGGTTCCTGAGGAGTCCAGGTGCTGGAGGATGTAGTGAAGGGCCATGTTTACTGCATCATCTACAGACCTGTTGGCTCTGTAGGCGAACTGCAGGGGGTCCAGGAGTGGGTCTGTAATGGATTTTAGGTGGGACAACACGAGGCGTTCAAAAGACTTCATAACCACAGAGGTCAGAGTGACGGGTCTGTGGCCGTTTAGTCCAGTGGTCCTTGGTTTCTTGGGGACAGGGATGATGGAGGTGGAGCCTTTGAAGCAGGCTGGCACATGGCATGACTCCAGTGAGGTGTTAAAAATGTCTGTGAACACCGGAGAGTTTGTATTTCTGAACTACACGCCATTGGGCAAAAATTTCTATACAAGATGTCTGTCTGATAGTGCTGCAGGCTCACTGCGAATGACACTCGACTCTGTAGCCCCTCTAAAAAAGAAAATAATAAAACAAAGACGGTTAGCTCCATGGTATAATACTGAAACTCGCAAAGCAAATATCGTGGAAACTTGAGAGGAATTGGCGTTCCACCAAACTGGAAAATTCTCGTTTAATTAAGACAGTCTTAAAACTTATAGGAAGGCCCTCCGTAATGCCAGAGCACTGTAGCCAGGCTGACGGAGAGTCACAGCTCTATTGAGCCAAGTATTCCCATAGCTCTCAGTAGTTATGACTTCATGAGCTTCTTTAATGATAAAATTCTAACTATTAGAAACAAAATTCACCAAGACCTGCCCTCAACTGGCACCAACTTATCTCTTAACTCAGGAACCTTAGAAACAGCTGTAGAACCAGATATATGTTTAGACTGTTTTGCTTCCCTCAATCTTTACCAACTAACTTCAATAATTTCTTCATCTAAACCATCAACCTGCCTCTTAGACCCCATCCCGACTAGGCTGCTTAAAGAAGTTTTACCCTTAGTCAGCACTTCTATACTAGATATGATCAATCTATCTCTATCAACAGGCTATGTACCACAGTAGCACAGTTAGCTAAACTTCAAATGTGCCTTCAGGATGTTAAAACCTGGATGACCTGTAATTTGTTTGTTAAACTCGGATAAAACTGAAGTTATTGTTCTGGGGCCTAAGCACCTCCATGACGCATTATCTAGAGATATATTTTCCCTTGATGGCATCGCCCTGGCCTCCAGCACCACTGTGAGGAATCTTGGAGTTATCTTTGATCAGGACATGTAAATGTAAATGCTCTGTACTTGTATAGCGCCTTTCTAGTCTTTGACCACTCAAAGCGCTTTTACACTACATCTGCATTCACCATTCACACACATTCATACACCGCCAGGGGTTCAGTATCTTGCCCAAAGACACTTTGACACGCAACCAGGGGGAGCCGGGGATTGAACCGCCGACCTTCCGATTAACAGCCAACCCGCTCTACCTCCTGCGCCACAGCCGCCCATGTCGGTGAAGTCTCACATTAAGCAAATTTCAAGGACCGCCTTCTTTCACTTACGTAATATTGTGAAAATCAGGAACATCCTGTCTAAAAATGATGCAGAAAAACTAGTCCATGCATTTGTTACTTCTTGGCTGGATTACTGCAATTCCTTATTATCAGGCTGCTTGAAAAAGTCCATTAAGACTCTTCAGCTGATCCAGAATGCAGCAGCTCGTGTTCTGACAGGAACCAGGAAAAGAGATCACATTTCTCCTGTTTTAGCTTCTTTGCATTGGCTTCCAGTAAAATCCAGAATAGAATTTAAAATCATTCTTCTTACCTACAAAGCTCTTAATGGTCAGGCACCATCTTATCTTAAAGAGCTCATAGTACCTTACTACCCCACCAGAGCACTGCGCTCCCAGAATGCAGGGTTACTTGTGGTTCCTATAGTCTCCAAATGTAGACTAGGAGCCAGAGCGTTCAGCTATCAAGCTCCTCTCCTGTGGAACCAGGTTCCAGTTTGGGTTCAGGAGGCAGACACCATCTCCACATTTAAGAGTAGGCTTAAGACTTTCCTCTTTGATAAAGCTTATAGTTAGGGCTGGCTCAGGTGAGTCCTGAACCATCCCTTAGTTATGCTGCTATAGGCCTAGACTGCCGGGGGATTTCCCATGATGCACTGAGCTCCTCTCTCCTCTACTTTCTCTCCCTCTGTATGCAACCTCATCCCATTATTGCATGTTACTAACACAACTTCTCCCCTTTCCGGTAGTCTTGTGCTTTCTCGTCCCTCTCGTCTCTCCTCCTATCACTTCCTGCAGGTTTTCTGGCTCTGGAGCTGTGGAGTCTGGATCTGTGGCTGCGGGTCACCTGCTGCCCCCGTGTTCCTGCTCGACACCCTCTGCTGCAACTATTGTTACTAGTCCTATCGTTATTATTGTTATTATAATCATTATCATTATGATTGTTATCATTAACACTACTATAAATATCTGTACCATTTTTCATTTAGTCTATAGCAACATCACCTTTACTGTCTGTACCTCTGTGTGTATATTGTGTAGGCTGCCTCCCTCCCTCTCATCCATCCCTCTCTTTTTTCTCTCTGTTCCTCTCTTGCCCTCTCTCTCTCTCTCTCCCTCTATCTCCTTCACCCCCACCCTGAGCCATGGTTCTGCTCAAGGTTTCTGCCTCTTAAAAGGAAGTTTTTCCTTGCCTCTGTCGCCTAGTGCTGCTCTTGGTGGGAACTGTTGGGCTTCTGTAAATAACATCACAGAGTACGGTCTAGACCTGCTCTTTTATGAAAAGCGCTGTGAGATAACTGTTGTTGTGATTTGGCGCTATATAAATAAAATTGAATTGAACTGAAATTGAGACAGCTGATCAGCACAGTGCTTCAGGGTGGTCCAGCCCAGCTGCTTTGCAGGGTTTCTGCCTCCTGAAGAGACCGTTGACTTCCCTCTCTGTGATGGAGAGAGGAGGAGAGGGGGTGGAGCTGGCCAGCTCTGAGGAGGGAGGGGGAAGATGTGGTTGATAGCCTTCCTGAAAATATCCCAGTCAGTGCAGTCCAAACATGCCTGGTGGTCCTCAACAGCTTCACTAGTCCACTTATTTGATGTCCTCACTACAGGTTTACAGAGCTTTAGTTTTTGTCTGTAAGCAGGAATCAGATGGACCATCACGTGATCAGAGTGTCCCAGTGGAGCACGCATGATAGGCACTGCTAACTGTGGTGTAGCAGTGATCCAAAGTGTTCCCCTCTCTGATTGGACACTTTATAAACTGTCTGTATTTGGGGAGTTCTTAGCTGAGATTTCCCCTGTTAAAGTCACAGAGAACAATAACAAGGGAGTCCAAGTTTGTCTGCTCCACACACAGTATCCGGTCGGCCAGCATGCTCTGTGCGTCTGTTCCTGTTATTTCCCCTATTAACTTTTATTATGGAAATAATTAAATTCAGAGAGTGCTGGATAGTCTGCCAGGAAACACTTTTTATATCATCTATCATAATTTCCATTCAGTCACATGTGAGGCTAATCATTCTTCAGTGTTTTGTCCAAATAGATGACAATGAAACTTAGTAAATGATAAAATAAGTCTCTAAACTGCACATCTATCCGATCTCAACGACTACATTTGATGAAAGCATCCGTGGCTCCCTGAGTAAAATCAGCTGATGAAATTTCTAAATGAATGTGCTGTTGCTTTAAAAAAAGGTGTTGGATTCATGTGATTGATTGTGACGATGTGACTTGCAAATAAAAACTTATGGAGTGGTGTTAAAGGATTTCAGAAGATGAAATAAATAAGCCAAAAACTGAGTGATGGCTTCGAAATGAGTTACATCAATCCAATTTCCCCTGAAACATTTAGGCTGATGAATCAAAAGACACTATAATCTGTTCTGATATGTTCTGGGTTATTCAATAGACAATCACAATATCAATAAATACAGATGCAGATAATCAATAAATAATACAAACGAATTCTGCCAGTAGAAATTATCCTGTGCCTTGTGAGCAGTACACCAACAGGCCTACAGTATAACTACACGTTCTCAACTGAGGGCATCAAATAGGCCAACTACACTTTGATACAGCCTGACAAAGCGTTGGTAGCCTATTTTATGCACTGCATTGAGAACGGGCTCAGTATAAATGCAGAATGCAGGTTTTTCTTCATGTGCAGGTGTTTATTAGGACAACGATGAAAACCTTCTGCTCTCCTGATGATCTTGATAATATCGAACAAGAAATTTGTAGCAAACATGATGTAGTTCAACGTCAGTATGAGCCCATTTTATGCAACTAAACCAACACTCCAGAAATTGTTGGCAGAATGGACACCTGTGCCACTCTGTATATGTAAACGATGAGACTACCAACGAGAACTATAATGAACGACTGGAGAAAGAAAGGTCGAGAATAAGGAACCGCATGAGTCTGTCTTTGGTCACAAGAACTGCAACAGCAGTCTCACAGACATCACAGATATCAAACCACTCAAGGTGAGTCTCCAGTAGGTCCATTAAATAACTAGATGCAGAACTTGAAATTATGGAGAAATGGAGTATAAAAGGGAAGGGAGATGATTAAAGCTAGAAGAGGAAGGAACAAAGTCAAAGCAGTTAGACGTAGAGAAGGATTTCCAGTAGCAGCTGCTTAAGCGTGAGCATATGACAAAGTGATTTTTGAGAAAGACAAAAACCATGTAACAGACACTGCTCTCCAGGAGACTGAAGCTCAACTAAATTCTAATGCTGCATTGTTTCAACCTCAACCAGCAGAGCAACACCAGACAAGACTATTGGCCTAACCCAAGCAATAGCTCACTGAGCAGAAACTGACTGCCTGTGCCTGAGCCAACGACCCCATGAAACTTGTTTTATCTGAAAACTTACCACACTAGAGGATCACACCAAGCTGTGGATTCCTTCTCCTGCAGGAACAAAGAGGATGCATATGTAGGTGCCTGGAAGTTCCTACAATATATGGGAACCCTTTCATCATTCAGAAAACTCACCAGATGGCCTAAGATCAGTGCAGCCGATCATCTAGCACTGCAAGGATGTGCAGAGACAACTCCATATGTCAAAGGGTTGTCCATCCTGAAAGATAGATTTTTGTGAATGAAGCAAAAAAATGGATAAGTCAGGAAGTTATCCAGATCTCAGTCTTTTCGTTGTGTTCTTGGGCAAAGAGGTCCAGATTGCTTGTAATCCTATCACCTCTCCACTCCTATTAAACTAAGATCTCCATGGTCAGTCTACAAGGACAAAACACATGGCATTTCCAGATGCCCCACCTTGTCTGCAAAGACCATGGAAGACAAAAAAACGGTTGAAAATTGTCTCTGCTTTGGATGCCTGAGGAAGGGACACATCACTAAGGACTTGAAGAAGTGACACACCTGCAGTCGTAGACTCCATGAAGAGTGGAGACTAAGGCCAGTGTAAGTAACAAAGAATGACTCAGTTCCTACAGATGACTGCACAAGCCAAGAAGTTTACAGGGTCATGTCAAATTCATAAACACAATGTGCCGCTGTGTGTCTACAGCGCCTGAGATGATTAGTGACGAGGAAGAGATAAACCGTAATGCATCAGTTTGAGTCTCTCTGCATCCTGTTTATCAAGCCAAGGGCTGTTACAGTGCGGAAATGCAAGCATCATTTTAAAAACTCCCACCATGGCTTTTTGGGACTGATTATGTGATTGAAGGATGAGTAATTCATACAAATTACAAAAACAAATATAATTTCTCACTTACCTCTATAGAGCTAGACATGCAGATATTTCGGCAGCCGCAGTAATAGCATTTCTGTCCTGAAACAGTGTCCCTCTGTTGGGGAGGTACTTTTATTGCTTTTGCCCATAAATGCTATGATATTCTCATATGCTCAAATCATTACTTATATATTAGAAAATCTATTCTTAAGAAGATATAAGTAAGTTAAAATCAAATGCTTTCAAATGAGTAATGTTTTCATAGCATTATCGAGAACATGAGAAAAAGGGGAAAAATTAGGAAAAAATCTGGCATGAAGGAAACATGCCTTTCTTTCAGAGATTAACAAAAAGCAAACATTTTATGATTAAACAACTCAATGCTGCTGAATGAACTGTTTGGGAATATGAGGGGAACTTCTTCTTTCAATCATAGCTATGACAGAATTGTCACAGTATGTTTCATTTCTACAGTTGGAGTCAACAAGGGACCCTGAAAGAGTAAATAAAACATGCTGTGGTGAGGAAGAAGGTTCTATGTTTGCGTCTATGTAAGGTCTTCGCTCGGGGAGCCTTGAGTAGCTTGCCAGCCTTCTACAGGGAAGTACTGGAGGCGTGGGGTACTGTGTTGCTCCATTTCAGCCTGTTTCAGCAAAGAGCTAAAATTGTGGTTCCTTAATACAGCATTTTCATTTCAAGGCAGGCTCCTTACTAGCTGTCATCTGGCTGCTGCTGTTATAACACAGCTGAGACATGTGTTTATTCGCAGGGGAGTAATGGACGAGGCAGGGGTTTTGAGCACCTTAAAGAGAAGAAAATAGCTTACGGAAAAAAGAACACCCTGTCCCTCCCATACAATGTGCAACAATGTGTTTTGCCAGAATGGAAGGCGTTACTGCGGCTGTGGCTCAGGAGGTAGAGCGGGTTGCCCGTTAATCGGAAGCTCCTCCAGGCTGCGTGTCGAAGTGTCCTTGGGCAAGATACTGAACCCCGAATTGCCTCTGGCGGTTGTTCCGCCAGTGTATGAATGTGTTTGAATGTTAGTTTCTGTTTGAGCGCTTAGGCTCAGTGTGTGAATGCAGATGTAGTATATAAGCACTTTGAGTGGTCGAAAAGACTAGAAAGGTGCTATACAAATACAGAGCATTTACTGCAGAAGTGTCAGGACAAGGTGCAGGACAATGCTCTGAAGTTCCGCCTGTGCCTAGACAATCAAACCAAAAATGTAACACAAATCAATAAAAAGTACAGTACAGTGCCAGTACAAGTAAAACTGCAAAAAGACCCACCTCTGAGGCAGCCCGAGAGAACATTTTTCCTAATCACAACATCCAAAACATTTGGAAAGGACTTTGAACACATATTTTTGCATTGTCCCAGCCTCAGTTCCTTCAGAAGGCCGTGTGGGAGGATATACTGGACTCGTGGAAACTGTTCACTAATATGTTTGCTTCACAAATGCGACTGCTTCTTGCAGCTGATAAAAAAACTTGAAAATGCATTAATCACAAACGTGTCTGTGTAATGCATGTGTCTGTGTTAAATGAACAAGAGTGGTAATTTAGTAATACTATGCTGGTGACATTGTTTACTTGCAATTTCTTATAAAATGACTGACAGACTTTTTAGTGTAAAATAGAGATTGGTTTGAGGAGTATCACTTTGTATAAAGTATAGACTTTAGATTTTGTTTTTTTCCACTTGTTTTTGTCTTCCTTTGCTTGACTTGTGATTCATATGGCTTATCATTTGATCTGTTTGTTATTAGTTTTTGATTTTTTTTATCAGTGTTTTAATGGGTTTTCTGCCATTAAGGTGTAACATGAGATGAAACGTATTTTGTGAATGAAAGATTAAAGTAAATAAAACATGCTGCATGCATTTACCTTCACCTCCAAATAAGGTGGCCCTGATGATCAAAAGAGAATTAGCTTTGATTAATTAATCAGCGATGGCCCCCGTCCTATCCATTGATCTGCCGGCTATATGGAGGTCAGCGTTGGGCTCAGCAGCATTTAAATGCTCAGCTATATTTTTCACACTTACCTGCTCAGACAAAAATCCACCCTTATTGATTTTTCTTTAATTTCCCTAAAATGTTCTTCTGTTCACAGGTTATCCATGCTGAGGAAACATCTGCAGCTCTACCACAGCTGTGTATAATTTTTAGGACATAACAGTAACAACATACTTGTAAGGAAACAAAGATGGACCCTGAAGCAAAGCAGGTTACTTAAAAAAATCCAGTTGGGCATGAAATGAGACATGTTTACACAAACTGCCTGATTATTCTATGTTCAGCAGGTCTTAATCTGATTCTACCTGACAGCCTTATTTTGGAACCATGGTCATTGACAGCAGTGATGGCAGCTTTTTGAACAGAGCAGGATCTTATGGCTCCGTTCATTTCAGCAAGCCTTCTCTTTCGGCTCCCAAACGGCTCCCAAACTGCTCCCACATGGCTCTCCATTTAGTACCATTTCTGATGCTCACTGTCACTCTCACTGTTATTTCTTGCAAGAAATAAATATGCAAGATTCTTCATCTGCAATACATTGAAATATTCTAACACTGATAGTTAAAAAGTGGGATATGTCAAGACCATAGACTGGTCAAGACCCTATAACACCAGAATAGAATGGCAACAGTATAGTAACTCAATACAGACACATACAGTGTGATGCATACAGTTGACATAGATTTCTTGGGGTGGCAAAATCAGCTCTCAGATGGGAGCCGGCTCCCACCGTTCACTTAAAAGAGCTGTCAGCTCTGAGGACTCCATAGAGCTGACTTGTTTGTGACCGACACATCACACAGCACATTCTTTTCTTTACAGCATGGATGCCTCTGAATAACCCCCCCCCCCCCCAGCAGGAAACCAACATATTTAGAATTATAGAGGCTTCTGTAGTCTTAGTTTCAGTTTATTTCAGATTTTGATTATTTTGATCCTGCCAAACTTTGGCTTTCCAACATTGTCTCCTAGACATTCATAAAGTTCATATTCTATTAATAATAATAAGGAAAAAATTGAATAAATGTACACTATTTGCAAAACGTTGATACTGACTGTATTTGCAAAATGTCCACAACTTGTGGCCACTAAAGCATGATTGATGTTTTCATGATTATGTTTAGGCAACTCAAAGCACTTGTTTCAGGTTTGGGAAAGATTGTGGTGATGATAGATTAATATTAAAAGAGTAGAGAGCTATTAAAAAATGAGTTTTTCTAAATGTAAATGGAGCATACAACAACTTACATGTGTTTTGCATAGTGATTGCTTGAAGCAGAATATATAAAATGAATTTTCTATATTTAGCAGGAAACCCTTTTTTGTGTTTAAGTAGCCTAAACCTAACCACACATGGAACTCAGAACGTGAATCCTGGTCTGTGATGTCGTATGATTTGTGCGCCCACTGTCCACCCCAACCACCTCCCTACGAATAGTGTTTGCCACAAGAATGTAGTACTTACTGGACGGGAGTAAATGGTGCCACCAAATAGGCAGCAGCTACACATTGTTCATGATAAACAACAGCGTATCTATCTATTCAGCATTCTGTGCAGCGTCTCCAGGTGTAGTGCAGATTCTGATCAAAGGTTATTGTATCTGTACAGGCACGATAGTAAAAAACCTGGCAACCTTACTGTGCTGACAGGACGTGAGAAGCTGTGCACAAGAAATTGTTCCAACACCTCAAAAAAACACTGAGGTTTTTACATTTCTGTTTTACAGACTGAATAAACCAGATACAATGTTAATCAGTGAGCTTTATAGTATTTATTAGAGGTATTGGTATGTGTATTTTTTAAACCTTGGACAGCAGGCTAGCTGATTACTCCTGCTTTCGGTCTTAATGCTGGGGTAGGTTAACCACTTCCTGACTCCAGCTCCATACCACAGACAGACATGAAACTGATGATCAGCAAAGTGTCCCAAAATGCTGACGAACATGAAGTGCATCTACATGCACTGAATGTCACAGTGACTGGAGGTGGATAGAACATTTTCCGAATCTCACTAGTGTGAAGCAGTGGAGGTAGGCAGAACTCAAGAAGCCATCTGGAGAAGTTTCTCCTTCTCCTCAATTACAGATTCTTTAAAACCCTGCAGGGGTGATCACCAGACAGCTCATCCCACTGAAGTGCTCCAAGGTTCCATTTCAAAGATGCGTTGCATCTCTTCACGCCTTGCTTAGTGGCATCGTTGTTTTTCATGTGGCCCCATTCTCCTGGAAAATGCAAATGAGTGTTATTTCAAATGACAACGAAAGTAAACTTCTTTTCTGAGTTGTGTGTGCCAGGTTCCCTGTGGGGGACAGGGAGCCGAGAAAAACCCTGCTCTAATTCTGTCATTGCCAAACTTTGACATAAGCCTTTGTTGAGTGATACATCGGGTAACAGGGTCCCAATTCCTCCACGTTAATTTTTTAAAAGAAAGCACAAGACATGTATTCCTTGAAGAAATGTTTGGCGCTGCTTATGCTAAATATTATAACATTCAGGCAGTGATGTCTTTTGTTTTTTCCCTTTTATCTCCTCTTATCCACAGGAGGCCTTTACCTTTGCCACTGAGCCAGATAACAGCATCTCAGAAATAATTTAAGTAGCCCGTTTTTAAAAAACACTAAGACACGTCGGAAGAATTCAGATTCAAGATCAAAGTGTGCAGTTTCTCTGCAGCAAGGGTGAGGGCTGACTTCCGACAGTACATGATGATCAAGTACACTGCTTTGTTAAAAGGCCTGTCCTGGATTCCCAAGATCTGCCCACAACACACGTCTGCATATTTACTAGCATGTATGTGAACAGCAAATTAAGTGTCAAGTTGAATGATGTTCTCTGATGACAGAAGCCACACAATGAGTACATTATTTTCTGTACAACACTACAGCAGGTTTGTCATTGTAAATAATGTAAATACAATATTACCAATGACCATTTGCTCGCCTGTAACCTTTTGTTTTAAATTGATGTGAGCTTGACTTCTGGCTTGAGGCCAGGTGAGGAATGTACTCACTGTTCACACTGTGGGGATTTATGGAGTCAGCCTATTATAGACGGAAAAGTTTCTCAGACTTTCAGTTTCTCTTTTCCTTTTCTTCTTCCCCTGACACATAAATCTGGGGAGAAATTTCAGAGAGAAGAAGTTCTTTAATTTCATCAGCACTCATGACTGACAAGCATCATTATGGATAAAATTATCTTGGTAATTATCCTGCCCAAAGGAGATTTATATTCCTTTGTGAGGGCTGAGAGGGAAAGCATGGGATGTCAAGCTGCAGTTACATGCCTCTCTGCAGTGCAGAGAGAAAGTGCTTTGTTAAAATAGCGCCCTAATGAGGCGCAGCTGCCCCTCCTGCTGTGCAGGATCCTTGCATGCCCTGATCACCCAGAATTCACTGTTTTTGTTCTACCAAACAACGGTGAGGACAGGAGAGTGGCCGGTGAACACATCCTGACCGCCTCAGTAAGGCATCCCATCCGTAATTATCTCTGATTATGAAGGAAACTTGGTTAAATTGATATCAGATCAGTTATCGCCACATTACTGTTATCTCGCTTTCTATTAGCAATAATTTGCTGCTGATGGTGAAAGGATCACTTCGCTGACAATGTTCTATTTTAGTTTCTAATGTGTGTTCTTAGCTCATTTGACTTCATCTTCATCTTGCCCAAAAAATCAGCAAAGACCAAATAATTGAATTTTTAGACAAATAGAATGTCTTCAGTACTATTTGTGTTAGGAAGCACGGCATGAAAGGTGTTGCTAATTGGCTCATTGCTACATTTGCAAGTTCTTATGTTAACTGGCCACCTGCTCTGATTCAGGTATCTTTTTTACACTGTAAATTACTTTAACTTGGAAATTCAAGTTCACCTGCTGCCTTGAAAATGCAAGTTAACTCAATTTTTTCTTTTTTTCTTTTTTAGATGCACCTGTATATTTAATTTATCTTCATCAGAAATACTTTATTTATTTATTTGTAATAGAAACCACACACTACTTGCATGCAAACAAACATGCCCTGATGAACCTGTACTTGGGATAATGTATCACAGGGAATAATTGTAATTAGGCTTTGTTTGTCTATTTGGAAATCAAACCAGCTTAGATTCAACCAGCAAGTGGTCATCATCAGTCACCACACTTTCCTTCACATATGTTGAACAGTGGGCTGCTTGTTTCTGCATCTCACACCCTTGATAAATACTATGTCGTCTGCTCTCTTAGGCCTGTATATATATATACAGTGTAATATTCATCGTTGTTCTATAATCAGCTATAATAAGACTAGGGCTGTCCCCGACTAAGGATTTACATAGTCGAATCAGAATAGTCAAGACTGCCTACAGTCGACTGATAGTTGAATCATGTTTTTTTGTGCGCGGCGATTGCGGGGGGGTTACACACAGTAGCTCCGCTTTAATCTTGAGAAGCTGCAGAACGTCTCAAGATTAAAGACAATATAAAACAATATAAAACAATATAATATTCTTAATATTCTCTGTGTGGTTCATCAACGGTGATAAATTATCCGAAAGTCCCGCGAGGTGCGGACAGCTCGGCACAACACCAGTGAAGCTGGAGCTCCGTCTCTTCAGCAAGTCTTCCACTGCCACTACACACACACGCCACGCCTACACATGTGCACTGACGACCGAGGGTTAGGGCTACAATTTTGGATTTATTCACGGACTTTAAAAACATTTTTTGAAAGCTTTTTTCTTTTCTCATTTTTTTATTTACAGCATTAAATGTTGAAATGTATATTGTAACAGGCTGTATATTAACCTATTGGGAGAAAACTGGTAGTTCTATATAAAATCAGACGTTGAGCACCCCCATATCGCTAAATTGGCATGATCCTCGTTTTGCTGCGAAGCTTCCACTGTGAGATTGTCGAATCAGGCTACGCCCATCGAAGCATCGAGTGTTTGAGTATTCAGGGTCAGACCATAACATAAAGACCATAATATGATAACAGCTGTCAGAGTTGATACAGAACTGATACACTTGGACACTACTGCACTGTTTGGAAACAGAGAAGGCATTGCACTATCTCTGTGCCATCATTTTGTCTTGTACAAATCCCACCACCAGACTACAAACTGTAGCATTACTCTCATAAACTGTTTGAATTCACTTTATATATATATATTCACTCTATATCCCATGACATCAAATACTTTTTCTGGGCTGAATGCAGGGCAAATATGTTAAATAGGTGGCGAATGTGACCTTACCTTTACTCTAGGAACAGAAGTAAACCAGTTCCAAAACGTTTAAGACATAAACAATATAATACAGACACACAGAATTAGTCTGTGAGCACCCCTAACATGTAAGTGTTGCTACTTAAAGTTCTTGTGGCACCATGACCAACTCAACTGAAGTAAAGTAAAAATACTGAACAGATCACATAACCTGCTCTTACCTGCTTTGTGTGAGTTCTTGGAAGAAGAGTGTCTGCTGTAGTTTTGTAGTACTCGAGACCGGTCTTGGTCTTAAGACCACTTTTTGATGGTCTTGGTCTCGTCTCGGTCTCGACCACCTTTGTACTCAGTCTTGTCTCAGTCTCGGACATTGAGGACTCGGGATTTTATTTCAAGACCAGTCAAGACCATAACTTTGGGAGTATCAATAAATTGCTTTTGCATTGTCTGATTTGTGAACATCCTAACTTTGATTGGAAGTAAAACTCATTGCTTCAAATGCAACCAATAACCCTAATTAAAGTCTTGGTCTTGGTCTCGATAAAGTCTGGTCTTGGTCTTGACTTGGTCTCGGTTTGGGCGGTCTTGACTACAACACTAGTCTGCAGACGTTTTTTAACAGCTGTGTAGTAAACATGATGTTCAGCCTACTACATTTACAATATAAAAAAGGTCTTGAGATACAGAAGGATTACTTAATGTGAATGCTGTCTGCCACACAGTTGTATTAACCTGCTGCAGTACATATGACAGTGTGCTAATCAGTGCTGAAGCAAGAGTATGTAAGAAATTCATTCATAAGCATGTCCTTCTGCTTGCTCACAAAGCAGACACACTCTACACAAATGCAGCATTAGTGATCTAAGATAAGCAAGGCTTGATGACACACCCCGGCTAAAAACCCAAAGCAGGCATGACTCGTTCAGAACCTCTCTCCATGTCTGTCAGGCAGCATTCTTTAAAGGCGGTGCTGGTATGAACAGGACGTTCTCTATTATCA
Source organism: Micropterus salmoides (assembly GCF_014851395.1). Taxonomy (NCBI): domain Eukaryota; kingdom Metazoa; phylum Chordata; class Actinopteri; order Centrarchiformes; family Centrarchidae; genus Micropterus; species Micropterus salmoides. The sequence continues at coordinate 1,993,612 of NW_024041484.1, forward strand.
GTGTGCACCCTTCGGAAGTTACATGTTACAAATAATGACATGGCACTTCTTCAGTGTGTGTTCAGACTGTAGCCAGCAGGGATGACTTAGCTGTCACATCTTCATATTAAGGGGAAGAAAAAGCATTGTTGTAATTGTTGGACTAATTGCAGCTGCTGCATCATGTGCCTCTCCTTATAAACACATTTACAGAAGCCAGCTCACGTGTATCTAGGATATCAGCGGTTCTCTTTAGCATCGTAAAGACAGTAAAGAGTTGATATAGTTGTCAGCTCCACTAAATAAACATAACTTCTGGAGGGTTGATCAGTGGTCCTTGAGACATTCTGCTAGATTTTTTACAACTAGTTTTATAGGATTGGTTAATTTTTTTTTTTTCTGATAACACTGTTCTCACCAAAGTAATTGCTGAGACCTTGGACGGTGGCGACATTGCTATCAACAGGTCCAAACAGGGCAACAAACCTGAGCAGTCAGATTAGACAGGCTGGAAACTAGTCAATAGTTATCCATATTATCTAATGCAGTTTAGTAGGAGGTCAAACTTTTTAATTGCACTGGGAAAATTGAGTGCAAGCAACTAAGTAGCTGTGGTAAGACAAGCCTGTCTCCTATAAATTGAATTTATACTGTATGCTACAATACTAAATGGTTATGTCAAATACATTTTGAAGGAAGCATAATTGACCCTTCGCTAATTCACGCCCCAAATACACAGCTGGCCAGTCACAGCGCAGTATAGGACTCGCTCTAACTGAGGTCCGACACTTTCATGGATCAGGGCTTGCTGCAAAGCTGCACATCCTCTCTCTCCCCTTGCCCCCCTCCTTGACATGGTCAGGTGGCTGGCTTGAGCCCACATGTATGCCTCCTCCGCCCTCTTCCCTTGCTGGTTGAGCGGTGCAGCAATGAGCCCCTGCCTCCCTCCCCTCACCAGGGGAGTGGCACAACACGGACAGGCTGCTCACGTGGTCCACACCGACAACAGGGCTGCAGCGGCTTACATAGACTGCCAGGGTGGGGTGTGCTCGGCGCAGCTGCTGGGCTTGGCCAGGCGGCTGCTCCTGAGGGCACACACTCATCTGCTCTCCATCAGAGCGGTGTACATCCCTGGCGTGTCGAATAGAGGGGCGCTAATCATGACGAGGGGGGGCCCTCGCCCAGACGAGTGGCGCCTCCATCCCGATCTGGTGGGCCAGATCTGGCTCTGGTTCGGCGTGGCAGAAAACGCTTAGTGTGCTCTTTCACTGAGCCTGCGGGACTGTGCAGGCGTGCGGAGGGATAAAACCAATAGCGATAGCTTTAGATGGCTGCACCTATACTCATTGAATCTGGAGTTACAGTACGTAACATTGATGTCTTTTGTCTCAATCGTCAGGTATAAGCGGAGGTTGCGTGGGTGCATGGGGGTGGCCGACCTAGGGCCCACTCTAGTTGGGGGCCCACTACATGGACAATGACGTTAAGTCAAATGACGGTGACCCCTTGCCCCCCTCCTTGACATGGTCAGGTGGCTGGCCTGAGCCCACATCCACGCCTCCTCCACCCTCTTCCCTTGCCGGTCAAGCGGTGCGGCAATGAGCCCCTGCCTCCCTCCCCTCACCAGGGGAGTGGCACAACACGGACAGGCTGCAGCTGGCCGGATGGCTTTCATGCAGTCTGGCTCCAATTCCACAAGCAGAATATTTCCTCCTCAGCCCGCCACTGTCTCTACGAAGTCAGTCACACTGTGTGGACCGGCTGCAGCTGGCCGTGCGTCCTTCATGCAGCCTGGCTCCGATGTCGCAAGCAGTTCGTTTCCTCTGTTGCCTGTACCTGTCCCCCCCCCCCCCCCCCTTGTTGGGGGAGTGGCAAAGTTACGGGCTCACGGGTGTGGCTGCCCCACCTCGTGCCCCAGTGACTGCATCTGCTTCTGCCTCCCTCCCCCCACCGGGGATGCAATACGGCAGTGGACCCACGAGGGCAACTACGCTACCTTGTGTAGTCCCTCCCACCACACACGGGAGGATACCCAAACAGACCCCTCTGACTGTGGGACAGGTGCTTCCTGCTCGATGCACAGATGGATGGACAGCCTGATCCGCTGGGATCACAGGCTGCAGTTCGCCTTTCCCCCCGTCCCTCCTTCGCTGGGATTGTGGAGACTGTGCACTCCTCTTCGGCTCAAAATGCTGCCCTCTTGGCAGAGCTTCAGGGATAAGGGGTTCTACTCCCATTACTTCCTGGTCAGGAAGAAGATGGGGGGCGTGAGGCCCTTCCATGATCTGTCACTGTTCAACAAGCGATTATGGAGAGACCTTCACACCTTCTCATATTGACAGTAAAGCAGGTGCTGGAGTGTGTGCGTCAGGGAGACTGGCTCACCTCCATTGACCTGAATGATGCGTACTTTCACGTTCCTGTCATCCCCGAACACAGGAAGTTCCTGCGGTTCTTCTTCCGGGGTGTCCAGTACCAGTACAACTACAAGTGTGTTGTCTGGAGCCACTGCGGCGGTTGGGCATCATGGTCCTGTTTTATCCGGACAATACGCTGCTACAAGGCGGTGGTGCAGATGGCCGAGCTTGTCGCACACCTGTCTCACCTGGGTTTTCGCAGTGAAGTGGAAGAAGAGCGCTCCTCTCCCCTCCCAGAGGCTCACCTACCTGGGTGTGGTACTTGACTCCTCTCTCTGGAGACCACTACATGGACAATGATGTTAAGCTCAGCTAAGTATAGTGGACACAAACAAACAACAACAGTATATGACGATATGATGTACTAGGAGAATTCAGTAGCTCCTTTCAAATGAAACAGTCCCTTCACTCATGGTTTCAATGGTAAACCACCACAGGAATGACAATCACCAACAAACACACTAGATTCTAAGGAGACAAGTTTTAATAAACATAAATCATAAAGTTACATTAGTATTTCAAACAAATGGTAAACTTATTAGCACATTTTAACAAAACTCCCTTCACCCTCATGCATCATGGGAATTCTGAGGGAGCGTAAGCTCCGTGTGCGCAGCGGCTTATTTACAGCGTCAACTTCCACTGGAAGCCTCTCAGAAGCATTTCAGCAGCGAAGCGTGTTGCCTGCCCCACGTTAATGACTTGTTTTTAATTGTCCTTTTTGTGCTTCTACTACATTCTTCAAAGCTCTCTGTGGATCGCTTTCGTTTCTTGTCCTGACAGGTGCATTTAGCAACTACTACAGGGAGCACTTCAGAATTTCAGTTTTACCTGCCGGACTTTGCCGACATATTTAGCTGTTGTTGATTAGGTGATTAGTGCTTGCTTTTTCTGCTTCTACTATGGTTAAGTAGGCTACGTAGTAAAAATGTTTGTTTTTTGTCTCAATTAATTGTGTTTATTGTTGATATACGATCGTGTAGTGAACAACAGTGTGGATTTGTGCATTTTATATTAAATAATTTAGAGACTCAACTCCTCTTTTCTCTCCCAGAGAGAAGCAGGGGGTTTGATTATCAACCCTCTACAGACGGCTGAAGTGACTCCAAAAGAAAGGGGGGTGGAAAGGTTGCTTTTTCTAAGTGCTATTCCTGAGCAGCCTGATTGTAAAACTGGCACCTTTGATTCCGCAGCCTGATAATGCGGTGCCTGACTGTTAAACTGACAAAAGGGATATTAACCAGCGATGAGCATTTCCCTGAACAGCCTATCAGAACTCTTCGTAAAAGGGGGCAGGAAACCCTAAACTGCCCCCCCACACACACACATGTAACCGTGGCAGCTCTCCTTGCTCTGTGTTTCATTACCTCATCAAAGAGATACTCTTGTTCACGCCTAACTGAGGAACTCCAGGACACCAGAGACACAAACTGAACTCCCTTATGCAAACAAAGATGTGCAAACGTGATAAGACAGGATATGCAAAAAGGGGACACAACTCCTGCCTTCTTGAGCAAAAACAATGTTTCATTATAAACTGTTCTCTTCAAATAATAATCCTTGCTAAGTTAGTAGTGGCGTTTACCTCTATTTGAGTAGTTATGTTACCATGTTGTTGCTATCTATTGATATTATTGCTGAAAAGAATCTAAATAAGTTACTTTTGCAGTGTTTTAATTTTCAGCAAGATTAAGGACACTCCTTCATTTTATGTGTAACCAATGCTTGTTCACAATACTTTCTCACACAATTCCTTTAGAAATGATGATAAATGTCATACTACACGCTATTAATTGCCAGCTTGTATTTAAGGCTAAATAACTAAATTTTCCAGCTCCTGAGAAGATTGTTTTGGATTAATCTAAGCTTTCCTCATGTAACCTGAGCTCCCCCAAGTGGACGAAATAAATATTACATACCATTGTCGGAAATGCCGTTAATGTATAAATGTCACTCATTATTTATCATGACCAATAATTTGACAATTGTTTTCCTGTTACCAAATGCTTAAACTTAGAACGGTATAACCGTTTGACCATTGAGGTTTGATTGTGGAAAATATTTGATTATAATACGCGCAAATAGATTTTCTTTTCCTTTTTATAGACATATTAAAAGTTTAGAAAGACAGTCCCTCTGGAAACCGGAAACGACCCGCCCAGCAACGAAGGACTGCCCTCTGGGGAACCACGCCCCAGACAACAAAAGGACGACACATGACGTCGTTCTCTCTCTTCTACTGTGTGATTGGTAGGCTTTAGCTTCTATCATTCATTTGTTTTCCACGTCCAATTGAGTCAGTTTGAGTCATTTTGACAGCCTCAGTACAACCTTCAAATGTATAATGCAACTCCAAAACTGTCTGCTTCTTTCTGAGATCACTTTAGCCAACAAATGTGACAATATTTCTCCAGGGAGTGCAGTAATAGACTGTGGCAGCGCCGACAGTTTGTCAGACTTAGCAACAGTAACTAAGGGGGGGGCGTGGCTTTGCAAAGGGTCAATTGCTGCAATCCAGAGCTTTGTTTTTGTTGCACACACACACACACACACACACACACACACACACACGCGTCATAGGAAGCTGGTCGGGGCAAATGGTGGGAGTACAAAGTACCGGACTTTAAGACCAACCAACTATAGAAAAAGTCGACATAAAGCATGAGACAGGATGTCTTCACATTTTCAACATTTAACCAAAGACACACATCTTTCTGTTACCTTAACCAGTCTTCCCCTAACTCCAGGCTCTTAATCAGAGCAATTAAAATGTAAATCATACTTTAGTTAAAAAAGGTGGATGTAAAGAAGGTGCTGAGCTGCTATGAGTTGGTTGGTGAAAAGACAAAGCCTTAAGGCTTGTGCTTAATGAGCAACTTGCATGGCCCTCATTAAGAGTGTAGAGCAACCGCTGATCCTTAATGAGCTTCTTCATTAAGAGCCATTTGGAAGGGAAAGGTCTGTAGGCAGGCAAGCTCAGCACCCAGAGCACCAGGGCAGGCTACCCCCTTATGGGAAAACCTTCTCAAATACACTAAGTCAATGGATAACTCTGGCAGAGCTGGCTGACACATGAATGGTGTGCAGAAATCTACTGATTTGGCTTGATTAAAGTTTTCAGTTTTTATTGGAGTCTTTGAGTGTTTGTGGCACACAGAATAATATAGTAATTGTTTTACAGCTACAGCTCTTTATCTTAATTTTTCTTTTTGGACCAATGTGCTTCACATGACCTACAATAGAGACTGTGGCTACAACGCCAAAATCACTTCACAGCCCAGCACTGTTCCTTACCTAGTGAATAGGCCAGAAACAATTCCATTAATTCTTTCTTTTATGACCATAATGATACATTATGTCTTAGTGTCATGTCATGTCTCTGGCTAACTGCTGTGCTCAGAACATGGCATCATACCTAAACAACCAAACAGGTTTTTTGTCAGTGTCTTCCAAAATGTTTTTCTGATCTACCACCACCAAATGACTTAGTTCAGGTTGGAAAATGTCTTGGTCATGGTTAAAAGAAATCACCACACTGCTCTTGTTGGCTCTTGTTTATGAATGCGTGTGACCAAATAATGATGGGAAGGAAAAAAAGAAATACAAAAAAGAAAGACAACTCTTCACACACACATACACACAGAAAAACTTGTAACCAAGATGCTTTTAAGCATCGCTGTCTTTATTAAACAATTAAACCAATGGTTAAGATACTTTACCATACTACCAGATGATCATATACTTCCATATTCTATGAGGCTGGTCCAAGTCTCTGGAGGGTAGGAATGGGCCTATAAGAAGCCATTTCAGACATTCCAATCCCATTTGGATTCTAGTGCTGTAATAAAATCTTCCAAGCTGTTTAGTCCTCAGGAATCAGGTACGAGGTCAGAAACTCTTTGTCATTTGTCATTGATAGCCTACAGCTTATTTTCAGGCCAGTAGCCTGTATGCCCTACTAACATAACTGTATTTGTAAACAACACACTGTTTTAGGCTACAGCTAATTAGAATTTGGACTACAGTACATTATATTTTATACAGTACTGTACTGTAATATTGTATAGTGTATTAGAATTATACACAGTACAATGATTTTAATTTGCATTTGAAACGGCAGACTGTACATTGAAACAGTCAATAAAATTCAGTAAATAGTGAAGCTATATGTTTCATTCCTTTATATTCATGTAATAAATATACAAATGTGAATCAGACGGTAATCTGCACGAGAAATAAAGAAAAAAATGTATTATAATAATCATCTGCTGGTAGGGATTAATTTGATCCAGACAGACATGATTGCGTTTCAGGTCTTCAAGGGACTAAACATCTCCAAACATCTCAAGCACTGCTCAAGACCTGATCTGTAGTTCTGTAATTTCACAAGGACTTCAGATCAAAAATTATTGGTGATAATTATAGTTGGTGTTATGTGTTCATCTTGAAATGGTAAACCATAAACTGACCCCTCCTCCTGGATACCCTCAGAAAAATCCAGCCGTCACCTCCTGTAGACCCCATAAAAATTGTCTGTTTGTGACTGTGTCATCACGTTCCAGTTCAACAAAAATCAACCAATTACTGGAATTGTGGCTTTTTGCTGTCTGTCCATCCAGTTGATATGATTCTTCTATTTTGTGGTTTAGGCTGAACAAATTACTCCCCACCTATCATCAATACAGTCTTATCTGGGCAGTTTCTCCTGCCTGGGTGCCAATCTGATTTCTTATTTTCTTGCTGGCCTGGGGCTACAGAGATGTGAATAGGGTCAAATGAAACCCGATTGGACAAGTTAATCACACAATATTTTGCAGCAAAAATACTCACACTTATCAATTCTGTCAGTCGGGGTCACCTTCCAAACCCTGATTATATGCTGCCAAATTTATTGCGCCCCACTGTACCTATGCAATTCCACGCACTCAGCATTCTGCTGGCATTGATTGGCTGCATGTGGCAGAGGTGAAAGTAATGTGGACACTGCTGCTAATCAATAAAAAATGTATGTGTCTGGAACCTAGGAGGCATTTTGTAATGAAATCAATAGATGTGCTTGGCTTCTGGCATTAAGATCACTGACCAGGCTGTTATTTAGTCATTGTTGTCCTACACCAACAGCATAACCTGGCTACCATAAGAAATCAATGTCAGCATACCGCAGCCAGCATCCCAATTACTGGCAGGGCTGGCGAGCAATCAATGCAGCTTTTTGCCATTACCACTCCTTGTGGGAAATCACAGGATGCAAAAGATGATGCCTGGCTGCTGATATTTAAGATCCATCTGAGGTGCTTAGCTTCCATTTCATTTGGATAGGGCTCAGATGGGAAACATGCATCTGTGTAAATAAAGCAGGGAGAAAACATATTCTGCTGCCAGCCATTGACATGATATGTGATCATAATGTATTGATCAGGCAGCCCCTGACAAGAAAAATAATCAATTTCAAATAGTAAACTGGTTACTGTGGAGAAATAAAATGTTACTGCCAAAAATCTTTATATCTCTTCAATTGACTGACCCACTGCTACATGCTTTGCAGACAGATATTGTTTAAACCTACAGAACACATTGGATTGGCTGTATTGATGAACAGAAGCAAATCTGTTGTAAGATGTAAGATGGACAACTGAGAGATGCACTGAAACACTTTGTGTATAAACTGGTCTTCACAGCATAGCAGAGGGGAATTGAGAGGAATTGAGAAAACAAACATCATCTGTGAGCATGTCACCTATCATTTGCATCATGCTTCTATATGTATCAGCAAGTCAAACCATGGAAAACATGCCTTGGGGCAAATAAACACATTATCAACATTCCGCTTTTCTTAGGCAGACGCTGAACACTCATAACAGACTGTGACTCCTCTCCCAAACTGGTAAACCCTTCCAGCATAGTGACTGCACTGGGCTTACTGGGATGTGACAGGGAGTGGAACTGGTGAACAGGGAGAAATAACAAGCTTGGGCTCTTTTTTGCACACTTTTCAAAACACCTCATGCTGTTAAAACATTGTTCAGAGTTTCAAGCACCTGGCTCTCAAAACACACCAACCTGACACTCGTTTGAAAATGGAAATTATGCGGGGTGGGGTACTATTGTTTCATGAGTACAAATGTATTTCCAGATGTCTTTCTCAACTTTCTGTGGCCCAAAATGATTATGAGCTGTAAATGGTAAAAATACTTTCAACAAATGAATCTTTGTTAAAAATCTCCAGCAAGCCTATCTGCAGTGGAGGAACTCAACAACTAGTGAATAAAGTCAAAAAAGGTTTCAAAGCTGGCATAAGAGTAACCACTTCCAAGCAAGACGGAGGGACTGTAAAAGCGTGAGTCACTTTTGTTTGAGTGCTGTAAAATCAGGACCACAGTGATGTATACCCTAACATCCTCCTTCAACCACTGAATCACCCAGTAGTCATGTATCAGTGCTGAAACACAGTGTTCCCCTTTGGTGTGATGTGGCAAAGGTAAAAATTTGGCATGGGAGTCCCAAGATACATGACGCAAAAACTTTGTCCTATAATTAAATTTAATTAATTAATAAATTAAAATTAAGTACAGTTTCTCCTTGGTCTACTGTGGCTTGAATTTCACCTCATTTGTGCATCAGCCAAATGAATACATTTAAATTGAAATGTAATGCTTTCAACTGACCTCACACTGAGAGTCCAGCTTTCAGTTGCAGAGCTCCTCAATACCAACAGACGAGTGATGGCTATGCAAACTTGACATTTTCATTTGAAAATTTTTTTTTTCTCTACTGGCCAATATGAATGAATATGAATATGGTTGTATTCATGTCAACAACATACATACAACAAAATACAACCAATTGGGCTCCCAATTCACTCTTGTGGTTTTGAAACTGAGCTGTCAACTGTCTTGGTTGCAGCAAAAGCCCCTCTCAGATGTACATCTGCAGTCAGTCTAAATAGGTCATTGCAGATTATCTGACCTGTGTTAACAACTGACCTGACAAGGGTTGAATGAAGTCTGACAATTTGGGGATCTTAATTACATTTAAATGTATTGATGTCTAAATTATACATGGCTAGTAATAGAATATAGCATGCAAGGTAATAAAACATGACCTAGTGATCAGAATGAGGTGGCACAGGACAGAATAAAGCACAGTGCAGCAGCCCACATGTTCCTTCATTCAGAATGATATAACTTACTTCAATTTAATCTGAAAGGAACATTTTAAATTAGTGGAATTAAAAATGCATTTAACTTAACACACTCCTCTTCTGATCCCTACACTCTTTTGAATAATTGAAATCAGTCCTTAAAAGCAAAGATCTATTGATTAGTAGGATAAGAAGCAAACAAAATACTTATCTCTATCTATATCTGAAAAAAATTGCTGACCAAACCAATTGCCTATAAATGGCTCAAGGCACTAAGACAACCAGGGGGATCCCAGAGAAGAATGTGAAGTCTCTTTTGCTTCCTTCCTTTGTTTGTTTGTTTTTTGTGTCCCAATTTAAGACCACGATAAGGCCAATCCCAAGTCAACTCCAAGTCCCAAACTCCTAGAGCATTCAGAGTCCTTTACATTTGAAAGAGAGTCCTTTAGGCCTTTACCAAATCCCATCTGCAAGACAGTAAGTTCAGTGAATTTACAGAAAATAATGACTGCTTTTGAAAATATGTATTTTTTACTTTCAAATGAACACATTTTAAAGAGTATTATGCTTTTTGGCTTTTCCCCTCTCCTTTATTCCAGTCCTAAGGGAGTTCCCATCTCCCACAGAAAACTCTGCTCTGAACCGCTTGAAAACAGCTCGTTTGTAGTCCAGCCCTTCACTTCCTTTACTTGTGACTTCACAATGAAAACGCATCATAAAGCTCGCCAAGCGGCTCGCGGGGTCAGGCACGCCCTCAAACCAAGCTAGTCTGAGCGGAGGCCCTTTGGCTCGACTCGCCTTTGTTTGGTTTTCCGTTGTAGAAATGTTGTACCTGTACCTGCTTCCAGGTACTTTTTCATATCACCTCACCTCGAGGTTCCAAGCGAGCTGAGGGATACTAAAATGTAACGTGAAAACACGTCAGACTGCTGATTGGTCAGAGAGAATATTCACTATTCACTGCATCATCATTGCACCAGACAGAGGCCAGCAACAGGAAGTTTTATATTTTACAGTTTTCGTATGGAATTTCATCACTAAATCCACTTCTGAGAAGTTTTCGGAGTTGAGGAGCTCAGCGAGTGGCTGCGGGGGAAGCCTGCTGTGACCCGTGGGAGGAGCATGTGAGACCGGCCAGCCGCCCGCTCACAGAGCCCTCTGCTCCCGCCGTCACACAGACCACTGCAGCAACAACGGCAGAGGAAAACACAGCTGGAAGGTTTTCATACCGCTTATCTGTCTTTACATTCTGAGGAATGTTGAAATGTTTTAACTTAAAAAGAGAAAGCTGTGTGGATCACTGGTGTGTGTGTCGCATTGAACATTACGCTGCGGCAGTTGTGTGTGGCGTCGCTATGACAACTAGCTACGTACTATCTCTGGGTACTATCTGCAATGGAAAATGGAGCAGGGCCGAGTAGAGTCGAGTCTATTGATTTGAGCTATGGTAGCATTTTCGGCAAGGCAGTGTAACGCTGCACTTTTCTTGTGGCGTTAACTAACTAGGTAGTGCTGGGTAGACGTGGGTAAAATAAAAGCACGGGGACAACTTCTTCAGGAGAACTACGTCCACTTGTTTAATGATCCATCACACGCCCGCGACCACGGAACATACACAACAACCACGGTCAAAGATCACCTCCTTATATCACTCCGCCAACCTTACTAACTTTTCAGGCAAGGTGTACCATGTAATGTAGTTCCGGTTAAAGCTCAGAAATAAAATACAACATATGTATATAGTTAACATTAATTAAATTATGCAACTTATTTCCGTAAATGGAGTCATCTATAAAATAAATCTTAACAAAATAAATCTCATCTTACATTCTTCCCTTTCTTCAGATGAAATGTCCCCATTTCACAGGTTATAATAAAAATAAAATCTCATCTAAGAATTTACAGCAAAGACAATAACTTCTATAACTGCAAAGGAAATAGCAAAACATTGTAAGTCACCTGTGTGGAAATAACCATTGTACGTCTGCTATTATTTTTATTATTTTATTAATGTGAAATAGAGTTAAATGAGAGAACCACTGCTGGCAAATAGTGGTCCCATTCACCACCATAATCATGAATGAGTTTAGCCAACTGTCCTTTTAGAGTCCTATTAAATCTTTCAACCATCCCATTTCCACGGGGGTGGTATGGTGAGGTTCTTTTCTTTTGGATTTTTAGTCTCTGACATATTGTTTGAATGATTTCTGATTCATATTGTCGTCCCTGATCTGAAAACAGTCCCACTGGAACTCCATGTTCAGGAATGTATCTCTCACAAAGTAGTTTTGCTACTGTAGTTGCTTTTTGATCTGCCATAGGAAAAGCATTAACATACTTTGTAAAATGATCTTGCACTACAAGCACATACTTATGTCCCTGAGAAGTGACAGGGAGCTCAGTAATATCAGTGCACACAAAATGGAATGGTCTTTCTGCTTGTATGGATTGTAGTTTCCTGTAAGCTTTGCAGGTATGACACATATCACAAAAGTTATCAATGTCAGACCTCATGCTTGGCCAATAGCACATAGTTAGGGCTTTCTTGAATGTACGATCAGCGCTGAAATGACCAGAGCAGGGTGAGCCATGGAGAGTTTGCATAGTGTCTGTGATTAAAGAGGGGGGAATCAACACTTGATACACAACTGGGTGTCCTGGTGCAATGTGAGCTGTTCGACAAAGCAAGTCATCACACAGTACCAGTTTTGGAAATTGCCACCAGAGCTTCCTTAGAATTTTCCCTTTTACATGTCTCAGGTAGGGTCGCTTGTGTTGTTGCACCCATTTGTACACTTCAGAAAGAATCGGGTCACAAAGTTGGTTAGCCAAAATGTCATTTCCTTGACTAAAGTGACACTTGACACACTTGAAAGTGTGTGTTGCAACAGCTCTGCACCTGTTGTACCTGTCTGAACAACTGCAATGTCTTGCTCTGTAGAGCACTTCCAAGCTGTTGTGCTGTCAACAGAAGAAGGTTGCACTGTTAGATTGTGCATCTGTGAAACTGTAGGAGTAGTGTCCAGTTTTACAGGAGAGGAGTGGTTTTCCTGTGAGGGAGGCACGGTTTCCTCCGAGACCACTAGGCCCTGTTGGGAAGAGGGAATCCGTGACATTGCATCTGCGTTAGTGTGTTTCTTCCCGTCCTTGTGTATTATTGTCCATCCATCATACAGATCCAACTCCAAAGCCCAACGACCTTGTCGTCCTGTGGGGTCATGTGTGACATCCAGTTTCTGTAGACTGAGTAACGGTCGGTGATCGGTGATGATTGTAAATGAATTGCAGCTCAAGTAGTATCTGATGTGTCTGACAGACCAGACAATGGCCCAGAGTTCTTTGTCATATGTGGACCACTTCTTTTCTGTGCGGGTCAGAACATGACTTGCATATGCTATAACCCGTTCATTCCCATTTTGAACCTGTGAGAGCACTGTGCCAACTGCATAGTTAGATGCATCTGTACTGAGAATGAATGGCTGATGAAAATTTGGAAAGGCCATTATTGGAGGAGAGGTCAGTGCATCTTTTAATGTCTGAAATGCGGTTGAGCACTCTTCAGTCCATTGAAATGGTACATTCTTTTGTGTGAGTCTGTGAAGAGGATGAGCAATAAATGCATACTTGTGCACAAACCGTCTGTAATATGAGCACAATCCCAAAAATGCTCTTACCTCAGTTGGTGATCGTGGGACAGGCCACTCACCTACCCGGTGGCTGTTGACAGGGTCTAGTGTAAGTCCATCCTGTGAAACAGTGTGTCCCATATACTCGACTGCAGGCTTACAAAAGTCACATTTTCGTGGATTCAGCTTTAAACCAGCCTGTCTAAATCTTGAGAGAATGTCTGTCAGGTTTTTAAGATGATCATCAAAGTTTCGTCCCATACAAATGATGTCATCAAGATAAATCACACATGTTGTCCAGTGGAGACCTCTCAAAACAAGTTCCATTAGTCTCTGAAAGGTTGGAGGTGAGTTCTTCAGACCCATGGGCATTACTTTGAATTGGTAGAGTCCGTCACCTGTTGAATGCTGTTTTGGGTCTGTCTGAGGACTCCATTTCCACTTGCCAGTATCCACTTGACATCTCCATGGTTGAAAAAAACTGAGAGCCAGACAGTGCATCTAAACTATCATCCACTCTGGGGAGGGGATGTGCATCAGTGATGGTGACTGAGTTCAGTTTCCTAAAATCAACACAAAATCTGTATGTGCCATCTTTCTTTTTTACCATTACCACTGGGCTGGCCCAGGGGCTTGTGCTGTCTTCAATCAGATCCTGAGCTTTAAGCTCTTCCACCTGACGGCGGATTTCTGCTTTCATAGACGGAGAGGTACGATAGGCTCTCTGTGAGATGGGAGTGTCACAGCTAGTTTTAATTTTGTGCGTGATCAGGTCTTTCCATCCAAAGTCTTGTGAGTGCTGACTGAAAACATCTGAGAATGAGGTCAAAGTGTCTTCCAGTGTCTTATGTTGTGCACTTGTGAGGTCAGGGTGTGAATTATCAGGAAGTACAGGTAGCTTGGACATCACCGGCAGTTCAATGTTGACATTACAGACAGCACTTTCCAACCACTTTTCCAACAGTGTACTCATCTTTGTTGCTGTCAGATGTGGCATGAAAAGTTCCTTTCTGAGTGCCACAATGTAACATGACTAACTCACTGGACAGATTACTGTACTTTTGTAACAGTCCATGCCAAACCTGTGGATGACTGGTTGGTGTAGTGTGGTTCAAACACACCTGCATAGTCATAAGGCACTAGTCCTTTAAGCGGCACATCCAGTTTAGCAGCAATGACCATCTCTGACATGGCAGGAACTGTGACTGTAGAAGATACTGTAACATCAGTTAGTTTAGGGACATACTGGTGTGGACTAACCAGTGGCACTACTTTGTCATCTACTATAAGAGCCATATTGCGGGTGTTCACAATAATGCCATTAGCAACCAGGAAATCCCAGCATAATCAGCAGTTTAACACAGTTTCTGACAACTTGAAGAGCATGTGTCATTGGCTTGTGGGCAATACTTAAATTAACTGAGATTGAGTCCAGAGGGTCACCTGTGACACCCGTGAGAGGAAGAAACTGCTTTACAATGGGCTTTTTGTGAAGAGCTGTTGTAGCCATCCTAAAATCCTCACTGATAACTGAAATGTCTGCTCCGGTGTCAACAAAAGCATGCACAACAGTGTCCTCAATCAAAACTGACACATATCTCTTTGACACATCCACTTCAGATAAACTGTCTCTGGTAAAGTCAATAGGTAGGGCATTACTGTCTTTATGGGCCTTGGTAAAGTTTGGCAATTGACCCTCATTGTCAAGTACTTGTAGTTTACCTTGTTCGATCCAGTGTGAGAAGGTGAATTGGAACCGTACATGTCCAGGACTTTGAGAGCAGTGAGACTGATGTCTGTCCTCACGGCGGTCAGGAGAGTGGCCACGCTGTGAGTAGTCTCTGGATGATGGGCTGTAGCCCCGTGCATGACGCTCCGAAGATGCAGAACGACTGTGAGAATCCCCTCTGTCGTACTGGTCCCTTCCGTGCCTTGAAGGTCTGTAGCCATCACGAGTGGAGTATCGGTCATAGGAAGAATCTCTGTAGTTATTCCTTTCTGGTGAATAGTAATGGCTGCGGCCTTGCCCACTGTCAGGAGTCGAGCTTCGCTGACGATATCTGTAGTCACGTCGTGTGTCCTGTCGCCGCTGTTGCACCTCCAGCTGTAACTGCTCAACCTTGTCTGAAAGCGTCTCCAGTGCTCTCTGCATTTTTCTGAGATCATCTGAGGTTGCAGAGTGGACACCCAGAGAAGTACAAAATGCAGGAAGGTGAGTGGGTACCAAGGGAGAGATAGCAGGTGAGGTAGGTGTCTGAGAAAAATGCTGCAGAGAGTTTGAAGATGCAAACACCCTGCTAGCTTGATGGGCAGTCTCAATCTGTATTGCGAACTGAAGCGCATCATCCAGTGTTTTTACACCTTGTTCATGACAACGCAGCCTCACCAGGCATGCGAGTGCGTGCATTGACATAACTTTGAAATGTAGACAGATAAGCAGTCTGTCCAAAAACAGCTTTGAGTTTATCTTTAGCAGCGGTATAGTCCGATTTTGTTGCATCAGATAAGCTATCCCAGTAACTGAAAACAGCACCCCCTAGGCGTGTGGGCAGCAGTTTAACCAAACTGTCTTCATCATAATCTGGAATAACCTCTACATACACTTCAAAACGTCTGCACCACTTTGAAAAGTCTTCTTTGCCATCTCCCATGAAAGGGCAGTTCATTCCAAAAGTTATTTTGAGTGACCATGGTTAATTCCAGAAACCACGTTTTTAATTTATTTATTTTTTGTAATTTTTTGTGTGTAAAGTTCAGAAGAGGGTTTTGACAATTACCAGTCTTAGCTTGATGTGCTAGGCAAGTCCATCTTAAGGTTATAGTATCCAGAGATGTGAACAACCTTTCCATACATGCGTCCCGCGCAAACAAGTTCACAAGCAGGCCTCCAACAAGTAGACTGATCATCCAGGGAGAGCAGGAAAAAAAATAATTGTGCACTTTGCCAGTCTCTGTTACTCACATATGTTGTCCTCTGATGTTGTCTTGGTGAGTAAATGTCCAACAAATGCTGTTTTATTCCACCAGTATCCAACTGAGTCATCACACGCCCGCGACCGTGGAACACACACAACAACCACGGTCAAAGATCACCTTCTCATATCACTCCGCCAACCTTGGCCGGTACTAACTTTTCAGGCAAGGTGTACCATGTAATGTAGTTCCGGTTAAAGGTCAGAAACAAAATACAACATATGTATATAGTTAACATTAATTAAATTATGCAACTTATTTCCGTAAATGGAGTCATCTATAAAATAAATCTTAACAAAATAAATCTCATCTTACAGCAGCATAGATTGTCAGAACACCGGCATCAGTTCAACGTTCAGTCCTGATGGTAAGATGTGGAACAATAATGTTGTGTGGTTGTGGACTTGTGAGTAACTTATACCATCTGCTAGGTTATGGTCGCAGTCTGAAGCGGCTTTGATTTGGATCACACTACCTTGTTTATTACGACCCCGTCCAAATTTCACTTCTCTTCTTACTTCTAATAAACCAGAAGACTACTCGGAGACTGTATATTACTATTAATATTATTAGTCCCTCTTCTTCTTCTTTGCACGTATTCAATGTAGTGACGGCCGTCTACACTACCGGAATTACACAAGCAGAAGAAGAACGCCGTGATGACGAAACGCACTCTGTAGGGCTGTTTGTTCGTTGTCGGCTATGGTAGAAACATGATGACAAAATACAGCGACCTCCATAGCAGGCAGGGGGTGCCCGCAGTTATGTAGATATAAATGTCGGTTCATTATGTAAGGTCTTTATACACCACTGAAAACACAGTTATGGATCTTATATTGCATTTCTGTCAATAGATCCTCAGAAATATTACACATTGAACCTTTAAATCACAGCAGTCATAAGATGTACAGTTTTAGCCGTAACTTGTAAAGTACTGCTCCATTTATATAAAAAAAAATGGGCTCACTGTAGTTTAGAATGAATCTTTTGACAGTAGTCACATGACAGTCACACTGTCAACAGATCGTTCAAGGTTCAAATCGTTGATCCTTCCAGGAATGGGTTATTCCGGCTTTAATCCGGCTTTATAACCTAAAATTGCACATCAAATGACATGACTGATCTGGCAGAAATTTGTCCAGATTCTAAAATAGGCAGGGGTGACCAATTTGGGGCTAACAACTGACTAAATCCGTACATTGTTTCCCTGGCTCTAGTCAGGGTAAGGATCATGTTTAATTTTGGGTTATGATCTGTGTTAAGGACGACTGTGTTTGAAGGAGGAGACTCTTCTGTAATCAGTAAAACAACAGCAACAAGCAAGATATTCAACTCAGAGATGACAATTATTGTAACTGTGTCACAGAAATAACAGACCAGCATGCTGATTTAAAGAGGCGGTATTATGCTCATTTTCAGGTTCAAAATCTTAATTAGGGGTTGTACCAGAACAGGTTTACATGGTTTAATTTTCAATTTCCCCCTATGTGTTGTACGCTCAGCTCTTGAGCTACAGAGTGATGCATCTTACTTGTACAAAATCTTTGTTGGGAGTTGCACATGCGCAGTTCCCAGGTAAGGACTACTAGCCAATCAGAAGCAGAGAAGGGCGGGTCGTAAGAAACAAGGTAGTGTGATCCAAATCAAAGCCGCTTCAGACTGCGACCGTAACCTAGCAGGAGAAGTCCATAACACCATTGTTCCACATCTTACCATCAGGACTGAACGTTGAACTGTTGCCGGTGTTCTGACCATCTCTGCTGCCTTGCCGAAAAATGCTACCATAGCGCAAATCGATAGACTGGACTCTACTCGGCCCTGCTCCGTTTTCCATTGCAGATAGTACCCAGAGATAGTACGTAGCTTGTCGTCATAGCGACGCCACACACAACTGCTGCGACGTAATGTTCAATGCGACACACACACCAGCGATGCACACAGCTTTCTCTTTTTTAAGTTAAAACGTTTCTACATTCCTCAGAATGTAAAGACAGATAAGCGGTATGAAAAGCTTCCAGCTGTGTTTTCCTCTGCCGTTGTTGCTGCAGCGGTCTGTGTGACGGCGGGAGCAGAGGGCTCTGTGAGCGGGCGGCTGGCCGGCCTCACACGCTCCTCCCGCCGGTCACAGCAGGCTTCCCCCGCAGCCACTCGCGGAGCTCCTCAACTCCGAAAATATTCAAGCACATTTTTGTCTAAAACTGTCAATATTGGAAATCTACACAGCTGATTTCTCACCTCAAAACTTCTCAGAAGTGGATTTAGTGATGAAATTTCATACGAAAACTGTAAAATACAAAACTTTCTGTTGCTGGCCTCTGTCTGGTGCACGCAATGATGATGCAGTGAATAGTGAATATTCTCTCTGACCAATCAGCAGTCTGTCGTG
Source organism: Micropterus salmoides (assembly GCF_014851395.1). NCBI lineage: Eukaryota > Metazoa > Chordata > Actinopteri > Centrarchiformes > Centrarchidae > Micropterus > Micropterus salmoides. Next base: position 2,012,134 of record NW_024041484.1, read on the forward strand.
TTTTCACGTTACATTTTAGTATCCCTCAGCTCGCTTGGAACCTCGAGGTGAGGTGATATGAAAAAAACTACCTGGAAGCAGGTACAGGTACAACATTTCTACAATGGAAAACCAAACAAAGGCGAGTCGAGCCAAAGGGCCTCCACTCAGACTAGCTTGGTTTGAGGGCGTGCCTGACCCCGCGAGCCGCTTGGCGAGCATTATGATGCATTTTCATTGTGACGTCACAAGTAAAGGAAGTGAAGGGCTGGACTACAAACGAGCTGTTTTCAAGCAGTTCAGAGCAGAGTTTTCTGTGGGAGATGGGAACTCCCTTAGGGCTGGACTTTGGGCTTTTTCACTTTGCAAACCTGTTACATGCACAAAAAAGATATATAACTCAATAAAGGAGAGGGGAAAAGCCAAAAAGCATCATACCACCTCTTTAAGAAAGCCTGACAAAGCGTCAGGATTGGACGCCCTGAAATGAGACGGGGCTGGCTGCACCGCGCGCTCAATTTTAATCTGTTGCATAAATATTAGCTGCTAGCGCCGTAGCTGCTGTAGCTTCAGCCATTTTTCTGCTCTAAGAGTCATGTGGATGCGTGACTGCGGTAAATAAATAAATAAATAAGTAGTGTGATGAATGTATCCAAATATAGAGGAGTAAAAGTTATGATTTCTTTCTTAAAAACTATTCAAGGAAGAGTAAATATTTGATGCATTGAAACTACTCTGATGAGCACAATTTACTCAAAAAAGTTATTTGAGTAGCCTACATGTAAAGGAGTAAATGTAACTCGTTACTACCCACCACTGCAGTGCATATTCATAACAAAAGTTATCTCATTGCACTTTTCATATAGAGCAGGTCTGGACCGTACTCTTTGTAATATCATTTACAGAGACCCAACAATTCCTATAATGAGCAAGCACTTGGCACACAGGCAGGCAGAAACCTCGAGAAGAACCGATACTAGGGGTATCTGCCTAACCAGTTGTGGGTGAGGGAGAGAGAGAGAGAGAGAGAGAGAGAGAGAGAGAGAGAGAGAGAGAGAGCGGGGGGGGGGGTGGGGAACCTTTTACATATGCTGAGAATTTGGAATATTTGTTTTGATATGAATGCATGTCACTACAAGCAGAGAAACACAATGTCACTCCCACACAGAGGAAGTTGTGTATTATGCTGCATTTGTCCCGCCTCCTGAGTTCCTTGGGGGATGGGTCAGATTGTTTTCCTGCAACAGATCCAGACTTGCTTCACTTCTGCAGAGTCACAGGACGTAAGTTGAGCTGTTGAACTGTAACTGATTTGTACATTTACAATAGATCATTTATACATTTTTGTCTTCTTGAGCGTGTTGTTGAAACCGGACTTGTTTTTAAACCCACAGGCACAGTTATAAACTGAACAGAATAATAAACTAACTTCTATCTCTTCCTCACTGTTTAGCTGTAAACCAACAGAGATGGCAGCGCTGATGGAAGACGAGGTATTTATGGCTTTCACCACCTATGCTGCTTTAGTCATTCTGAAGATGCTGCTGATGGCGCCCTTGACTTCTTTTTATCGCTTTACGAGAGGGGTAGGTAACACTAATAGTGTCTAAATCTGTTTAAACAAGAAATGTCTGTTTTACACACGTTTTCATGATTGTATGTGCAGGGTAGCCTATGTGCAGGGTAGGATTATATGTACACACTACATAAGGTCCCAGGATGTGTTTAGCCTAACTTAGTATCCTAACAACTTAACATCCTAAAAGCCTGTAAGGCTTTCATCCTGATAAACAGGACTCCAAAACCTAACTATCTTACAAACCCACCATGGATAGCGCTCTACAATCCTACAATCAGAATAAAAGGTCATGTACACAGTTTAACTGAGGTACAATTCAGCTTTAAAGGAGAATAACTGAAATCACAACTGAAATTCAACTTAATTAACTGTTAACTTACTTAATTAGACTTAATTAAAATTTTAACTGATTAGTTTTTCCATATTCTCTTTATGCATTTCTTTTTCTACATTATAATATGGAACTTTCAACCTGACTCTGGTATACAGAGGCAGAAGCAGACTACAGACTGATGTATTATCTTTCTCATTTAGGCTTTCGCAAATGAGGAAGATGTGGGCAGAAAGTCTGAAGAGGAGAAGAAGAAGCTGCTGAGAACCCATCCAGATGTAGAGCGAGTTCGAAGGTGAGATGATCTTGCCATGAAATGAAGACGCTACAGCCATTTACACCTAAAGTTATAATTGATATACTGGTATTTCATCAGAAAACATTATCAGAAATGTTGTGTGGGCCACTAGTTATAGTCCAACAAGTCAGTAAGAGAGATCTATTTATTTTTCTTTACTTATATGGATTTTTAAATTGTAGTAACACCTGTCATTTAGCACCATTTTTTAAAATTACATTTAACAATTTGTTTTTTTACAATTTACATGCAAAAAAACCTCCACTAATTTGATGTTGTCCACTGAATGATATCCCTATCCCTGCATTTAGCTCAGTCGAAATGGTCAGATCCTAGAAAAGAATGAGAAATCTAGTTTAGTTTATATTATAAAGGATAAGAATACTAAATATTGACTAATAGTACAAATCATCAAATCGATCAAACCGTGAGTCACAGTGCCTCTCACCTAGTGTGTGCTTGGCTCCAGACCCCTTTAAACACACAGATAAGCAGGTTTAGAAAATGGATGGATGAACGGATTATATAGTCATACGTTCTGTTGTAAACTCCTTACACTATATACCACGTTGTAATATGTTAATCAATGCATTAGTCATGTTGCACGTTCTAGTCAAAGGGTATGTTGTGTGTTTTTGAACTAATAATAAGCTTAATTTCATTTTGTTTCTGTTCTCAAGGTGTCACCAGAATGACCTAGAGAACATTATTCCCTTTGTGGTGATTGGCCTACTCTACAGTCTGACTAGACCTGAGCTTTCATCTGCTCTGCTTCACTTCCGCGTCTTTGCCTGCTCTCGGTTCTTCCACACCATCGCTTATGTTTGCGGTCTGCCTCAGCCCAGTAGGGGTTTGTCCTGGATACTGGGCATGCTGGTCACCTTCTCCATGGCTTACAGGCTGCTCAGCACAGTCCTCTTCCTTTAGAGATGATACAGAACCAGTAGACCATGACCTCTTCTCCATAAGCTCATGTTTCAACATGAAACCTGAATCTGTTTTATACTTCACCCTTTCTGCAGCTATGTGCTTGATTCATAAATGTTCTTTGCATTCCCTTTGAAAATGTATTTTAATAAACTTTTCAATCAACTTTGTGTTTGGCTGATTACTTCTCAAGGAAATGGAAGAGATACCAAAACTCACATGCAACTATAAATTAGAAGAAAATGTACTCAAGTAAAGTAGAGCTGTTAAATCTAGCAATGTGACAGATAATCATTCATGTAAAACATTTAAAGAGTAAAATCCAATCAAACTTCAAATGTACACAGCTCTGGTATGAATTATGTCCAAATTCAATTTGAAATGGTTGAAATGTAGGTTGTACAGCAACGCTTAACAGTAAGTGTTATTTCAGGTCAGGGTCCCTCCCACAGATAACACAACTGCAGGGCAAATTCCAGGCATTTATGACTTGTTTCTGCTGTTCACAGTGACTGTGCAAAAAAACTAGGTTATATCCACATGCTGCATGTTCTAAACTTCAAAAGTACACACCCCACAATCTTCTTGCTTATGCTAGAATAAATTTGTCTTTATTATACATCGGGTATAATATGGTTAGGTATTGATTAAATTAATTGATCAACTTTGGGAAATAAATAGCTTTACAGTTTGTCTAACTTCATGTTGGACCACAATGACAACTAAAATATCTCTGTGCTAAGGGATTACTCTTCATTTATGCTTCATCTATGTTGCTGTGTTGGTCCCTGTTTAAATATCTATAGGGGGTGTGGGGCTGGGGCCTGTGGTGGTTTTCGGGGGAGACAACAGGGGCCATTGCCCATGTAACACAGACCTTGGACTCCCCTATGGCCCCCCTCTGAACGAAAAGTCTACAATAATCATAGTAATATATTGTCCTTGCGACGATATGGCGCTAATGCGAATGTGTCTCAACTTGTCGGATCCTTTAGGACGTTACACAGCCACTGTCCGTTGCCAAGGTAGTTATCCCTGATAGAAAGTGTGGGAGCGTGCGTGCATTCCACAGTGAAGGCGGATTTTCGACTTCACAAAAGTAAATGAAAAATATAACGTGGATTGTTTCATCTATCATATTAGTATTGTTTTATCAACAAGGTTTTTGCAGAGCAAGCTAGCACATGGAGTATAAGAATGCTTTTATAGGCTAACGTTAACGCTAGGTGTTATTGAACTTCGTATCATTCATTGCACTGTCTAAACAAAATGAGCAGTTTCAGTTTTCCTCGTAAAGCAAACATTTATTTCCACGGAGTCGATCACTTAGTTGTCCATGTTACAGTTTGGAAGCTAGATCCAGACAGACTGTCACATTTTTCAACTAAACTGCTCCTACAAATATCTACGCCATCGATACTGTAAAATCAAGATCACTGTAATCAGTTTAACACATTGCTCGCCTAAATGTTACATCTACTTGACTCGAAATGTCCATTAAACTGAATGCAGCATTGTAGACAATATTTTGTCCTTGTAATCCAGGTTTCCATTGCATGTGTGACCTCTGTGAGATGTCTCTGATGTGATATAATCTCTTGGAGCCTGTCAGGTTTACGGTAACAGCAGGTTTATTCCACATCTGCATTCATGACAAAGGACAACAGTGTTGAACAGTCATCTCATGTGGACAAACAGCGCATGCTCTGTCTGGAAAAACGGCATCATGTTAAAGTTAGCTAGCTATACTGGAGAGATGTTCCACTGGCTATAAAACACATAAACTGATGGTTGACTTCATAAAAACATGGCGATAATCAACAACACATAATGTTCAACCAAAGAAATCTATCTTAACATGTATGTGCTTCTCAAGTAAGTTAGCATTGTTTAGTCCATGGACATTCACAGACACGTTACCTAAGGGGAAATCCTCCGTTACTTTGAGGATTATCCATAATCCTTTGTCATTACTAGCATTCGCTGCAGGTACAACTTCATGACCTAACCCTAACCCTCTTACACATGGATAGCCTTTGGATATTGTTGGAAATTGTTCTCAATCCCCCTACTTAAAGGGTAAATTATTACAGGACTATAGGACTGCTCCCCAGTCCTGTGATGACTGCATGGATTTCCTCAACAACCTCAACAATTACTTTGGTAGGTTTGAAGCACAGAATACCACACCAGCGAGGAAAACCACCCCACAGGAAGAGACTAGTAAAGGACCACATCTCATCTGCCCTCCCCCCTTCACTGGACCCATTTCAGTTTGCCTACCGCCCAAACCGCTCTACTGGGGATGCCATATCCACCACGCTACACTTTAGCCTGTAACACCTGGAGAACAAGAACTCTCTTGTGCGGATGCTGTTTGTTGATTTCAGCTCGGCATTCAACACCATAATCCCCCAGCATCTGGTCAACAAGCTGGGCTCAGACGCACTGGGCATTGGTTCACCTCTGTGTAACTGGATATTCACACAGACAGGCCTCAGTTTGTGTGGGTAGGCAACAACTCATCCACCATCATCTCATTGAGCACTGGCTCCCCGCAGGGATGTGTTCTCAGCCCTCTTCTCTTCACACTGATGACTCATGACTGTTGTGCAAAGTCCAGCACCAATCACATCACCATAAGCCCAGATTATGCAGAACTGATCTAAATCCTTCATTTCTTTGTAATAATTAAAATCAATCATTCTGGCTTTCACCATCCTAGTAAACAGTAATTTTACATCAACATCCACTGAGTCATCAACCTTTCTTTTTCTGCTTACATAAATGGCCATCTTTGTTTGTCCCAAGATAAAGTTCACAAGTTGACATTTGTATTTTGCAGACTGTTTATATTTAAAACCAAGAATAAACATCTGCTTGGAGAAAAACTCTCCTACCTTTCTGATTAAACTCTCCAACAGCAGAAACAGTGGAACCAGACGCACACACTCCGAGACACTGTTTCTTTGTAAGGACAAAAAGGACATGTATTGCATGAACCTCGATTAATGATGGAGAGGACAGCATTGACTGCTACTATCCCATGTAAAATTCTCCACTGTAAATCGGCTACTTTCTTTGTTAGAGGTGGCTTATATAGACTCAGTGTTTCCTCTATATGCATTCAGCAGCGGCGCACCATTGCTGCTGAATCACGACCGCCACTACTAAATGTTCCCACGATCATCAAACTATGCGCTACAAATGTTTTCACTCGCACACTTTGCGACACTCAATGCTCGGCTCGCTTCCTCTCCATGTGACAGATGGTGTTATAAGAGCAGCGTAACTCTGAATCGGGAGGTGCGTAGTGAGTGTTTGATTGTCCGAGCGGCAGAAAGTGACGGTGAACGTGAGTGGAGGAAAATATTCTGGCAGTAAATGTACGGTGTCTGTTACAGTGTGTTAGCTTCTGAAGACCAACAAAATTCTGTTGTTTCTCACCTGCTGGAAAAGTGAAGCCAGTTAGCGCTAAGTTAGCTAACATCTCCCCTCCCCAGGAAAACTTCAACAGCAGCTACATAGATGCTATGTAACTTAACATCAACGTTAGCTCAATTTATTACTATCTACTTGTCCAATGTTGAGAACATCAGGTACAAACTTAGACTAAACTGACGTGGCCTGCAGCTCTGTCCTGTACAGACTGATTCAATTATTTTCCAGTTTTCAGTCTGAAAAAGTGGTTTTGGTGCTGACTGGAGGTTAGTAAAGCTAATTAGTGATGCAAACTAGTCCTTTTAAGCTCATGAGGAGACGTTTCGTTTTGGATTTTAATGTGCAAATAAAACACACCTCAGAAGGGAGGAGGTTTCTCATGCTGCCTATTTTTTCTGTTAATGTCTACAGATAAATGTTAGAAGCTGTAAAATGAAGACACAAAAGTCAAACATGAACAGTTGTATCTATAATAATTCTGAGATCATATTAACAGGGTTTTCCTGCCGCTAAGGCTTAGGGGTGATGCCCGAAACATGCTGTGCCATCATTGTAAAATCACTGTGGAACAACAGAACCAACCAAATTACTTTCCCCAGATCTAAAGGTTGTAGTTCCTCCAGTAGACTGATCTTTGGGTGTTGTTTATTTATTATCTGCTCTAGCTTTTCCAACTATTTGTTCAGAGATATGGTGAAAATAATGGCCCAATATGATGTGAAATTACATATTTTTCATTGGAAAACATAAAATTTTCTTGGGAGAGAACGCCCAAACCCCCCAACCAACACCAAAACATTCATCTAAAGCTCACATTAAAACACTGCAGTTTTAAGCTATTCTAAGGTGCATTGCATGCTCGTGGACACAAGAGCAATGCTGCTGAGACATGTTGTGGGGGGTGGTACTGTTTGTCCTCCCCCGCTGCTTAAAAAAATTAAAATCCTAGAGGAAACACTGTAGACTTGCCAAGATGTGTCAACCCTGTTATGCAGTTTCTTGTTAAGACATTTAACCAACATTCTGACAGATCTTATTCCCAGAGCATCTGCTAGTGCAGCTGAATTGTCCAAAACAGGTCCAGCAATGTTTACTACTAAAGATCCAAAGGTTAGAATTTTAGCTCTGCAGAACACCTCTGTAAATGCTGATCCTGCCCAGCAGGGGGTGTCTAAGTGTCCTCCATGCCCCACAGGCTCCTGCAACAACCAGTACAAAGAGTTTTCTTGCACTGTTGTCTCCTTCACCAACATTTTCCACACTGTGAAAACTCCACAGTCGAAAACTGGCTTTAAATCCATCAGAAACAGAGAATCATGTAATCCCAGGCCATGAAACTGCTGCTGAACTATACAGTATGTGCCAAAGGTCTCCATACCAAGTCTTTAGGGCCATACAGAAGTCTCTGAATAAACTGAAGGTGGAAAGCAGCACCTCTACTGGCCAAATGTACGAGTCCTTGTCCTCCCTCTTCTTTTGGAAGAAAAAGAACAGCCTGAGGAATCCACTGCAGTTTATCCCAAAGGAATCAACCAAAGCAGCTTGAATTTGTGAGAGCAAGTTAGAAGGGGGGTCCACACATGTTAATTTGTACCATAATGAGGAGGACACTAAATTGCTAAGTGCAAGTGTCCTCCCTCTACAAGACATGCTTGGTAAAAGCCATTTCCATTTTTTGAGCCGACCCTCTATTTTTTCTAAAACATTTTCACAGTTCTTTTCTAGCATTGTTTCTTCATTGCATGTTTATAGTCCCCGCATAGCAGCGATATTGGTCTCTAATTCTTCAGGTCTTTTAGATATCCCTTTTTTGGCAGCAAGGTGATAACTGCCCTCCTTCAGCTCAGAGGTAACTGTCCTTTACACAGGCTGTCACGAAACAAATCCAGGAGGTCTTCACCAACAACTGACCAAAAAGATTTATAAAACTCAACGGGAAGTCCATCAGTGCCAGGTGCTTTGCCATTTCCCAGGCTCATGAGAGCAGTATACAGTTCATTCAGGGACAGTTCTTCATTCAACACTGCATTGGTATCGGCAACACCTGAGGTAGTCCATCAAAGAAAGGTCCAGCCAACTCTAAATCTTCCACATATTCCTGGACCAAGACTGTGGCACATCTGCGAATCTCAGGAGTTTCCGTAATTATGGAACCATTTTCTGACCGTACAGAGTGAATGATCTTTCTCCAAAACTGAAGAAGAACTGTGAGGGAGCATCCATTTGAGACACATCCATGAAACGTGAGCGGACCAGAGCTCCCTGTGCTGTAATGCACAACAGGTTGGCTTAGGCAGCCTTTTTAGATTTTAGGGTTTCAATCTGCCCTTGATATCCTGTAGAACACACTAGACTCTGTAGATCTACTACTTCAGTCTCTAGGTCTTGAAGAGACCTGGTAATGTGCTTAGTGGCATTGCAAGTAAACTGCTGACAAAAGTGTTTTATCTGGCTTTTACCAATGTCCCACCATTGCTGCACTGAAGTAAAGGTTGATTTATTTTTCCTATGTGAAACACACAAGAATTCAAAAGACTGTCTAAACGATTTATCATGTAAAAGACCAGTGTAAAAATGCCAATAGGCACTGTTTACCTTAACATTTACAATATGAAAGGAGCACTGAACAAGGCAATGATCAGAGAACAGGTACTATACAACATGTTTTTTCAAAAAAAGCCAAATGATGCTTAAAACAATAAAAGAGATCAAGTCTGGACAATGATAACAAGTTACCCTTGCAGTGACTGCAAGTGTACTGCCTGTCATTCCTGTTAAAACATCTCCGAACATCTCGTAGGTCTCAAGGTGCCTGAGTCTGACAGATGAGGCAGGATGAGGCTCTAAGTGATTTCTGTCTAATTTGGTATTTTTGGTGCAGTTAAAGTCACCTCCCAGAAACAAGAAATCATCAATACAATTTTGAATAGCATCACACAAAACATTTTAAACAAACATTCTATCGTTGGTCAAAACTGGAGCATAAACATTTACAAAAATCTATTTCATATTTTCATAATGTACTTTAACTTTTAGAATATGGCCACACATTATTTCATCTACCTCAACAGAACTAGGATTAAAGCCCTTTGAAAACAGGACACCCACTCCGCCACTATTAGACAATTTGGGGTTCAGGATAACCAGGCCACTCTTTCTTCCAGTTCCTTTCATTCCAGGGATCACTGTGAGTTTCTTGTACAAGACACACATCTAGATTTTTTATTTCCATCAGTTTAAAAACTAGTAGCTCTTTTTACATCGCTTCTTGCTCCATTGATATTTATTTAAATTATCCATATGATAGAGAGTGTCCACAACAACAAAAACACATATTAGTATGTGTAGAAGCATTACAGACCTAATCATCAGCTCAATCAGTTGAGCTCTGACTTTTGTCACAATTTTCCTAAGTCGATAGATCTCTTGGTCACTAAAACCCTCCTCTTCCTTCCTCAGCCTTGCCACAGACCTGACAAAGATCAGGAAAAAAATTCTCAGTCTAAACTGCCCTTTGCTCCTTAGTTCCCATCAGAAATTTTCTCAAGGGGGTAAATCTTTAACCCAACCTCCTGTGACTGCCTCCATTCACCCTCATCATCACTGTCTGATACATCCTCCAGCACTTTTAGTCTTTGCACCACTCTTCTCTTTATCCAGAAGTTTTCTTTTACTTGATTTATTTGTAACACATACCTCCTCATTCACGTTCATCCACTGGCACCTTATTAACCACACTATCAACACTCTGACTGCAGTTATCTTTGTTTTGATCGCATTTCTTCTTCTCTGTCTGTTTACTCTTCAAAGATTTTTCACTGCACTGGACATTTCTTTCTGTGTCAGTTATTTTAACACCCTCAGCTTGACACAGTTCCAAATTCTGCTCCCTAACCTGCTCGTCTGCTCTTGTCTCCTGTGCTTTGTCCGCTGACTGCTGGCGCACCAAGTGATTCTGACTCAGCTGCAGGGGGTGGGGCTTCAGCTGAACTCAAACTGCCTGAGGGCCGCTCCTCGGCCCATGTTTAAATAAGCTAAAATATCGCCCATTAACATCTTGGAAACAACTCTGTGTTAAACGGCAGCTTGGTTGTGAAGGGAACAAGTAAAATACCGACATGGTCTTGGTTAACACAGACAGTGTGGTCACAAGTTGATCTGCCGTCTCCCATTTTAAAGAGTGATGGCTGGCTTACGTTTACACACACACGACTCAAAAGACGACCTACATATTCTCTTCCTGTTTTCAACAGCTGTCATAAATTTGACAACCACAGACGCATTCGTCTGAAGGTCACCAGTTAACAGGGCCACTCGTTAATTCCGAAACACAAGCGTGTCAGCTTCTCCAGCTCCACAAAGCTACTGACAACGGGCATAATGCCCATCAACAGGCCCAACTACTGAACTGAAACAACCGTAATCACCACCACCTAAAAAAAAAACACATACAAAACCTCAAAGTAGAAAGAAACTCTGTAAACTCAAACTCACGCCACACCAAACTCCCAGCACACACTGAGAGAGAGAGAGCAAGAGAACGAACAAGGGAGGAGGCCAACACAATATCCACGCAGAAAATATAAACACTAAAAGTAGTAGTGATACAAAAAATGAATAATGGTAGTGGAGAGCGGGCTAAGTTGCCTCAAGCTGTTCATCCACTCCACCACTAGAGGCTCTATCTCAAAAATCAAATTTTGTGTGACTTCTTTTTCTATGGTCAACTTCCTGTTCACATCAGTGGCGCCCACAGAAAATTTTCCCAGGGATGGCCAGATGGGGCCACTGACCTGAGGTGGCACACTAAAACCAAAAGTCACAACTGAATTTCAGGAATTCTATTATGCAGTATATAGACTAGTGAGAAAACTATGTTAAATTATGAGTTATGGAATAACAGACTGACATACTTTGGTTTGTTAATGATACTAATTGTCTAATTTCCATAGACTTAAACCAGTTCAGTTAACATTTTTAGTTCCATAAAAATCCTATTTTATTGTTTTATGGATCTGTATGTGTTGTAGGCAATTGTTCTTCAAATACTCTATTTGACATTTTCTTTAAAACAACAACTACAGCTTTTAAGTGCACTGATAAGATACTGATTTTGGGGTTTTCATTAGTTGTCAGTTATAATTATCAAAATTAAAAGGAATGAACACTATAAAATATATCAGTCTGTGTGGAATGAACATATACATTATACATGTTTCACTTTTTGAATGGAATTACTGAAATAAATCAACTTTTTGATGATATTCTAATTATATGACCAGCACCTGTATATCCGTTCCTTTCATACAGCAGTGAGCTGGCATATTGGAATAATAATCTTGGATAATAAAGCATCATGAAAGCCACTATATGACAACAACATCATGACAACAACTGCAATCCATAGCCTAGTATCAACCGATCCAGCACAACAATTTGGTCCAAGCATGGAGCTGCAACACAGAGTCAGGATGATAAAAGACGCTTTCACTCACCAGGCTCACTTAAGGAGAAAGGCGACAGCACGGCGGTTTTTCCTCTGGGCAAACTTCTGATTGACTTCAGTTTTTCATAGAGTCTACCGATTCGTTGCAGCCCTGTAGTATACTGTTCAACATAAACATTATGATCCAACTGTTACTGAGCTGGTAGCTGTTTTTCTCCACCTGTTTGTTATGCTGCTCAACGGCTTGCCTGTGTTGGCCAGTGAATGTTAAGGCCACTTTCACAGCATCGTCCAGATCACTCCCGCAGTTCTCATGTTTAGTAATCCTCTCAGAAAGATGAACAGTCACATGATGGTCTCCCTGAAAGCCAAAGGTGCTAATCAAGTCATGCACTGTCCGTGGGACAGTGTCCGTTTGACGTTAGCTTGCTGTTAGCGATGGTGCTAACCTGTTGCTATCTGCAGTCTCATATAGCTCTTACACACAGTACAATACACAAAACTTTGTAGCAGTGTGTCAAACGTATTATAAATGTAACCTTAGTTACTGTATGCATTATATATTTTGGTTACTTAATTTCTGATAATTTATGTTGCTTATTGAACTGTGTAGTATAAATTGTTAGGATTTACGTAACAGTAAGAGTAATATATTATTTGGATGTGTAGAATTAAGTTTTTTTAGTACACAGTAATGGTTTCTTTAATATTTGTTTATTCAGAGCATTTTGGTTCCCACCTGTATGTTCCCAGGGGGATGAAAATACAGTGACAGAGTCGGAGGGTGTGAGAAACGTGCTACATCGTGTGTAGTTAGTGTCATGCTTCTTGGTGTTGATTAAAGAAGATTATTGAAGAAGAACTTGTAGCCTCTTATTACCCACAGGCCCGAAGGACAGGAGGACGCCACATGGCGGGACGTATGGGACAGTTGACGCGGTCTGCACTCTGTGAATTAATCCCAGTGTTACATGGACTATAACATTTATTCGGCATAGCAGAGTGACGTTTTCCCCGCCCGGCTGTTAGAGTTGGTCAGTAAATTCGAGAATGTGGCTACAGGCATCTGAGGATGATGTTGAGGACAACGAGCCTCTCGACAATGATGGCAGCGCCCGCGGCGCAGCCCCACGAGACCAAACAAAGACTGTGGTTCACTACAGAGTGGAGTTACCGCCATATTTCCATGGTGATGGTAAGGACAAAGAAAGTTTCACTTTGTGGAGAACTAGATTGGAGCTTGCGGTTAAAGCTTGTGCAGATGGACAGCAGCTAGACATTGCCACTATACTTCCTACACGCCTTAGCAGAGATGCACTGGCATACTGGCTGTCATTACCAGCAGAAGTACAGCAGGACTATGATGAGTGTACTCAGCTAAGCTAAATGATGTTTTTGGGAGGAAGGAATTTTTGCTACATTTTCAGACTTTTGTGAATGCCAGGCAACGCTTGCCTAAGGAACCTTTAGAGCTTTATGCTGCAGAAATTACAAGGCTGGTACTGGAGGCATTTCCTAACTATGTCAGGCCAGCTATTGCAATGGAACATTTCAGAAGATTTGTTGCTGGTTTAGACCCTGTCATTCAAGCTAAATGTCATGAGCATGGTGCTGCAACACTGGAGGAGGCCTTAGACACTGCATGCAAATGGGAGCGTGCACAGGATGCTTTGAAACTCCTTCCGCCTGCTTTGTCACTTGTCTCCACACCACATCTCATAGTATGTTCATGCACTCAGGCTTGAAGTTACTCGGCTGGGACGAGACCATAGCCACTCTGCTACTCTCTCAGTGACTCTCTCAGTCACCGTGCTCCACATGCTGGTTTCGCCAGGTATGACCCTCCAAGTGAACTGAGGAATGAGTGCGGCAGAGAAAGATATCGCCACTCCCCATTTGTGTCTCCTGAGCGTAATACTTACTCCTCTACTACCCATCATCAGAGACCTAGCAGGTCACACAGTGATCACCTCCATCCAAGATACTCTCCTGGTCACCATGACAGGCGCTACTCACCCACTCCTCCATCAAACTCCACCAAACATCAGAGCAGAGATCAACAGACAGGTTCAGCAGATTTTGTCTGAAGACATCATAGAGGAAAGCTGTAGCCCTTGGTCTTCTCCTGTTGTTCTTGTAAAGAAAAAAGATGGCAGCTACAGATTCTGCATCGATTACAGAAAATTGAATGCAGCCACAATTAAGACTCATACCCACTGCCACATCCTGCAGAAGCCCTTGACAGCCTATCAGGCTCTTGCTGGTTCAGTACAATGGACTTATCTAGTGGCTATTGGCAGGTTGAGCTTGAGCCACATGACAAAGAGAAAACAGCATTCGGTTCTGGCAGTGCTCTGTACCAGTTCAAGGTTATGCCTATGGGCTTGACCAATGCCCCACCAACGTTTCAGAGGTTGATAGAGCTGGTGCTCCATGGCCTGCACTGGAAGGACTGTTTGATTTATTTGGATGATGTCCTTGTGTTCAGTCGCTCTTTTACAGATCACTTACAGAGCCTTGAGGAAGTGTTTGGCCAGTTTCGCTCAGCTGGTCTCAAGTTGAAAGCCAGGAAGTGCCAGCTCGCTCGAACACAAGTGACCTTCCTGGGACACGTAGTCTCCAATCAGGGACTCCAACCAGATGCAAGGAACTTTGAAAAGGTTCGTGGATGGCCAACGCCCAGAACAACCACCGAGGTGAGAGCATTTATCGGATTGTGCTCCTACTACCGTAGGTTTGTCAAGAACTTTTCTGTCATTGCAGCTCCACTGCATGCTCTAACTCAAAAGGGAGCAGTATTCACATGGACTATCAACTGTTAGGATGCTCTTCAGTCATTGAAACACGCTCTCACCCAACCACCGATTATGGCACATCCCATCTTCACACAGCCTTTCTTGCTGTACACGATGCTTCACAGGAAGGCATTGGTACTGTGGCTCAACGTCAAGACAACAAAGAACGTTTTATCGCCTATGCTAGCCACACACTCAAGCCTCCTGAAAGAAAGTGGTCCACCTTTGACCGTGAGCTCTGGGCAGTGGTTTGGTCTGTAAGGCATTTTAAACATTTCCTGTCTGGCAGTGTATTTACGGTAATCACAGATCATAAGCCCCTTCTGAATCTGAGGAAAGCACCAGTGGACAATGATCCTACTGGCAGACGCAGCAGATGGATTCTCGAGCTGGACGTGTATGATTACAGCCTCCTTCACTGGGAAGGTAAACAACATGCCAACGCGGATGCAATGTCCAGGCATCCCGACCCGGAGACCCACAACAAAGCTGTTCAATGTGTTATTTCTACCATCACCTCCACAGACAGACATGACAACACTACATCAGTTATCCCTGAACTCAGCAACACATTGTCAATTGACTTGGGAAAACTACAGGAACAGCAAAATGAGGATGAAAGTCTCAGTACAGTCATTGCATGGCTGAAGGATGATGCTCATAGACCACCACTGGGTCGCCTCAAACAGTCATCCTCCACACTCAGCAAACTCTGGCATGAGTGTCCCAAGCTGATCATCCGACCGGGTATTCTCTGCAGGAAAGTCAAGAAAAGCCCTCACACACCGGAAAACTTTCAAGTTGTTCTTCAAGCGGCTCTCATCCCCACAGCCTTGAAAGGGTTGCACGGAAATCTATTCAGTGGACATTTGAGTGCAGAGCGCACACTGCAAAGGGCCAGACGCATCTGTTATTGGCCATACATGCCCAAGGACATTCATAAGTTTTGTGCT
This sequence comes from Micropterus salmoides, assembly GCF_014851395.1. NCBI lineage: Eukaryota > Metazoa > Chordata > Actinopteri > Centrarchiformes > Centrarchidae > Micropterus > Micropterus salmoides. The sequence continues at coordinate 2,027,883 of NW_024041484.1, forward strand.
GAGTGCTTGCCATGCCAAACACGGGGCTCCCCAACTCCCCGTGAAAGAGCTCCACTGTAGCCAATCCAGGCGGAGAGGCCATTTCAAAAAATTGCTGCAGACATCACTGAGCTTCCTATTACTAACCAAGGTAACATTTACGTTCTGGTAGTAATGGACTATTTCACACGCTATGTTAACCTTTTCCCACTGAAAGACCAGCGTGCTGCCACTGTGGCAAAGTGCATTTTCGAGGACTACATAAGACCGCATGGCTTGCCAGAGTCAATTCACACGGACCAAGGGTGTCAGTTTGAAGCAGACCTCATCAAACATCTTTGCAGCTCCCTTGGAATCACCAAAACACGCACATCACCATACCATGCCCAGTCAGACGGTATGGTAGAGAGACTAAACAGGACACTGAAAGATCAACTTGCTGAGTATATTGCACAAGGTGGTGGTGAATGGGATCAGTACCTGCCACAGTTTAAGCTTGCCTACAACTCAGGTGTACATTCAAGCACTGGATTTCCCCCTTTTTTTCTTGTTCATGGAAGGGAACCAAACTTGCCACTGGATATCCTGTTAAACTGTAACTGTCACTGTGCCCTGTGGTGACCTCCTCCACACCAGGTACACCAGCAGCTTATGCTCAGGACCTTGCCACACGTCTGTCTCATGCTTTTAGGGATGCAGCCCAGAACTCTGCTGCAACCAAACAGCATCAAAAGACTGGTGTTTCATCCCCACCAACCAGGTGACCTTGTTCTCCTGGATGATCCAGCCCAACGGATGAACAAGCTTGCTCCCAGATGGAAGGGCCCATTTGTAGTCACCCAACGGATGAGCAGAGATGGACACCCCGGTGTCACTTATGAGGTCACTGATCCAAGGAATGCACGATCGCGGACGTGGATTGTACACCACAACAGACTCAAAGCCAAAGGGCCTTTGTCACCTGCTCATGTCAACAGTGAGGCACCCTCGGGACAAACTGATGTAGGCACATCAGTCACACCGGCCCCTTCGCTCAACACCCTGTCAGGGGCCCTGCCCTTTCGCCCTCCTAATCCTCCTCATGTGACTGCCAGAGCTAGGAGGGAGGCTCTATCTGCCCCAGGCAGCACTACTCCACCAAGCAGTGCTCCAACCTCTCCTCATCATCCAAACCCCTTTCCCTCTTTCCCCTCCTTAACTGCATGTCACAGGGATGGACTTACTTCATCACTTCAGGAGCTTCCAAATGTCACATCCTGGAGTGGACATCTGGTTAGGCGGCCGCTGAAGTACAAAGACTTTGTCACTTAATGGGTTTTATTGGAAATTTGACAGGCCCTTACATGTTGTATCTATTGTTTTAGGGTACTGTATGTTTAGATATGTTTGTGTGATATGTCTATATTTACCTGACTATTTTTGGGACTAGAGTGGGATAAGGACTTTGTTTTTGGACCTCAGGGAAGTTTCATAGTGCAGGTGTTCTCAGTGTTCCTCTGTGCTAAATCTTAAATTGTATAGCCTAACATTCAGGTTACTGACTCATTTGAGTATTGTGAGTATGACTGCACATTACACTGTTTCTATGCAATTGATTGAAATTTCTCATCGTAGCAGGGGAAGACTGTAACCTTAGTTACTGTATGCATTATAAATTTTGGTTACTTAATTTCTGATAATTTATGTTGCTTATTGAGTAAGCAGTACTCAGTACAGTACAGTAAGAGTAATATTATTTGGACATGCAGAATTAAGTTTATTAGTACACAGTAATTGTTTCTTTAATATTTGTTTATTCAGAGCATTTTGTTTCCCACCTGTATGTTCGGAGGGTGTGAGAAACGTGCTACATCGTGTGTAGTTAGTGTCATGCTTCTTGGTGTTGATTAAAGAAGATTATTGAAGAAGAACTTGTATCCGCTTATTACCCACAGGCCCGAAGGACAGGAGGACGGTACCAATCCAGAAACCACTGTCACATAAACTAGCCAGGCTACTGGCTGTCTGTATATTAATTAAATTACACCTTTCTGCCTTCTGCAGCTTGTTGCTAAATTACCTCCAGAAAAAAACACAAGCTGGAAGCAGCATGCTGACCCGTAACTCCGCTCTGCTCTGGCTGTTAGGCTCACCCCTTAACCAATCACACTTTTAGAAACGTGACAGGCATCTACAAAAACGAATTGGAGGCTTCTCTTAGTCCCAGAGCCCTTTAATGAGAGAGTCGCGTCAGCGGGGGTCCAAAATGCTACATCGTCACGGTTCATGGAGACTGCAGATAGTTCCCGGAAGTCCTGGGCGGGCAATTCAAAATGAGCGAGAGAAACGACAAAACGGTGATTTTAAACGATTTCTGGTCATTTATACAATAAATGCGTTGATTTACAATATGTGAACAGCACACTGACATGTGTATGTAGTTACATTACTATTTTTTTTAAAAGCAGGACATATTTTTGACAATAACCGCTACAATCACCTACCTTGTGGACATTTTTTGGCCAACTCAGAAAACAGCATGTTAAGTGGTTTGTGTCTGTGAACTGTCTGTCAGAAAAATTAGCATGAATGTTTGGTTTCCCGGCTGACATGGAGAGGAGGGAAAAAATGGTTGACTCAGGTCAACAGGAGCAACCTTACAATCACTAAAGAGGCTAACAATAAAATATGTGAGGTATTTTTTCCACAAAGAAAGAACACATCACTGGCTTTATGTTTTATTAAAAACATCACAGCAGATCATCATGGATTGTTAAAGTTTGGAACTTCATTAACAGCTTTTGCGGCTGATGTTGGCATTAGTTACTGTATAAGTTGTTAGTGAATGTTTTTGTTTTTTCAAACAGTTCTCACATACAGGAACTTTGATGATGATGTGATCTGAATTTTTACAAAGTAATTATGTAATTAGAGTAAACATCCAGTAAGAATTGCGTGTTCAGCAATATTAATGTGGTTAAATAAACCTGAATTGTTGTGTGGAAAATAAGCTCATAAGCTAAGACGGGATGCAGACGCTGACAGAAGGTAAAGAAAATATAACATTTTAGGTAAGGTTTCTTATAAATGGTATAATCATGTGTTGTTTTCTATCTCACCATGGTCCACTCAGTACTCTTTAGCATCACTGCTCCTCCACCTCGCAGAGTCTACTGCTCTAATGTAATTAATGTTTACTATGAAGATTGTTTTTATAATATGTTAGTATAGTACTTTTAGTGTTAGGGAGGCTAACTTCTGGGAACTATTCAGACGCTCCATGATCCGCCATTGCGCCATCTCCGTTCACTCCATTGGAGTGAACAGAGATGATGCGACTCTCTCTTTATAGTGGTCTGCACAGTCCATCACAGCTCAGGGTCAGAGGTTACCCTCTTAAAGTGACAGAGCCTAATATCACTTAATAATAACACTTATATGCTATATAAGCACCTTTTAACTCAAACCCAGGAGTTACATAAGATATACAGTATATAGCATTTTATGCATATGCCCCTCGCCAGGGGGAGACAATAACTTGTCTTTTGATACTTTAGATGAAGTGCTATGTTGAGCTAACCTTGACTTTGGGGCAAGTTGTCACATGTGATGACTACTAGACAAATTGAACATGCTCAAAAAACATTGTAATATTCTGTAATTAGCTCTGACAATACTTATGATACTGTAAGTAGATTATTATAGCAACAGTATAGTTTACAGCAGCATACATATCCCTGGACTACACAAGACTGAATTCATGACATTGTAAGAAGTAGTGTGTGCACCTGTGGGGATATACTGTTTAATACAGTAGACATATAGTGTATTAGTAGACACATACATGCACACATACACACAAACTGCTTCATACAGTCATTAATTTAATGTGGTGTTATGAATTGCACTATTGCAAGAAGGACAGACAGCGTAATAAGGCTGTAATTGATTTGTTATTGCAATAAGGAAATGTGTTTTTGAAGGAAGGAAGGAAGATCAACGAAAGACAGAGCATGGCAGCACACCACCTGACATCATGTTAAAGGCAGTAAAGCAGGTGGACTTGCAGAACAAATCAATCACAGTACAGCAAAGGATTAACCTGACAAAGTGGTTGCCAGACTTGGATTCAAACAAGTAGGGTCACTGAGCTCAGCTGAAAGGGGAACCCTTTTCACACTGGCCTGTGCGGTCTCTGCCACAGGGAATAGTATACCTCCGTATTTTATTTTCCACTGTGTCAACTTTCACTTTTCCTGATCAACGGGCCACCTGGCAGCAAAGGAGGGGCAAATCACTCTGGATGGATGAAAGATACGCACTTCGTTGACTTCCTGAAAAATTTCAATGAACATACTAAGTGCTCAAAGGAGAAGCTCTGTTTACACCTTTTGGACAACCACAAGTCTCATTTGTCCATCCATGGAGACAATTATGCCATAATTATGCTGTCATTCCCACCCCACTGCTCACATCGAATCCAGCCATTAGAAAGGACTGTCTATGGGCCACTAAAGAAGCAATTCAATTCAATTTTATTTATATAGCGCCAAATCACAACAACAGTTATCTCACAGCGCTTTTCATAAAAGAGCAGGTCTAGATCGTTCTCTGTGATGTTGGCAGAGGCAAGGAAAAACTTCCTTTTAAGAAGCAGAAACCTCGAGCAGAACCATGGCTCAGGGTGGGCGGCCATCTGCCTCGACCGGTTGGGGGTGAAGGAGAGAGAGGGGGGACAGTAAAGTTTACACAGAGGTACAGACAGTAAAGTTAATGTTGCTATAGAGTGAATGAATAATGGAACAAATATTTATAGTAGTGTTTATGATAATAATCATAATGATAATGATTATAATAACAATAGGACTATAGTAACAATTACACAGAGGGTGTCGAGCAGGAACACGGGGGCAGCAGTTGACTCGCAACCACAGATCCAGACTCCACATCTCCAGAGCCAGAAACACCTGCAGGAAGTGAAGTGAAAGCACAAGACTACGGGAAAGGGAAGAAGTCGAGTTTGTAACATGCATTAATGGGATGAGGTTGCATACAGAGGGAGAGGAGCTCAGTGCATCATGGGAAATCGCTCGGCAGTCTAGGCCTATAGCAGCATAACTAAGGGATGGTTCAGGACTCACCTGAGCCAGCCCTAACTATAAGCTTTATCAAAGAGGAAAGTCTTAAGCCTACTCTTAAATGTGGAGATGGTGTCTGCCTCCTGAACCCAAACTGGAACCTGGTTCCACAGGAGAGGAGCTTGATAGCTGAACGCTCTGGCTCCTAGTCTACGTTTGGAGACTCTAGGAACCACAAGTAACCCTGCATTCTTCTTTAAGATAAGATAGTGCCTGACCATTAAGAGCTTTGTAGGTAAGAAGAATGATTTTAAATTCTATTCTGGATTTTACTGGAAGCCAATGCAAAGAAGCTAAAACAGGAGAAATATGATCTCTTTTCCTGGTTCCTGTCAGAACACGTGCTGCAGCATTCTGGACCAGCTGAAGAGTATTAATGGACTTTTTTGAGCAGCCTGATAATAAGGAATTGCAGTAATCCAGCCAAGAAGTAACAAATGCATGGACTAGTTTTTCTGAATCATTTATAGACAGGATTGTTCCTGATTTTTGCAATATTACGTAGGTGAAAAAAGGCGGTCCTTGAAATTTGCTGAAAAATGTCGTGTCAAATATAACTCCAAGATTCCTCACACTGGTGCTGGAGGCCAGGGCGATGCCATCCAGGGAAACTACATCTTTAGATAATGCGTCACAGAGGTGCTTGGACCCCAGAACAATAACTTCAGTTTTATCTGAGTTTAACATTAGAAAATTACAGGTCATCCAGATTTTAACATTCTGAAAAAATATTTGAAGTTTAGCTAACTGATGAGTTTCATCTGGCTTGATCAATAGATATAATTGAGTATCATCTGCATAACAATGAAGGTGTATGGAATATTTCCTGACAATATTGCCTAAAGGAAGTATATATAAAGTGAATAGGATTGGTCGCAGCACAGATCCTAGTGGAACTCCATGACTAACTTTGGCGTGCATGGAGGACTCATCGTTAACATGTACAAACTGAAATCGATCTGATAAATAGGACTTAGACCAGCTTAGAGCGGTTCCTTTAATGCCAATGAAATGTTCCAGTCTCTGTAATAGGATCTGATGGTCAGTGGTATCAAATGCAGCACTAAGATCTAATAAAACCAGTACAGAGTCCTTTGTCTGATGCAATAAGGAGGTTGTTAGTAATTTTCACCAGTGCTGTCTCTGTGCTATGATGAACTCTAAATCCTGACTGAAAATCCTCAAATAAACTATTGCTCTGAAGAAAGTCACACAGCTGTTTAGCAACTGCTTTCTCCAGGATCTTAGAGAGAAAGGGAAGGTTAGATATAGGTCTATGGTTTGCTAAATCATCTGGATCAAGGTTGGGCTTTTTCAGAAGAGGTTTAATTACAGCTACTTTAAAGTACTGCGGTACATAGCCTGTTGATAAAGATTGACTAAGGGTAAAACTTCTTTAAGCAGCCTAGTTGGGATGGGGTCTGAGGCAGGTTGATGGTTTAGATTTAGTTTAAATTATCGAAGTTAGTTGGTAAAGATTGAGGTAAGCAAAGCAGTCTAAACATTGAACACATCAACAGTGCGTGTGATGCCTGGATGAGAAAAAAGCCTGATTGCCTTGATTTCAAAGTTCAATTAAGTGACGTGCCACTTAATGTCTGCTCTGTCAGCATTATTGTTTTGATTGAAAGTATTGATTTCCAGATTTTCAAGGCATGATTGTTTTTATTTTTATTCCTAGTTTGAATTTGAACTTAAAATCCATATTCACAATTAAGTATTTGTCCTGTTTTTTTGATAATCCAGTGTGACAACTTACTTTGCCGACAGGGCAAACTGTAACAAGTGGACACTCTCTATTCAACAGTCTACAACTCCATAATGAGATTAGATATGAAGATATAATAAATACAAAATATTTGCCCAAGACTTCATTCTTTCATTTGGTATGACATTCATAACACTCTGATGTACGGTGCCTAGTAAATGTTAGACAGTGTGAAAAGTGTGACAACATACGCCGCTCTCCCCTACTGATAATTATATTAATACTAATGATAATAATTATAGGACTAATAATAACTGTACCAGCAGATGTTGTGCAGGAACAGGAGGGCAGCAGGTGACGCCTCTTATTCTGTTCACAGGTATAATGTGAGGATTAAAGTTGCAGGATCATGCAGAAAGGCCCATTACTATGTGTAGAGTAGCTTTAAACCTGATTTAATCACAGTCTTGAATCCAAATGCAAGACATTATCCTAGAAAAACATTTTACATATGCTGAGAATTTGGAATATTTGTTTTGATATGAATGCATGTCACTACAAGCAGAGAAACACAATGTCACTCCCACACAGAGGAAGTTGTGTATTATGCTGCATTTGTCCCGCCTCCTGAGTTCCTTGGGGGATGGTTCAGATTGTTTTCCTGCAACAGATCCAGACTTGCCTCACTTCTGCAGAGTCACAGGACGTAAGTTGAGCTGTTAAACTGTAACTGATTTGTACATTTACAACAGATCATTTATACATTTTTGTCTTCTTGAGAGTGTTAATAATAATAAGTTAATAATAAACTAACTTCTATCTCTTCCTCACTGTTTAGCTGTAAACCAACAGAGATGGCAGCGCTGATGGAAGACGAGGTATTTATGGCTTTCACCACCTATGCTGCTTTAGTCATTCTGAAGATGCTGCTGATGGCACCCTTGACTTCTTTTTATCGCTTTACGAGAGGGGTAGGTAACATAGTGTCTAAATCTGTTTAAACAAGAAATGTCTGTTTTACACACGTTTTCATGATTGTATGTACAGGGTAGCCTATGTGCAGGGTAGGATTATATGTACACACTACATAAGGTCCCAGGATGTGTTTAGCCTAACTTAGTATCCTAACAACTTAACATCCTAAAAGCCTGTAAGGCTTTCTTCCTGATCTTCTCTTCTCCATAAGCTCATGTTTCAACATGAAACCTGAATCTGTTTTATACTTCACCCTTTCTGCAGCTATGTGCTTGATTCATAAATGTTCTTTGCATTCCCTTTGAAAATGTATTTTAATAAACTTTTCAATCAACTTTGTGTTTGGCTGATTACTTCTCAAGGAAATGGAAGAGATACCAAAACTCACATGCAACTATAAATTAGAAGAAAATGTACTCAAGTAAAGTAGAGCTGTTAAATCTAGCAATGTGACAGTTAGTCATTCATGTAAAACATTTCAAATACATTCTTTTCACAGTGTTACCAGCCTTGTCCAAGTGAAAGTGGGATTGCTGAAGCAGGTAGATCTGAATACAGTAAATCCAGCATTTCCTGTCTCTGGTGGGGCATTTGACAAATGCACACAATCATAGACTGATGGCACACCGATCAGGAGCGATTTGGGGTTCAGTATCTTGCTCAAGGACATTTGCTCTACACTCTACCTCCTTAGCCACAGCTGTCCTGCTGTACTATCATTAGCGCCAAATTGTTTGTGAACTGGGCCTTGAGACGGTGCAGACAGTGGTTGCAAGTGACGTAATTGATTGTAATTAACAGCATCACCATGTATCGTAGGAGAATGTAGTTTCACCTGGTGTTTCCTGGAGGGAAGACAGAAGGGCCGAGCAAGTCCTAAGGATGACCAGGAGGCCAGCAGTGAAGGCAGAACCCCTCTGGTGGCTAGTGGGGAAGGCAGAACTCCTGGAGTGAAAGATCAAAAGCTGTCAACAGGGCAGCCTAAGAGGAAACCACTAATAGAGAAACTGGAATGGAGACAAATGACTGGAATGCAGGACTGGAGACCAGTAACAGGGCACCTGGACTGGAGGCTGACAACAACTGGTGGACAGGTAGTTGAGCCATTGGAGCCGGGGAAACAGAGGGCTGCTCAAGTGACAGATTCAGCTCAGCAGGATTAAATGGCTGCTGCAGCTCAGGCTCATCAGATTGCTGCAGTTCTGAAACAGCAGACAACTGCAACACTGGCTCGGGGGAATGCTGCAGGGCAGGAGCCAAAGTCATTACCAACTCAGGAGCAGGACATTTTTGCAGTTTATGAGGAATGGGAGGTTGCTCCAATTATGTGACTGGGGACTGCTGCAGTTCTGCGTGGAGAGGGAGTTACTGCAGCTCAGCAGAGACAGGGGTCAACTGGAAACGAGGAGCAGTAATCGGCCGGATCGCCGACTGGACACGAGTGACTGGTGTTGGCCGGACTGCCGGCATGGAACCAGGAATTGCCAGTGTAACCGGCTGCCCCCGAGTATGAACTGCACGGTCCAGAGTCGAACTAGCGACTCAGATACGACGTGCTGACGAGGAGGCTGAGACCCGTTACAAGTGTGTGAGGTTTACTCGCTGCACAGCCTCGCTGGCTTCCGTTACACCAGCACAGTCTCGGGGGCAATATTCAGGAGTACTGATCAGCTGAAGTCAGTGTTCATGCATTTCACTGTATGACCTATCACCTTCTATCAAAGGAATGTGTCTCTGCCTTCTCCCCCTGCGAGGGATGAAAAAAGGAGGGGTGACAGGCGGCCCAGACCAGCCACACACATGCACCCTGAGAGTCAGGCAGTGTGGCGTTTAATCTTCTAGTTAGACATTTACCCATTTCACTTCATTATCTGCTGGGAATCATGCTGAGAATAAATCTGGGTGCTGCTGGGCTTGATCATCTCTGGCAGTGTACCAAAACATGTGCCAATCAGATGGTTGATGTTAATACTGACATTTGTGTTCTCACCTGCTTCAAGGACCACAGCCTCCATCATCCCAGTACCTAAAAAGTCTGCACTGACTAGTTTGAATAATTATCACCCTGTGGCACTCCCACATTCTGATGAAGTGCTTTGAGGAACTTGTTCTCAAGCACATAAAGAACAACATCCCAATGGATGACCTGGTCTGATTCGGAGAGGCAGCATCCATCCCACTTGGGAAGGAGCAGCTCTCATTTCTAGAAATCTGGCCAAGTTTATTAGTGGACCAAATCCATGACAACCCAGAGTTGAGTCGCAGTCTAACACACTTCTCTGCCCTTCTTTTTCAGCAGTTACCCACCCAAAACCCTACGCAGAGTCGCAGTCTAACACACTTCTCTGCTCCTCCATTTCAGGAGTTACTTAGTGAAAATCCTATAGTGACGGTGTCTGTCCCCCGACCATCGAAATTATTTAAATCAAAGGTAAACAGAAGAGGAGCTGTGCATAAAAACCTCATAAAAATTAAAACCACAAGAGCAATAGTGCAAACTAATAGGACAATTAAATGTGGACACTTAAACATCAGATCTCTCTCTTCTAAAGGTGTACTAGTAAATGAACTAATATCAGATTATGATATTGATTTATTTTGTCTTAGTGAAACCTGGCTGGGTGATGGAGAATATGTTAGCCTAAATGAATCCACCCCTCCCAGTCATATTAATACTCACATTCCTCGTGGCACAGGCCGAGGAGGTGGAGTTGCAGCTATCTTCAACTCTAGCCTACTAATCAGCTCTAAACCTAAACTAAACTATAACTCATTTGAAAGCCTTGTTCTTGGTCTTTCACATCCAAGTTGGAAATCACTGCAACCAATTATTTTTGTTATAGTGTACCGAGCACCTGCTCCGTACTCTGAATTTGCAGAGTTTTGTCAATTTTAGTCCTTAAAACAGACAGTTATTATTGTAGGGGATTTTAATATTGATCCAGATGTTTTAGCCAACTATAGACCTATATCTAACCTTCCATTTCTCTTTAAGATCCTGGAGAAAGCAGTTGCTAAACAGCTGTGTGACTTTCTACATAGCAACATACATAGCACAGAGACAGCACTGGTGAAAATTACTAACGACCTCCTTATTGCATCAGACAAAGGACTTGTCTCTGTACTGGTTTTATTAGATCTTAGTGCTGCATTTGATACCATTGACCATCAAATCATATTGCAGAGACTGGAACATTTCATTGGCATTAAAGGAACCGTTCTAAGCTGGTTTAAGTCCTATTTATCAGATCGATTTCAGTTTGTACATGTTAACGATGAGTCCTCCATGCATGCAAAAGTTAGCCATGGAGTTCCTCAAGGATCTGTGCTGCGACCAATCCTGTTCACTTTATATATGCTTTCTTGAGGCAATATTATCAGGAAATATTCCATACACCTTCATTGTTATGCAGATGATACTCAATTATATCTATCGATCAAGCCAGATGAAACTAATCAGTTAGCTAAACTTCAAATGTGCCTTCAGGATGTTAAAATCTTGATGACCTGTAATTTTTTAATGTTAAACTCAGATAAAACTGAAGTTATTGTTCTGGGGCCTAAGCACCTCAGTGACGCATTATCTAAAGATATAGTTTCCCTTGATGGCATCGCCCTGGCCTCCAGCACCACTGTGAGGAATCTTGGAGTTATCTTTGATCAGGACATGTCGTTTAAGTCTCACACGCAAATTTCAAGGACCGCCTTCTTTCACCTACGTAATATTGTGAAAATCAGGAACATCCCGTCTAAAAATGATGCAGAAAAACTAGTCCATGCATTTGTTACTTCAAGTCTGGATTACTGCAATTCCTTATTATCAGTTCTGCTCGAAAAAGTCCATGTCCTTCAGCTGATCCAGAATGCTGCAGCACGTGTTCTGACAGGAACCAGGAAAAGAGATCACATTTCTCCTGTCTTAGCTTCTCTGCATTGGCTTCCAGTAAAATCCAGAATAGAATTTAAAATCATTCTTCTTACCTACAAAGCTCTTAATGGTCAGGCACTATCTTATCTTAAAGAAGAATGCAGGGTTACTTGTGGTTCCTAGAGTCTCCAAACGTAGACTAGGAGCCAGAGCGTTCAGCTATCAAGCTCCTCTCCTGTGGAACCAGGTTCCAGTTTGGGTTCAGGAGGCAGACACCATCTCCACATTTAAGAGTAGGCTTAAGACTTTCCTCAGGTGAATCCTGAACCATCTCTTAGTTATGCTATAGGCCTAGACTGCCGGGGGATTTCCTATGATGCACTGAGCTCCTCTCTCCTCTACTTTCTCTCCCTCTGTATGCAACCTCATCCCATTAATGCATGTTACTAACTCAACTTCCGGTAGTCTTGTGCTTTCTCGTCCCTCTCCTCTCTCCTCCTATCACTTCCTGCAGGTGTTTCTGGTTCTGGAGCTGTGGAGTCTGGATCTGTGGTTGCGAGTCACCTGCTGCCCCCGTGTTCCTGCTCGACACCCTCTGCTACAATTATTGTTACTAGTCCTATTGTTATTATTGTTATTATAATCATTAACATTAGGATTATTTTCATTAACACTACTATACATATCTGTACCATTTTTCATTTAGTCTATAGCAACATCACCTTTACTGTCTGTACCTCTGTGTGTATATTGTGTAGGCTGCCTCCCTCCCCTCTCTCTCCTTCCATCCCTCTCTCTCTTTCTCTCTGTTCCTATCTTGCTCTCTCTCTCTCTCCCCCTCTCTATCCTTCACCCCAACCGGTCGAGGCAGATGGCCGCCCACCCTGAGCCATGGTTCTGCTCGAGGTTTCTGCCTCTTAAAAGGAAGTTTTTCCTTGCCTCTGTCGCCTAGTGCTTGCTCTTGGTGGGAACTGTTGGGCATCTGTAAATAACATCATAGAGTACGGTCTAGACCTGCTCTTTTATGAAAAGCGCTGTGAGATAACTGTTGTTGTGATTTGGCGCTATATAAATAAAATTTAATTTAATTTAATTAACATAAGGTGCAAACATAATTTCTCCCATGAAACTGAAGTAACACTCTGCAAATAGATCTTTAAATATACGATGAAAGGGATGACCACAGCCTTGAGAGGATTGTCAAGCAAAGCTGATTGAAGAATATGGGGGAGCTTCACAAGGAGTGGACTGAGGCTGGAGTCAGTGCCATGACCACAGACATGTCCAGGAAATGAGCTACAAATGTTGCATTACTAGTGTCAACTCCTGAACCAGAGATAACGTCTGAAGCATCTTACCTGGACTAAGGAGAAAAATAACTGGACGGTTACTCAGTGGTCCAAAGTCCTCTTTCCTGATGAAAGTAAATTTTGCATTTCATTTGGATATCAAGGTCCCAAAGGCATACATATTTAGGCAAATATAGAATGACCTTGTATGGGAGACAGCGTAGACTTTATGGGATAGCAAAGAGATAAAGAGAAGCAATCTCCAGCTTTGGTTCAGTGCTACACTGTGTTTGCACAGTGTTGCTGTGACCAGTCTCCTCGGCTGGGCTTGAATAAAAACCTTCTTCTTCAACAAGAGATGACTCACTCACAAGAATTTCCATCACAATGGTTTTTGGTTTGAGTGTTCGAAAGTATCGTTCACCTCCCTCTCCTGCAGCTTTACTCCTCAGGTACCTATGCCAGGATCCTGTTTGTGGATTCAGCTCTGCTTTTAACACCATCATTCCGGCTCTGTTGCAGGACAAGGTCTTCCATCTGAGCGCGCCTGACTCCACCTGCAGGTGGATTACAGACTTCCAGTCTGACAGGAGGCAGCACGTGAAGTTGTGAAAACCTGTCTGACTCCAGGACCTTCAGCACCAATTCCCCTTCAGGCTGCGTTCTTTCCCCCCTGCTGCTCTCCCTGTACACCAACAGCTTCACCTCCAGTCACCAGTCCGTCAAGCTCCTGAAATTTGTGAATGACACCACCCTCACTGGGCTCATCTCTGTTCGTGATGAGTCCACCTACAAGGGGGGAGATTGATCATCTGGTGATCTGGTAGTAATGACTTTGAGCCTATATTTGTTGTAATTTTTAGAACAGAGATGAACAAACCATTAAGTGCATTTTTACTGACATTATTGAATTAATAATTCACATCTGAATGTTCAACATTCAAAGTAGTTACTCATGTTTTTTCTAATTTATTTCATATTATTTGTTAATTTCACAATATTTCATGAATTGTATATTAAGCTTAAGTTGCAGCAAATAGCATGCATTACAATTAACAAAAACTTGAATTCTACACACTAAGCAAATATAAATCATAATGATACTACACATATTGTTCTTATTTGTCTACTTTTCAGGATAAAGCCATCGTAGAAATTGTGTCAATAGAGAGGCTTTGTCCTATGACATCAGAGTTACAACTGCAAAAGAAATGAAAATTACATTTCCTCTTGTAGGCAATTACAATTTTAACCAAATAAGTTTATAAACCAAATACACACCAAAAAGATATAATTTCTTAACAAAAATAATTCTAATTTCACTAAGAACCACAACAGCAAAAAGATCAAACGAATAAGTATGAATTTTATTTTCACTTTCAACATAAAAAGGCTTCACAACATACAGAAACCTTCCGGTTTTTATCCCGTTTGAGTGCCCAGATATTTTTTATTTAACTTAAAGCAACCATAATCAAATTCATGTATTGCTACAGGATCTTTTAAAAAGTAGGTTAGTGTTATTAACGTGATCATAACTATATTTTCTATTTTCTTTAACTAGCTGAGCTTCAATTTCTCACTGCAGTGTGGAAACGGTGTAGTTCACTCCAGAAAGTTTTCAGTTTCTCACAGCCGTCACACAGTTTCCTCTTCTCCTGAAATTAGCTTGAGATATGTGTCATTTCCATGACAACTCATGATTGACAGGTCTCTCTTTTACCCAGCTCTAGAAGTGTGAGATTTGGGGATTTTGAACAAAATACATTTTCTTTGTCATCACATTACAGCCATTACACGCTCAAAACACTTGTAGAAGCTTGTACCATAAATCTTCCATTACTTGTAGGTGTTACTAGAAATTATAATTAAACAAATCTTACTTCTTGTCTTGTCCTGTTATCAGTATTATGTCTCATTATAAAAGACAGTATTGTTTAAGATTCATACTGGTATTTTTATTATTATACTATACTGGCTTTGATTTTAGAAATTAGGAAACACATCTGCAGTATCATTTATTTAATGCCCTGTCGTCTGTAATAGATTTGGATGCCTTGCTGTATTGTTAACAGCCTCATGTTTTCATTAAGCCTAAATCCCCACATTTGATTTAGACTTTTTAATTATAGCAGACTAAAAATCTATGTATGAGGTCTATTTTATCTGTATTTTTTATATAATATTATAATACATATTTTGGTTCATTATTCATTTCCTTTATTGACTGAAACACAGATAAAAATGAATCATATTTTGATTACCCCAGCAGCTGATGTCAGACTGAATAATGTGTAATAATGTGCTGCCAACTGATAAAACAAACACAAAGAATGAAGCCATGTGAGAAGAAGCTCAAATATGGGAGATATGAAAGAGCTGTTGCAGAAATTCACTGTTTATGTTTTGCAATATACATGTGTTAATTACTGCACACAATTGTATTTTGCATATATTCAACCCAACATTCGGAGGTGTAGGAATATTCAAAATGTATTCCTGTTCTGTTTGTGGTAGATACAGAACAGAAAACACCCGACTGTGATGCTTTGGAAGCGTGTCTGTCTTCCACTAGAGGGAGGCATTTTAAAAGTCAATAGAGTTGCTCCTCATTAGGAGTTATTTATGCACCAGGTGCAGCTGATAAAAGTGCTTCAGTTCAAGCAATTAACTTTATTAGCTTTGCTGAAAACATTCCCCTGCATATCCTACAATGCAGCTTTTATTTTGAATCCAACTAAGCACAAACACTTGGCTAGATGTAACATATTTTTATGCAGAGACTTTGTGCTGAACTAAACGCATGGAAAAACAGCAACTTAAGTATAATTTAACCCAAAAATCACATTACCATTACTGTTTACTGCTAGGAAATAGTGTACTGACTTCTTTAGATGTGTCAGCTGCTGACATGATGAATGTGTCATGCTGCACAGGAAGGTTACTGGCTCCAACACAGAGCAGTGAAACCCATGGGTGGGCATGGTAAATAGCAGAGTGAAATTACCATGAAGGCTGCTTTGGGCGGTTGCTCGTCTGCATTGTGTCCTGTCCCTGTATAAGTAGAAGGGTTTATAGGAACTCATTTGTTTGGGACCCTTGGCCCTCCAGGGTCTCTCATTCCTCAGACAAACCAGACATTTCACAGCTCGGGTGGAGGGGGAGGAACACCCCGACCACCTTCTATAACTAACAACCTCAGACACACCCAGGACGCCCAACTCATACTGCATGCAGTATGCTGGACTGGACAACCTCTCCAGTGAATTACACTATGCTCATTTGCATTAGCACAATATGTTTTAGCAATTCTACTTGGAATGTGTTGTTCTAAAAAAAAGTCAGAATATAAATATTGAATGTATCTGCAAAATGTTTGCTGCACACACTCTTTAGTTTGATACTATATATGTTCTTTGGAGCAACTAAAGTATGATTATGTATTGGCTATGGTTAGACAACTAAACCACTTGATTAAAATTAGGAAAAGATGAAAGTTAAAGGTCCAGTGTGTAAGTTTTAGTGGAATCTTGAGGTGAGGCTCACGGTGCAGTCACATGCTCCTCGGATGGTCCCATTTCCCGAGTTGAGAAGTCGTTCTTCCGACTACAGTGTGTGTTCATGTGCTCTTAAGTTGTAATGTGTAATCAAGATGGACGGATTAGCATTAGCATTATCAGAGCATATAAAACAGGCAGACATCTAGTTCACTCTACATGGACAGCAAACCAACCGTTGTAACCATATTACAAATTACATGTTTGTAAAATGTGTTTATGCAAAATGTGATTTTGCACAAATCAAAGGTCATAATATTTCTGCATGTCCCATGTACACTTTGTTTCTCTTTTTGCAGTAAAGATTTAAAGAGGAAAAAAAAGATTCTAATGATTCCGATACAACATGAATGCACCGCTTACTCCTCCCTTTCCAAGCGCAGAGGAGAAGCTATAGTGGGCGACACTCTCCTGTACTAAATAATACATGTGGTCCTCCATTTGTCCAAATTTCTCTTTTATTACTTCTAATAAACCAGACCACCACTACTACTATTACCACTAACATTACTTGTTGTTTTTCTTCTTTCTCTAACAAAACACGCTCATCCGTTTGGCGACATCCATGTAAGGGGACCCATGATTATGTGGATAGAAATTGCTCATTCTAAGATAATAAAAACATAACGGATCATTATGTAAGGTCTTTATAGACATAGGTATGTATATTATACTACATTTATGTCAATAGACCGTCCTAAATATTACACACTGGACCTTTAAGTGAAATGACATTCATTCTAATGTGCAGGAGACATGAATCCAGGATGACAGTTTTGAAAGTAATCCCTTAAGGGAAACTAGGTTACCATAAGAGTTCATGTGACTTACTATTTAACTAGCTGCTCATGTCCACCAGCACCAACCACCTGCACAGCGGGCCTACAGACTGCCCCAAAACATAGAACTGCACAACAAGTTTGCCTACAAGTGTGTGTCATGTTGGATTGAAGAAGACATGAAACTAGTGATTGAGACCATAACCTCATTAGGAAAGTGTTTACTGAGGTAATTATTCAGCTGAGAAGTATTATTATTATTATTATTTCTAATGGAACCAGACTTCTTTTTGCAACCAGAAGAGTTGCCTCCTGCTGGCCGTTCAAAAGAATGCAGGTTTAAGGGACTTCAGCATTGGTTTCGCGTCTGAGACCAGAAGCTTCCTGCTTGGACTAACACTCAAAAATACTTTGAAATTTTGAGAATGCAGGTTTAAGGGACTTCAGCGTTGGTTTCGCGTCTGAGACCAGAAGCTTCCTGCTTGGACTAACACTCAAAAATACTTTGAAATTTTGAGGGTAAATTAGTCTTTGTCATCTTCCCAGTCCAGAGGTTTGACAGACTGAAAACACAGTAAAGATTACTAGACAGTATGCAGTGTCCACTAACAAGGACAGAGATGATTTTATTTAACATCGTCCTGAATTTTGGTGAAACACTTTTAGGGCAGGCTAAAACAGTTTGGTTAGGGTTAGGTTTGAGTGGCCTTTTTTGAAAATAAAAACACATCTGAGCCCCTCTGACTTCAAAACATTTACATTCCATCATCATGTTTTCCATGTCCCATGACAGTCTTTTTCTAACAGGTCTCCTCCTCTTCATTAATTCCTGCTGGGTAAAGTGATTTCTCTCTCTCACACACACACACACACACACACACATTTACAGCACAGTAAAGGTTGTAGTATACAGAAGTAGTATTTGCATTTTAAGAAATCTTACTCATTTAAAAAAGTGCCATGAGACCAGGCTGGTGGATGCACACACGCACCTACACACCTAACCACTCTAACCCTACCCCAAACCCACTGGTCTAACCCGAACCTTAACCAATGGCTCAAAATTAATTTACCCAAATGGTGACAGGCTTTTGTCCCCAGTTGACCACCCCCAATCAACATGTCTTTAGTCTTAAATGTATCCCCGAAGGCAGCATAAGTCAGACCCACGTAGACACAAGCAGACACACACAAAATCCAGGTTGACCCTTCTAGTCAGCTGACTCCTCGTCATATGTTTCAATCTGTGGCTGAGCGAGGCGAGGGTCAGCAGATTGCTTATGCTGATCCCAGTGATTGGAGTGCAGGTAATCACCATAAGCAATTTAAATGTTATTGATTTAACTTCCTGCATGCTGTAATTGAACACTTTGGCCAAGCACCAAACTTTACTCCCCTCCCTCATAATTTTCTTTTTCATTCCATTCCTGAGGTTTTTCTTATTCCCTTTCACAGCATTTCTAAGCTCAGTCTTATTATTTCAGGGTCTTTCTCCTCATTCTGTTCTTCCTCTGCTCATATCTTTCTCCATGTAAAACTGTAGGCTTCTCTGTCAGTCTGTATCCTCAGGCCAAGGGAAGTGGTGGACGCACCAATTGCTAATCAATAGGCATTCTGTCATGGTAACAATGGAAATGTTCAGTTAACAACCAGCAGTGGATACTGTACAGTCTCACCATCATTACTTTTCCAGTGTGTGTGTGTGTGTGTGTGTGTGTGTGTGTGTGTGTGTGTGTGTGTGTGTGTGTGTGTGTCTTAGAGGGGGATGGTGAGAGGGGAGGTGGCACACAACAGCGGGGGGTAGTAATCATTTTCTGATAATTCTACTCTTCAATAGACCACCATTACTAATCACCAAACTTAACACAAAAGCCCAATTTCTTACTTAATTACAATTTTGGTGTTTTTAGATAACAAGGACAGTGTGATTGTAAATTACAGAGTGGGAATGACAAAAAAGACAATTCTTTCATTAAAATATTCCCAAATCTGTTTAATATCTTCTTCATTATACTGAGCCATAATGGAGGACTAGATTCAGCACTCAGATCAATTAATAAATGGAGAAAACTCCACCTGGGAGACACAATCATGCATTCTCCATTTTTCATCACGCTCTGCCATTCCTCCCGAGGGATCACAATTTCTTGTTTTAATATTTTAGTGTTCTAACTTAAGCTTCACAATTCTCTCCAGGTAGCACACTAGATCATCTTGACATTTCAAAGTACTGAAACCTTTGGAATAAAGTGTTTTTTATTAAATTCTATTAACATAATTTATGTGTGCTTGTCAGACACCCCACCTCAGTGGCAGCTGAGTTGGGGTTGTGGAGAAACTGAACCGCCATATTTCATCCTCTGGTCCTCTCAGAAGGAAGACTGGGCTGCTAAGACACATGTGACACAGCGGTGATGATTAGTGCAGGAGACAAACTGCCCAGCACTCAGTGTCATCATTCACTTCCTGCTTCACCATGGCATAAACCACAGGGAGGGTTTGAAGAGGATTAATACGCATTACTTAATTTAGCTAGCACTTTGTCTTTATATGTTTTCCCGCTTGTCTGATTATCTGTTCCATCGTAACTGGTTCCCACTGCGTCTTGTTCTCTACCTCTCTTGTGTGTATATATTGTAGGTGTGTACCCCTGTCATTTATCTGATTGTCTTTGTCTCCTGTGAAGCATCCCTGGCCTTCCCAGCTGTGTTCGTCTATTACATGACTTATCTTCTTTTGCTGTTGGGTTATTTGGACTGTGGATTACTGCCTGAACCTGTCTTGGATGTTTTGCCCAATGGATTGCCTGCCTCACCACTGGTGTAAGTTAGGGTGACCATTTTTAGATTTTTATAAAAGAGGGCAGTTGGGGCAGGAGGGAGACTGACACCAGCGGTGGGTGGAAGGCTAGGCTGGGGGGTGATTCAAGTAATTGGTGGCACCACAGTAATGTGAATAGGTGGGGGCAAGTATTTTATTAAACTTTAATAAGGCCTACATGTGGGGTTCTAGATTGATAACACCTTTATTTGACACTGACACATACGTATCAGCTTTGCAGGTCATGCATTCAGCATCCGTACACTGCAGAGGCACTATCCTTCTTGCTTCTTGCTTTCTTACAGTGCAGACACTTTGCTGCTTTCTTTTGCCTCTGCTTGCATTGTTTTGCTGAAACTCTATTTTTTCAGCTAGAAATTATGAGCAGCGGCTCTTGGATACTTTTAAATCACTTGGAATGTCAGTTATTCAGATAAAGTAGGCCAATGCCATATTTTAAACACTTTTATGGTCTCAGTGCTATGCGATGTGCAGTCTATCAATAGCACTAGCCTGTACTGCAGTGATTGGAGTTGTAGCTAATGCTAATTAGCAACAAGATGCCACCCTTCTCCATGGACGACTTCCACAAACTTCTACAGAAAATTGCAGTGCTGGAAACCAAGATCCACAGGTTAGAAGTGAATGTGAAAGTAAATGGACTATGTGGGAATGACACTACTTTACCATGGAACCAAAACAGTGGACAAGAGCATGCTAACACACAACTAATTAGAACTGACAAGACTACAAAGAAGCAGGAGGCCTGTGTACTGGGTAATAAATCTGAAAGTGGGAGGCCTCCCTGGAACGCTCTTGGTGCAAAGCTTAAGAGTAAATAATTTCCCTGGGAAATGGGAGGACGAGACAGGCGGAACCCAGTGCCCTGAGATTTGTGATGCGACTGGCTGTCCTGCATTATCATCCAGGCAGAGCGCCTCTTCAACCCCTGTTCTTAATCGGACACAGCTGTGGACAGCTGCGAAAAGGAGAGTTAGCAACAGACCTCCCCAACAACCGAGTGTGCTACAGGAGAACAGATTTTCACCACTATTGCAGTAATCCATGCAGGATCACCATCTGATGGCCTGGATAACATTCCATCCTCACACAGAAGGTTAAGGACCGAGAGTACATCAGAAAGTGAAACGCTGCAGGGAAATGTCTGAGGTCATCCAGGTCATAGTTATCCAAAGAAGGTTAAAGTGGACGTTAGGACTAACAACCATAACGACTGTCGTTACAACAGCCAGGAACACTAACGAACCAGCGGTAACGACGATCCTGGCAAACGACTCCACTGAGGTTAAATAGCTTAGTTTCCCTAAGGGTCAGTCAGAACTGAAGAAGTCCTTTGGATGAGGGACGAAACGTCTTCTAGTATCTTCAATCAAGTCCAGTTGCCTTTGACTTTAACCTTCTTTGGCTGCAGGGAAAGCTAGCGACTGGGCCTCAAACTCTGATTGTGGGTGACTCTGCTGTATGAAGCATGTGCAGTAAGAACACCAAAAAACTCTGCTTTCCAAAGGAAACGGTGTCTGACTTGGCAGAAAGAATCCTGCATATCGTGGCTGAACATCCTACTGTGAAAAAAATCATACTGCACATAGGGACAAATAATACTGTGAAGCAACAGTCTGAGTCCAAGTGTTGAAAGAGGACTTTAACAATCTGTTGAACACGCTCTATGAATGCTGAGTTGTTTATCAGTGGCCCTCTACCACCAATTCAAAGAGGAGCTGAGAGAATCAGCAGATTGCTGGCATTGAACACGTGGCTCTCAACGGCATGTACTGTCCATTCATTGCATTTCATTGAAAACTTTTTCTGGGACCGCAGACATCTTTTTAAGGCAGATGGACTTCGCCTTAACAAGTCAGGAGTAAAATTGTTCAGCTCCAACTTTACTTTCTGTGTCACTCATCTGTTCCCTCTGCCAAAGACAAGAGGAATCAAAACAAGAAGACATAACACAACACGCCAGAAAACTTGAGGGAGAGCCACCTCAGCCCGTGCCGGAGAGCTCTGATCACGGGTGACATCAGAGCCAAGAAGAAGAGTCTCCACCCCCTTACTGAAAACAGAGTGAGGATTCACTCATCATTCATTCATCACCTACACAAAGGCGTAAAATCAAGAAACCATTTTGTTTTGGGCTGATCTGAAGCAGCTGGTTACCTGAACGTTCTAAGAAAATACCTGAATATGTTTATCAAGGTTTTTTTCTCGAGTCTACGGCCACGGTGCGAACTACGGGGACCCAAGGGGACCTTTACTCCTCTTAATAAGACATGAGCTCCCCCGAAAACATGATTTGTAATATTTTGGGTAGTCTCTAAAAAAAAAAAAAAAAATCTATAATATGCTATTTTTGCCATTCATTTCTATTTTTCTGTAGCCTATCATGCATAAATCAGTAGTGTCAGGCTTCATCCAGCCAGATGGATCACCAACCGTCTGCAGCGCACCATGTTTTCTGTGTACCACTGGATGCAACTATCAATATAATACTGATAAAATCTTAAAAACTGGGAGGATTCTCAGGAAAGCGTTCCTGTTCCAGTTGCTAGTGAGTTACAAACTGAACATTGAACCAATAGCAGCCTCCAGTACTGCAGTTATATAATATTGTCCTATTTTTCTAATTAAAAACCCACTTAAGCTGACGTTCATGCTCATCTTAATTACATTTAATCAGGCACCGCCATCGCCCAAGTGTATTTGCTGCAGGTTTATCAAGTGTAACACACAAAGCAACACAAATTGGACTCAATATCAAATGGTTTGAAAACAGAAAAACAAAATGTTTTTTTGTTTTCTTTTGGAAGGAAATAATCAAAGAACGAACCATACACGGATTATGTAGTTATTGTAGGTGATTTTAACATCCATGTTGACAACCCCCAGGACAGTGGGACTGAAGAACTGTGTTGTGTTCTTGATAATTATGGACTGACTCAGCTTATGAGAGAACCCACACACAATAAGTAGCACACGTTGGACTTAGTCATCTCCAAGGGTCTGAACATTTCCAAGGTTGTGGTGACTGATGTTGCTCTCTCTGATCATTCCTGTGTTTTCTTTGAGAGTGCTCTCTCCGTGCACATATGTTCAAACAGAGGTAATCACAAAAAAGTATTTCACTTAAAACACTAGTGGCGGCCTTGTTTGCTACTGTCGACAGGCTAACTAACCCTCCTGTGTCTGTAGCCTCTGAACTTCTATCCACCAATGAATTTGCCTCCTTCACAGACAAAATTCAAACAAATAGCAAGCAATCAGTGCCTTCTTGTCAGGTACAGGATATATATTGTCCCTGTGTCCACTTAAAAACAATTCAAATAGCATGAGAAAATTTGATTCTATTAACCATAAAAACCTGGATGACATAATACAACATCTGAATCCTCCTCCTGCACTTGATATTCTGCCAACAGGTTTATTCAACATGTTTCTGATTGCATGGCCTTAGATCTTCTACAAATTGTCAACATGTCTCTCCTCTCAAGTTTCTTCCCAGAGGCCCTGAAAACATCATTAAGCCACTCTTAAAAAAGAGCAATCTAGACATGTCACTAATGAGCAATTATAGGCCCATATCAAATCTCACGTTTTTAGGTAAAATCATTGAAAAAGCAAAAAGTTTTTCGTCAGCTTAGTGCTTTCTTGGTGTAACTGGCAGGTTAAGTGTCACCTGTGACCTAAGTCACCACTTTAGCCACCTGGAAATAAATCCCCGTCAGGTCAGCTCCGAGCTTCCTCTTTCCGCTTTTGCTGCTGCGTGGTGTGGTTGTGTATCGCTGCTCTGTCATTCGAGACGGACGGTCTGTAAGATCCGTGCGGTGTCTGCAAGGTCTCTGGGAAAGACGGCCCGTGAAGCATGTAAATGTTTGCAGAGTTTCAGAATGTGAACCACAAAGGTACTCTTGTGTACAGCTAGTCGTATAAGGACAAACACTAACCACTGTTTTTTTGTATTCATGCAGCACAGATTGCCACTGCTGCTTTGCCTAATCTGAGTTATTAACACATTATTATTTTAAACTTATTTTTTAATTGAATCCTTGTCTTTTTTTTATTGTTACGACCTATTTTATAGTGTGTAAGGAGATTTTATCACTTTGAATATTGCGTTTCGTTTTAGTGATTTTTAATTTGGCTTTGATTTCAGTAAGAACATTTTAACCAAGGAGATCTCATGATAGTGGCTCGGGTTATTTTGGTCCAGAGGTGGTGACGTATAATAGATGGCTTCCAAAGAAGGTTAAAGTAAACTGCAGAGTCTTGACCTGAGGAGTTGTCCCTTCTGTGTTGAGCCATGCGTTTGTGTAGTGGTTGTGGGAGACTAAACACAGGGAAGGGAGGAAGAAAAGAACACAAGGTAGGGGGGAGATACTGCAGAACCACAACAGTACCCTCCCCTCAACGGGAGCCTCCTGGCAACTCAGACTTATCGGGGTGCGCCAGATGAAACTCAGAGATGAGTTGGGGATCCATGATGAAAGACCGGGGAATCCAGGTCCTTTCTTCTGGGCCTTGTAATAATAATAATAATAATAATCCTTATTTGTAGAGCACTTTTCAAAAACAAGTTAAAGTGCTTTAACAAGTGTAAAGACAATAAGACAAAACAATACATGAAAAAAGCAAGAAAACATTGCAAAGACTAAAATACACATTTAAGATAAATATAAAATAAGTAAAATAGAATAAAATAAAAGGGATAAAATAAAGTCAAATAAAATCGGGAAAGGCTCTCCTATAAAAGTATGTTTTAAGAAGGGACTTAAAAGAGTTCACTGACTCAGCCGACCTGATTTCCTCGGGCAGGGTGTTCCAGAGCCTCGGGGCCCTGACAGCAAACGCTCTGTCCCCTTTAGTTTTCAGTTGAGACTCTGGAACAGACAACGGACCTCTGCCTGAGGATCTCAAGGTACGTGCTGGTGTGTAAGGGACTAAAAGGTCAGAAATATAACAAGGCGAGAGGCCATGAAGAGCTTTAAAAGTGGTCAATTCTAAAACATACTGGGAGCCAGTGTAATGAAGCTAAAACAGGGGTAATGTGATCATATTTCTTTGTTCTGGTTAAAAGCCTGGCAGCTGAGTTCTGGACAGTCTGGAGTTGAGCAGTAGATCTTTGGGTTAAACAAGTGAAAAGGCTGTTGCAATAATCCAGGCGTGATGAGATGAAGGTGTGTAAAATGGTCTTGGTGTCCTTAAAAGTTAACATAGATTGAATTTTTGCTATATTTCTAAGTTGATAAAAACATGATTGAACAAGCTTTGTGGTGTGCTGCTCAAAATTTAAATTACTATCAAACCAGACACCAAGGTTCTTTGCAACAGGCTTAATGTTAAAGCACCTCAGAAGAAAAACCTTCTGGATATTCCCTCTGTCACATCACAGAATACCAACAGCAACTTACGTAGTACGGGGACGTACTGCTGATGTATTGCGGTAAGCGTGTCGACTCATTTCCGTTTCCGATGCTTGTGTGTTGGTACCGTGTTGTGCTGCTCTCGCTAAATACCAGTTACATTTGTTTGATTACAGCGGCCAACTGTTCGCTAAACACTTATTCTTTACAGTAATTTCGCCTAAGCACTCACAGTTCTTTCCATCTTTTAGTGACTGCTGTTCAATCTCATAGTTGTTCTAAAGTTTTGGTAGCTGACGCTACAGTACTTTAGCTTAGCCGTTAGCGACTTTAGCTTAGCAGCTAGCGATGGCTTCTCCTTCTCCCTCTCTCTCTCCTACTTTCTCCTGCTCGGTGTGTCAGATGTTCAGTTACTCCTCTGCCTCCTTTAGCGGTAATGGTACGTGTAATAAGTGTAGTATATTTGTAGACATGGAGGCGAGGCTCAGTGATTTAGAAGTCCGGCTCCGCACCTTGGTAGATCAGTCTTTAGCTACTGTAGCTAGCCATTCCCCGGTCGTCGGTGCGGAACGGCCTGAGTTAGCCTCTGGTAGCCCTCCCCCGGCATCTCCTGTGCAGCCAGGAAAGGGGGGGGGGCTGGGTGACTGTCCGAAGGAGGAATAGTTGTAAGCATTCAAAGTCCACGGGGCACCATCAACCTGTTCACGTTTCTAACAGATTTTCCCCACTCAGTGACACACCTGCTGAGAAACCAACTCTGATCATTGGCAGCTCCATTTTGAGAAACGTGAAGTTAGCGAAGCCAGCGGCCATAGTTAAGTGCATCCCTGGGGCCAGAGCGGGCGACATTGAGTCTTATTTGAAACTGCTGGCTAAGGATAAACGTAAATACAGCAAGATTGTTATTCACGTCGGCGGTAATGACTCCCGGTTACACCACTCGGAGGTCACTAAGATTAATGTTGAGTCGGTGTGTACATATGCAAAAACAATGTCGGACACCGTAGTTTTCTCTGGACCCCTGCCAAATCTGACCAGTGATGACATGTATAGCCGCATGTCGTCATTCCGCCGCTGGTTGTCGAGGTGGTGTCCAGCAAACGATGTGGGCTTTGTTGATCATTGGCAGACTTTCTGGGGAAGACCTGGTCTGATTCGGAGAGACGGCATCCATCCCACTTGGGAAGGAGCAGCTCTCATTTCTAGAAATCTGGCCAAGTTTATTAGTGGACCAAATCCATGACAACCCAGAGTTGAGACCAGGAGGCAGAGTCGCAGTCTAACACACTTCTCTGCCCTTCTTTTTCAGCAGTTACCCACCCAAAACCCTATGCAGAGTCGCAGTCTAACACACTTCTCTGCTCCTCCATTTCAGGAGTTACTTAGTGAAAATCCTATAGTGACGGTGTCTGCCCCCGACCATTGAAATTATTTAAAAAGGTAAACAGAAGAGGAGCTGTGCATAAAAACCTCATAAAAATTAAAACCACAAGAGCAATAGTGCAAACGAATAGGAGAGTTAAATGTGGACTCTTAAACATCAGATCTCTCTCTTCTAAAGGTGTACTAGTAAATGAACTAATATCAGATTATGATATTGATTTATTTTGTCTTAGTGAAACCTGGCTGGGTGATGGAGAATATGTTAGCCTAAATGAATCCACCCCTCCCAGTCATATTAATACTCACATTCCTCGTGGCACAGGCCGAGGAGGTGGAGTTGCAGCTATTTTCGACTCTAGCCTATTAATCAGCTCTAAACCTAAACTGAACTATAACTCATTTGAAAGTCTTGTTCTTAGTCTTTCACACCCAAAATCACTGGAACCAATTCTCTTTGTTATAGTGTACCGAGCACCTGGCCCGTATTCTGAATTCTTATCTGAATTTGCAGAGTTTTTGTCAACTTTAGTCCTTAAAACGGACAAAGTTATTATTGTAGGGGATTTTAATATTCATGTGGACGTTGAGAATGACAGCTTTAGTACTGCGTTTATCTCTCTGGTAGATTCCATTGGCTTCTCTCAGAGTGTTCATGAACCGACTCACTGTTTTAACCACACCCTCGACCTTGTCTTGGTATATGGTATTGAAATTGAACATTTAGTGGTGTTCCCACAGAATCCCTCTTTATCCGACTACTGTTGATAACTTTTGAGTTTGTATTGCTGAACTACACGCCATTGGGCAAAAATTTCTATACAAGATGTCTGTCTGATAGTGCTGTAGCTAAATTTAAGGATGTGATGTGAATACATTATCTAGTCACAAAGTAACGGAGGACTCCTATGCTAATTTCAGTCCCTCCCAAATCGATCATCGTGTTAATAGTGCTGCAGGCTCGCTGCGAATGACACTCGACTCTGTAGCCCCTCTAAAAAAGAAAATACTAAAACAAAGACTGTTAGCTCCATGGTATAATACTGAAACTCGCAAATTAAAGCAAATATCGCGGAAACTTGAGAGGAATTGGCGTTCCACCAAAGTGGAAAATTCTCGTTTAATTTGGCAAGATAGTCTTAAAATTTATAGGAAGGCCCTCCGTAATGCTAGAGCAGCGTACTACTCGTCATTAATAGAGGAAAATAGGAACAACCCCAAGTTTCTTTTCAGCACTGTAGCCAGGCTGACGGAGAGTCACAGCTCTATTGAGCCAAGTATTCCCATAGCTCTCAGTAGTTACGACTTCATGAGCTTCTTTAACGATAAAATTCTAGCTATTAGAGACAAAATTCACCAAGACCTGCCCTCAACTGGCACCGACTTATCTCTTAACTCAGGAACCTTAGAAACAGCTGTAGAACCAGATATATGTTTAGACTGTTTTGCTTCCCTCAATCTTTACCAACTAACTTCAATAATTTCTTCATCTAAACCATCAACCTGCCTCTTAGACCCCATCCCGACTAGGTTGCTTAAAGATGTTTTACCCTTAGTCAGCACCTCTATACTAGATATGATCAATCTATCTCTATCAACAGGCTATGTACCTCAGTACTTGATGTTTTAGCCAACTATAGACCTATATCTAACCTTCCATTTCTCTCTAAGGTTCTGGAGAAATCAGTTGCTAAACAGCTGTGTGACTTTCTCCAGAGCAATAGTTTATTTGAGGATTTTCAGTCAGGATTTAGAGCTCATCATAGCACAGAGACAGCACTGGTGAAAATTACTAACGACCTCCTTATTGCATCAGACAAAGGACTTGTCTCTGTACTGGTTTTATTAGATCTTAGTGCTGCATTTGATACCATTGACCATCAGATCCTATTGCAGAGACTGGAATATTTCATTGGCATTAAAGGAACCGCTCTAAGCTGGTTTAAGTCCTATTTATCAGATCGATTTCAGTTTGTACATGTTAATGATGAGTCCTCCATGCATGCCAAAGTTAGTCATGGAGTTCCTCAAGGATCTGTCCTCGGACCAATCCTCTTCACTTTATATATGCTTCCCTTAGGCAATATTATCAGGAAACATTCCATAAGCTTTCATTGTTATGCAGATAATACTCAGTTATATCTATCGATCAAGCCAGATGAAACTCATCAGTTAGCTAAACTTCAAATGTGCCTTCAGGATGTTAAAACCTGGATGACCTGTAATTTTCTAATGTTAAACTCAGATAAAACTGAAGTTATTGCTCTGGGGCCTAAGCACCTCCGTGACGCATTATCTAAAGATATAGTTTCCCTGGATGGCATCGCCCTGGCCTCCAGCACCACTGTGAGGAATCTTGGAGTTATCTTTGATCAGGACATGTCGTTTAAGTCTCACATTAAGCAAATTTCAAGGACCGCCTTTTTCCACCTACGTAATATTGCGAAAATCAGGAACATCCCATCTAAAAATGATGCAGAAAAACTAGCCCATGCATTTGTTACTTCTAGGCTGGATTACTGCAATTCCTTATTATCAGGCTGCTCAAAAAAGTCCGTTAAGACTCTTCAGCTGATCCAGAATGCTGCAGCACGTGTTCTGACAGGAACCAGGAAAAGAGATCACATTTCTCCTGTTTTAGCTTCTTTGCATTGGCTTCCAGTAAAATCCAGAATAGAATTTAAAATCATTCTTCTTACCTACAAAGCTCTTAATGGTCAGGCACCATCTTATCTTAAAGAGCTCATAGTACCTTACTACCCCACCAGAGCACTGCGCTCCCAGAATGCAGGGTTACTTGTGGTTCCTAGAGTCTCCAAAAGTAGACTTGGAGCCAGAGCGTTCAGCTATCAAGCTCATCTACTGTGGAACCAGGTTCCAGTTTGGGTTCAGGAGGCAGACACCATCTCCACATTTAAGAGTAGGCTTAAGACTTTCCTCTTTGATAAAGCTTATAGTTAGGGCTGGCTCAGGTAGTCCTGAACCATCCCTTAGTTATGCTGCTATAGGCCTAGACTGCCAGGGGATTTCCTAGGATGCACTGAGCTCCTCTCTCCTCTACTTTCTCTCCCTCTGTATGCAACCTCATCCCATTATTGCATGTTACTAACACAACTTCTCCCCTTTCTGGTAGTCTTGTGCTTTCTCGTCCCTCTCCTCTCTCCTCCTATCACTTCCTGCAGGTTTTCTGGCTCTGGAGCTGTGGAGTCTGGATCTGTGGCTGCGGGTCACCTGCTGCCCCTGTGTTCCTGCTCGACACCCTCTGCTACAATTATGGTTACTAGTCCTATTGTTATTATTGTTATTATAATCATTAACATTACAATTATTATCATTAACACTACTATAAATATCTGTACCATTTTTCATTTAGTCTATAGCAACATCACCTTTACTGTCTGTACCTCTGTGTGTATATTGTGTAGGCTGCCTCCTCTCTCTCTCTCTCTCTCCCCAACCGGTCGAGGCATCTCTCTCTCTCTCTCTCTCTCTCTCTCACCCCAACCGGTCGAGGCAGATGGCCGCCCACCCTGAGCCATGGTTCTGCTCGAGGTTTCTGCCTCTTAAAAGGAAGTTTTTCCTTGCCTCTGTCGCCTAGTGCTTGCTCTTGGTGGGAACTGTTGGGCTTCTGTAAATAGCATCATAGAGTACGGTCTAGACCTGCTCTTTTATGAAAAGCACTGTGAGATAACTGTTTTTGTGATTTGGCGCTATATAAAGAAAATTGAATTGAATGTGATTTACTAGGGAACCAGCAGATGGCAGTATTTGATTTACCATCTGCTGGGACCCAATGACCAGGATTTCTGTTTTGTCTGAGTTCAGCTGGAGGAAATAATTTGACATCCATTTTTTAACTTCACAAAGGCAGTTGTTAAGTGAACTCAGCATTCCGGGATCTGTGGATCTGACGGGCAAGTATATTTGTGTGTCATCAGCATAAATATGATAAGAAATGCCATGTTTATGGATAATATGTCCAAGGGGAAGCAGATACAAGGAAAACAAAATGGGTCCTAAGACCGACTCCTGAGGCACACCATATTTAACTGGACAGAACAAAGAGACATTGTTTACAGACACGCAAAACTTCCTATTTGACAGGTAGGATGAAAACCATTGTAAGGCAGTACCAGAGATCCCCACCCAGTGCCTCAGTCTGTCTAACATGATGTTGTGATCAATGGTGTCAAAAGCAGCAAGGTCGAGGAGTACCAGGACTGAGCACATGCCTTCATCAGCAGACATTAAAAGGTCATTGGTGACTTTAAGCAGGGCAGTCTCAGTGCTGTGGTACTTCCTAAAACGAGATTGAAACTTTTCAAATATTTTGTTATTTTCCAGTACAGTGAGCAGCTGTTTGGACACAATTCTTTCTAAAACCTTTGCAATAAAAGGCAGTTTTGAAATTGGTCTAAAATTTTGTGGGAGGGAGGGATCTAAACCAGGTTTCGTTAAAAGTGGGTTCATACAAGCCATTTTAAAATAATCAGGGACACAACCAGTGGATAGGGAGCTGTTGAAAACAGAGATCAAATAGGGCCCAACAGAATCCATTACTTTCAGTAAAAACTTTTGTAGTTATTACATCAAATAAGCTGGAGACACTCCCATTTCTGATACTGTTTTCAAAAGCTCAGACAAGTTGATGGGATAAAACTGGTTAAAACTCTCTTGTTGCTGGTGAGGAACCTCTGAGTAAGAGGCCACGGGGGTAATAGAGGCTCTGATTGACACCACCTTATTGGTAAAATAAGATAAAAACAATTCACAGTCATCATTACTTCCAGCTGAGGCACAAGGAGGGGTTGAGTTTACCAACTGATCCACAGTCTTAAACAGAAACCTGGGATTGTGTTTATGTGTAGTAATGAGTTCAGAAAAATAGTGTGTTCTCGCATCCTTAACCATGTTATTGTAGTTAATTAATAAATCCTTCAGACTGAGGTAATGGACTTGGAGAGTGGATTTTTTCCATCTGCGCTCTGCTTTCCTGCATTCCCTTTTTAGGCTGTGAATGCTGTCATTTATCCAGGGTTGCTTACTAGCTTTAGACGTAGGCCTAACCTTTAGAGGAGCAGTAATATTTAGTGACGACAAGCAGATATGATTGAAGTGATCAGCCAGATTGTTGGTGTTGGAATCAGACAGGTGTTGGCTTTGGCTGTGAAAGAAGGTACAAAACTTTGAAACACTTTGTTCATTAAAGATGCGAGAACACACAGAGCATGGTGAGGCAGCATGAGTAACAGGCTGTTATTTTCAAATATCTGTGGTCAGATAGGGTCATGTCCACTAATTCCACAGAGGAAATGCTGACACCCAGGGTAAAAACCATGTCCAGTGTATGACCACGGTTATGTGTTTGCCCTTTGACATGTTGTTTGAAGTTAAAAGAAGTGGCCATATTTAAAAAGTCAGTTGCATTAACATTGGTGGGGTCATCAACATGAATATTAAAATCGCCAAAAGAACAATTCTGTCATAATTTAAAACCAGAGTAGATAAAAATTCAGGAAGTTCTGATAAAAATCCTCCAGGCGGTTTTGGGGGCGATAAATTATAACAAATATGACAGGTTGCAGCCCTCCAACTTTAAGAGTGAGAACTTCAAAGGAGTTAAATTCATCACAGCGTACTTGATGACATTTTAAATTTTAACTTTACACGCTCACTAGCCCACCACCACGACCACTGACCCTCGGTTGACTAAAACAATCATACTGAGACGGACACAGTTCAGCTAGCTGGCTATAGTCATTCATTTGCAACCAGGATTCAGTTAAAAACATAAAATCTAGATTTGCAGACAAGATAAAATCATTTAAGATAAAAGTCTTACTTGACAGAGATCCATTTTAAATGAGTTTGTTCTGGGTGCTGGAGTTGGTGCAGTTGTCCTAATCCTTAAGAGATTACTATGATTTCTGTGTGGGATGTGCACATTTCGGTTTACTGGTCTATGCGTGGAATATGATGACAGGAATAGAAGTCTTTGGAACAGCGATGGGAGCAGACGGCTTTACATGCCAGCAGGTGGAGACAGTTGTTTGTGGCAGTGAGGCAGAGATCTGTTCAGTGAGCGGTGGTGTGTCCAGGTGTGCTGCATGAATGATTAGTCATTCACGTAAGTCATGTATGGTGGACCGCACCACATGCTGTATGTGTGCAGCTAACATTTCTGAGCCCCGTTTGTTTGGGTGAAGTCCGTCTGTCTTAAAGAGACATTCTTTGCCAGAGAATGGCACACACACCGTGAGCCCTGCAGGCGGACTGGAGCCAGTCGTGGAGGCCAAGGAGGCCAGCACCACGACCAACTGTGGGAATGGGACCAGAGATAAAAACGGACTTTCCACACTGCTTTTAAAAGTTAAAAAGATGGTTAAAATCTGATTTTGTCAGCTCAGACTGCTGAAAAGCTGTGTCATTTGTTCCCACATGGACTATCACTCATGTGATGGAGGACGGGAGCGACGGCATTAGGAGTTTTTTTAAAAGGTCAGCCATGGTGGCACCGGGGAAGCAATGAGTGGTAGCGTTAAAGAAACCGATGTTTCTGGTTATGGAGTCACCAATTCTTAGCGTGGTTGGGGAGAAAAGGGAATGAGGAGATGCCGGTTGTGGGGTTCCAGAGCAGGACTGAGCAGAATCTGCTTCAACACTACGTGTGGACTGAGGATGGAGTGTGTGAGCTGCCGAGTGTTGTGTTGGAGTAGCAGTAACAGACCTGAGAGAAGGGCTACCCGACGGTGCAGGATAGAGACGGCCTCCGGAGCGTCTGAGCACAGCCTTCTTCAGGATCCTACAACGGGAAGCGGAGGTTTTAGACCGGGATGACGGCCGCCGATCAGGCCCAGCGGCAGACCGGCGGCCCAGCCGATTACCGTTAGCCGCCAGTGCAGGAGATGCAACAGTGTCAGCAGGCACTGTCCGCCGAAAGGGATCCGTATCAGTGAGACTCGAAGCCGCAGGTGCATCTGCTGGATGGGCCGATGTGTGGAAAAGAGGCAGCCCCATCCGAGCCTTTCTTGCAGCCACGGACCACCACTTCAGCCCAGGTTGACTGATGCTTCGGAGTCAAGCAGGAGCAAAGCCTTGGAAGGGTAGAGGAGTCCCACAGCACGGTGTCCTGGATGTTAGTGGTTGTGTTAAGAGAAACAATCTGTTTCGCTTGTACTGAAGCCACATACATAAAGCCAGTCAAGCAGGGAATCTTTCTCTTTGAGTTCCTCTGAAAGTCGTCGGATGTCCTCCAAAAGGTCAGCAATCTTTTTGTTCGCTTTCTTAGAGTATGCAGTCCTCATGGGGCAGAGTTATCTTGGCTAGCATAGTCACTGGAGCTTTGTTGTGATCAGTAGTGTTGATAGCGTTTTTACGGTCATCTAGTTTAAAATCCACGTCTGATGACTAAAATCCTTAACCCACATAAAACTTAAGTTAAATAAAAAGGATATAAAAAATGTAACGTAAAAGTGTGGATTAAAACTGGATATCCTCATGGCAGTTTAAGTCTGACTGGTGAAGGGCTAATAACTCTCACTCTCATAGGGACCAATGAAGCGAGGGGACAGTTTCTTAGATGCTGTTCTGAGGGGAATATTCTTGGAAGAGAGCCAAACAGTTTGGCTGGTTATAGTAGGAGTGTTGAAATTAATCATTTCTACAATGCATCTCGATGCGGACGTGGGTGATTCTGCATCGATGCATTGACAGACCATAATTGATTATAGCCTACTAATGTTGGTAGTTCATTTTCCGGTCGTGGCAGTAGTAAGTAATGGCTCATCTGACTGACGTCATTCGTTGCATACGCGCTAAAATGGCAGAGGGATGCCAAGTGCAAGAGCAAGAGATAAAAAATGCACCTAGCATTTTGAAAGAAAAACATCTGGGCACATTTCCGATTTTGTGAACATACTGGGAAGAACGAATTGGACAAGACACACGCTGTGTGTAAAGTCTGTCACACAAAAATAAAATATCTGGGGAATACTACTAACTGGAGAAACCACGTTAGCCATTTTCACCCTGAGATGCTAACACCTGCCAAGGAAATAACGCTAGCAGACCCAGCTCAGCCAAGAATTGATGTGACACTGTCAACTTTGCCACCAAACTCTGAAAAACAGAAGAGAATAACCCAAGTGTGAGGACCTATGGCCTTACTTGGTTGTGGACAACCCCGGGTTTCGCCACCTGTTGAAGAAGCTACCGACACGCAGTCACTTTACAGAAAAGGTAATACCTGCACTCTACAGCGAAACCAAAGCTCAGGTAATTCCGTCAATGAGCCAAGCAAGTCAAGTCGCAATAACGTGAGTAACAGAGTCTTATGTTACAGTAACATCACATTACGTTAGCGAGGACTGGCAGATCTTGTCACACGTGCTGTAGATGAGAGCCGTTTGAGTCTCACACGGGTGCTCATCTGGCAGAGCTACTATTTCGTGTCGTGGAGGAATTGCAGCTGTCAGGTAAAATGTAGTGCTTGTGACTGACAATACATCGAACATGATCGTTGCAGCTCAAGTCGGAAAATTCCCTCATGTTAAATGCTTCGCACATACACTGAATCTCGCGTCCCAGCGAGCGCCAAAAGTCGCCGCGCTCTCCAGGCTTCTGGGCAAAGTGCGACGAATGTCAGCATTCTTCCACCGCAGCACTAATGTGAGCCACTGTCTGAACGAGAAACAGAAATGTCTTGGCCTGGAAAATCATTAGCTGATAACTGATGTGACAACAAGGTGGAACAGCCCACATGACATGGTCGAGATGTTCTTAGAACAACAACAACAATCTGCAATCTGTGCCGTCTTGCTGTCTTCAGAAGTCAGAAAAGGAGAGTCAGATATCTGCACTCTCAACCAAACAGATGCGTCAAATGCAGAGGACGCTGTGAGTGCATTAAAGCCAATGAAGGATGCAACCATGCTGATGTCGGAAGAGCACAATCCAAGAAAGTCTCTCATTGTCCCTCTAAAGGCACAGCTCCTCCAGAACATGACAGACACCAGAGGAGTCTCAGCCATGATCCATGAGATCAAGAATGCCATCAAAGCAGATTTCCTGAAGAGGTACAGCAGTGAGGCAGAGAAGAAGATCCTTCATACAGCCTCTGCCCTGGATCCCCATTTTAAGGGACTGCCTTTTCTCACAGAGGAGGAGAGATTGGAGATATACAGTGGAGTGACTGAGGAGGCTGCATCCTTGGAGGTAATTTCATCATGTTTCTTGTAAAATGTATAAAATTAAAAACAAACTTAAAATATTCATAACAAAAATAAAACTACAATGACTAAAAGCTTTATAAGACAGTTAAAAACAGCCATACCAATACTGTAAATATGAGCTGTTGAATTG
Source organism: Micropterus salmoides (assembly GCF_014851395.1). Taxonomy (NCBI): domain Eukaryota; kingdom Metazoa; phylum Chordata; class Actinopteri; order Centrarchiformes; family Centrarchidae; genus Micropterus; species Micropterus salmoides. The sequence goes on from NW_024041484.1 coordinate 2,064,093, forward strand.
ACAGAGCACACTACCTGCCAGTTTAATGCTATTTTCTATTCTTTTGTTCAAACACAGATTGACAGTACACCTAAGAGGACTAACGTCGATCAAGCGGCTGGGGGAAGAGGAACTCTGGAAGAAGAATCACCCATTGAGGAGAGCCTCTCTCCTCCCCCCCAAAAAAGGCCTTGCTCGCGAGTTTACTGGGACAGTCTGACAGACTGACACTGAAGGTCCAGTAGAACCCAAGACCCCCTATGTCAAGACTGAAGAGGAAATGGAGAAATACTGTAAAGCCCCATTTCTGCCTCTCACCTGAAATATTGGTCTTAACCCTTCCTCTATTCAGCCACTTAATGCAATAACCATCATTGCACTGTATGTTTTCAGCTGTGCTTCAGTGCAGCAAACTGATGCTCAATTTTGAAGAGTTGCTGCATCAACATGTTTCATGGCGCCGTTGGGTTTACCTGTAAAACATATGTACAGTAAGGCTATGACCTTAGATAAGGAAGGACATAACAGCCAACTCCTGAATACCTGTGTCTTGCAGTGTCTTAATTGCTTCTCTTTTCAAATGGCATTGCATAAGTCCCTAATAAACCTAATGAAGGCTCTTGTTTTCCATCTACATGAAATAATTCAAGCAATGTCTATGATTAATAACATGCTGAAACACCAGGACATCCCATGCAGTATTATGAAGCAAATTGCAACCAAGACATTCAGAAGGCCGTGTTGTAAGTTAATGAGTTCTGCGGGAGGAAAATCTATAACCTAGAGAGAGGCTAATTTACTGCTAATCATTCAGCCCCGTTTTGGCAGGGCATAAATGTTGCCATTGTGAGAAGCCAAGTTAATAATAGATAAATCTGACAATTTTTATTAAAGAAATAAACGCTTGTTTATGAGCTGCTAGGTCAGACGTTGTTGCAGGGAATACATTTTTTAGCCTCTAAAATTATGTCAAAAATATACCAAGATAACAATCAAAGAACTTATATATAGCAGAAATAAAATATTATCATTATTATTGTCAACAACTGTAGGTGTAACCTAACATAGGAGCCTATACAGTATATCAGGGTTCAAGTCATCATTCAAACACCCTATATTGTAGTATTTTTCATTCATTCAGCTTCCTTTGCTGACATTATTAAGGAAACTACTCAATAGGTGCAACTAACAGTGTTCTCTCTCATAAAACAGTCTTTCATTTGTAAAGTTTAACAGCTAGCATTTGCCTCCCAAATATATTGGGGCATAGAAACAGAAATTGCCCGAAGTTAAATGAGAGGTGTGGTCCAGCTAACTTGGTTGGTGTATCAAAATGTTAATAATTAGTCATTTAACTGACACTACAATTGCTATATACACACACACACACACACACACACACACACACACACACTGGTCATATAATTAGAATCATCAAAAAGTTGATTTATTTCAGTAATTCCATTCAAAAAGCTTAACTTGTATAATGTATACTTTCATTCCACACAGACTGATATATTTCAAGTGTTCATTACTTTTAATTTTGATGATTATAACTGACAACTAATGAAAACCCCAAAATCAGTATCTCAGAAAATTAGAATATTGTGAAAAGGTTCAATATTGAAGACACCTGGTGCCACACTCTAATCAGCTAATTAACTCAAAACACCCACAAAGGCCTTTAAATGGTCTCTCAGTCTAGTTCTGTAGGCTACACAATCATGGGGAAGACTGCTGACTTGACAGCTGTCCAAAAGATGACCATTGACACCTTGCACAAGGAGGGCAAGACACAAAAGGTCATTGCTAAAGAGGCTGGCTGTTCACAGAGCTCTGTGTCCAAGCACATTAATAGAGAGGCGAAGGGAAGGAAAAGATGTGGTAGAAAAAAGTGTACAAGCAATAGGGATAACCGCACCCTGGAGAGGATTGTGAAACAAAACCCATTCAAAAAATGTGGGGGAGATTCACAAAGAGTGGACTGCAGCTGGAGTCAGTGCTGATCGGACAGACTGATCGACTCCATGCCACGCTGCATTGCTGCAGTAATTCAGGTAAAAGGAGGCCAAGTATTGAGTGCTTTACATGCTCAAACACTTCATGTTCATACTTTTCAGTTGGCCAACATTTCTAAAAATCTTTTTTTTGTAGTGGTTTTAAGTAATCTAATTTTCGAAGATACTGATTTTGGGATTTTCATTAGTTGTCAGTTTTAATCATCACAATTAAATGAAATAAACATTTGAAATATCAGTCTGTGTGTAATGAATGAATATAATATCCAAGTTTCACTTTTTGAATGGAATTACTGAAATAAACTTTTTGATGATATTCTAATTATGACCAGCACCTGTATGTCAGAGGCCTCAAACCTCTGGAGCAATTAGGCATTGAGTGTTTTGCTCAGGGACACAATGGGGGATGTGTCAGTGGAACTGAACCCAGGTCTCCCAAACCAAAGGTATGTTCAAGTTCAAGTCTTTATTTGCCAAAACGAAAAGTCGCATGGAATTCATTTTAGTGATTTGGCAAGACAATATTGGACAAAAATAACAACACATCATCATACATAACATAGCATAAAAACAAATCAATACTAATGAGTAAATATAACAGATAATCAAAAATCAGACAAAGTGCTAATACATTTAGTGACACTGAGGAGAAGGACTTAGTTGTATAGGCAGAGCAGATAAGGATTGTTGGTGTGAATTGAGGGACCTCACAGCCTGCGGGTAAGTGCTATTTGAAAAACGGGTAGTTCTAGATCTGATGCTTCTTAGCCTTCTGCCTGATGGTAGAAGGGTAAAAAGAGAATTAGCAGGGTGCAAAGAATCTTTAAGTATTTTCAGTCCAGTTTTAAGTAAACGGGTGTTGTAGATGTCACAGATCTTAGGGAGGTCCAGCCCAATTATTCTTGACGCTGTCCTAACTACCCTATTCAGTGCAGATTTATGTGATGGAGAAAGTAAGTATACTCTCTATCACTGCTCTGTAGAAGTGGAGCATACCCGCCTGGGACACTATAAATTTCCTAAGTTGTCTTAAAAAGAAGAGTTGCTGATGAGCTTTTTTAACAATCTGAACTTTCCACCCACTCCACAGTTTTGTCCTTGATGACCAGGGGCTGGAGCGACTTACTATTTTTATTCCTGAAATCGACAACCATCTCCTTTGGTTTTGGAGATATTGAGGGACAAGTTGTTAGTTGAGCACAACACAGCCAGCAAGGACACTTCTTTTTTGTAAGCCGATTCATCATTAGTGATGAGGCCCACCACAGTGGTATCATCAGCAAATTTAAAAATCTTGACTGAATCATGGTGAGAAAAACAGTCATTGGTATATGAGTACAAAATAGGGGACAGAACACACCCCTGGGGGGCGTCAATGCTGGTGGAAATTGATTTTGACAAGAGGTTATTAACTTTAACCACTTGAGATCTATCGGTTAAAAAGGCAAGGATCCACTTGCATAAGGACACCATAACACCCCACCCACAGCAGTTTGTCACACAGTCTCTTTGGTATAACATTGTGTAACAGAGAGAGACAGCATCTTCAACAGACCTGTTCTCCCTATATGCAAATTGGAAAGGATCCAAAGACGTAGTTGTGAAATGATTGGCCACTAATCGCTCGAAAATTTTCATGATAACAGAGGTTAGAGCCACTGGTCTATAGTCATTAGCTTATTTAAAATACGCTGGGACTTTACATAATCTAAGAGACCAATTAAAAATGTCAGTAAGGACATACGGCATTTACGACGACCATTTAATAGTGACAGCAGAGACCTGCCTTCCTGCAGTTTTGTTTTTTCAACAGAAGCCTGACCTTCCAGAAAAGGTGGTTTGGGGGGAGCTATGTCATTGAGAAATTAGAGCTGACTGTACATTCAGAGTTGCATTCAAATCTACAATAAAATTCAGTTAGTTTGTTAGGTAGCGAGGGATCATCATCAAGAACCGCGTGGTTCTATTGCTATAGTGGCAAATCACTTACATCACCAGAAGTGTTTTGATATGTACAACGTTCAACACAGACTTTAGACGGTATTCTGTTTCTTTATGATGGGTAAATTAAGGATAAATCCTACCTCTAGGTTCTGTGCATTTACATCAATGGGGATTGCACTATCAAGGCTATACACCAGATGTATCTGTGAAGTTTGCACAACAGTGGTAGTAGCATATCTAAGGACTTGTTCAACAATGTCTAGTGGGACTAAGTAAGCTTGGATTTTTATATCCCCTCAGACTGTAAGGTCATGCATTATATCGCTTAACCATTTGCACATATGATATGTCTGAGCTCCTCTTCTGACAAAGTATCCAAAGCATGCAAAGCTGGCATTTCCTTTGTAGGATCATCCACCTGGCACATTTCACGTTACTTTAAGAGTGCTAATTTTGAGTTTGAATACAGTTGCAGATCAAATATGAAAGAGCAAATATGGAAGACAAGAGTCAAACAGGAAATCTAATGCTTGCACAAAAAAAAAAAATAAATTGTTTTATGTGGATAGTAAAACACGGAAAATGAGCTAAGTAAAGATAAGATATTGGTTGGTTACATTGATTTCAGCTCTTACTGTTTGTGTGTGGGTGATTTCATTGGAATGTGGATCTTTCATATTATTTTGAGAAGTGCCTATAATTAGCATGTTCCACATTTTATGGTGTGTCATGTAGTATAGGACACTGGTCCTGAATCAGTCCCACCCGCTCTTGTTCTTGGTTTTGACTTGGTCTTAAACCGTCAAAGTCTTGGTCTTGTCCCAGTGTCCATACACTCTGGTCTTGGTCCTGACTTGGTCTCGGTTTGGGTGGCCATGACTACAAAACTAAGCTTCAGGTCCTTTGACTCTTGCCGTGAGGGCAAACGTATCTGACGGTATTGTCAGGATCCTTGGTGTATGGTGATTAGATCTGTATCACTCGGTGTTTAGCACTGTCACCTCACAGCAAGAAGGTCGTGGTTTCAAACCCTGGTTGCCCCGGCCTTTCTGTGTGGAGTTTGCACGTTCTCCCCGTGTCCGTGTGGGTTCTCTCTGGGAATTCATCAGGGCTTGCTATGCAAACTTCCTTCAAGGTAAGGTACTGTGATAGCTAGATTCAAGTAACAGACACATGTTTTCCTTCTACTTACCCGGTAGTTCAACTTCCTCTCTAAAATTTCTCCAAGCAATCACCTGTTTTGTCCGGTCTGTATAAATATGAAGTAGTCCCACAGAGCTTGCTGGTGAGAAGCGCGAGTGAAGTTAAATCAACGTTTTAATTGGAAAAAATACAAGTAAAAAAAGAAGTTAACGCCGAGCTCCTCCCGCCAGAACCCCAACTTGAGCAATTGTCCGCGATGTATCACATGGTCACATCACACTTCACATCGCCGGCAGTGCACCCAGTGTGCAGCCAGGCAGGAAATCACGTCCCTCAGTGTCCTGTAATTGCACCGCCTGCAGCACTGGCATCACGTTGTGTGTCAAACCAGCAACATACTGAATGCAAGTTTCAAGGATTACTTTAAGTCCTCAAATGTAGCTGTGAAAATGTTCCACAGCCCAGTGGCTAGAAGTCAGAGAACAGGTTTTACACTGCTCAAGGATTGGCAGGTGTAAGCAACAACCCGATTATCCTTGTCATGCCTCTATGACAGGGCAGCACTAAGACAGTGGTAAGAGTAGCTCGCTTCCAAGTAGAACTCTATCCTTGCCAGGATAGACAAGGAAATGTGCAGAACAGAAGTTTAGTTTCAACTCTTAGAAAGCTTGTCCTTGAGGCTATCCTCACTCAAAAGCCTGAGCTCTGTAAGAGACTTGGCTATCTCAGCATAGTCCTCAGCCATATTACTGTAATTTCATCATAATTTTATCATAATGCTTAGAAGTTAGATTAAAATATTAATAATTGCCCAAAAGTGGTAAAAATACATTTATTGATTCATTCATTAAACTTATTGTTAAATGCCAGGTGTCCACACATTTTGATGGGCTCAAAAAAGAAATTTAACCTTCCTGTAAAATTATGGGTTTGTGATTAAAAATGAATTTTAATGCCATTTTACAGATACTTCTGCCATTTTACTAGAAGAGTCTTAGCTATAGGTGTATTATCAAAACTCAAACCAACATATTTAAGTCTGTTTTTTTCTTAATTAAAATTTACAACATGTTCACATTTTACATTAGAGTAATATATATATCCATTTATCTTAGACCGGAAAACCCTTTTGAGTTTGTACTAGGGTTATTTGTGACAGTTTCAGACTTCCTTAAATTTAAACTTAATTTGAGGAAACTCAGACCTTTTAAATTACCACCACAATACAAATAACCACATCTGATACTATTTGACCATTTATTCAGTTCCATGCTCACAACAAATAAGCAAACAAATAACTTTTCTGTGGAAGGAATTGTTCTCCTGAAACTAAAGTAGTTTAGTTTTTATTTACCTTATTGATGAAATTTTCAGATCTATTCATTAGAAACAACTGGTTCGACATACTGAACATTTTGGACACTGTCAGACACAGCTCCAAGATTAAAGTGGAACATGAATGTAAAGTAATTGGACAGTATTTCTTCAAATGCTGCCATTTTGCTTTGATAGGACTGGAGAGAGATATGAAAGGCAAAAGGAGAGGAAATAATGGTACATCCAAAATGGTGGTTTTACATAGAGTGAACTTCATGCACAATCCAAAGACATCATCATTTTCTGTATTCAATGTGACATTTTATGACTTTCAAAAGCCAGTTTTTGTATCTGGTAAATGTTGTTCCGGCTGTATGCGTTTCCCTGTGGTGTGCGCACATGTTCCTTTTCTGTCCTCTAGTTCTACCCCGGAAGTGCTACAGCTGATTGCTGAATTAGGTCCACCTGGCCTTGGAAGGCAGTGCACAACTGTGTGCACCTGAGTTAGGTCCACAATTTCTAAATTAAGTTGGTATACAAAATAGATGCAAATATGTGTAAAAAGACAGACAAGTGAGAATGTGATACAAACACAACTCAAGTAGAGAATTTACCTGAAATTCAATTTGAATTCAAACTCATTTTCTTAAAATGGCATAATACCTATTCAAACAACAAACACTGGGTGGCCGTAGCTCACTCACTGTAGAATATATGTATAATATATGTAATATATATATATATATAAGTTTTTCTTGGCAATCCTAATGAATCCATTTGTTTGCAAGTTTTTGGTATGCAAGCCAAAAGTACATTTTCAGATTAGCCTGACTTTTCACGACAACACCTCAGGATGACCTTAAGAAACCATTTTGGGTCTCAAGGTAGCTCAATTGGAAAACATAAACCACAGCAAACATAAACAGCATATCTATCCAAGGTCTGCAAGACATTAAGTAAGTAAGTTTCCCTTAATAATGGTATGGTGACCAAATTTTGGAGATGTTTTAGTCCATAGCCCTCTCCACAGAATTAGGGACAAATTCAAGGTGGCTGCAAAAATGACAGAGCAGATAACCACTCCCCTCCACCACCAGCTGTTCCATCAAGTGTGAGCAATAAGCAAAAGGCAGATGATCTTCACTTGCTTGCCATTTCTTTCATCCAAAAAGCTTGTGTGTTTGATTTACAACTGCCATTGTGTGATATAACGATATACACTATATTGTAAGTAAAGTATTGGGACACCCCTCTGAATCACTGAATTCAGGTGTTCCAATCACTTCCCTGACCATAAGTGGATAGAATCGAGCACCTAGGCTGCAGACTGCTTCTACAAACATTTGTGAAAGAATGGGTTGCTTTCAGGAGCTCAGTGAATTGAAGCATGGTACTGTGATAGGTTGCCATCTGTGCAATAAGTCCATTTGTGAAATTTCCTCACTATTAAATTTTCCATGGTCAACTGTTAGTGGTATTAGAACAAAGTGGAAGCGATGAGAACAACAGAAACTCAGCCACAATGTGGCAGGTGCACAGTGCACAGAAGCTGCCAACTTTCTGCAGAGTCAATAGCTACAGACCTCCAAATGCTGTGTGGCCTTCGGATTAGCTCAAGAACAGTGCGTAGAGAGCTTCATGGAATGGGTTTCCATGGCCGAGCAGCTGCATCCAAGCCTTACATCACTAAGTGCATTGCAAAGCGTCGGATGCAGTGATGTAAAGCATGTCGCCACTGAGAGCAGAGGAGACATGTTCACTGGAGTTACAAATCACGCTTCTCTGTCTGGCAATCCAATGGACGAGCCTGACTGCATTGTGACAAGTTGTGACAGTTTCGCTACAGGTTATTTTGGGGTGCCAGTCAGGTTTCTCTCCTGACACATTAGATATTTTAGATTGTATCTCAGAATAATAAATTAACCCAACAAAAGACACACAAGGATACATCCACAACGTTATGGACCCTCCCATTGAATGCAAGAAAATGAACAATAATGAAAAAACCACAACTCGATAATGATATGCAATCAAAGGCAAATGTGTATTAACAAAAAAAGTGTTCTACAAACAATAGACACAACTTAAATTTCCACTTAAGGTTCAGTTCAGTTCTATTCAGAAGCGGTTCAGTTCATTGCAATTCAAACACAGTTCAGTTCAATTCCTCAGAAGCAAGAAAGAAAAACTGCCCATCAAATAATGAAAGGTTGCTCCGTTCCTCAACGGTAATTGTTCATCCACATCAAAAAACACACACTGCTCAGAAATAGAAAGCAGAGGGGAAGGGGATGAAGTTTTTTCAGCACTTACGACCTGCCTGGCTGTAATTGATTCTGGACCGGTTTGCTGACGGCGGTTTTAGTATGGTGGGTGGTTATTGGGAGGTTATTGCTGAGTTGAAGATGAAGAAGGTTATGATGTACAGAAACATTGTAGTAGATGAACGCGGAAGGGATTAACGCCTTACTATAACTGATTCACTATCTAAACGTGTTTCTCCGACGAGCTTTTCTTTCCTCAGCTCTCCTCTTTCTTCCAACTGCCCTCGCTCCCAGACACACACCAAGCATTTTAGCACTTCCTGCTTCCAGAACTGGGCGGACTCTGGCGCTGAACGAATAGGAGACCTCCTACAAAGAGTATGCATGGCTACATGAATGGGCAGCGCTCTTAGGTGGTGCAACCTGAAAGGTGCAGGTTGTCACAAAGTGTAAAGTTTGGTGGAGTGGGGTTGTTTTTCAGGGCTTGGCCCCTTAGTTCCAGTGAAAGGAACTGTTAATGCTTCAGCATACCAAGATATTTTGGACAATTTCATGCTCCAAACTTTGTGGAAATAGTTTGGGGATGGCCCCTTCCTGTTGCAACATGTCTGTGCACCAGTGCACAAAGCAAGGTCCATAAAGACATGGATGAGGGAGTTTGGTTGAACAGTTTTGGGATGAATTAGTGCAGAGACTGCGAGCCAGGCATTCTCGTACAACATCTGTGCCTGACCTCACAGATGCTCTTCAACAAGAATGTTCAAAAATTTCAATGGGCACAATCCTAAAAGCTGATTACCAGTTTAAGAACAGTATTTTGACGTTTTTTTAAATGGAAAATCTAGTGTTTGTGGGTGTTGTATAATTTTTTAAGATTAAACATTGATTACTTTTACAAGATTTTTATGTAAAATTATATAATAATTAGTCTGATAGTCTGATTATTTGTATTATAGCAGCGTTCAACTATATTTATAGGTAATTTAATTGTTTTTACAGGTGTATATGTTCTTTAATAAACATTAAAAGCCCCAAAATTACACAATATTTTTGGTAAAAAGAAAGTTACAAACTGTATTGTCATCATGGAATATAACCGTATTTTTATGTTATTTACTGTTATTTTACGGTATTTTTCTGGCGCCCCAGCTGCCAGAATATTTCCGTTTTTTCACATTTTTTTTTAACAGTGTAGTACGACAGTGGATACTTCTGTATCTCTTGCCAGATGGCAGCAGGGTGAAGAGGCTTTGGCTGGGTGGGTACTGTCATATAGTATGCTTTGGGCTCTGCCCAGGCACCTCACCTCACGGATATCACTGATGCTCAGTAGAGATCAGTGGTCTTCTGAGCAGTTTTAATCACCCGCTGCAGAGTCCTCCTGTTGTGAGCTGTGCACATCCCATGCCAGTTTGTGATATTTCCAGTCAGGGTGCTTTTGTAAAGATTAACAAGAACTCGGCACAGGAATTTTTCCTTAAGTAGATAAGTTGTGCATGCACCTCACAGGAAGTTCAAATCATTTATCACCATCAATGAATCACACAAACACACACACACACACACACACACACACACACACACACACACAATATTATATCATTTTTAAACACTACTTGGGATAGACCTGCAAGGAACCATAAGGTGCATGCAATTCTCAGCGCACAACTCAGCGCAAGACCGGTGATTGGCAGGCGAGCAGAATAGAGAGAAAGGAAGAAACAACAAGCCTCAGTTTAGCTGAAAATGTACAGTTTAACTTAGAGTGACTAATGAAAAAAGACTGCAGCTCTGCAGCTTCTCAAGATTAAAACTCTCAAGAGCGAGTTATGCTCTGGCTAGGGGAAACCAAGGCACAACATAATGATATCTCTTCTCTTTTTGCTACAGCCCAAAATGTCCAAATACCACTGGATGCTCTGTCTATTAATAAGGTGGATTTATTTACAATTGGAACAGGAAACAAAGACATCAGAGAGAGCTAGCCCCATCCCAACAAACTATCCCTAACAGAACAAAAAAAAATACCAAAAGAAAATGACAGATAACTAATCTAACTCCTTAACAGGAGAAAATAAGGTTTAACATAAATGGTAGCTCTTCCCTACCATTTTTCAAGATTGCTTTCTCTTTGTCTCCAAGCACATATGACATTCATGCAGGCTGCGCAGCGAGGTTCCAACTAGAGGTGAAACAACTAAAGGATTGATTCGTTCATGACATCATCGGGACAGTAACAACAACGTCAGCTTAATGGAGTGAAGTGAAAAGTTACTACCATCGCTGATGTTGTGTTGTTTTAGTAATACCTTCACAACCCACAACCCAGGCTTTGAACCAGGAGACCGGGGTTCGTGTCCCGTGTGAAACAAAAAGTCAACATTAAATATTTTTATTTAGACAAGTTACGTAAATTGACGTAAGTGACGTTAGTCAACTTACGTGTTAACTGACGTACGTAGTTATTTTAAGCCAATCCATGTTCTTTTCCTAACCATAACCAAATAGTTTTGTTGCCTAAACCCAACCAAGTACTTTTATAAACTGCACCTCAGAAAATATAACTGCGTCACGTGTGAATACAAGTTCATGCGTGACATGAAATTAAACTTGCGCATTCCAACAGCAACATAAGTGAGACCAGTCAGGACAAGACACAGATGTAATGGCTCCTCATAGGCACTTGTCATTTTAAAACAACACAGTGATTATCATCATTTCAAATCATGACAGTGATTTTCTGTTAAATTTATGTAAATATTTGTGTATTTTCATGTGACAACACTGAAGAAAGGACACTTTGCTACAATGTAAAGTAGTGAGTGTACAGCTTGTATAATACTGTAAATTTTCTGTCCCCTCAAAATAACACATTACACAGCCATTAATGTCTAAACCGTTGGCAACAAAAGTGAGTCTTCACCACTTTAAGAAAATTGCCGAAATAGTCAATAACTTGTAGTCCAAAAACTTCTCAAAAAACTCAAAAAACTTATTCCAGTAAAAGACAAAAACCTGAGTTACATCCTGGCAGGTAACAGGTTGGAACTGAGTGCTAGTGATGTGCGGATCGATCCTAAATTATTGATATTTTTGATACCAACGTTTCCTGCTCTAGGATTGATACTCATATAAAAGGATCGATATCTAAACTCTAGTCATTTAGAGTGAGTGTGTGTTTTATTATAAGTATCTTACTGTCACCAGGATGGTCTAATTATACTCTGTTGATAGGAACTACTTTTCCTTCTGCCTGTCAAAGTCATGCTTGCGCTACGGCTCTGTGACGGAGCTTCTTTGAAGTGAGCCGCTGCAGCCCTTTACATTTCCCACGATTGAATACTGACTCTGCCTGACTGTAAAAACACGTCTGGCTGTGTTTTAGCTGTGAAGGTAATAATGTTGCTCTGTGTGATGTGTGTGCAAAGACAGTGAAATACTTTGGCAACACTGCAAAAGTCTGTCACAATAATATGATGATGTTGTTCATTATAATTAAAGAATATGATGGTAGTTTGATGTCTTGTCATTATGCAGCTATTATTTTGAATTGGTAAGGCTACAGCCTACTCCTTATTTCTCTCATAAATACAGAAACAGGAGGGGGGAGGTCACATTAAACTAGAAATAAAATATGTAAAAAGTATTGGTATTTGTATTGGTATCGGCAATACCAGCCTGGGTATTACTTGGTATTTGATCGGATAGGAATTAAGTGGTATCGCACATAACTACTGAGTGCGCAGTTAGCAAACATCTCTTTTTATAATCCGTAATCTTAAGCGGGATTTCAATGTGATTTCCTCCTCTATGTTCGCTGACCGCACCCTTTCTGGCCTGTTCTGATGGTGATTTTGTTATCTTCTGCTGCCCTCTAGTGGCCACTTTAGTGTACTGATTTACTTTTGTCTTTTATTAATCATTTTACTTTTTGTTTATTAAAGTTAACCATCTTTAACTATAAATTGTCGTAACATGGTTTTTATTTTTATTTTGGATGATCTTGTCCTAAAATTCACAACTAGAATGTCCAGAAGGTTAAATCGTATTTTATTAAGACATACATGCATAATTTGACAGTTTAACCTAAACCAATAAGATTGCATTTTAAAAAGTGTAACATGTTTTCTGGTTACACAATTATTTCAAATCAACCATGGTGTTTAACAGACTTTTAGGAATTTTCCCCTCTAAGGGGTTCCTTGAACTTTTAGCACAAAGGGTCACTTGAAACTACTACTCTCAGCATCCATCTGTCAGTTTGCTTTGTGGGTTTACTTATTTGATGAACATGTGTGCTGACAGACCAACGCATGTTTTCCTGGTGTTGTCTGTGTGCTTTACAGACTGATATATTTCAAGTGTTCATTCCTTTTAACTTTGATGATTATAACTGACAACTAATGAAAACCCCAAAATCAGTATCTCAGAAAATTAGAATATTGTGAAAAGGTTCAATATTGAAGACACCTGGTGCCACACTCTAATCAGCTAATTAACTCAAAACACCTGCAAAGGCCTTTAAATGGTCTCTCAGTCTAGTTCTGTAGGCTACACAATCATGGGGAAGACTGCTGACTTGACAGCTATCCAAAAGACGACCATTGACACCTTGCACAAGGAGGGCAAGACACAAAAGGTCATTGCTAAAGAGGCTGGCTGTTCACAGAGCTCTGTGTCCAAGCACATTAATAGAGAGGCGAAGGGAAGGAAAAGATGTGGTAGAAAAAAGTGTACAAGCAATAGGGATAACCGCACCCTGGAGAGGATTGTGAAACAAAACCCATTCAAAAATGTGGGGGAGATTCACAAAGAGTGGACTGCAGCTGGGGTCAGTGCTTCAAGAACCACCACGCACAGATGTATGCAAGACATGGGTTTCAGCTGTCGCATTCCTTGTGTCAAGCCACTCTTGAACAAGACACAGCGTCAGAAGTGTCTAACCTGGGCTAAAGACAAAAAGGACTGGACTGCTGCTGAGTAGTCCAAAGTTATGTTCTCTGATCAAAAGTAAATTTTGCATTTCCTTTGGAAATCAAGGTCCCAGAGTCTGGAGGAAGAGAGGAGAGGCACAGAATCCACGTTGCTTGAAGTCCAGTGTAAAATTTCCACAGTCAGTGATGGTTTGGGGTGCCATGTCATCTGCTGGTGTTGGTCCACTGTGTTTTCTGAGGTCCAAGGTCAACGCAGCTGTCTACCAGGAAGTTTTAGAGCACTTCATGCTTCCTGCTGCTGACCAACTTTATGGAAATGCAGATTTCATTTTCCAACAGGACTTGGCACCTGCACACAGTGCCAAAGCTACCAGTACCTGGTTTAAGGACCATGGTATCCCTGTTCTTAATTGGCTAGCAAACTCGCCTGACCTTAACCCTATAGAAAATCTATGGGGTATTGTGAAGAGGAAGATGCGATACGCCAGACCCAACAATGCAGAAGAGCTGAAGGCCACTATCAGAGCAACCTGGGCTCTCATAACACCTGAGCAGTGCCACAGACTGATCGACTCTGTAATGATCCTGTCTGTGTGTCTTGTTTGGGAGTCTGGGTTTAGTTCCATGTCCTTAGTTCATGTTTTGGTATTCATTCCAGGTCCTTGTTTGCATTATTGTGGTTTGGTCTCCTCTGTACTCTGTGTTCTAGTTCTGTGTTAGGTTCTGGTTCTTTGTAACTTGTGTGTTTCTGTCTTCTTGATTATTCACTCTGCCCCATGTCTGCTTGTCTCTGTTTTCCATGCTGTCTCTCTGCCTTGTTAGCCTCATGTCTGTCACCTCTGTTGCTCCCGCCCTGCTTGTTATCCCTGGTATATATGTGTGGTCTTTCTGTTCAGTCCTTGTCCGGTCATTGTTTGTGTTACCTTCTGTGCGTGGATTCCCCAGTGTTGCAGTGTTAAGTCTTGTTGCCTGTCTTCCTCGTCGTGTCTCTCTGTTTCCCTGCTAGTGTTAGATTTTGGACTTTCACCTGTTTGGATTTCTGTCTGGACTTTGTTTTTTGGACTTTGTTATCAGCCACTCAACCAGTAAGTGTGCTCACCTTTTGTTGCATTAAATAAATAAATTACTGAACTGCACCAATCATCTTTGTGTCCTGCGTTTGGGTCCTCCAACCTCCTCAACCTGCCTCACCACACCACTTACCGTAACAGACTCCATGCTACGCTGCATTGCTGCAGTAATTCAGGCAACCCTAGGCCTAACCCAACTAAGTATTGAGTGCTGTACATGCTCATACTTTTCATGTTCATACTTTTCAGTTGGTCAACATTTCTAAAAATCCTTTTTTTGTAGTGGTCTTAAGTAATATTCTAATTTTCGGAGATACTGAATTAGGGATTTTCATTAGTTGTCAGTTATAATCATCACAATTAAACGAAATAAACATTTGAAATATATCAGTCTGTGTGAAATGAATGTATACATTATACAAGTTTCACTTCTTGAATGGAATTACTGAAATGATGATATTCTAATTGTATGACCAGCACCTGTACTTGATTGTAGAATCCAATGGTTTTGAATCTAGGATCCAACAGTGTTGAAAGGGTCAGTGCTGTTTGGTTCTCCGTAGTCTCAAACTTGTTTTGCATCGCTGTCACCAAGTTCTGTCCCAGCAGTTTAGCTGTGTTGTGGCTTATTTTTCTCATGGTTTCATACAGGTTTTGCATTAACATTTTTGTCATTGGGATAACCTTTGACCCTGAGACTCTTCTCCTCAGGCAGATCTACTGTTGCCTGGTAAAAGGGGGCAAGCAATTGCAGGCATGCAGCAGCTGTTGCATAGTCCTCTGAAGACAATGGTCTCATATCTGTTTTCAGCGTTGCAAGAGCTGCCCCCACTGTCTTTCTTCATAAAAGGTGTTGTAGCATGAGGAAGGTGCTGTTCCAGCATGTGTCCACCTCCTGAATAAGCTTCTTCACTGGATGATTCATCTGCTCCTGTACTTCTCTGAGCTTTTCTTTTGCTGTTGTGCTGGTTTTGAAGAATGTCACTACTTTTCGTGCCCTTGTGCGTAGGTTTTCTAGGCCAGGAGTTGCATCAAGACTCTTCTTCACCACTAAATTTAGGGAATGAGCAAAGCAAAGTGCGTGTCTGAGATTTAAACTTCTGACAGAGGCAACCATATTAGCTCCTGCATCTGTAACAATTGAGGTCACTTTGCCTTCAATGCCCCATTCCTCCATGAGAGACCTCATTGCAGCAGTGATGTTAACAGCTGTATGAGCTTCAGGGAAAGGCAGCACTCCCAAAAGGACTGTGGCCAGATTCACAGAATCATCCACATAATGGCACGTCACTGCTAGATATGCATCCATATTAATGGAGGTCCACATATCAGCAGTCAGGCTAATAGCCTCCACCCACTGCATGACAGCCTTGGCCTTGGTCTTCTCCTCCTCGTATTTCTGGATCACCATGTTCTTTAGAGCCTGTCTGGATGGAAGAGTGTATGTGGGATCCACGATGGAAAAGGGCTGCGAGTCCTTCATCACCATATTCACAAGAGCGTCATCTAGCTCTTGCTTCTGGTCCGCTGAGACGAATAAATAAAGACATAAAGAAATTAAAATTAATTTAATAAAAGAAAATAAGGATTTATTTGAAACTGCATTTAAATGAAACAGGCCTATGAGACATGGCATACAGTCATATCATATTGTGAAAGTGTGTCTAGGTAATAATAATAATATAATACATAGCCTACCTTGATTTGTGTTCCCATGGTTTTTAGCAGCTCCATGCTTGGCAGTGAAGTGCCTAATCATGGAGGAAGTATTCCCATGATACTTCAGCTTGGTTAAAAACACACCAAGCACCGGACCTGTAAAGAAAGCAATTTGTAAATAAAAATTCAATTTGAGTCTATAAATATAGCTACTGGCTACACTAATTATGTACATCATTTTACTGTTATGCTACTTAATATAGACCATAGCTATAGAAGGCTACTGTACTGGCAGTTACTGTTGTATAAACTTTACTTTTCCTACTTTACATATTAAACAGCCAGAACACCTACCTTATCAGAAGCGATCAGATTGAAGTGTTCCCACATGTCAGAACGACCTCTCTGCCTGGCTGGTTCCATAATGATCCAGTACAAAAGCAATACCAACAACTCAACAGCAATAACGCAACTACTACGACAACTCCACAAATCCGTGCATTGTTTAGAGTGGTTATAAAGACTAAAAGGCGCATGAGGCAGTTTCAGTGAATCACCTGATTGGACCGCCATCAGTCAGATGATTCATTCAGGCAATGAAGCACTTGCTGCTTCGGACGTCATATGTCACGATTTTTTTTTTGCACCAAAGCAAGCTTTGAAGCAGTGGTTCTATGGGATTGTAGTTCAGGGTTTCGAAGCACGTATCGAAGGTTCAGCGTCGCACTGCCATCACAAGTATTAACACAGAAGACCAGTTAAACCATGGCTAAACTTGCAACCTAATTAAATGGAACTGAAACTAAACCAAACTACCTCACTGTTTATGGGAATGCCCAAGAATTCAAATATTCTGGAATAATTTTATCCAGTGTCTGTCGGCAAGATTATGAATCGAAAAATACCTTTAAAAGGCAAACTTTGAGTGCTTGGTATATATCCTGAGGGCTTTGCTCGAACATTGAAATGGACAAAATTTCTGGATTTCTGGACTGCTTCAAGCCAGGAGGGCAGTGTTTGAAAAATATGGAGACTCCATCATTGAGAATGTGGAAATAAGAACTGCAGCTTGTATTGGACTGGAAAGACTAACTTACATTGGACAACAGGAAGCAAATATTTATCCTGTGTTGATTGTGGGATTAGTGTTCAATGTTGTTTTGTACTGAGGTTGTGAATGTTATGAACACATAACGCAATACTTTCTTTTGATCCTGATCCCTGGCCTGCTAGCCCGGCCGACTTCTGCCCCTGCTAAACTGCTGCAACGGCCTTCCCCTGCTGTTCAGCTGCAGCAACCTCCTGTCAATGCTGTCAAGCCAAAGCAAATCCCTGACTTTGTTGTGCAGCTGCCCCAAACTGTCCCTGCTAAGCTGCAATTGACTTCGGTTCCTATGGTGCAGCAGATCTCTGTGCCAGAACCGCAGTCCCAAAGCAACAGGGACCTGTTGTCATGACCTGTCAGGTGATTCACTGAAACTGCCTCATATTTACAATCCTTGTACAATTAGATTGCTCGAGATTGCGATCATTTTTTCCCCTCTCAGTTAATTACTCAGTGACATATGGCAGGTTAATAGTTATAAAATACAGTGCACGTCTCAACAGCCTATACTGTGGTTATCTGACTAGACTGTCCGATATGTTGTGATATGATGTTTTATGTATTTTCCTCTGTTTTTGTTTCACTGTTTCTTTCTTTTGTTAATGTTGCTCTTCCTCCGCCGTTTACAGGTCGATCAGCTGCGCAATTTTCATACTGTTTAATTCACAAACAGTCGGGCACACCGCTAGCGCACACACACACAGGCGCATGCAACATGAACACATAGACACACACATACAGGCGCATACAACACACACAATGATACAGCAAGCACACTGCACACACTAGCCTACACCACATCCCTTAGTTGAATGATGACCACACTTAAAATCACCTCTTGGAATGTACGTGGAGTTGGTTCAAGGGAAAAGAGATAAAAATTTTTTAACCATCTAAATAATCTGCAAGCAGACATTGTCCTACTACAGGAGACTCATTTACCCAAGACAGCAGATAAACTAACCTCACCACAGTTTCCTCACTCGTACTCAGCCTGTTATAACTCAAAACAAAGGGGTGTCACCATTATGATAAATAGAAAAACACACTTCAATCATAATACCACTACTATTGATCCAGAGGATCGATTCATTATTGTTAACATTTCGATTCAAAATAATCCTTTATGCATTGCTAACATCTATGGCCCAAATGTGGACGACCCCTCCTTTTTTCATGCTTTCTTCAACTCACTCTCTGCTCACTCAGACACAGCTCTTATATTAGGAGGGGACTTCAACATGGTATGTAATCCAGCAGTTGACAGGCTCAGTACGGCAGGTGGTCACCGTATTTGGAAATCAACAGACATCCTTAAACAATACATGAGCGATTTTGGTCTTTGCGATGTTTGGCGTTCTCACCACCCCACTCTTAGAGAATATACCTTCTTTTCACCAGTCCACCACTCATATTCTCGCCTTGACTATTTTTTTGGTTAGCAGGTCAATTATGAAAGACATTTCCAACACTCAGATTCACCCTATCACTATGAGTGATCATGCACCGGTTTCTATCACTCTTACTAAAAAAAAGGGTCACACGGCCAACTAGAAGTTGGAGATTTAATGCTTAAAGACCTAGATTTTATAAGTTACTTCAAAAAGGAGTGGGCAATATATATGGAAACTAATGACCTGCCAGGAACCTCGCCATGTCTTCTTTGGGAGGCAGCAAAAGCAGTCATGAGAGGTAAAATAATCTCCTATTCATCATACAAAAAAAAGAAAGAGAGATCTTGTGAATTAGCTAGAACAAAAAATAAAAACATTAGAAACTACCCTTGCTACCTCCCCACAGGAACACATGCTGAATGATCTGAGAAAATCAAAACTTGAATTAAATGAAATTATTAATAAAAAGACCCAATTTCAGTTGCAAAGACTACGCTTGGAGAACTTTGAACATGGCAGTAAATCCGGCAGATTCTTAGCCAGCCAATTGAAATTGAATAAAGAAAAATAACTATTTCTTCCTTAAAGGACTCAGCTGGGAATCTGACTTATAACCCAGAAGAAATCAACAATGCATTCAGAGATTATTATAAAAACTTATATACATCACAAATTGACCCATCTAGCTCTAACATCGATGCATTTCTGAACAATATAGATTTGCCAAGGTTAGATGATGAACAGATCAGGGCTCTGGATTCACCTGTTTCAATGGCTGAACTCCAGGAAGCTCTCTTACATATGCCGAATAATAAAGCCCATGGGCCAGATGGTTTTCCCGCTGAACTCTATAAGGAATTCTGGAAAATACTTGCGCCCACATTCTATAGGATGGTTATGCAAATTAGGGGTACTTGCATGTTGCCTCCAACAATGAATTCTGCTAATATCAGCCTGCTCCTTAAACCAGACAAAGACCCCACACTCCCGTCCAGTTATCGCCCAATATCACTTATGCGGTGTAGCCTGGCCAGAGTGGCTAGGAAGGTGGTAGGTAGGCAGACTCCAACATCATATGTTTACTGAAGTGATTATTTTATTGACCATGGTCGGCAGTACATGGATAATTCAATCCAAAATAACAAAAGAAAAATAATGCATCAAACTTCTAGCAACACTAACACGAGGCACATGTTCACAGCAGCACACCCCCACCACCTTTTTTCCCCCTGTTTATATATGGTGGTCAATTCACACCCAACTGCTTCAGCCCATCCCATTCTGATGCAGGTTGATCTACTCCACAACATCTATATCTAGAAATCTCTTAATATTTGGAACTTCGTTATCAGTTCTCTCTGCTCCCACTGCCTAAAAAACAGGTCAGGGTTATTCACACATTTATTCATAATACTCAAAAATAACCAAAAGAAAAACATTCCTATAAAGAAAGAAAACCCTCTATTTGGTTTGGCCCGGTGATGTCATCCATGACCACCCTATTCCTATAAAACAGGAAATACTTAGGCCGGCCCCTTCCCAAACAATTATCCTGCGTGGTGGAACTGAACAAAGGAACAAACAATTGTAAGTATTAACACAGGAAAACAATTAAACCAAGTTTAAACTTGCAACCTAATAAAATTGAACTGAAACTAACTTATGACTATGTGTTTACTCTAACTTATTATATGCTTTGCACTCGCCTGTAACATAATACAAACACAAACAACCCGGAATAGTAAGTGGTGCACTTTTACACAAGCTATGGCAAGTTACCAAAAAACATAAACATGTATGTATAAACTAGAAAGTCATGGCCTGTATGGGACAAGTGGTGAGCAAACCCACTTCGTCACAACTTATTAACGCAGATCTTAAAATCATCTGCAAAACCCTAGCAAGAAGGCTAGAGAAGGTCACTCCTGGTATAATACACTCTGACCAAACAGGATTTATTAAGGGTAGGCACTCCACCAACAATACACGCAGGCTATTTAACGTAATAGACTATGCCACTATTCATAACCTGGAAACTATAGTTGTTTCTTTAGATGCAGAGAAAGCATTTGACAGAGTAAATTGGAAATTTCTATTCGCTACTTTATATAAATTTGGATTTATTTGGAAAACAAATGATCATACTTCTCCATGCTTTAGTCTCCAGAGGGGTACCAGGCAGGGTTGCCCACTCTCTCCCTCGCTATTTGCTATTTTTATAGAACCGCTAGCAGCTGCAATCAGACAAAATAATAATATTAAAGGAATTCAAACAGAAAATATACACCACAAGATAAGCCTTTATGCAGATGATGTATTACTTTTCCTCCTAAACTCACAAACTTCTCTTTCTGAGACAATCACACTTATAGATAAAGCCATCAACCATCTTGGACTACTCCATTAACTGGAGTAAATCCATAGTTTTACCTGTAAAGTGTGATTTCCAGAGTATATCTACCACACCGCTATAGTCTGGGAATATCAAATATCTGGGTGTCAATATTTCCTCCAGGCTGTCAGAACTGACATGGCTAAACTACACGCCTTTACTTAAATCAATAGAGGATGACCTTGTACGGTGGACATCATTACATGGACATCACCTATATCACTCATGGGAAGAGTCTCCACCATAAAAATGATGGTCCTACCTAAAATCAATTACCTGTTTTCAATGTTACCCACCAAACCCTCTGCTGTCTGGTTTAAATCACTGGACTCAAACATCTCAAAATTTTTGTGGAAAAATAAACCCCCACGAATCAGTCTAAAAACTATGCAAAAAGCAAAAGACTGTGGTGGTTTAGAACTTAGAACCAATCTCTCTGCTCCCCCTTGATCAACTTTATCACTTAATGGGGGTGGGTGTGTACTGCCTTGCTGGTCAGGGTCCCGTACGGCCGGTAGGTGTGTCTGGGGGTGGGTTGATTCTTAGATGCATTGCAGTGCGGGCGTGGGGGGTTGGTGGGGGGGGATGCTTGTGGTGGGTTTGCGCCGGCTGGCATCTCTCCTGTGCAGCGCATTACTTGGCTGTTGTGTGCCACTAGTTAGATTGGTAGCGGGGTAGTGTTGGTTGGCTCATCTGTTGGCTTGCGTGCTTGTCGGGGGTTGGGGACATCAGGTGCGGGCCTGGACTGGGCTGGTGTGCAGCTCTGTCCTGTGTGCATGCTGTGCATCCTGATAATTGCATTTCGGTTCTCTGAGGGGTCTGGCGACTGGTTGTTGGAGGGGTGGGGGACCGGGAAGAAAGGGTTAACGGGGTGGGTTGGGGGTGCGGGCTGGTCCTTTTTGAGCTGGTTGGGGGGTGTCTCCTCTGGATTTTAGTGCCCGGACTGGATGCTTGGTGGTTGTGCGGGGATCCTGTGTGTGGAGGGATTGTGCTTTGGGGTGTGTCGATGGTTGCTTCGCGGCCCTCTGGATTGTGGTCGTGTTGAGTCCTAGGGGCTGGGTGCATCTGCTGACTCCCTAGGGCTGAGGGGCTGTTGCTGCTGTCGTGGGGTGATTGCTGTCTCTTTTCTTTGGGGACGGTGGGGGTTTGTGTGTGGGGTGCTTCGCTGCTAGTTGGGGAAGGGCGCGGGGGTGGGGGTCTTCTGGCCTGACCTGGCCTGAGTGGCATTGCCTCCTGGGTGTGGGCCGACCTTCAGGTCTGGGCTGTTGGGCCGTTCTGTCCTTGCTGCTCCGGACCTGCTCTCTTGGGGGGGGACCTGCCTCGGGGTCTGGGGCTCGGGGCTTTGGAGCCTCTGGGTCTGGGCGGGTCTGCGCGCTGGGGGGGCTGGGCCCCCCTTGGCTCGTCCTGGGGATGGGCGGGGTTGTCGCTGACTCTGGGGTGCTGCCGGTGCTAGAGGGGCTCTTGCTATAAGCCCTGGGTTGGAGGGACCTGGCGTCCTCCTGCTTAGGGGGGTGGGGGACTGAACTGAATGAATGATGGGGCCAGTCGGGAATCTGGTCTTCTAGCCTCCCTATGACCTCCTTCACCTTTCCCCCTTTGGTCATGTCTCACAACATACACCCTTAGGACCCTGGGGGGCGGGAAGCCTGCAGGGCGTTTGGGGGGTGGGGCTGCTTTATTGCGGCCTCGCACTTCTTCCTCCCTCACTGCCCGCCCCTCAATTTTAATTACACATTAGACACAGAGGGCTTGGGGGGTGGGAGGGGCACGATGGGAGGCTCCACTACCTGACAGTTGTGGGGTGCCTGTGTCACAACTACCCTCCAATTTTAGTTGCACCTTAGTTACCACACACCTTATCTTTACTCCACCATACAACACATACACAATCCATGACATGCATCCAACACAAAACAATACATTTACAGAGGCAGGCAGAGGGGTTGAAGGAGTGGGGGAGATTCTCATTGGCCTCGTGTCCTACCCCTGGAGCCCCGGGCGTCGTGGGTGCTGTGGGGTTGGTGACGGCCTTGCCTGATCTGGGGTGGGCTGGGTGTGGTCGGGGCTCCCCTGGCGTGGGGGCCCGCCCTTGACCTAGGGTTCTGGGGACTCGGGCTTGTGGCCTTTGCTCATTTCTGGGCGGGTGGTGTGTCCCTGGGCCTGGGGGCCCGTTGTCTCCTCTCCTTGCCTGGGCCCTCCTCGGCAGAGGTGAGGCTCCCGCTGCTTCCCCCTGCCAGCTCTCTCACAGTGGTGGCATTCGGGAGTCTCTGGGGCGCATGGCCAGTGTTGTCGGGGTAGGTTTTGGTGCTCCTCCTTGGGGGTGCTTGACTGGGGGGGCTGGGCCCCTGTCCGGGGATGAGATTGGCCTCGGGGGCTGCTGTCACTGCCTGCACTGTAGGGAGGGATGCCTCTGGCTGGGCTGGGGGACCGTTGGCCTGGTTCTCCCGCGTTATCGCTCCCTGGCGGCAGGGAACTTCCCGGCACGGCTTTCTGCTGTTCTTCCTTGGGGCGGGGTACACCTTCCCCCGGGACATGCGGTCTGGGGTCCTTTGCGCTTTGGGGGGTCGCAGGGTGTCCTGGCTTCTGGGGGTGGGGGTCTCTGCGCGGGTTGATCCGATTGCGGTTTGGTGGGCTGCGGTGGGATTGTGGGGCGATTGTCGATGCATCTTCATGCATTATGCTTTTTCCCTGGGCAGGGTCTCTGGATGGCTGCTGGGCGTTTAGTTTGTGCATTGGAGTCCGGGGGAGGCATTTCCTCGTTGGCTTGGAGGGACCTGTTTGCGTCCCTGTTTTGCTTCGTTGGCCTCGGATCCGTGCTTCCCCATTTCTCTGTCGGCCAGTTGTTGGACCCCTCTGGATACTGAGGTATATAGTTAGTTTTCGGGATGTGCAGTGTGGGTGCGGGGCAGGGCTGTGCTCCGGTTTGTTCTGGGTTTGTGCCTAGAGTTCTCGGCCCTTGACGGGTGGGTGGGTTGTTGGTGGCATGCAGCTGAGCTAGTTGATTTTGCCTCGTTGCTGGTTTGGCTGGTGTTGCACGGTGGCCGGGGGGGCGTGCTGGGCATGGGGGATGTCGGCTGGCGCTGGCGGCCTTAGTTTTTTCCGGCGGTTGGGGGGACGGCGGACTTTTATTGGCGGGTGCACGGTGACCTGTGCGGCGCGTTTGCTGCCGGGCTGGGACTTGCTGCTGGTGTTTCTCTCCGCTGGCTTTCGCTGTCGTGTTCCGTTTGCATTGGTGTTGATGATTGCGTGGCATTTGGGCATTTTGGTTGTTCGCTGCGTGGCGGTGGGATGCTGGGTGGGGGGGGGGGGCACTGGTCTATGTTGTGTGCGCGCCGCGGTCGGTCCGGGCGCTGCTCTTCCGCGGGTTACGCTTTTTGCGTTCCGTTGGCATTATGTTGTCAACTGGCATTTGGGTCGGGGTCTTCTGCGTTTGCATCGCGGTGCATCTGGGAGTCTTTGTTTTTTTTTGATTGAGTTATTCTTTTTCTTTCTCCCACCCCCATTGGCTACTGGAGTTCTTGACTGCCTGTTGCTGGGGTAAGTGTGGCACAGTCGTGGCATCCGACTCTCACTAACATCTACATTCATTAACAGGCTTATGCGCACACACATGTACACACACACACATACAGACACATTCACCCACACGCACACAGACACACACAGACACAAACAAATTTAGGTTGTCCCTGGTAGAATTATTCCTGATGCTTTTCTTTCAGTTACTTATTTAAATTAATTATTATTCCAGCTCTCGTGGCTGTGCTGTGTTGCTTATTTAATGTGTGTGAGTGTTTCTTGTTTTCATTTTTCTCTTAGTTGTCTTAATATGTCAGCTGTTTATTGATGCTGTTTGGCTGGTTGTCTTTTACTATTATTATTAATTTTATTGTTTGTTTTTGTTTATGTTTGTTTGTTGTTGTTTGTCTCCTCCCCAAGCCCCCCTCTCTGTTCTATTGCAGGTTTCGTTGCTTTCTGCAATTGGTGTTTCCCACAGCTTTTCCCTGTTGTCCCCACCTTCCATCCCCCTTTCCCACTTCTCTTACAGGTGTTGTCCTTTCTCTGTGCTGTCTGTTTGTGCCCCCCCATCCCCGTGTCTGCCCCCCTGTCCGGCCTGGTGACAATCAATACATAATTAAATAAATAATAAAATAGACAAAGGAGTATTTTAATACTCTCTTGTTAAAGTAAAATCTGTCTGGCACAATATGGTATCCAGGTCATTATACTCTATACCAGGCTGCTGGGCAGGACAGGTTTAAAAAAAAAAAAGAAAAAAAAAAAGATTGCTGGAGAACCTAAAAAATTCCAAAATATTCCACTATATACAATGTTCATAAACTTTTGATGTAACGCACTATAATGGCAGTTTGTGTATGATCATTTTAACATTACTCTAGGTTGAGGAAGCGCAGACAAATCTGCTCCTGGTAGGCAAAGACTGAATACAGAAGGATGTCAGTGTGTTAGTTGTATTGCCAGCCCTCTGACATATCAGATTGTGAGGATGAGGGAGAAATCCGTTAAGGCAACATCCCATACACTATAAAGATATCACACATTCTGTGAGTGGGACTGCAATTCTGCACTTGAAAAAAACCTGGAAAACCAGAGCTGTTGAAGGTTTGAGCCTGCTGGCAATATTGGTATCTGGAAACGGCAGCATAAGGTAGAGAAAGATGAAGACAAAGCCTAAAAAAGTGCTAACAGATTTATTTGGTCTGTGTGTGGTATGATGTAGCTGTCACTCTGTGGAACTCGCAAATCAATACAGAGAAAGAAATGAACAGAGCAAGGATAATAGCTACTACACACATCATACACCAAAAACTGAGCATAGTGAGGAAAACTCATTTGGAGGCTAAATAAGTTGCTGCTTGGATCTAGAGTCGCTCATCACTTGTGTCCTTTCTGAAGAATGGATGAAGAGTGGTGTTGGTTGGGCACACACTGACTTGTATGCTGGGATTCTATCAATGCTCTACAGATCTATATATAGTCACCCGCCACTTTATTAGGTACACCTGTTCAATTGCTTGTTAAAACATACAGTTAATCAGCCAGTCCCCAACAACTCAATGCATTCAAGTTCAAAGCAAGCATCAGAATGGGGAAGAAAGGGGATTTTAGGTACTTTGAACGTAGCACGGTTGCTAGATGGGCTGGTCTGAGTATTTCAGAAACTGCTGATCTACTGGGATTTTCACGCACAAGCACAACCATCTCTAGGGTTTATAGAGAATGGTCCGAAAAAGAGAAAATATCCAGTGAGTGGCAGTTGTGGGACGAAAATTCCTTGTTGATGTCAGATGTGAGAGGAGAATAGGCAGACTGGTTCGAGATGACAGAAAGGCAACAGTAACTCAAATAACGACTCGTTATAATCAGTATATGTAGAATACCATCTCTGAATGCACAACATGTCGAACCTTGAAGCATATGGGCTACAGCAGCAGAAGACCACACCAGGTGCCACTCCTGTCAGCTAAGAACAGGACACTGAGGCTACAATTCGCACAGGCTCACCAAAATTGGACAATAGAAGATTGGAAAAATGTTGCCTGATCTGATGAGTCTTACTGGTAGGGTCACAATTTGGCCTAAACAACATGAAAGCATGGATCCTTCCTGCCTTGTATCAATGGTTCAGGCTGGTGGTGGTGTAATGATGTGGGGGATATTTTCTTGGCACACTTTGGGCCCCTTACTACTAACTGAGCGTTCAAATTGTTTAAACACGACAGCCTACCTGAGTATTGTTGCATGACCATGTCCATACCTTTATGACCACATTGTACCCATCTTCTGATGGGTGTTGATCCGCGCCGAGACGGTGGGGTTGTCTTGCGGGAAGGATAGGTAGAGTTGCATATCGTCTGCGTAGCAGTGGTAAGAGAAGCCGTGCGAGTGAATGATCGGCCCCAGTGAGGTGGTGTAAATTGAGAAGAGAAGAGGCCCTAGCACTGTGATGTAAATGCTCCGTACTTGTATAGCGCCTTTCTAGTCTTTTCGACCACTCAAAGCGCTTTTACACTACATCCACCAGTCACACACATTCATACACTGAGCCTAAGTGCTCAAACGGAAACTAACATTCACACTCATTCATACGCTGGCGGAACAGCCGCCAGGAGCAAATCGGGGTTCAGTATCTTGCCCAAGGACACTTCGACACGCAACCAGGGGGAGCCAGGGATCGAACCGCCGACCTTCCGATTAACATCGGAACCCGCTCTACCTCCTGAGCCACAGCCGCCCGTGTGGCTTGGGCCGCCCGTGTGCCTTGGGCCACCCCTGTGGAGAGGCAGTGGGACAATGATAATTGTCCTTGCCACAAAACATTGAAGGAACACCCCGAGAGGTAGGATTCAAACCACAGGAGTGCTTTACTCGAGATGCCCATTGCTGAGAGTGTGGGTAGCAGGATCCTGTGATTGACTGTGTCAAAGGCAGCTGATAGGTCAAGCAGGATAAGAACCGAGGATTGGGCTGCAGCTTTAGCTGACCTTAGGGCTTCTGTTACAAACAAAAGAGCCGTAGACTGGCCACTCTTAAAACAGAATGATATGGATCTAGGAGGTCATTCCATGAGTGGAATTCTGAGACCTGTTTGAAGACTGCCCATTTGATAGTTTTGGATAAAAATGGTAGAAGACAAACTGGCTGATAGTTCTCAATTTGAGTTGGGTTGAGTGAGGGCTTTTTGAGCAAGGGTGTAACCCGAGCCCTTTTGAAAGTGGTCGGGAAGGTTCCTGAAGCCAAAGAAGTATTTATCACAATGAGTGATTGCCGGGACCACGGTAAGAGATATGGCTTGGAGGAGATTCGTACCTGTAAGATGACAAGAGATGTGACGACCAGTTTATCATAGTTTATAATAATACAGCGCAGTGAGGATATGGATGTTTTATAAAGGAGATGAGCATCTGCAGTGTAGTTCATACACTTAATTGACAAACAACAAAATTGTAGCGTAACATTAGGCTCATGATCAAAGAAAGTTTTTATGTCAGGTCGGCATTTCTGTCTGTATTCACACACCCTCTCTTGCTTATCCACATCACACTTTTTTATTTATTCCTATTTTATTATGGTTTTTATAATGCACCATTAATCCACCATTATAATAGCAAAGTGCTAGGAAATGGGAGATGACATTCTAATTGGTTTATTGCTTGTTACATCCAAAACACACCCATGATTCATTAAGAGACTAAGTACAACTCTTTTTTGAACTGTGCGCCTTGTGCGCTGACTATTTTTACCACCGGTAAACTAGCAAAATTGGATTCGGTCACGCCCTAATGCAACTGTGCCATGCGCTTTGCGCCATGTGCTTAGATCTTTAAAATAGAGCCCTTACAGTATTGAATCACAATGTTTGTTTACAATAAGTTCCGGGAAGAAAACCCCTGCATCATTTACATATGATTTAATGTCAGTAACTTGTTGAAGGTTTATATTTGATCTTAGTTCAAAGTATATATCTTATTTATCTAAAATGTATGTTTTATGCTTTCATATCTCACTAACATAAAAACTTACACTAATGTTAGGCAAATTAGGTCTCCAACCTATCTCCGCAATTCAAATAAACTGTCAGTTGTCTACCCGGAAGTGTTGTTGTTGTTGTTGTTTAAACGTAAATGTAAATGCTCCGTATTTGTATAGCGCCTTTCTAGTCTTTTCGACTACTCAAAGCGCTTTTACACTACATCTGCATTCACCATTCACACACATTCATTCACTGAGCCTAAGTGCTCAAACAGAAACTAACATTCACACACTGGTGGAACAGCCAGTATCTTGCCCAAGGATACTTCGACAAACGACACAGTGATTCGGTCTATAATAAGCTTGAAGCCTTTTGACACTGCTAGTGGGGAAAAACCTTAAGGTTTGCTATTTCTGAACACATAGTCGTTCAGTTAAACCAAAGCCAAATCTGCAAATGTGTGCAATCCTATTAATAAACTTATTGTTTATTGTCATTTAGCTAATGCAGTAGGCCATACAGACATAATCCCAGAGATTAAACAATGTAAAAAAATCTGTCTCTAACTGCATCTAATATATACAAAAATAAGAAAGAAAAGACAAGGGCTGTTCCACCAACTGCTTTGATTTCTTTACTTTCCACCAGCCTTGGTAGGAGAAACACAGACGCAGATTCATTTCAAAAATATAATAAATAAATAGATTTTTGCCCCCTTTTCCTGTCCTCTTGACACAGGCATATCTAATTTAGTGTTTACCCTGCGTTTGCTGAGTTTTGAACATTGTTAAATCATACCTTTGAGCTGTTTAATTTCACCTTGCAATAGACCTTTATTACCCTCGAGCATTGTGTCTTTATAAATACTACTATATCTGCTATGAGTACAGGGGAGGGATGAAGAGAAGGGACAGAGTCAGAATGAGAAAGAGACAGAGAGGGAGATTAAGCCACCCACAGGGTGCTAAAAAATCTTTCCTCTATTATTTGGTCTCTCCTCCCTCTCCAGTAGCTTAGGTGTTCCTGCATGAAATGCTGATGTGGTTCCCCCTCCCACCGCCAGGCCTTTCTTCCCCATCTTTTCCCTGTGGCAATAGATTTCCTCGAGGGAAATCATTACTTGGCATTATTACCATTCCCAACACTTTTATCT
Organism: Micropterus salmoides; assembly: GCF_014851395.1. Lineage (NCBI taxonomy): Eukaryota > Metazoa > Chordata > Actinopteri > Centrarchiformes > Centrarchidae > Micropterus > Micropterus salmoides. Next base: position 2,093,960 of record NW_024041484.1, read on the forward strand.
ACTACCCCTTGTTTCCTCACTCCATCGCTTGATTAAGTTTAGGGAGGGGAGGGAAAGGGGGAAAGAGGAATACCTTTTAATGCCAGTCCCAATAAATAGGTCTTGGAGGAGTTGCTTTGATTGAGGTACATTGAGGATACCAGTGTAGATGCTGTCTTATGGGACAACTCTTTTTTCATCCAAATGTAAAATAAAACACGCCCAGTGTTTCCACTGAGAGCTATCAAATGTCCTGTTACTGGTGAAAACCAACTGCAGCAAATGTTCCAGTTCAACTGTTATTAGCAATGGTAATGAATTTAGCAGGCTGCTGAATATTCAGAAGAAGATTGTCACAGCTGAACATAACTAGAAGGTTCCGATTAGCAGGGACAGGTGAGAGGAGCAAGTAACAATAATTCTTAAGTCAGGAGGGACCAACTGAGTTGTAGGGTACAGGGCTTAAAGTTCTCCGGCGCTGTGCCAGAATTCCGGCGTGGGGTGTTTTATATTCAACAATATATATATTTATGTCTGTGGAAAGAATTCTTGCGTATTTTTTTAAAACTGTGGGTGATATGTGTGTGCGAAGCGCCAGTCCTCAGCACAATTGGTTGTTCGGTGTGTACCCGAAAGAAAGTGGACTAGCACTTCTCGGCTACGTAGACATTCATTGGCTATTGTAGGCCGTAAACAGGGCATGGAAGTTTCTATTTGGTCAACTGAGGTGTCAATTAAAAGGTCAGTGTGTAGCCACTTTTTTTGTTAGGCTAATATAAAACAACGCAGTCCGTGTATGTTTATTGGGATTATAATGCAATTTGGACAAAATTGTATTGGATTGGATCATTGGGACCTTTGCCAAGGCCATTTTTGTCGGAATGTAATCCACCATTGGACTTCACAGATAAGTGGTGTCAATTTTGATTATAGGCAGTGCTTGGAGTGGGTCACCGGTACCAGTACGTCTACATTTTACTTTTTGGCTCGGGACTAGCCCTCTTCATATCAGGTTCTCTGGGCACTATGTGACGCTTACCTGTTCCCGTTCTCGCCTGCCTGCTAATCTCTGTCGGCAGAGACAGAGCAGGGAGAAGCTTTCATGCAGCTGTGTGCGGAAAGTTACTCGTCAAAGTTACAGCACTACAACAAACTTGAAATGTTGAACTTGTTGTTCTGCATGAATGATTATTGACGAATACGTTTTTAGCATTAACTAATTAGAGACTGACTGTTATGTAGAGCATTTTTCTTACACAAGGATTTAATGATTGAAAATAACCCGCAGAAATGAAACTGCTGTCCAACTGGAATTAATATTATACTAGTGGTAAGTTAGCTTTTATAGTATACTATTATCTGAAATTATAATGAATACTCTAACATAAGCCCTAATAGGCCTATGGGCCGATACACACACCAACTTGTGAATGGGGAGTACCAGCAGAGCTGGGCAATAAAAACAATAATGATAATTAATTTTCCAACAATATAACAAATATTCAATAAATGTTTGATTTAATTTATTTGAACACGAACAAATTAGCTCTTAATTTTTCTATTAAGATATTTATTTTGTTGAGGAAATGGGACTGAAAAAGATTTTACTTAATTTTATCATAATTGTTTTTAATGTACCTCAGATTTGTGAAGTCCACTGTTTGGCAAGTGTTAAAGTTTAAAACCACAATTAACTGTCTGGTTTCTTCAACTTTCACTCAAGAGCAAAAATCAGCCTTTAAACTTGAAAGAAATACTGATTTGACATTTATTGTGATAATTATCTACCGTAAAACTTTGATTAATAGCCCGGGCTTTTATTGGCTAAAATCACTGACTTGACCCTGCCTATATTTGGTCAGGCAACCATATGGGACAGGCCTTTAATTCCTCTTGCACAAAACTGAAATAGCTACTATGAAACAGATTATTTATTTCAAACAGAATATTACATCAAATACACGTTGTTCATTTGTTCTACCTCCGCCTCCCTCCTCCCAAAAAGACTGTGGATGCGGTACGGCTGCAGACCCACAAAGGCATCTATGCTGCCTTGTGTGGTCTCTCCCACCACACATGGGAGGGCACACAATCAGACCCCTCTGACTGTGTGGACTGTGAGGTACGGGGGGGGCTTATTATATGGCTCTGGACAGGTGGGTTTGTGCTAGGTGGTACTGTATGGGCCAGTGAGGCATTGACTTACCTCTAACCCAACAGCGATAGCAAGGGCAAAGCCTATACAAAATAGTTACGGTAGTTACATACTGTAACTCCAGCTTCTATGAGCATAGGCAGTCCTGAAGAGCAGGCATTATGGGCTACGAAGGCTAGGTCTCACCGTAGGAGAAGCCCACACTGTGGGTAGGCGTAGACAGCTTTTGTCAGTGCGGGTGTAGGGGTAAACCCAATAGCGATAGCCTTAGAGGGCTGCGCCTTTACTCATAGAATCTGGAGTTACAGTACGTAACTACAATTTTCCGCTTTGCTACTCCAGGACACTACGCTGCATACAACACCCTGATCGCCACTTGCAGACCAATTCCATCAAGCTATTTAAGCACATCTTCAGTCCCCGGGAAATATTTCGGCCCTTGCACATTATCAAGTTAAGGAAGCCTTGTTAGACTACAAGTCATCGCTGACCTACACTAAAGGAAAAGTGGACAATGATTGCGTTTTCGAGAAACATTTAATTGGGTTTGTATGTTATCTTGACCCAACTCAAGTTGAGAACTATCGACCAGTGTCTCTTTCACCATTTTTATCCAAAACTAGTGAATGGGCAGTATTCAAACAGGTCTCAGAATTCCTCTCACGGAATGACATCCTAGATCCATACCAGTCTGTTTTTTTTACTGAAACGGCTCTTCTGTCTGTAACAGAAGCCCTAAGTCAGCTAAAGCTGCAGCCCAATCCTCGGTTCTTATCCTGCTTAACCTATCAGCTGCCTTTGACACAGTCAACCACAGGATCCTGCTATCCGCTCTCTCCGCAATGCGCATCTCGAGTAAAGCACTCCTGTGGTTCAAATCCTACCTCTCGGGGTGTTCCTACAAAGTTTTGTGGCAAGGACAATTATCATTGTCCCACTGCCTCTCCACAGGGGTGGCCCAAGGCTCAGTGCTAGGACCTCTTCTCTTCTCAATTTACACCACCTCACTGGGGCCGATCATTCACTCGCACGGCTTCTCTTACCATTGCTACGCAGACGATATGCAACTCTACCTATCCTTCCCGCCAGGCGATCCCACCGTCTCAGCGCGGATCACAGACTGTCTCTTGGACATATCTGCATGGATGAAGGCTTGCCACCTTCAACTAAACCTCTAGACTGAAGTCTTGGTCATTCCAGCCAAGCAATCTATCCACCGTAACATCACACTATAAATGGACTCCTCAACCATCACTCCAACCAAGGTGGTGAGAAACTTGGGTGTCATGATTGATGACCAGCTGTCCTTTTCAGACCATGTTGCTGCTGTCTCTCGGTCATGTCGCTTTGCTCTATACAACATAAGGAAAATCAGGCCCAGCCTCACTCAGTACGCCACCCAGCTTCTGGTACAGGCCATGGTTATCTCTCACCTCGACTATTGCAATGCCCTCCTAGCAGGTCTTACAGCTTATGCGGTGAAACCCTTACAAATGGTTCGGATCGCAGCAGCGCGTCTGGTTTTTGATCAGCCCAAAAGGACTCACGTCACTCCATTACTGGCTCCACTGGCTCCCCTTGGCCTCCAGAATCAAATTCAAGTCACTACAGAGTGACTACTGGGTCTGCACCCATCTACCTAAACTCCATAATACAAATGTTTTTTCGTTCCTTTTCAGCCGCTACGCTCCTCCAACGAACACTGCCTGGCTCTGCCATCCCTTCACACAAAGCAATCCAGTCCCGGCTATTCTCATCTGTTACACCATGATGGTGGAACGAGCTACCACACGCATCAGAGCAGCCTCTCTAACTTCAAGAAGCTCTTGAAAACTCTTCCAAGAACACTTCCTCTTATAACACCTCTAACTCCTAACCTCTAACATGCACGTACTCTGCTCTTCTTCTTCTGTCCCCTACAATTATCTTGTGTCTTCTGTCCCCTACAAATGTCTTGTTACTGGTGAAAACCAACTGCAGCAAATGTTCCAGTTCAACTCTTATTAGCAATGGTAATGAATTTAGCAGGCTGCTGAATATTCAGAAGAAGATTGTCACAGCTGAAAAAAGATTCAGCTGTACTATGGTTATTCGTCTAAATACTATACCTTCGCTGTTTCAGCTAATTGCTCCATTCGCATTCTAGTAAGTGCCGTGATAGTTCTCGAATTATGCAATTTTCATTTGTTTTACTCATTTCACATGGCCTGTGAATATATGCATCATTCATCGGCTACATTTGGTCATTCAGTTTGTTCGTCAGACTCTAATTTCTATTTGTCATCAGACTTAATTTCTCTTTTGTCTTTGGGCCTTAAGTTGCTTTTACCGTTTTATTTAAGTTGGTCACATGACCTTAATTTATTTTCGATTTTTGACACTTGGACAGTGACCCCACATATCACTCATGGAATTTTCACTTGTCTTTGGACGTTACTCTGTTGGGTCATCAGACCTGTTCTGGGACCTTAATTTACTTTGGTCTTGTGACTTTTAATCAAGTTTGGTCTTCTGACCTTTTATGTTATTTTACATTCTATCTTTTATTTTCAAGTGACATCATCTGTTTTAAGTTAAATTATTCATGAAAATTCTATCTTATAGATTCGCTCAACGTAAGTCGTCAATTCAGGCCTATTGTGATAATTATCTTATTGTGGCCCGAATTAGCTAGTACATAGTCTATTAACATGTTATGTTTCAACATCATCTCAAGCATGAAGTTTCATGTCTAACCTTGTCATTAAATATTTTACTAAAATGTGCTGCCAATTGGTAAGGAAAGAAGCATGTTATATTAAGTAAGTTTGCACTACTCTCTTGGTTTATTTTGGGGGTATTTCTATACTTCAAAGGCTTTACCAGCCCCATTAAATGCCACGCCATTGTGAAGGGGTCTAATTGCTAAAGACTTTCCACATTCTCATATTCATTGTATCACAATACAGAACTACCAACGACTTTAGTATGCACTCCTGAGCCTGCACACAGCAGTTGTGTTGACTCTTGGTTGACATGTAAACCAACATGAAGCAGGAGGAGTTCAGTGACCCTCCAATGTGCTTTGGAGCCCGTGGAACACAGACTACTGAGGGGGGAAATTAGCTGCTTTTTGGAAGAGACTGGTCATTACACATATTTGGCAACAGTGTGAGAAAAGTACATATCTTGGTCCCATTTCATTATATATATATAATCTTCCAATATTGTTGGCGTAATTGTTTTTCTGTCTTGATCACAAAAATACACCATAAGTTATGTTCTAATGTATTCTGAGACTTAACTTGGACATGCATTTGGTAACCCATCAACATTCATGATCGACTAATTTTACACCTGAAGATCAGTTTAATCTTCATAAAGAGTACCACTCAGCCAGTATTGTATAATGTATTTTATGGCTCTGGAGGAGATTTGACAAAGCTGTGAAAATAACCCTGATTATGCCATAGTGATTGTATCAAGGTTGTCTTAGTTATAATATAATTATAATTTATGTGCGTGTATTACCAAATCCTTAGGGTACTCTTAAGTACCAATTTTCCATGACAACAAGGTAACAGTATGCTCATGGTTCTCTGTTGGAGCCTGACTGAATTATGTAAAAGTCAGAAGCACAAACACAAGCACAAAAGAGATACACAAGTATATGACAGAAATTGCACTGGGTTCACAGCATTTTGAATGTAATTAAAGAAAAAAGTTTCACAGAATATATGTTGTTGAATTCAGAAGTATACATTTGTATTTGTCTAAATGATGCACTGATTCTTTAAAAAAATATTTTCTGTAACATGTCGATTACAGCTGTAAGTCCTACCCTATATTGCTGTATTGTTTAACAGCTTCCCTCTGTGCCACATATCTATAATTCATACTCACAATTTTGGTTTCTTTGATGTCCCTGCAGGCAGTCCCAGGTAAGTCCTGGTGCCTCAGTGGTGCTGTTTGGGGCTGGGAGGCCCTGGGGTAGAGCCTCGGGCAATGGCTTTGGCCCAGGCGCTCTCCAGAGATGGTCCTGCTCATCTGGGCTGTAGTTACAGTTACATATACATACAACTCCAGTCTCCATCAGCTGCCACTCTGTCTCTCTCTTCTGCTTTGTCTCAATTCTGTTCTTATTTGACCATAACTGATTTACACCCTACAAGTGCTGCATGGGCAGGCTCTTCCAAATTGTGCAAGTTGGTCAATGGTAGACTGAATCTAAACAGCAAATAATCACAATCGTAACTCCTAAATGACAATATAATCCAAAGCTAATACAAGCTAATGGTGTAGTTTCTGGAGTTGATTTCTGTGACAGCCCAACAATCCATCTGACTTTCTTGCTGTTCAGACGGGTCAGAAATGAAGCTTCCTCAGCCACTTGGCCTTGGCCTTTCACTGCGGGCTACCTTGGCCTATCAGGCTGGGGCTTACCAGTGAACTGGTGGTGACAGGCACTGTGATGGTGAACAGTAATTACAGTGAGGCCTTGGCCTGATGCTCGATCTGATTGGTAGAGAGATCCTAGCTTGTGGTGCACTGGACCTATTATTGAATAAACAAGTCTGCTTACTACTTGTGTTAAGTCTCCTTTTTAGGTCTGGTTTGTTCTCCATCAACTACATAAACGGATATCTGGTTATTTAGCTACTAAATGCTCCACTATGTTCAACAACTTTTTTCTGAGCTGAAATGTTTGTTCTCTGTGGAGTCATCTGTATGTGACACCTTTCACATTAAACATTGTCTTATACTGTACAGTAGCCTACACTTGTCATGCTTCTGGAGCAGTTGATGTGTGTATGTTTCATGTTTACTGTTTTTGCCTCCAGTAAAAAGTTGGTATCCAGGGAACGGCACTACAGTAGTTCAACTCCAATCTGAGGGACAGGACCTGTTCTGTTAACATTGTAAATATTTCCTCCTCTTCCTGCAGCAATCACATGTGTAATACCTCAAGGTTTAATCTTGGGACCAATTTTATTCTCCTTGTATATGCTCCCTTTGGGCTCCATTCTCGGTAAACACAATATATCCTATCACTGTTATGCTGAGGATACGCAGCTGTATCTACCGCTAAATCCAAGTGACATTAATTCCTTGCAATTCGTCTTTGACAGTTTTAATGATATTACGTGCTGGATGGCCAAAAACCTTCTCCAATTTAATGAGAATAAGACGGAAGTAAACCCCCTGCTCAATTGAGGAGCTGTCCAAAAAATTGGGGCCCTTGTCTGAAAGCGTGCACCCATCTGCAAGAAGTCTAGATGTTATCTTTGACAAACAAATTCATCTGTTACTTAAATCCTTTCCCTAGCATGAGGACTTGGAGATTGTTATACATGCACTGATATCGTCCCAAATTGACTATTGCAATTCTTTATACTCCAGCATTTGTCAGTCATTATTATCACATTTGCAGCTTGTTCACAATGCGGCTGCTAGATTGCTGACAGGTACAAGGAAGAGGGCCCACAGCTCCTTTTAGCTGTTCCACAGGCTCGATTGATGACAAAGGGTGATCGTGCCTTTTCGGTTGTGGCCCAAAGACTGTGGAATAAACTTTCCATTCTCATTAGATCATCTCCAACCACTGAGTCTTTCAAGTCCATCCATCGTCAGCCACTTATCCTGCGTACAGGGTCACAGGGGGTTGGAGCCAAGCGGGGTACACCCTGGACAGGTCGCCAATCCATCGCAGGGCCTGAGTCTGACACTGACACTTGTTTTGGACAACCTGCTTCACATCACTTTTTTTCACCTGCCCAAAACCTGTTTCCCGTGCCTGAGCAAGACGGACCATAATAACGTTGTTAATCTAACAATATTTATTAGTGCATTTTCAATTATATTTTGCTGGTAATACTTAATTATAAAAAATTAACTTAACTTCATAGTTAATTTTTTAAATGCAGGACTTTTGCCTATGATGGAGAATTTTACACTGTGTAATTGCTTCTCTTATGTAAAGGATCTGAAGATTTCTTATCATTATCATTCTCTCATTAGTCACAGAGTGAGTTTGCCCATGATGTTGGCTTCTTATGCAGTCTTTGCTGATTTTTTGCATTGTGGTTCATCCCAAAGGTGTCGGATGGGGTTGAGGACAAGACTCTGCCGAAGGTTTTTCCAAAACACACTGGGAATAAAACATTTCTTCATAGAGCTTGCTTTGTGCACTGGAGCATTGACATGTTAAAACAGGGCCTTCCAAAACTAATAGAAGTACATTGTCTAAAATTTCATTGTACGCTGAAACATTAAGATTTCCCTTCACCGGAACTAAGGTTTCTAGACCAAAGCAGGTCTAGCAACTCTAGCCTAAAGTACACAAGGTTGTCCACATACTTTTGGTCATACAATGTGTCTTGTACATATATCTTTTGATTTCCATTGCCTGCTTGTACATTTAACTTTAAGGAAGTTAGTCTGTCTAGAATGTAGGAGACCTATTGCTTTCTGTATTTAAAACTGCACCTGTTTATTGCTGATACACACAGTTCTCATCAGATCCCCCATCTGCCTGTTTGATTACACTCACCCTTAGAAAAAGGGGAGGAGAGAGAGAGAGAGAGAAGGAAAGCAGTGCCCCTGAGTCTCCTCCACCATTTCACACAACAAAATAAGATGTTTCATCGTGCAACGCTTCTGCACCAAACACGCTGGTTGGGTTAGAAACTGAGAGAAAATTGCCTTTTGAATAATCCACTTCTTGACATTTTTTCTTTTTCCCTCCTGAAAGGTTTTCTGAAGGTTATTGTAGAGAATAATGCAGCTCCTGCCCCCCTGCAGATGACAATCATCTTTCCAATTTGTTTGAGATTAGGTCATATGGAAACAGCGCATCGTAAACACACACGGTTGGCACGCCGGTGATGGAGCATGGGGAGGGTGGCACCGTTTCCCCCTGTTCTGGGTGCATCCAGCCTTGATTGCCATGACACTGGCAGTTGAAGAAACCAGGGCAACAAACAAACAGAAATTCACAGATCTCTGTTACTAACTGGGAGAAAGAGAGGAGCAAACCCCCCACCCTCCTCCTGAAGCAGCATGAACAGATTGGATGTTTGATTTGCGGCTGGATCAGTAAACACACTACGGCTTCGGCTGTTTCTTTTGATTCAACATAAATCATATCTAAACAAACAAACGAGTTCTCAGTGTTTGAGATACGACAGTATTGACATCAGAGCTCCTATCTGAGAAGAACATTAATATTTCTCTTAGCAAGACTAGAGGCCCACTTTTATCACTTAAAAACTTAAAATAACATTGCAGTGCATGGCTTCTGTTGTTCAGCTGTAGTGTGTGTGTGTGTGTGTGTGGTGGGGGAGTGGGGGGTTGCAGTAATTTTCCTTGCATGGTTCGACTGGTAGACAGGCCGAAATGGGCATCTGGTAGAGGTTACCCTACTACATCAAAAGAAAGAAAGAAAAAACATTCTTCAGCAATAATAACTCGCCCAATGCTTTCTTAGAATAGAAGACCAGTAGACTGGTCAGATTTGTGCTGGAACATGTGTTTGTTAGTGTGCTAATTGTGTTTCTCAGGAACATTGACATCTTTTGCTATCTAGAATGTCAGTAATCAACTGGGTTAGCTTGTGACTCTGCATCAGATGCCTTCTTTTTACTGAAGAGACGGCATGATACCACAAAGCTTAACAATAAAGATTAGCCTGATAGTTACACAGAATGCAATTTTAGATAACTTTGCCCTGACATAATATAAAGTGCTCAACAAAAGAGATACTGACGGTCAGTCGGAGTGGTAATTGTCCAGTTAGCAAACAAGTAAATTTAAAAAAAATTTGATATTCCACTTTTTGGTGTGATGGGGCACTAACAGCTGGTAGTAGGACTGTGCACATGTTAACACAGTCATTAAACTCAAATGGTTTAATCCTATTGGGAGCATTAACCTACAGTACATAACCTCTTTGAGGCCAATATGCCAGTTGAATTATGAGACATCCTGTGTGCAACTTGTGTGTGACTTTTGCAGGACCCATTCTGTGGGGACCACAAGTATTCATATTAAGTTCAGCATGGAATATCTCTACATAAGTGGTGGCATTAAGCATCTTTTTGAAGAGCTAATGTGGGGCCCTATCCAGCGCTGTGTTGGAGCTGGTTAGCACAAATGCACAACATGAATTTAACCATGAATCATCTCATCATTTTAGAGAACATGTGTGTATATTAAAACATACGGCAAATGATCTGTTTTTGTATAGCACGTTTGCGACCACTCAAGGTGCTTTACATTACGTCACATTCATCCATTCACACACATTCATACACTGATGGCAGAGGCCAAGGTGCCCACTGCACATCAAACCACCAACCTTCTGGTTAGTGGACGACCGCTCTACCCCCTGAACCACAGCTGCATATTTATTTATAGCCGAGACCTTAACATTTGCAGCTGGTTAGAAAATTGTAACATAAAGTATACCAGAGAAATAGGCAGCTTGAAAAGTGTGCCAACCAAACCCGGCCTCCCCTACACAGGGACACAGAAGGTTTTTGTATTTATTTGAATGGCCAGGATAACACATAGTATATAGTAAGACGTATATTGAGACATATTACACCTCAGCAGACAGCCCACTTGAACACCAACATACAGTACAAAGAAGCCACAGCAGCTACACAGTCAATAGTCATGGTCATAATTTATAATAATGCAGTGCAGTGAGGATACAGACATTTCATAAAACGTGTTTGTTTGTTGTGTTAAATACACTTATCTCCTGCATAATAAGACTGCATAATAACATAGACTCCAGTCTGCAGTGTAGTCCATACACTACACTGATAAACCACTGAACGGTTGAGTAACATTAGGCTTCATGATAAAAGAAAGTTTTTATTTCATGTCCACTTACATTCTCCCTTAGCACCCCTGTTTCCATGTCCATGACTCTACACATTGAGTGAAATAGGTTGTTTATTTTAAAAGTGGATTCATCCATCCATCCATGGTTGAATGGTTTGGATTGGAGAACCACATCACCTGCAAAAAGCAGGGATGCAATTCTGAGGTTCCCAAACTGGACACTTTCATCACCTTGAATGTGCCTTGAGATCCTGTACATGAATATCCTAAACAGAATAGCGGAGTCCAACACCCACTGAAAATGTGTTTGACTTTGTGCCAAGAATATGGACGCAGCTCTCACTTTAGTACCAAAGGTTTTAGTACAAAACCGGATGTCTCGTAGCAGTGGCCCCCATCAGGTTTCTCCATCATTGCCCACATGAGCGTTGAAGTCTCCCAGGAGAGCTATAGTGTCACCAGATGGAATCCCTTCCAGGACACCACCCAGAGACTTCAAGAATGGCGGGTACTTTGAGTTGCTGTTTGGTGCATATACACAATCAGAACCTTCCCCCAGCAGCTCGGAGTCGCATGGAGGCAACCCTCTCATTTTCCAGGGAGAACCCCAACACAGCAGTGCTCAACTGGGAGCTTGTGAGTTTAACTTTGACAGTTGAGATAAAGCAGCTGCATTCCTAATTCCACAGCGGTTATCTTTGCAGAACACTGTATGGTATTAGTTTACTGCTCCTTGATTTGGGAGGGGTCAAAATCGGATCAAGGCCCCTTTGACTGACCTGAATAGTTCCAAAGTGGGTCCTAGTGTTAATGGACACAAATATTAACACAAAGTACCAGAACAGATGGAACATCTACATAATTAGTGGTGAGATAGTTCTTTAACAACTTCAGAGAGCCATGACTTTGGTGCAAACAATTGGTACAATCATTATCCAGACATTTATATACTCATTTGATGTTTGTCTTTTTAAAGAGCAAATGTCATAAATTTGTATGTTGTCCTCTGATTGGTGAATCAGTAATGGTGACCTGAGTGTTGCGTATTGTTATTGAGGGCTGACTAATCTTTCAGAGAGTTGTACTCATTTGGGTAGTAGGCTATACTCAAATCAGACCAAAAATACAGAAGTCCATTATCTCTGCAATAAAGAGCTAATGACCCAACAACAGGAATATATTTGCCTGGGCGCCCATCTCCTTGAAAGGGCCAAAGGATAAGGAGTCATTAAAGCAGTGTTATCTGGTCCAGATAGCATTGGCATGTCTGTAAAGATCATTATTTTTGCCCCTGGAGCTGTTTAGCAAAGGAGAGCAGGGCTAACTGCACACCCGGCGCTAACTCCAGGGTCAGCTGTAACACAGGGATGAAGACGCTAACGATACGCAGCCTGGCAGCTAATGCTTTTTCTAAATGCCTATAATGACTGTGGACCCTAATGTGGGAGAGCTCCGGATCTCTGTTTTTCTTTGTGCTTCGTCAGCTCACTGTAGCTGAAAGGGACACGGCCAGGTTGTTGCTTTTTTCATTTTCTTTGCTTGATGAGTTGTGAGTGGCTGATATTGTAATAAAGACTCTTAAATAAAGTCTTACAGCATTGTGCCTCCCAGTTCAGCCTTCCCTTTGGTAAAGCTGAGTGTTTATGTGAAGGACTAAATTTGCATTTCTCTAAATTTCAGACAGATGCAAGGGAGCAAGAGGATGCTGAATTTAGTCATTTCCTCAAGTCAGCTACTATACTAATAATGTGATAATGTGGTAATGTGGTGATTTAAAAGTAAAAAAAAAACAAAAACCTATTAGTCAACTATTGTTTCTGTATGAGGAAAAACGGGGGATAGATAGAGTGCTAGAGTGAGAAAGATAAGGCAATTAGCTTTACATTTCAGTATAAGCTATAGTAGTATGAATAATGAAAACTCCTTAAGGAAAGCAAAGAATACTGCAGAGTGTCATAGTTGTTTACAGGAGCTACACGTTCTGCAACATGAAACCATAACGAGCTTTAAGACCATGTGATCTTGTCTTTTCAGAAACAATGTATGTAGTCATTTTAATTTGGGCTGTAGAAATTTAATTTTTTGTTTCCAAGCCATTGTTTTCCATTCATTTCAGTAAGGTAGATAAATCAACTTGACTAATCCATCAGAGAGAACTGTTAGCTTCAACCAACAGGGGACATTCAAATGTCTACTTGCAGGGGGCTAGATTACTCAGGACAAGGAATATAATGTTTATCTTCCTTTACTGTGGAGGATGGCAACATTTGTACAGTCTATAAAATTATCTAATGCAGACCAGTGTCTACCAGTCTAGTGCAGACCAGCATCAGAGCCAATGAGCAATCACAACAAAAATAACATGTACTTATCTGAACCAGAAAATGAACTTCTCCCTATGTAGTTCTGGTTGCAAGGTAACATAATCATAAGAAATGATAATTTACAGTAAAATGTAATTATCTCAACATGACTGACGTACTAAATAATATGGGGCAAAGGTACATAATAGTACCAGAGCTGTACTAAAGTTGTGTGGAAATGAGGTGTCATTAAATGTAAATAGGCTAAACCGTTTGACCCAACTGCATACTGTTGTTCATTCAGAGGTACCTTGATAATTATAATACTATGGATTTTGGTTTAGTTTTTTGGACTTAAGACATTTCATTCTTTGTAATTCTTGCATGGGCTCTGTTTATCTCAAGTCTCAGTGAAATTACTGGACATTCTGGTAAAAGATGCTCTCACCTCTGTTCACGTAGTGAAATGCCAGAGGAGAAGGAAATATGTGGACTTTGCACACAATCATTGGGAATATAATAATATTATAATACAGAGCCTGTGACATCCTACATAAGCTTCTTTGAGGACTGCTGTACACCAACACACACAAGGGTGAGTTATAGCAATGACAAACCCTGGATCACAACTAAACTCAAACAGCTACAGTTGCAAATGGAAGAAGTATTTAGGAGTGGGCACATGACCAAGAGAGTTCATTTACATATTTAGTTAGGCAGTGAGAAAAGCTGACTGTACTCTGATCGGTTGAGGCCGATGACAGCCCACCCTGAATCTAGGTTCTGCTCAAGGTTTCTACCTGCTGAAATGAAGTTTCCTCCAGATGGATCACCAACTACAAACCTAAAGCCCCCCACTCCATTTATGACCAGCCCAACTGATCTTGGACAGTCCTGACGCCATCTCCCATGACCCCATCTGCCTGCTCCAAGAGGCAGAACCCCTGGAAAGCAGCTGTGCCAGACTATAGCCCCTTTCATACAACCTGTTCAAACCGGGAATGTTGTCACGGTCCGGCAGAGACTTGGGGTTAGATTAATGTTTTCTTTGTGTTTTGGAGTTTTCTCTCCCTCTGTGTTGTGTGTGTTTTGTCTGTGTTTGTGGGTGTAGTTACTCTCGTGCAACTGGATCTTCTCCACACCTGCTGGCAATCACCTTATCAGCTGCCTGCTTTTAAACTCCAGCTTTCCAGACAGGCAATGCCTTATTGTTTTACCTTTACTGTGGTATAGTCATTGAGCCTTTAACTTCTGGAGCTTTCTGTGTATTTTTTGTGCCTTTTTGGATTGATTCTAACCTGTGTTTTTCCTTAGTCTTTAGAGCCTCTGGTGGCTTATCCTTCCTGCCACACCATGCCTTATTACAGCCATGCTCACCAGGATGCCAGGCACCTCAGCCATTATGCCTCCTGGATACTCAAGACAACTACAGCCACACTACTTCCCCCCCAATCTCAGTTTATTAATAAACTCGTTTGTTACAACTTTAAGATTGAGTCTGTGTCCTTACTTGGGTCAGTCCACACAAAAACATACCAGTTTGCCTCACCATTCAGAATAAAACGTACAAACACGGAAGCGGGGGGGGCATTGTTGTTCCACTGTTAAGTTGAGGTATTAACAGAGTGACACTGATCTTAAAGTTTAGATGGTTGTGGATTAAAGGAAGTACCCAGCCCCACCTGCCCCTATAGTGACTCCCCAGTCGACACTGTGGAGTCATTCCGTTTCCTGGGCGTGATCACCCAGGACCTCAAGTGGGAGCTGAACATTTGCTTTGTCTCCAAGAAGGTCCAGCAGAGAATGTACTTCCTGCAGCAGCTATGGAAGCTGCTAAAGATAATGGTGCACTTCTACACCGCCATCAATGAGTCCATCCTCAGCTCCTCCATCACCATCTGGTATGCTGCTGGTACTGACAAGGACAAGGGCAGGCTGCAGCACATCTGCAGTTTGCAGAGAAGGCAATATAGCATCTATTTTGCACATCCCTGCACAAAATAGTACAGCTTCTTAATTAAAACATTGTACATATCTCAGCCATCGCATTGTGTTGTATAATCCCTGTGACACCAGACAACATGGCAGTAATCATTACATTATCAGCATCAGCGTTTAACATCTGACTCCAGACAGGCTGATCCATAGTTACACATGACATATGTCTGCCACTGGTAAAAAATCTCCCTATGGTTGCCACACTTTCTCTTAATTTGACTAGGCTCTAATCTCCATCTACTCTGAGTGTTTTCATCTACTAAAGGTCTTTCAACAGCTTGAGCCTAATCAAAGAGTTTCTCTCTCTCCTTTGTGTCTCTGGATAAGGAAATTCAATTAGCTTAATTGGCCTGGATATTATGCTCTGTAATATTATGTAAGCATCAGTGTCGACAAACTTCACAGGGCAGTTTAGAGGCACCTCGCTAATTAGAGCAATAACTTTAATCCAAATGTTTTACCTCGACATTCCAGATTATTCTAAATTGAAATCCAGGTAATTAGTTGAAACAACCCACGGGGAGTTAGCTGGCCCCCTTCTTGAAAGCTGCTGACGGTAAAGTATAAATGTAACATTGGTTTTTCTCTTGTTCCATGTTTGACACAGGACAGTACCAAAATAGAAAATCCACTTTTCCCTTTGACAAGACGAATACTTGTGTTTTTAGGGTTGAACAAAAGATGGATTTGAAAATGCATGAAGATCCCATTTGAATGTTAAATTTTAACCCTGCAACCACTGTGGTGCGCTACCTTTCATCAGAAATAAACTAAAAATTGCATTTTACAAGCAGCAGAGACAACAAACTGAGGAAATGATTGCACTTTAGATCAATCATAAATCATTGGCTGCAATATGCTCCGCTGGTTAGGGTAATGGACAGGGAAAAGGCTCTTTCTGACGGCTGTTTTGCATCTAATACTTTGCCCTTGAACTAGATACTTAACCTTAGTTGCTTCACCAAACACAGTGACTTATGAATGGATATGTAAAGTATAAAAGTGTAAAACTTTCTTCAGATATAAATCATAGCCTGACAGCTATTGAACTAACAAGCAAATCTATAAGAATGAGAGAAAAAACACGCCACACTCACTGGTAACACAATAAAACTGTATTACATTTGTGCTTAAAATTATTACAATTATAGTATTTACAAGTGTTGGCCTAAAAATAAACATCTCATGCTGGATGACACATAAAAAGAAATCATTGTACAATAGCAAGCAAAAATGAATATTTATTTTATGTACACCCACAATTTACAAATTAAAGAAGGGTTTTTTATTTTCCAGCTAAGAAATTTTTCTTTGAGCTGTTGCACACGCTCAGATGCTGATATTTAATATACAAAGTTTTGTTTTTTTTCTCAGCAGAAAAGGACTTAACTCTTCTGCAGCAGGGAGCCATTGTAACCGAGATGACTGGATCTTAAGGTGACTGACCTGCTGCAGAGTGCAATTAACTGAACCCAAAGCTGTGTCGAAAATGAATCAATATAAGCCAAACAGTGATTGAGAAATCAATGATTGGATTCAAGTATCAGCATATCAAACAATGTCACATTTTGGACAACAGGTGATGCACCGAATGCTTATCAAATAAATAGTGCACAAAAAGTAACCATCCCCCACCAACCCCCACCATCCCCTACTGATCCCACTACAGCTGCTTCAACAACCTGCACACAAACATTTCCACAGATTTTAGTTGGACCAGTGTGAATGCATGGTTTTAATAAATAGAAAGACTGTCTCCAGCGAAAAATACACAGCCTTCCTTCACAAGAACAGAGCCTTGAGTCACAGTCCAAACTGGCTGCTGAAAGTAGCTCTGGAGGAATGCATTTCAGGAATAGAACTGACTTGTCACCCCATGAAAGATAGTCTCTCATACCCAGGTGTTTGTCAACAGGCATAAATCCTGGTCCATAAAGTTCAAAGCTGCTTTAATTGTTTTTGGCCACTTGGGGGCAGTAGAGCAAGCTCAAAACATAAAATCTGACATACTGTATTATCTCGGTATAAAGTTGTTGCCTAATGTGTTAGCAAACACTTGCCTTTTCACACATCTAGCAGACACAGCAACATTAGCATCTCATTAGACTCATGTTTGTGTCTACCTCTTGGATGGAAGACCACCAGAGTGTTTACTCTCCTTTTATCTCTGGTTTGGTTTCCACCAACTCACGTGAAAAATATCTGTCTCTTTAGCTGCTAGATGCTTAGTTGCTAACTTTGACTGCTGTTTGGTGCTGAACAGGCTAGAGGCTAAAAAGCTCAAAAGAGCTGAAAGTCAGGTGACAATTCTGTATTCATCCCTTCCAGAGACAACTTTCTCATTAAGTTTAGTAATTTTTTCCATTGTTTATATAAAAACAATTACTGTTTAGTGCAGCTCTAATGTATTCAAAAACGCTAACTTTGACCAACAAAGGTATTTTAGTAGACATTCAAAATAGCCAATTACACTTTTACTTGTTGATTCTGAAATGGTGCTACCAGAAAAAGGGTCATTGGTCCACAAGAGACATGGTGGTCAAATATATTTAGGTAGTGATTATGAGAAGTGATGAGAGATTTCTTCCATCCAGAGAAAAGCACTGATTCTTTCACAAACTCCTGAGTCTTTGCCTGATGGACAATGCAGGAGATTTGCAAGCATGGAGATACTGTAGTGATCAATTTTTCAATCATAAAGTTCTGAAAAGAACTATATGGATCAGACCAAGACTCAAGAGACTGAAGTCCTCAACACACACACACACACACACACACACACACACACAACAACATATCAGTCATCAGCATTATTTTTGCTGCTCTTCAGTTTACATTCGTGTTTTGAATCTGATATACAGTAAAAAGGTCTTTATCCCAAAATTGATTGACAATACCTTAGTGTATTTTAGATTCAAGTAGAAGTTGTTGGACTGTGCAGTCGGGTGGGACGCTGTCTGTCTTTGTCAGATAAGGTGAGGCAAGACTGATTTTGGGTTGGTTAATTTATTTTTTCCCAACCACCGGGATCAGCTGTTGGTTAGAAATTGCTCTGAGGCAGGTATTTGTTGTCAGGAAAGAGGCAACATCCGTAAGTCACAAACAAAGAAATGAACAAACAAATTTTTTCATACTTGAAGTTTGTTGTAGGCTTCCAGGGCCTTTCCCTGCCACACTGGCGTTTCTATGGCTATTCTGTACAGCAGTGTGTCCCCTCCCTGGGAGGCTTGCTTAGTTATGTACATGTGGGGGACCGGAGCTGGACAGGAGGCAATAGTGCTTTTTGTTGTGTGATTACAAGGTCTCCTGCAGTCTCTCTCTTTCTCTCACTCCCCCTCTTCCTCCTTGTTGGCATGCAAGGGTCAACGGACCTGGGGAGCGTAGCCCTCCTTCATCAGCCCGTCCTCGTAGTCTGTCTGGCAAAGGATCATGTTGTTCTTCAGGAAAAACTTGTCTCCCACACAAAACCTGCACCACACAAAGACACAGAGGAGGGAGGGGGGTTACATAAGCATCAAAGCAAGAATCTCATCATTAGCGCTGAGCTTTAGGCTAGCAGGCCTATCTTTCTGACTATAGTTCAAAATCTCTACTTTAGTTACCATAACCTTGGTGCCATGAACCACCCCCACCACCTAGCTGCAACACTGCCGTGTGCAGATGGGGAGTTCTCCTTTAGAAGACAGTCAACTCAATTACAAGGGGGAATATGTAGAGCTTAGGGGGAGGGGGTTGGTTTGAGTGGAGGGAAGGCTCTGGTGTATACGAATAGAATTAGATCAGTTTCAGGCCGGGGTTCCTTTCCACCTGCAGGTGTTACAGAAACTCCCACCAACCTCGGCAGCCCTGTCCTGCTCCAGCCACAGTTACGCTTGACCTTTCAGCACAGCAGCAAGTGGAGATTATGAGCAGTAACTCTCGTTGTATTGTCCTGAGGGCTGCTTATCTCTATCAGTGTGCAGGTTGGACAAGGTCGGCCAGCAGCGGTGCCAGTGTTTACCAGAGGGAGGAGGGGGAGGAGGGTGGGGGGGGGGGGGCAGTGAGCCTCATTTGACTTCCCTCAATGTTAAGTTTGCTGAGTTCAGTGCTGGGAGCTGCACATAGTGGATGGAGCTCAGATACCTGACGAGCATGGGCTGTTTGTAGCATTTGTTTCGGGCTACAGGGCAAATTGAGAGCATAATTTGTTGCATCGATTTGGGACCAATTAGCAGGATTCAAATAAACCGTAGGTACTGGCACAACATACCAAAAAGTGTGAGCATGGTGTGTTTCTGAAAATAAAGCCAAATGTTTGGCGAAAGAGCTGACACTTGTTTTGAATTAAATATCGTGTAAACCTGCACACTGTGTTTTTTAAATTCATGAACATTTCAGTGATGGACAGTAGGCACAGTAGGTGATTCCATGCAAATCTTGGGGATGCCATCCTGCCAAACTTCTCAGTACTGTCAGAAGTGCCCTTGTCGACTCTTCCTATTTTCAAGGAAACTGTAGAACCTCCTTTCAGCGAGAAATTTCCAAAGCTATGCCCATTAATGCCCGGACGTAAGAGACAGTAAAAGGCTGACTTTGCTCATAAAATCAGCTTTAACAAGCTAGTGTTTTTTAACAGCTGAATTTTCTCACATCCATCTTCATCCGCTTATCCGGGATCGGGTCGTGGGGGCAGCAGCTCCAGCAGGGGACCCCAAACATCTCTTTCCCGAGCCACATTAACCAGCTCTGACTGGAGGATCCCGAGGCGTTCCCAGGCCAGTGTGGAGATATTATCTCTCCACCTAGTCCTGGGTCTTCCCCGAGGCCTCCTCCCAGCTGGACGTACCTGGAACACCTCACCTCACACCTCACCAGATGCCCAAACCACCTCAACTGGCTCCTTTCGACGCAAAGGAGCAGCGGCTCTAGTCTGAGCTCCTTGCAGATTGCCGAACTTCTCACCCTATCTCTAAGGGAGACACCAGCCACCAGCCTGAGAAAAACCCATTTCGGCCGCTTGTACCCGTGATCTCGTTCTTTCAGTCAGGAACCAGCTTTCATGACAATAGGTGAGGGTAGGAATGAAAATTGACCGGTAGATCGAGAGCTTTGCCTTATGGCTCAGCTCTCTTTTCGTCACAACGGTGCGGTAAAGTGAGTGCAATACTGCCCCCACTGCTCTGATTCTCCGGCCAATCTCCTGCTACAATCTCCCCTCACTTGTGAACAAGACCCCGAGGTACTTGAACTACTTCACTTGGGGTAAGGACTCATTCCCTACCTGGAGTTGGCACTCCACCGGTTTCCTGCTGAGAACCATGGCCACAGATTTAGAGGTGCTAATCCTCATCCCAACCGCTTCACACTCTGCTGCGAACTGATCCAGTGAGAGCTGAAGGTCACGGACCGATGATGCCATCAGGACCACATCATCCGCAAAAAGCAGTGACGAGATCCCAAGCCGAACCGCAACCCCTTCACACCATGACTACGCCTCGATATCCTGCCCATGAATATCACAAACAGGACTGGTGACAAAGCGCAGCCATGGCGAAGGCCAACCCTCACCTGGAAAGAGTCCGACTTACTGCCAAGTACTCGGACACAGCTCTTGCTTTGGATGTACAGGGATTGGATAGCCCTGAGAAAGGCCCCCCTCACCCCATAATCCTCCCACAGTATCTCCCGGGGGACCCAGTCATGTGCGTTCTCCAGATCTACAAAGCACATGTAGACTGGATGGGCATATTCCCAAGCCCACTCCAGGATCGTTGTGAGAGTAAAGAGCTGGTCAGTTGTTTCACTGGGTCCAAGAGTCCCATCCTTACTGTACACAGCTTGGACAGTTCCCCGCCTCCCCCTCCTGAGGTGGCGGACAGTTCTCCAGAAGCACTTTGGTGCCGACTGAAAGTCCTTCTCCATGTCTTCTCCGAACTTCTCCCACACCCGCTGCTTTGCAACTGCCACAGCAGAGGCTGCAGCCCTTGGGCCTGTCGGTACCTTGCAACCGCCTCCAGACTCCTCCGAGACAATAAATCCCGGAAGGCCTCCTTCTTCAGTCGGACAGCTTCCTTGACCACCGGTGTCCACCACTGTGTTCGAGGGTTACCGCCCCCTGAGGCACCTAAGACCTTGAGACGACAGCTTCCCGCTGCGGCTTCAGCAATAGAAGCTTTGAACATTGCCCACTCATGTTCAGAACATATCTAATGTGGTTAATGGCAGGTTGCTCGCACACCTTTATTACCAAACTAACATAGACAACTCATTTCATTCATCTGGCAGAGCTGTGTTTCATGTAATGGTCTTATCCACTCTAATAAAATGTCCTGTTAAAATGACTCATTCTCTCCCAGAATCTATTAATGTCTGTCTTTACTGAACCCAAGCCCACTCCCACTTTAACTTTATCTCCCTTTATTCTTTTTACATCCTCTCTAGTAATACTGTCTCTTTCCCTCTTTGTCATCCTCTTTTTCCTCCTCACTCTCTTCTCACAGCTCCCCCTCCTCTCCATTTATTTCACATGGCCAAATTGTTTCTGCTCGGTGAAATGTCAACAGCATATGTGACATCTGTGCACCAATTATGTGGATTTTACACTGGGCCCATCACAGGCGTGTCTAATAAAGGACTTTGTGTTGCCCTAGTATTTCCACTTTCTTAAAAAAAATTACCTAGTACATCTTCTGTATCACTCTATTAGAGAATGCTGATTTATTGATTTGCTGCTACTGGACTTTAACTAAATATCTGAATAGCAGCTAATGTGTGTTGGTCATTGCTAATATAATAAATAAGGATACAATTTAGTTTTGTTAGCTTCAACAGGATAAGTCTATAAAACCTGCAATGAAGAGTGCTTTAGCCAGATTTGAGGAGCTTATCACCCACAGCCCGTTTTTCAGTGGAAAATTATATTGTTTTATGGTAGTTCAAAGGCCTTTCCACACTGACAGCAATATGTTTGAGGACCAAAACTGCCAAAATCGAAAGAAAATAAATAGATCACTCAACAAATAAAATAATACACGATTAAATGCATCAAAATAATCTAAAAAAATAAATGTAGGCATTAATTAATTTAAAAAGGACTTAAATTTATATTTGCCTAAATTTGCTTCTGTTTTTATTTACCCTTGTATTAATACCTCATTTATTTACTTTCTCCTTTCATTTTCCATTTTATTTACTCATTAACGTATTAATTTTTAAATGTATTATATTTATGGATTATTAACCTTTAGCCCATATTTATTTACCCAAACTTATTTATTTCTTTGTTTTCTTTATACATTTCATTATGCATTTCTGCTTCATTATGCAAATGAGGGGGGTCATTGAGGTCATTCAGGATGTGTCATGTAAGTGACATTTCATTCCTCACCTCTGATTTATACGAACTTTTTGGTAGATAGCTTATCTAAAGTTGTGTAAAGGTTGTTAATATCTCATTTCGTTTTTGAAATATTGACCAATGAACTTGCAAAGTGGAGTGGCTCAGAAGATTCTGTTTGGGAGAAGGTATTTTGTTTTGTTATGCCCTAATGACTCATTAGAAACTGACACTTTAATCCTGCTGACCCAATCTTAATTTTTATTACTTTTGTTACTTGTGTTTTACAATACAATAACCTACACATCTGAAAATCCGGTAATTCGGATTCAGATACATTTTTTCCAAACCTCTAGGTCTGAAAAGTGAAGCCAATGTGAAAGTGCCTTAAACCTGCATTCTTTCTAATGGCCAGCAGGGGTGACTCCAATGGTTGCAAAAATAAGTCTGATTGCACCTCTCACGTGATTTTCTTGCTCTCTAAAGACTTTCCTAATGAGTTTATGGTCTCAATTTTTAGTTTCAAGTCTTCTTCAATACAGCATGATGTTCATTTAGTAAATTGTGGTCCCATTTAGAAGAAACTAGCCCATAAAGCAGGGTGTGCTTTATGGTGTGGTTACCTTGTAATTGACAATATGCTACCATAGTGACCTGTCAATACATAGATAAAGTTGAATCGTATCCACTGTACTGTGCACGTTTAACTAGCCGAGAACTTGTTTTTGGGGTGCTGTCTGTGTTTTCATCTAGGAGCTTTGACCCTTTCACAGTGTGTTTCATTTTGGTCACCTAAAAATGTCTTATTCAGTGTTCGATTGTACTGAAAGATACTCTAAGGAGAGCGCTGTTCATGTTTTCTGGTATGTACATTTTGTTTTGAGCCTGTTTTTTCGTTTGCTAAAATTAGCATCTCAGCTAACATCACAGTGGTGTCAAGTGTGACTGTGTGGCAATGGCAAATGGTCTACATGGCCTCTGTAGAATTTAGGCCCCAGGGAGTTGCATACTGATTTGTGGTCCTACTAAATTTTTTGCTGGTGCCCCTCAAAATTTCAGTTGACAGTTGATAGTAGCCAGTCACCAGTGCTACTAGTGGAGAAAATTAGCCTGGAGTCGTGCTTTAGACGTTTTCAGATAACACATCAAAGGAACTTGTTCATTTGGAGCCCAGTCATGCCTCACTGTGCTGGTCCAAAATCTGAAATTGGTGTTCAGTTAGGTCGAGATCTGGTGACTGGTGACTGTCAAGGCCATAGCTAATGGTTCACATCTGTAAGACACTCATCAAACCATGCCCTGTTTGGAAACATCTGCTTTCATTTATTTGTTTCTCCACCTTCAGGTTTTTCCTTTGTTTTGTCACCTATCTGTACATGTAAATACATTTTACTGTGTGAGCTCAATACTCATAGGAGCTATCTATATTCATTAAAGGAGGCCTCCCATAACATCACATCTGTTACTACAAGTATAGTTACTATACAGTTGTATTCATGTTATTGTGTGCAATCATATCATGGTTTCTAACTTTACAGTCAGTCAGATTCTGCTCCCGCTGTCTTCCTCTTTCCCTGTACTGCCTTCACTTTCTTACCTCCATCTTCCTTCCTTTACTTAGAGGTGACTGTGACTAATGAGTCTTCAGAGACCTCTTGTTGTAGGAGGAAGAGAAAGAATGGCTTCCACAGGCACACATTTAAAAGATGCATTGTGATGCCAGCAATTTGCCTCGGAGGCCCGTGTTAACTAGAGTATTCACTTTCCACTCAAATGAAGAAACAGGGAGATTGTCAAAGAGAGAAAATAGTCTCAACTGCACCAAATCTAATTACTGTTAGGATGCACACAGGTTCGGAAACACTTGGCCCTATGACACTGATGCTTAATTGCAACAGCATGTTGTAAATCTTATATGGCAGATTGCTGCTGGGCAATCAGACAGCAGCAGCACAAGGACACGCTGAAGATGAGTTTTCTTAAGGGAATGTAATATAGAGAATATAATTTCACATCTGGAAAGGATGAGATTACATTTATTTGTCTCCACCTGTTCTGCAGTTTTGTTTTAAAATGCTCTGGTCTTCTATTCTCTCTGTTCAGCACTCACAGATGTCACATTTTTGTACCACTGACAAATCAATTGCTAATCAAACAACGCGGCCACAAACGGATGAAAAACTACAGATTCTCCCTTTTAAAATGTCACAGAAACACCTTCACAAACAGAGCACTCATATTCCAACCATCCAATTTAATATGACACACATAACTACTGCAAATATAAAATTTCAAATATCAATACAGCTGCAAGGATGTGGCCTCTGACATTACACAGTGAGGATCTTTAGAATGTTTAAAATGTATAAACTAGCTATTGGTTGAAACACTATTATGTCATCTCCATGAGCAGAGAAAAACTGGCATTTATTTGTAGAAAATGTGTTTTTTAACTTAACTTACTAAATTGTGATTCCCCCCCCTCCTCCAATAGGGCAGGAAGTGGTAGTTGAAATATGCTGGCTGCACAAGCTCTGAGTTCTCAACACCAATCATACACAATGTGACAACTGTGTCGCTTATAGGCTATTAGGCCCTTGTCTAACAAGCCTAACTCATGACATACAAGGCACCAGTGGCTGAGCTCAGTTGTGCTGCACCCAATTGTGTCAAGTCTCTCCATCCAATGCTCCAGTATGGAGCTTCTTCCCTTATCAGCACTGACCTTCCCCTGCACTGTCACCAATTCTGCTCTCCTCCGCTCCCCTCTACTCTAACCTTCCTCCAGCCTCCCTAGGCTGTGGCCTCCAGCTCATCAGGGGGAAATTGGGCCAGCACTGGCTAGATGATGAGGCTGGACGACAGCCCCATCGATTAGCTGTCCCCCAGGGCTGATCTGTGGCTAACTGCTTGCTGGATGGAGTCTCATATCTCTGCCCTTATTCCCAACACCTCCACCCTCACCAACACCCCCTCTCCTCATAACCAGCACCATATCCCTTCGGCTTTAAGACCACGGCACCACCTTCCCCCAGCTCAGGTAGGGAAAATAACAGGTCTGGCTGGTGGGAAGGTCACGACGGGTAGATTTATGTCCAGTTTAACAGAGTAAGGGTACAGACATGAGCAATCAGAGTCAATGTAGGATCCTATATTTTCACTGATAGACCAGAGACAGGAGCTATTCACTCCCCTCAGCTTGATACCATTTCAAAGTCATGCACAGAGCAAAGAAAGAGGGGGAAAAAGGCTTTTGCTCTCTGGCAGATACACAAGTAAGATAACTGGTGAGCCTTTTCCATTTATTTTATTCCTGAAGCAGGTTCAGCTCTCAGCGCTTCTTTCGTGGCAAGCAAGAGATTGCTGCCAATTTGATAGTGATGATGACAAAGAACAAGGAAGCGGTTGCAGGTCATGATCACAGTGACATGTCCACTCTCAGCTAACGGGCCAGTCTTTCTATCTCTGCCCTACACTAACTGGCCTATAACTTAAGCAAGGCCCTTAATAGCTTAGCATGGCAATGACCAGAGTCCTGCAGTGAGTCCCTGATAAAATCAGAATAATCACTGGCTTCAAGTTCCCTGTTCTTGCTCTGTGGGAAGTACCCACAAAGCAACTGATTCCGTGGATAGATGCATAAGCAAGTACATGTGTGTGTGGTGGGGGTGGCTGTATTCATACTTGATTATAGCAATTCAACCTTCAAACGGCAACATGGGCTGCGGCTGACCTGCAGGAGCGCTGGATAATTACACTGCGTGACCCCTGCTGACCTCGCAATTGCCTGCTCTGTTTATCAGATTTCACATTTTCTGACGATGTTCCGTAGAGAAATCTTTGGGCCATTTGTGAGATGGATTAGATTGCTATATTGAAGGGCCCGTGGGGGGAGGGGGTCGATGGGTGCTTTCATGTTTGTTTGAGATTGGGAAACAAGAGACAGAGCTGGTGTAGATGAACAAGGCGGCAGATCTGTATGCCAGACAAAGAAAAGGAGCCCACTTCCAGGCCAGCTGCAACAAGCCACTGAGAAACTATTCAGGGAATCTTGAGTGAAAATCTCCTGATAGATCTCAGACTGAGGCTTAGAAAATGTGTAAAAGGTCATTCCATTAATCTGGATATACATGCTGAGAAACAAACTTAGATTAGACTTATTTAGTAATGTTGTATTCATCACTGAAAAAGCATTAATTCAAAGATAAAATCTTACTGTGTCGGTAAACTCCAAAACAGATCGACAGCCAGCTAGTTGGCTGACTTGAATATAGTCTCATGTTTGCAGAGGGATCAGACAGAAAAAGGGAATAACAATGATAATTTGTGCATCAGGGTTTACATACCCATTGAAATATGTTGTCATTCTTTATTTCAATTACTTTTTGGACACTGCCTTTCCTAGGATGTGCACTAATGGCAAACAGAATAATCTTTTATATTTATAATCCTGCAAAGGCAAATATATCCCCCAACACGTCTTCCCCAACAGCTCTACCTAGAAACAAAAAAGAAAACAAAAGCCAGAGCTGAGGAACAGCTCCAATTAAAGCCAGTGCCACACCATAAATCTTGGCCAGGCCTCTGTGAAATTGTGATGGGCATCTGAACAGTGCTTGCAAGGCCACAGCGGACTGTGTGAAACACACTAACGACAATTTTATTCAATAGTTCATCAGCTGGCCTAATGTAAAAAGAAAGATTTTCTTGTGCTTAAATGAGCTTTAATGTAGGAGAGAAGAGTTGGCCTGCCTGGGCCTGGCTGATGAAGATTAGCTGAATTCTTCCATTAGAAGAGGCTGTCTGGTGCAGCCGGCTGGAGTGGCAAGACAATAACCTAGTGCTAATTGTGTGCAACCAGGTCCTTTTTCTTCAGCATGCGCAATGGGTCTGGTTTGTGTGTGTGTATTGCATGTGGGTGCTTGTGTCTATGCATTTGCAACAAAGCTGAGTTTGGGAAAATAGGTCAGAGAAATACAGGACCTAGCCAACACCTAACCTTCCTGATGTTCCCCAAAGGTTTTCTGTTTGATAGTGTTTTTGTAACCTTCAAAAAACCTTTGATAATATTCAAGAATGTTCCCAGAAAGTCTCCACAGTGTTCCATAATAGTAACATGACAATTGTTTGGGAACATGGATCTCCTCAATGTTCAGAGGATGTTCCTGCAAGGTTCTCATACTATAACTATCCTGGGGGGTGATTTTTGTATGTCAAGACAATAACAACATTCAACAAAGAATTTGTGGGCTCTGATATAGCATCTGAAACCCTCTTTCCGATTGACGTTTTAGGGGATGAGTTGTATCATGCACACAACTTCACACAACTAATAACCGACCGTCCACAGCAGGCCAGACGTCACTCCGCGATCTCCTGTCCCTGGTCCACCCCTCTCTCTCCGATGGGTTGTGTTGCTAGTATAACCGACGCGCTGTGAACGGTTTGTGATTGTTCCCTCTGGCTGGATGAATATCATGCATGATCCATGCACTACTGCAGCTGGGGGCTCCCTGCAGCGCCACGCAACTTTTTAAATTCTTTCCTCTCACTGAGATAAGAAAGGTCAGGTCGCAAAACACAGTCGCAGCAGTTGAGTGAAGCGTAATTGTAGCAAAATGGCTGTATATGATAATAATAATGGTAATAGCCTAATTATTATTATTATTATTATTATAATAATAATAATAATAATAATAAGACAAACATGCCTGATATGTTCACAGTCAGCCCCTGGCCTACATTCTTTCTGTGAAACTTCAGCACCAGTTCATATTGTTACTATAATACTCACTGCATGTATGTAAATGGGTGGACTAAACATTAGAAGCACTAATTATTACAGTTTAATCCACCACCACTAACTATGGACTGAAATACGTGAGAGAGACAGAACATATTGCAGAGCTGTTGTATTGGATTGCTATAAATTGTACCAGTGTACATAATAAACTCATTGGGTACCATAGAGGTTCAGTGAGGGTGAAACTGGCGTTTATTAAAGACGAGTTTTTCTTTCACTGAGTTCAATGCCTCCAAACCGCTCCCTCTCCTTTGATGCTGTGGTAAGCAGCATTGTCCTGAAAGCTCGGACCACATCCTGTCTACAGGATGCAGGTGGAGGCCCAGTAATGAAGACTGATGGGATGGACATATAACTGCACCTGTAACTCTACGCTACTATCAGCTGTCAACAACACTTTAAATTCACTATGCTGTAACTTGGCCAACAGTCTGTATAAACGCAGGTATGAGAGAGGAGTAGGAATGTGGTCCAATCACTCACCTCTGATTGCAGAGCTGGCATGCAAAGCAGTCCAGGTGGTAGACATTCTCCTTGGCCCTCATGACCATCTCGAAGGCTGGAATTAGCTTGCTGCAAGCTGCGCAGTTGCCCGTTACACCAAACAACCTGAGCCACCCACACACAAAGAAGATATGACGTAAGTCAGATATGATGTAATAGCTTTCAAGGACTGGAACCACGGGGAAACTGCTAACCTAGTCTGACTAAGGAATTCCTGGTAGTCAGTCCAGATTAGCAGGTTCCATGATCGGTTGGACCTGTGAAGAAAAACAAATGTAACAACCAAGAACCATCAGTAAAAAAGCTTTCTTGGAAGGAATTAGGCTAGCAGTTTCCCACTGCTTTCAGCCTTTGTGCTAAACTAGGCTCAACACCTCCCAGGCTTACTTGTGTACAGGAATGACTTTCTCACCTGACAGTAATCAATCTCATTTTTTTAATCATATATACAGCTGTCTTAAAATACTCCACCATCACAGTTTCAGTCTAATCAGACTAAAGTGACATTCCAAATTCCATAGTACTTTTTATTTTCATATTTTCATGTTTTAGTGTTTTAGTATTTTATTTTACTTATTTATTTACTTTAGATTTGCACGAGTTGGTCTTAGGGATCCTTTCCTGGGGGTACAGGTTTAATTGTTTTCTCACTGACTGTTGATTGCATGATATATCATTTAATAAGAAATGTCACTGCTGTCATACAGGATTTATCATTTGTCATGCATTAGTTTGAAATAAAACCAATAAAAATGATCATGACATAAGGTATCTTTTTCAGCGCTGCCTTTTTTCTTAAATATTTTAGGGACAACAATTAAACACCATTTCCTTTTCCAAGATACCATGCCGCAGTGGATGAAATGTAGTTATTTTATTATATTATTTTGGGTTTAGAATTTGTACACATTTGAACTTTTGAACAATTTTGACTCAACCCACAACTATCTCCACCCTTGCTCCCCATTATAACTGGAACTACACCAAACAGACTGACTGCTTCTGCTGCTTCTTGGTGACTCTGAGAATAAGAGTGACAGCTATCTAAGAGATTATGATAAACATAATAAGAGAAGCTGCTGAAACAGGGTCTCTGAATCAGTCACAAAAATAGGTTGCAGAGAGCCGGGCTACAGTAGCACAGTAAAAAATAGCAGGGCCGCAGCTTGTGCCATAGATATAGATGGGACATGGGTAGCACTACTGCCCCGGGAGGACCCTATTATTTCTTGCTCCGGGAACATTAATGTGAGTATTCATTAGGGATTCAGGGCTGCTACTACACAGAGACCAAGACTAGAGTAGCAAGGGAAAAAATATCTGATAACGAAATCATATAACAAAATAACCTATTAAGCAGACTTCTTGAGGCACTTTTAGCTGTCGTTGTTAAAATGATAAAACGGCATGCCACTCTCAGAGTCTGTAAGAGATCGCAATCTGATAAATGATCTCAGGGCTTGAGATATGCAGGGTTGTTTATTAACCTTCAGAAAGTATGTTTCCCAGAGGCAAAGGAAGCAGATAGATTGTGCCCTCATGAATACCTACAAAATTAAGATCCACTGTCAACACACCTTGAGACAATGAAGGATATCTCTTGCAACATGGTGGGTGGTTAAAAACAAAGAGGGACAATTCGATGGATTAGTGCTGAGTTAATTAAAAGAATTATCATTATTTTCCTTTGAGCAATCTAAATTTAGATACATTTGTGGTATCTCTTGTCCTTTCTCTTTTCTGCACAAATGTACATTTGCTGGAAGGCCTTCTGAGATTTCTCAAAGCTGAGTAATTTCTCTAAAAAAAAAAAAGATATTTAGTATGCGATAACAAGCATTTGAGCATAACAGTAGCACTTTGTATGGCATCTTATGACAAAGAGTCACAATGCCGCCACCTCTCACTGTGCAGGGGTGAATGTCCTTGTCTGTAACCTGAATCCGACTGCATGCACTCAAGGCTCTGGATTATAAATGGTGGAAGGTATTTGTGTAAAAAAGTGATGTTTTAAGCTTTGTGCCTGTCAGCTTGAATCAAAGCAGTGTTCTGTTTCACTGTTCGCCGTGTCTGTCCATGCTTTTCTCTCATCTCTTGCAAATTTAAGGTGGCCTGCGCTGTTGAAAAGGGCTGTCACACCACTTTGTGTGTGCCTCCCATCCAGTAGGCACTTGAATCAATAAATAAGACCACTACTTTCCTCCGAGGTTGAAGTGCTGAAGTGAAGTGACAACTTAAAAAGCCAGAATGAGACCACCAACAAAACTAGTAAAAGGTTTGCACACTGTGGAAACACACAGAATAAAGAAAACAATTGGGTAATGGTTTAACTTGCCCATATTTTTAGTCATGCTCCATGGCTAAAACAGCTAAACAATGTTAGTGCTGTGCAGAGGCCAGAAGAATAAGATAGATCTGGCACCAAGATATGTATTCTGATCTGGTGAGATAAATGTCAGCATGAGTTCCTAAGTAAAAATGTCAAAACAAAAAAGATAATAATGATACAGACATTACACAGAAATTAAATAATAATATGGATTAAAGATTTAAATTTGAATAACAGCAATGAATATATAAGTTATTACAGTGGACTAACAAGACGTCACCCTAACATGTAAGCATGGCATGTTTTCCCAGTATGGCAACAATTTGAAGTCATTCACTGTTAGCACAGGTATGTCAGAGTAGCTTTGCCTGTAGCAGCGATACTGTGTGTAGTTTTTGATCATGACAGGATCAGGAGTAAGAGTTACAGAGGCAGTTATATTAAGCAATGTTGTGGAAATGGAATCCATGTAAAAGATCCACTCAATAACATTTCATTTAAAAAAAAAAGTCTTGTACCTTCTGGTGCTTTAAATGATTAGAACACCACCTCCCAAGCAAACTTATGGGAACAATACATGCTGTACAATGCCTCCTCAAATCAAACAATCTTTTTAGTGTCTCTGACTAGCTGAGCTGAAGAAGTGGAGATGTTGATAACAGTCTTTAGAGATATACCCAAACTGCATCTGTGGCACTGCCAGCGTCTAGCTCGCTGGGTTCTTGTGTGGCAAACACTTTTGAAATCGGCTCACCCTGCGGGAAGGGAAGATGGATGGAGTGTACCTGCCACTCGTCTTTCACCGCTCCGCCAGTTTGATGCCACAGATACTAATGGCTCTCAAGGGAGGAGGCAAATTAAGCGTGGTTTGGTTATAATGAATTCAAAAGCACAAGCTTCAACACAATCAGAGGAGGTTTAGAGGTGTGTGCCTGGGACTTATAATTGGTAATAAATATATACATTTCTAATGCATCTCTCTCAGGATGACAATGGTACAGCTGTCTGCCATATCTAGAAAGCTGCTAACTGTGGGTCTGCTGACAAAAAAAAAAAAATACAGAATAACATAAGTGGAATAGCAGGCTTGACATACACTCACATCCATTGCTGACAAAATAGCATGTATATTTAAAGAGGATGAGGATACAACATGAAATTAAAATTCATGCTTTACTCAAATCTGAATTTGAAAGAGAAGAGAGGCAGTCGGTGCCCAGTACCTTGTTTCAGTCAAAAGGCATTCACTGTGCATTACAGCCTGGTACGGCTCAGTGGTACCCATTTGATGAGAGAAAAACAGACACCAATTAAATTATTCCACAAGGCTTTAGCCCAGTGGACCCCAAAACCCAATCTGAGTGTGGAGCCCCCGCCCCATTTAGAGAATACAGGAGTGGTGTCATGCCAGTTCTTTTTCTCAGCTTTGTCAAGCTAAATCCAAAATCCCCCCTATGGTGTAGAAAATAAATGCATTAACCAAGAATATACACATGAAGCCATAGATAATGTACAAAGCCAAAGACTTCTGATGCTGGAGTGATTTTCCAAAGCCTCATCTCTGAATATATATGCAATTTTATGTTATAATATAAATATTTAATATTTCAGACAACATACGGCTACAGACAAACCAAACTCAAGCATCTTTAAAAAGTAAGTAAGCACTGAATCACATCAGACAAAAAGTTGCTGTATCACCGCTTTGTTTTGTTTTTTTTGTTTTTTTTTCACCGCTTTGAAACTCACTCAAAAAATCACAGCTCAGTTGGTGAAGAAAAACAGACACATGCTCGTTCACAGCTGGAAGAAAATATCTAGGACATGTTTGGCCAGGTTAAGATCCATCCATCCATCCATCTTCATCCGCTTATCCGGGATCGGGTCGCGGGGCAGGTTAAGATGTTTGTTGATAATTTTATAGGCTTTAATCTTTTTTAATTATTTATATAGAAATATTGGTGGATTGATGATCCTTCGGTTGTAGCTGCCATATACTGTTGAATAATTCAAAATTACACGTTGAGGTGACACACTGTTTCTGGGCAATTTTCAATGCTGTGACCACCACAAACTGAAGTCCATTCGCCTACACTCTATTGAGGTAGAGGCAGAAATCTTAAGAGACAGATATCTCAACACCTGAACAGACAAAACCTGCCATCTGCATGAACAGATGCTACTAGAGTGAATAGACATTTTTATGTTATTTAGGTGAAACGTTCCTTTAAAACTAATTGCTAAAGGCTGCGTAATGAACAAACTTTGGTCAAGAGGATCAATCAACTCCCCCATCATTCACCTGACTAGATATCCAGCACCATCGAAGACAACAAATTAAGTTTTTTTGGGTTAATCCATTTTGGAGAGCAGAGGACAGTGACAGCACCAGGGCCTCGAGTCGGTGTTTGAAATTCCAGTGGCGGCTTTGCTCTCCTCTTCCCTCCTCCAACCCCCATCTCTTCCATCCCTCCCACCACTTCAATTGCTTCAGCCTCAGCATGCATTCATCAGCTGCCGGATTAGAATTTGTTTCCTCACAAACCATTGATCATTGGCCTATTACTAGGCAAATGACAGTTAATTACCCACTACATTAACCACCGGGACCCGGGGACTAACTCCCTGGGCCATCAGTCAACATGATGAATGTGGCAAGTTCAGTAATGCACGACCATTCCCTCGTCCGCCTGCCATGCTGAGAACAACCCCAGGATCTCACTTTCAGGCACCCAGGGAAAATCTATGGCAATCTACATAATTACAGGCTCAGGGTTAATAACAGACAAATGATTTGTTGCATCTCAACATAGGCTTTTTTAATGGGACTGTGCTTTGTCCATTTGATGATCCACACTGGTGTCCCACTTGGAATTTAATCACAGTGAGGAGAAGCTTGGAAGTGCAACCAAGAATCATTCCATAAAAGGGACAAGAGAGGAAAGAAATTGTTGATATGGTTTGCCTGTTAATGCTTCATCTCAAGAACATCTTGTCATGAGCAAGACAAGAGAAATGGAATAGAAAATCGGAGGAGTTGATGTACACTGTGGCAGTCAGGGTAGGGGAGACAATTAAGGGTGGCAGATGTAATTAGACTTGTGCATTCCTCAATTTTGCCACCCCCCTGCATGTATGGTTGTCAGTGATTAAACAACTCTAGGGGCAAAATTATTTCAATTACCACAGGCTTGACCTGGGAATTGTCCCTGGGATAAGATTTTCCTCCTTGAGTGCTCCGACTTGCCTGACTGCGGGCTCTATCAGTTCTCATCTGCACCTGGACTCTGATATCCTAATGATGAATTATGGCCTGCTTTGTGAAAGACTGCCGAACATACAGAGGAACATTCCCCTAAACTGTCAGCCTGAAGAGCAGCCACAGAGTGCTACCTAATTAGGTCCTATAAAAACTCCTTGAAAAGGTCGAATAACACTCACCATTCTACATCACACTTCTCTGAAACTGTGAGAAGAGATAAACTACTGGGGGCAATCATGTCCTACGCTAATATCATCAAATTGTAGCTTTATCCAAAGTGAGTGTGTTGACAAATCTTTTGAAATTAATTTTTTTTCAAAAGCAAACCCTGTCTTACACCTTATGTAAACCTTAACCCCTTCTCTCAAATCTACTCGTAACATCACATAATTCATGCTCAAGTTTTACCCAAGTTCCTTAAACAAGAAAACAAGTGTACTCAAAACAAAGTAAAAGGCTTTCAGCACAGTTTTTGGCAGTGCTGTATTTGGGTCCATTTTGAAGAGGGTGTAATGAAAGTTTTTGAGCCCTGCAGGAGCCAGATGTGCTGTTCGATAGGCACTTCTCTACGCCAACCCACCTGCAATCCCAAACTGGGTGCCAGGCTGTGGCACACTAGCCCTGTAATTATCTTCACCAAACATGCACAGTCCCACGAGTCATTGCTCTTCACAGCTAATTTAGCTAATTTCAACTGGAGGGGACGGTCCAAAAAATGTGTCCAGGCGACCGAACTGAAGCATTCTAGTTAAAATGAAAATACCTGTTTTTTGTCCCAAATGGAGACAAAATGGTCAGAAAAGCAAAAATGTGCAAGTGCAGAACATTTTCTTTAAAAATGTATTTTGAAACAAGAAAGAATTATACAGGGTTGCTGCACTTGAATCAAGAAAGTTTTGGAAAATATTGATAGAGAAAAGAACCTTCTTAAGAACAGCACACCTAAAACGAGGCATCAATACTATTACTATATAGATCAACAAAATCATCCAAATACCAAAACCAACAATGTGTTAGTTCGCTTCCCAATGCTTTCTGACTTCCATACCCTGTCTGTCTGTCTTTGGCCCTCAGCCCCAAGTCCATTATTCCTAGTGAAGATATTATTCTTTAAAAATTGCAAATACATAGTTTCATAGAAAACATCAATAATTTCAATAATATTGCATTAGTT
Organism: Micropterus salmoides; assembly: GCF_014851395.1. Taxonomy (NCBI): domain Eukaryota; kingdom Metazoa; phylum Chordata; class Actinopteri; order Centrarchiformes; family Centrarchidae; genus Micropterus; species Micropterus salmoides. The sequence continues at coordinate 2,129,611 of NW_024041484.1, forward strand.
GGGTGACCAATTTTAGTGGCCGATTAATCTACATTTAGCGCTCTAGTTAAGATATCTGCCAGAAGGACAGTGTACGTGGCGTATGCCAGTCACATTTTCCAGTTCTAATCAATTGGATTGACTTAACTATGTTATAGAATTGAATTGACATCATTAACATCTGCCTCACTTGAGTAACAAATTAACCCTACTGTAAGGAAGTACCATTTTACAGTCAGCTGTGATCAAATCTAAACTGCTAAATTACCTCTTCGATGGTCAGATTTCATTTCAATTATCTGTTCAGGATGGCTCAGTTGTATTCCATTTGGCTGTTAGCAAAGGGAACAACAATAACCTAGTTTAGTAATAGGGTAAAATAATGTTATGGGTCAGGCAGCAATTAAGGAACACTCCTGATTTGATTGCAATGCACATCCTGTTGCATTTATGATTATATATGGGCACCAAATCGTTTTAAGACAGATTTAACTTTGAAGACTTTACAGTGTTTTCAGTAAAAGTCATGTGAAACTCTTGATTAGCTTTTATCTCAACATACAGAAATTCATCTGCATAAATTTTATTAATGACAGAGTTGCTTTATTTTGTTATTAGAAATGACAAGATTACTAAGAGCTTTGTGTAATAGCTTTCTTCCCAAATCATACAGGCTGTACTTCAAATGCAGGCTAAATTATATTGTCATTGAAAGCCTGTAATTTTTCCCATCAATGGCATTCCTTCTGTGCTTTTGGGAAACAAAACAAAGGCACCCCACTCTTGACCTCTCCTTAAGGAAATGTAACCCCTCTCATCAGGACAATTAAGCGCTGGATAGAAACAGACTCTTCAGTATGTGTGACCCTCCTTCAGACTCAATCACTCATGATTATTGGCACTCTGTTTGACCTCTTAGCATTTTCAGATTACATGTGAAAGCCCAATTTAATTACAGGAACTTCAGAACACGTATTTGTGAGCTCTGGCATTATTGGCGATGTAATTGCTAGACGTGTGAAGTGAATTGTGGTGTTGGGAGGTTAATGGCAGCCAAGCTTTCGTAAGCACAACATAACAATTATAGGGTGCTTTTAGAGCTTTTAACATCCATGTGCCATCTCATTAAACCACAAACTGAGGTGTAGGCTGCAGAGGTAGACACACGCATTTCTTTGAATCAAATTTTCTGCCATTTGAACTTTTAAGAGACACAGAAAAACATAACAAATTGATTGAGAATTTATAAAAACAAGTGATATGTTCAGAAATATTAGACTTACTCCACTTTAGTGGAAGAACATGCAAAAAAACACAACAAGCAACTTCCTGTTTTGGTTTGTAGCTTGTAATGGTCAAATCAAATGTCTATTCAGGGTTCATTTTCAACAATTAATTTTCTCAAAAATATCTTTGACAGAAAGGGGATGCAGTGCAGCTGAACAATTTCACTCCGAAACACCAAGAGCTGAAGCATGTTATTACATCCTCAAATCAGCATCTGGAAGATGTGGCCATTACCCATGGCCCATCAGGTGAAATCTGATTGACACATTGTTGAAACACTGACATGGATAGGAATATTATAAATATTCCCACCTCTGCCTCCAAGCCAACTGTCACAAACTGTCAGCAGCAATATCTTTTCAGAATCAGAATCAGAAGGAGCTTTATAGTAGTGTTTTACACATACAAGGAATTTACTTTGGTGATAAGGTGCTACACGTAGACAAACATACAGTTGACATAAATAGATAGAAATAAATAAATCTGGAATAACAAATGCAAGTTATATAAGAATAATATAAGAATAGAGAAAAATAATACAACTATTTGCAGAGGAAGAACAATGTGACATATATTTACATGCATAACTATGGTTTGTGTTGTGCAGACGAGGATGTTGTGTACTTATTATCCTATCTGCTACGTATCAGAGAAAATCTCTGAACAATCTGCCATCAAAAAAGGCTTAATCTATCCTTCAAGAAAATTAGTGGAAAGTACAACAATATCTTAAAGGGACAATTCGGACAATTTTATGTGGATGTCCAATCAGTGTTTATGGTAAATGCAGTCGATTGGAGCAATAAATTAATCAGTGCATGCTATATTGAATGAAAAATCAGAGTTCGCCGAATAGTTCTTCCTGCATTCATTTGACAGTGGCACGGAAGAACGCAGGCTACCTCAGCTTTGATTTCTAGCTTTCTAGCCAGGGGGCATGCTTTAGATGCCACACTCTTCGCTAGTGTTGTTAGCTACATTTCCAATAGTGAAATTCGCATTCCAAGATATGACTGCAGAGGATATTATGGATGAGGATACATTTTACAGTGTTGACTCAGATCGTCAGCCATTTTTAATCGAGCCAGAGACAAAAAGGCAGCGGAGAGAGGCCAAGGCTGCCACTGCAGTCGCAGCCATACGGAGGAGATAGCCCCGGTGGGGAACCGGAGTCACAAAGACCAAACTCCAACTGGTGATGCCTTTGTGCCAATTGCCCTCTGATACCAGCAGAAATTGAATTATTCTGCTGCAGTAAATTTTAGCGTGGGCAGTTTTTGAAAGTATACTGACCTTCGAGAGAGCCAGTGCGTTACAATGCATTAGTTTGCACAAGTTTTACTCCAGATTTGGACAGAGGTGTGCTGGAGACCTTCTTCATGATTAACTGTAAAAAGACAACCAAAACCAACAGGGCTGAGAGGCAGATGACCATGATTTTTAGCATCTTGTGCTATGTTTTGGCCAACAAAGTAGTATAGTTTTTTCATGTTGCTTTTTGTGGACCTTTATACTGCAGTGCTAGCGGAGCTAACATTGCCATTGTTGGTAACTTACTCCCACAGGCTGGAACTTTATACTGTATACTATAATTTACCATCAATACTGACTCCACAAAGGAGAAAAAAATGTCTGCTCATCTACACACGGTCATGAAAATGAAAAATCCTTTGAGTGTACATTGTCAAATCTGCATATTGGAGTCTAGGCCTGAGACATCTACATGCAAATTATCAAATAGACTTATTACAACACCCACTGGCAACAGGATGTAGTCTGTGTGACAATCATCATGTGATTTACATTAAATTTTCACAGTGTGGTCCACACTTGATATACTGGAACATGACCTATAATTAGCAGCTGTTCAGTAGCACTACATAGTAGACGCAGGTAGTGACATTTAACTCTGTCATGCAGTGTCCAAAATGCATTAAAATTCAGTGCTCAGTCAGACCTCCGGCAATGATACCACAACAGCAGCAAGCCTCGACATGCGGGTAGCCATGTTTGATAAGAGTCCCGGCCTGAGGACATCTACATGCCAATTAGGAGTTATAGTCATTGCACTACCTACTGGCAACAGGAAGTGACCCATGCATGAAAATAATGATTTGAGGCTTTACAATATGTAAAGAATACAATGCCTTCTTCCAATAAGGAAAAAAACCCAAAACCCCATTTTAACAGGGAAAAATGGAAGAGCAACAGGATCCCTCTTGTAGGAAAAACAGACATGTAATAGATGTTGGTCATAAAATAGCCTATACAAATTAAGATCACAAAATGTAGACTGTAAAACATAAGTGAAGGGGATGGATCCAGGAGGACAATGTAGCATCTTCAGGTGTTGCCCACTAAGTAGGATCTGAGCCATACCACCTCTTCTCCACTATAAAGACCTGAAAGGAAGACAGGCCACACAAAAACACAAGAGGACAAGAGCATTTCCCCATAGAAGAGAAACAAACAAACACACAGAGTGAGAGAGAGGCATGATAACATGCAAACTAGGGAGAGGGAGAGAAGGGGAGAGGCTAAATCCAGATCGACTTGATTTCACTCCTTAGTGTAGTCTCATGTTCATGAAAACTTTGAGCCATGTCAATTGACGTGGGTGCAGCACGTCCCTGACGTCCCTGGCAGGTTCGAGGGCCCACTCATCACTCAGCTTTAATTTTATTTTAAAAAATCCAAGAAATCTAACAATCCATCTGCAAAAGCTGATCACATGATGATCAGTGCAGAAAGAAAATTAAGATCTTCTTTTGGGCCTGTGTGATGTGTCGTGAAGTGAGCTGACATAATGATTTCTGCTGCTCACCACCTTGGTGTGCAGGCTTGGCTCTCCCACCCATTGATCAGGCTTCTTAATGCAGCAGAGCTGCCTGAGAAATCACCAGACTGACATATGGCCGCTTCTCTGACTCTGATTTCAGATCGCTTTGATTGCATCTTTAGCATTTCACAGATTAAAAGTGTATGGAAAACTGGTGGAAGTTGCAATCAATGCAGCAGCAGCCCCTTTGCAGTCACTGTTATGTCCCCCAGCCTCTAACCACCATGTACATCAGATATACAAGAGGCAGGCATGACCTCAGCAACACATTGATTCTTTTATACCCCCAAAACCAATTACAGATTGGACGTCTTCTCAATAATGAGTCTTTGTATGGATTTGGCCTGACTGTTTACTTTCAGTTTTTGGATCCTGGCTTGAACAAACATCCTGGACAATGGGACAACATGAGATGATGCTTTAAAAACAGTTAAGCTAATACTGTTCTCAGGTTATTAAGTCTTAAGATGTATGTTTGGCACCTTCTGTAGAAGTTGATAGCTCTCGCATGAGCCAGCACAGACAAAGTGATGCAGGACTAGATTTGCCAACACTGTCAGGTCACTTAATTAAGTTGTTAATTCCTTTGCTAAGTGACATGTTTTTCAGTGTACCTTGGCCAAGGGCACAGCAGTATGTTGCATTATGTTGGGACCTCACATATGGGAAATAAAGATGCCTACTCCAACAAGGAGGCCTCAAGCATTAACAAAGAAACTGCACCAAAGCCCCTCTGATTCCATTAAATGACACCAGAGTGTGAGATTAACCTCTTTTCCTGGGCCCTATCCCCAGGTAAAAAATTCAATAACAGACCCATAAAATAACAAACTCAAAATGAATCAGGTACCTCCTCAACCATTAGGGTTAAATGCATATTTCTGGTGTCCACTGATAGTTCATTAGCCAAGGAATATGAATCCATTGCAAGTAAACCTATTTCTGTTACCAATCCAGAGTAAATTTTTCATGTTTGCCTAGTATGAAATTTCAAAGGCAATATCACCATTATAACCAAGACCCTGCTGATGTTAATCCAACTGAATGTCTTCTCTTACTTCTTGACTACAACTGTAACCTTTCCATATAGTTCCATATGTTACAAATAACATTGAAATTTTAATATACACAATAAATGTTTATCCATAATCATATGAGCGAAGAGCACGATGCTGTACAGGCAGATAAATGAGAGTAAAAGGCCCCACAGTGACGTATCTCAGTCAGGGCTAAAGAATGGTATAAGGCTCATTGGTGTCAGTACTATGAGTCAGCCAAAAGATGGAGATAAAGACGGTGTGATTGAATGGAAAATTGTGGTAACGCCTATTGCAGTACCGCATGTAATGCAAATGACCTTCATCGGACCAATAAAATAAGCAAAGGTAAGACACAATTAGTAGTTTTACATGTATAAACTTAAGTTTGTATTTATTGTTCTTTGACAGTTTTTTATTCTTACTATCAAGAGCAGTTTTGCTACACGCTCAGTCAGTTGTTTGGTGTTTGACTTTGTTTATGTAAAAATGGTTAGCATTGGCTATTAGCGTGCTTCATCCCGTTAAATGTGCAGCATGACTATGTTTAATAGGACACCCATTTAATGGGATGACATGCCTGTATATGGTTTTTGTGCTCAAAAGGCACTGTCTCACTCAAAGTTGAATCTAAATCCTGGATTCTTACTGAACAAGCCACATGCGAGTGCAGGAACCTCCTGTGGTGCAGTCATGATGCCACCAGACCAATAAGAGGGAGCGCATTCGTTTCTGCCTTTGCCTATCCACTACAACTTCAGTTGCTACAGAAGAAGACCTGCTTCAGCAATGACCTTTATTCTCTAGGTGAAGATGCTGGCCCCACACTAGAGGATAACTGAGCAGATTTAGGAATTCAATCACGGAGGTGTTCCGAATATCAAACATGTTTGAATGCTGTTTTCCTTTCCTGTGTGTTAAAGGGGCAATTACTGTTTCTTGAGGCGGTACTCAGGATCTTATGTACCTTGCTTTGTGTGACTTTTTCTGTCTCATTTCCTTTACTAACCTACACACAAACACACCAATACGCTTATGTGCATCCACACCCATTTACATCTAGTACCCACAGATAGCATGACGGCTGAACGCACTTGTGCTTCACACCATTTTGGTGAGGATAGTGACTACGTGTCCGTCCCTTTGTTTAAGCTTTGCGGGCTGGCACGCCATTTTGAATCATCACGTGATGAGCTACCCACGTGGTTGTGAAAAGCAAACCTGCCCTACCAAATCCCAACAATTAGCATTACTCTCTGGGGTTTCCTCATGAATAAATCAGGCTGTTAAAATTTGCCGCATTTACATCTCAGCAGAGCACAGCGACTACAACTATGATTGGTTATGCAAGCTGGTGTGTGTTATCACAGAGATTCAGGTTCGACCATCACAAAGCATCATACTCATTCTGTGGTAATCGTGAAGGAAAGCGCAACATCAAAAACATCACATTATGTTCACTTTTGTACAATAAAAACAACCTGATAAGTTCTCCCTTCAGTGCTCCCAAACATGATGGTTAACTAAAAGATTGTTTACAAAAGGATTCTATCATAGCATGTTCTCACCAAGTCAGCACAGAATAACTTGACCAGCAGTGATCACTGAAGAGATCTGATTGCCGTGTGGCAGCGTCTTGGGGGGGGGGGGGCACACAATAGTGTCTGGCAGTTCCGCTAGGCCGCCCACTAATTGAGAAGTCGCTCAGGGGTTCAGCGCAAGCCTCACAGCTCTGCCTATACCATCCAAATAACGCCTGTAAGTGGGGCTGACACCAACCAATCAGGATTTTGAAATCCTGTTTTCCACAGTGCTGCCCCTGCCCCTCCTCCACCCCTCACTTTTCTAACAGCTGCAGCCAGCTCCAGTCTCCCTGGCTAGCGATCTCCACGTCCTCCTCTCCTGCACCCCCACTTTATCTCCATAAAGGCCTCATTAACCAGGGGCGGCACAGAAAGCCTGGCTGAAGCCCACCACATACACTGCCACGTCCACAAACGCTGCCAGGTCCACACACACCACCACACTAATTGCTGGCGAGCTGAGCTGCATTTCAGGTTCAGGGTAACACATGCAGACTTGCTGCTTCCACGCTTTCATAATAGAGCTCGTCTCCATCTCACATTTATCCATTAACAATACAATGTGACTTCCTTAATGTGAAAAATCACCTCAGATCGACCGCTATGATAGACTTTCTGAATTTCCACACTGTTTTGGCAAAATTTTAACGTGCAGTTTTTCTGCCAGCAAAGTACAGCGGTGAAAGACAATTACTCAAAAGACAATTTTAACATATTCTAAAGGGTCTTGTTTTCTTACTTTTTTTAAAGGTTATTTTTTGGACTTTTGCCTTTATTTGAACAGTTATAATAGGAAATTTAGGGGTGGAACAGTGATCCAGTGGACAGCACTGTGGCCTCAGAGCAAGATGGTCGTGGGTTCAAACTCCGGTCTCCCCGACCTTTCTGTGTGCAGTTTGCATGTTCTCCCCGTGTCTGTGTGGGTTTCCCCTCCTGTTTCCCCCACCATCAAAAACATGTTTCTACAGTCAGTGCTTTGACATAAGATCTGAAGTTTGTCCCTGGGCACTGCACAGCACCTGCCCACTGCTCCCTTGAGGGATGGGTTAAATGCAGAGGATGAATATCGCAACATGTACGTGTGTGTGACAAATAAAGTACATTTGATGGGAAAGAGAGGGTGGATGGCATGCATCAAAGGGCCGCGGGCTGTATGGTGTGAAAGCTCTACCAGGTGTGAGAATTTCTTATTTTTGACCGTAATTTCTATCAGTAATGATAAGCACCAAGCTGATTGAAATCTTGCAACACAGTGACATCAAAGAAGTCCATTGGGTCAAAATGGTAAATGGACTGCACATAGTGCCTTTCTAGTCTTCTGACCATTCGAAGTGCTTTACACTACATGTCACATTCACCCCATGGCAGAAGCTACAGTGCAAGGTCAACAGAAAGAAACTAATCATCCACACACCCGCACACGTTCGTTCCTCTATTATCTTATTGACATAATACACTCCATAGCCCCTTACCCTAACCTTAACCCCAATGTAACCTCAACCCTAAAACCAATTCTTAACCGTCAAAAAGCAGTCTCTAACTGTGGGGACAAAATTTGAGGTCCCAACAATGACACCATTGGGTAGTATGTACAGCCATCGGGAGCAATTTGGTGTTCATTATCTTGTCCAAGGACGCTTTGACATACAGACTAGAAGAGCAAAGGATCGAGCTGCCGATCAACTGATTAGTAGACTCTACCTATTGAGCCCCTAATATGTGTTGATTCCCAGGAACCGAAAACTGTTAACCTGCTCATGTAGACAGAAAGTCTGATATTCAGAGAAAGACTGCGTGTGAAAACCTACGGTAAGTACAGCAGGTCAAAGTGCATGGGATTTTTGTCCCATCAGACTTGTTTTTAGTGCTGAGTGTTCCCAAATCTGTGTTGATATTATTATCGGATGAAGCAGGTAATGCACAATTTTGTTATTTGTCAAGAGCTGTTAAAGTGAAACAGGAGAATGATGCAGAGAACGCATGTTCCTTTGGTCTGACGTTTTAATCTCGACAGTCACAATCTTACCAGTGGAAAGGCTCATGTGGAGAGAGTCCTATTTGACACAGAAATAGCACTTTCAGATTTTCCACAATACTGTGGACTTGACCTCACAGATGTAAATTGACATGCACTCTCTTTTCTGTCTCTGGATGTTCAAACTAATCCAGGTCCTGTTGAGGACTCAGCCCCCAGTGATCACTGGAACATCCCATGTGAGTGTGTAGAGGCTGATACCTGACCCTGATGTCTGTGCTGCTCTCAGCCCTACAGCTAAATCTTGCTGAATCTTCTCTGAGCTAGTATTGTGTTAGTCATATACCTGCACACACACACACACACACACACACACACACACCCTGCAGAGGTTAAAAGTCATACTAGAGGGGCAGTGTTTGACTAAAAGGTGCTCTATCTCTATCTCTCTTTTTCCTGACCTCTCTGGATCACCGCCTCCAAAGCTCACTCCATCCTCTCGTCGTCGGGCGTCAACCCTTGTTTGGCTTCATCTGCTCCAGCAGGCCACATTAATCATGCAAAGCTGCATTTGATCATGCCCGCCAAGACATCTGCTTTTGTCACTTGGAGCAATTTAGCATCAATAGTTAAAAATAGAGAGGGGAGATTGTTGTCTTGCCTTTTGGGCATCTTCTGACTATGACAGTGTGATTGTATACAGGCTGAAAGCAGTGGATGATTCCCAAACACATAGCCCTGAAACAAAACAAAGCCAATGTGTGCCAAAGCCTGTGGGGCTGGGAGGGGAGGGGTGCTGCATATCACTGTGTGTCAACCAGCAGGGTTGTTATCATGCTCTCACATGCCTGCAGAAGAGAGATGGCAGCCAAATATGTGACAGCGCTGCAGCCAGCTGTGTGTTCCAGGTGAGGCATGGAGCCTGTGCTGCAGAGGCAGTGACCGCAGAGGGCGCTTTACATTAACACATCATTAAACATGACAACAAATCACTACACACTAGGACTGCTGCTGAATGTAGCAGAGTTCACCAGTCCTGGCCTGACCACCGTAAGGTTTCTCTGAGTTATCGTTGATCATGTTCTTTAATTGCCACATTGCACATCCTGTCTCAAAATTATGCTGAAAAACAGGTCCACACTTGCATTACTTCTACACTGAATTATTGCAATTCCTTATAATCAGGCTGCCTGAATAAGTGCCTTAATACTCCCATATTAGCTTCTCTGCATTGGCTCCCTGTAAAATCCAGAATGAAATTTAAACTCTTCTCACCTACAAAGCTCTTAATGGTCAGACCCCCTCATATCTTAAAGAGCTCATAGTACCTTACTACCCCACCAGAGCACTGCGCTCCCAGAATGCAGGGTTACTTGTGGTTCCTAGAGTCTCCAAAAGTAGACTAGGAGCCAGAGCGTTCAGCTATCAAGCTCCTCTCCTGTGGAACCAGGTTCCAGTTTGGGTTCAGGAGGCAGACACCATCTCCACATTTAAGAGTAGGCTTAAGACTTTCCTCTTTGATAAAGCTTATAGTTAGGGCTGGCTCAGGTGAGTCCTGAACCATCCCTTAGTTTTTCCTTGCACTGTCACCAAGTGCTTGCTGTTGGTGGGAACTGTTGGGTTTCTGTAAATATTCCAAAGAGTACAGGCCAGACTTGCTCTATATAAAATTCTGTTATGAATTGGCACTATATAAATACAACTGAATTAAGTTAAAACTAGCAGAGGCATGGGGCATATGTGCAGTATAACCACGAATTGTAGAATTGTAAATCTAAAGAGGAAACTGAAGGGGGAAATCATGGTTCAAGAGGTTAACCATGGCTATAGACAAAACACAATACAACCACCTTGACGATTTTAACTAAAGCTTAAACATTTTGCTTCTTTTCTATCAAAGAACTTTCCACATATAGCAGATTAAAAATGGGCAATACTTGAGACCGGAAACCTCTCCTTAATCTGTAAAGCCTTGTGGATCATTGCCTAAGAGGGAAAGGGAGGAGGGTGAGCCATTAATATATGCATGGAAATGACCTGCAGCACTCCCTATATAGAGGGGGCAGAAAAGGTCCAATCTCCTCCAAACTGCACTTAAGTTTAATTAAAAAGACAAAGAAGAACATCATTTTGGAGTGGACAGGCACTGTTTGGTGAGAAGGGGAACTGGGCTCATGCTATTTCAGCAAGCCTGTGTTCTCCTTCCCATAAGGCATAGTGCCTTCTTCCCATCCCTTTGATGTCAATGTAGGCCATTTATTAGGGTCATAAAGGTTAATCTGGATGGAGAGAGGATATCAAATAGTTGGCATGAGAAAAGAAGTCCACGTGAGCTACCACAGTGGAGGAAAGTTAAATTTAGCCTGAGTCTAGTCAGCAGGTTATGGAGTTACCAGTATCAACTTCTACACTGAAAATCCTGAAATTGAATGCTGACACTTTGACCAGAGTGGGCACAGTGGGTTTCAGACATTTAAAAGGCTTGATTTACTTCCATGAATTTAACTCAATCAAAGTCAGTATTCATTACAAAGATGTGTACTTTGTCATGGGGGGTTCATGACTTAGTGGATCACACACAAAGTATCAGGAGATGATGTGTTCAGAAAGTAACTGACTCAATACATTTTTCATTATCCTGGTTGACATGTTTAGGACACTGAATTAGACAAGCCCACTGATGAAACACAGAGCTGAAACTGTGGTCAGCTGGCTCAGGGTCGTGATGCTATACTGTCCATGTGTATAATTAATGTAATGCCCTACACTATAATGACTGATTGAAGGTTACATGGTATCACTAAAACATAGTCATTTTGAGAAATAGTGGCCCATTAGCCTCATGTCAACAATAAGGAATACAAATAAATAAGGACTATTTCCCCTGTTTCTACAGGAGGTAAAGAGAGTCGGCAACAGTATTCTTAAATTATATTTCTGGGTTTTTTTTACAACTTTTGTACTATTTTGGTTGCTTTGGTTATTGTACTTACCAAGTTGAAAGCAGAAATATGGGAACACGGTGACATTATTTAAAAGACATTACTAATGAAATAACAGACAAAGCTACAAATGTAAGACCCAAATTGATGTTCATTTTGTAAATTCTGGTCCCATTTAGAGTAAAACAGACAGTTAAACAGGGTATGCTTTAGGAGGTTGCTACTTTTTGATTGACAAGTCGCTACCACAGCTACATGGCAGGCATGGCAGCAATGCATATCCCCAGCACCACCCTCTCATCCAAATATGCTCACTTCTGTTTCCAAAAAACAAAACAAAATATCATGGTGACGGCCAAAATGCCAAACTCAAGGCTTCAAAACAAATGGGTCCACAAACCAATATGTAACATCACGGTGGCTACGCCCACTTCTTATAAAAGCCATTCTGTGGCTGTGCAACAAAATGCCTGCTGTAGGCCCTTCATGCTACATACAAAAACAACAAAACAGAAAACCATTATTTATGTGCGCGTGATAAATGGACTAGTCTCACAGCCTAAGGAAAGAAACTGCTCTGTAGTCAGGTGGTATGGCAAGTGGAGACTTCTTTGTCACTTCCCAGAAGGCAGCAGGGTGAACGGGCTGTGGCTGGGTGGGTACTGTCCTTTAGTATCCTTTAGGCTCTGCACAGACACCCCATCTCTCCGATATCACTGATGCTTGGAAGATGCGTATCTATGATGTTCTGGGCGGTTACCCGCTGCAGAGGCCTTCGGTTCTGAGCCGTGCACATTCCATGCCAGTTTGTAATGTTTCCAGGCTGGATGCTTTCTATTTCTCTTTAAACTTCAAAACAGAGTTCTGTCATTTATGGGCGTACGGCATGACTTGACTTTTACCAATGCATACATCATATTATAGAGTCAATACTGATGAATGATTTAAGCCCAAACTGTTCAGTGACTTGTATAAAAGCTATTGAGAATTGTTAGAATGACCACCTCATCTACAAAAGTATCATAAAACATGACATGAAAACGTGACAAGAAACTTCAGGGATTCAAATTAAACCATAAATTAGAGAGACTTTGAATTCTACTTTGACCTTTCCTCGATTTGTGTTATGCTACTGTCAGTGAAACACAGCCTTTCAGTATGTTAATCCCTTTCTTTGTTAAGCATTTAATGTAAAATCTGCAGAACAGGTTAGTGTCATTGAAGCTTAATGGCGCACAAAAAAATGGCATAGTAGAATATCCAGCTTCTTTGGGTATGTACATGTTTATTATTATCTGGAGGGAGAGCAGAGGTAAACACAATGGTTTTCAGGATTTCAGGCACACAAGTGGCTGCTTAAGGCCCTTTAGCCAACCAGTTTTGTATCGTTTTTGTACTATAAGAATAAAACTGCACTGCACAGATGTTAAGTTATACCAAGTTATTCTATTTTCTAACTTGTTGACTGTTTTTCTACAAGTATGCATTCCACAGTAACTGTATGAGGGTTTAAATTATGTATGGGCTATAACAAATTTGTATTCATCATATTCTTTCCCTGGGTCACATTTTGCCTACATGTATTGAAATTGCTTGGTATTTGTGCGTGGATTGTAAAATGTATATTTGTAATTATGCACAAATCATTGTATACATTTGTAAATCTTATTTATAGCGTAGTAGATCATGTTATACACATTTGTGACCATTTTGAGTCTAATTTCACTCCATATGTAACAGCCTGAACTCTCCTCTCTCCTCTTACTGACCGTGCGGGAGGAATCCCTGCAGGAGGAGACATCTCAGCTCCTTTCAGAACCCCAAAACAAATAGGAGGAAGTCATGCAGCAATTTTAGACCTTTATACAGAGGCATGAAAATACAAAGCTATAGGTCTGATAGCTGCGTGGGGAGAATTACCCCATTCTATTCCTCAGCACAGATCAGATCAAATCATAACATAGACCACACTGTGAACATTGACCCCACCAAAACCAATTTCGTTTGGAGAAATGGAGGGCTGAATTGTGCCGTAGTGTCAAGGACGTTAAAGCTAGATTTGTGACGTATGCAAACTGAGTGAGGCCTCAACAAAGCTCATGAAAAGGTCAGAGGGAAGAAATTGTAGTCACATACCTCCCTTGGTCAAAAGAAATTTGTAAAAGGAACAGGAACATGTGGGAATACAGATATACTACATTTTGGTATTAGCCATGCTGGAAAGCAATTTCAGGGTGAAAAACATTTCCCTGCTTTGGATAAAAAATAAAAAACAACCCATGTTGCCATGTATTTACTCATAAGGGGAGATGTTTCAAACCTTAAATCACAACCACTGTATTTTCACTGAACTTGTGCTGCACTGCTAAAACCACCATGAATCCCATTAACTAGAGATGTCCAGTCATTTGACTGGTGATTAGCGTTTGTCCCATTTTCATCTCTGCTCCTCACGGTGCACTCACCACCCAACTAAACTCAACTAATTATAATTTAACACTGCCATCAGAAGTTTAACGGCAAAGCAGGGGTGCAGAGAAAGAGACGGAGAAAAGTTATAACCCCGACCTATTCAAATTCTAATACCTTCAGCTCAGTGGTAAAGGTACACTTAAAAGCGCCAGGTGGTGACATCTTAATTTTTCACGGCCGAAATATGTGGCTGCGCGGCTCTCCCCTCTCTCCCCTATGCATTATTCTTGCTTTAAGCAGTGTGTCTCCTCAGGGAGAAGGTGGGTATTGTTTTACAACACACCCAGCTGCGACCTACTTGCCTCACCCGGGGTTCTTTTCAAGGAGTTGTCTTGGGTGACCCCGCTCTCTGGCAGTCATTAATAATAACACGTGCCGGGGAATAGTTCACCTTGTAGCGCTGATGCCGCCTCACTGCTGCATGTATGTCTAGCATCATACAGAGGAGTCTCTGGGGAAGGGGGGTGGGTCGGTGGGGGTATTGCTATAGGAAGCCAGAGGGAGAAACACACAATAGACATCAAACAAAGTGTCCCCCTTGTATGTAATTAGAATCAGGTAATCATCGATGGCCCCTCTAAAGTGATGGAGAGCCTGATTAGCAGCATCAAAGAAGGCCAAGAGAATTGAGACTTAAGAGGAAGATGGAGAGGTAAGCTGTGTGTGTGTTTGAGAAAGATGAAGGAATAAGAAGGTAAAGTGGCAAGGCTGACAGACTGAGTGCTGCATTCTCCAGCTATAAGTCCCATTAAAAGCTTCAGCAGGAGAGGTCCTTTGTGCATGCTGAGTGCTCTATTGTAATAACAAGCAGCGGAGACAGGACTCAATCTGGAGCCTGAATGAACCAACGCATTCCAGGCAAATTCTACCCCTCAAGTGCTCAAGGGATTCAAAAAAGACTGCTTCTTTTTGTGGCCTCAAAAATCATTTTGTCCAAAGAGGAATCTATCTTTGAGTTAAAGATGAAGACCTCTGTATAACAGTTTTAAGATTTAACCTTAGGGTAAGTTTGTGCCAATTAACATACCCTAATAAAGGATAATGCCTTAAATAAATGGGAAATGCACTTAATTTGAGAAATCAAATCAGCTCATCCATTAAAAAGTGGAGGAGCTGAAGCCTGTTGGTCTGTCATGTGACTGACTAGAATTTTATATTTCAAACTGCAGCCATTAACAGAATGTGTTCTGCTGCTGTTGCGCCAAAGAAAAACAAAAATGTGGCAAGGCACAAGGACAGAGTAAGTAATGATGGTGGCATTCACTGGCACAGCAGGCGCTGTAACCTTTTAGACAACCACATCTTTCAAAAAAAACTAAACCCTCCCCTTTCTCCTCCAAAAAAGAAAAAGAGAAAGAAAGAAAATAAGAAAGAAAGACAGAAAGAAAGAAAGAAACATCCTCACTAAAGTTGACCTTACAGCCTTTAAACAAGGGAGTGAAGAGGACACATTAAGCTAAACAGGTCCATCAGCCAGCTACCATTAATCAGTTCTCCTTGATTTACAGAGCACTTCTCCTGCGGCCTTCCATTCTTGGTTTCTTATTATAAATCAAAAACTGGTTATCTACTTCTGTTTTGTTTCTTGCCTAAATCAAGGTAGTTTAATTTTACTTCCTGAACACCCGTGGCTTTTTAGCAGTCAAGTCCAGCCTAGACATAATTCTTTATCTCTCACTTTGTCTCATGGCTGTTTTGACATGTAACTTGCACTTTTCTGTGTTTAGACTCAGACTTGACCTCATTTCACTCAAAAACGGTCTAGTCTCAGACTCAACTTAAGTGGTCCCAAAAGCAGTAAAAATTATCTGAGCATGTAAAAGCATGTAAAAGGGTGGGTGACAAAAATGAATTATTTCTCAAACTCAGAATTCTACACAAACCAGAGTTTTGAACCAAACCCTCACTTATATACAGTTTGTCCTGCACTGAGCCAATGCACCCCTCAAAGAGGACCATTTACAAATCACACTTATTTTACACACATTACTGCCTATCATTTTCCAGGGTGCCTAGTAATTCAGATATTTAAAATCATTTTACCACATACTTTCCACACAGCCACTGATTTCTGTCTATTTGTATAAAGCATATGAATTAACTTTGAGACTTCCAGTATACATGTGCTTGAGTATGATCATGGCTGCTATTCTTTTATGACAGACTGAAGTTATCGTTGTGCGGTAATGCAGGACACAATTTAAAAAATAACCTGCACCTATAACTGGATTGCCACACACTGATAATGGAAAAAGCAAACATGACATTTACCAGTGACCCTATTGACAGACAGAACAAATCAATGTTCAATGGCATTGTTTATAAGATTTTTTTATTTGTACAATATCTGCACAAAACAGTTATAGTATGTTTAGGGGAAAGATCCTGACTGTGGTGGCACAATAACTATGGTTAAGGACATGCAATAAATCAGGTGGTTACAGGTGCCGAGTCTCTTACATAAACGTTGCTACCCATCTACCTCCCTTTCTGCATAACTGTAAGAAAAACACAAACAAATACAACACAACTGCATGCTTTAGAAATGATCAGCAGAATTGACTAAAAGCACTGCAAAGGTTCAACTCTCTAAGTGACTCTACACTGAGCAGCTGAAGAAAAGTAAGCCCTTGTGTCATCGACCAGCGGCCTGGCTAAGGTTGTCCTTGTGCCCTTCAGTGTTAGTTGGAGAACAGCTGAGCATCTGAGCTAGTCAAAGAGGAGCTGGCCTGAATCTTTCAGCCTGCAGAGAATCTTGGCGGAGAAAGCTGATGACAAACTACACCAGGCTTCCTGCAAATCTCCCTGGAGCATGGCTATCGTCAAGTGAGCAGTGTTGTGCAGTGGCTACTCTAAAATCACGGGCTTCCAACTCTCTGTGGAGCTGTTTATCATCCATCGACGCCTTAATAATGAGTGATCTAGCTTGTTCTCAAGTCTAATCTAGAATGAGGCTGTGTGTAATTTGGGCAGATCTAAGCTGTGTCTTTAGCCTGATATTCATGCTGAATCACCATTTAATTGACAGTGACTACTCTCTTGCTTCTTTCTATCTCTTTTGTGGGGGGAGATTTTATTTTTCATAACCAGCCACTATTGGTGTATCCAGTTGCTCTGACATCACTTAAGCTCCATTAGTCAGTGTACAGTTAGTGTAGCATTCCTGGAGGCCTAAAAGGACAGCGTTCAAAGCTTGCGGTTTAGTCCTTCATAGTGGCATTCAGTTTGGATTGATGTCAATTACAAGTGACTCCAATAATTAGTTATGCCTTCCTTCTATATGCTATGTATGTTCCAAAAAGTTTATAATGTTATCTTGTATGTTACTTTGCTATGGCAACTGGCAGCGCTTGTAGAAGCAGCAGCCGGCTGCTCCTTCAAACTTCGCTACACTTAAGCTTTTTATCAGCTTTTTTTCCGGCTTTATTGCCAAAACACGTGTTACCTCTGACATAAATACAGTCATTGGAACATGAAGGCGGGGTTTTTGGATTAAAGAGCAGCAGACCACGGTCCACCCGGCCCAAACAACAGGACCAGGCACCACAGCGGGTGCGGTGATCGCTCAGAGGAGAGGAAAGACAGCCAGGAGAGGAGCCATGCTGGACTGAATTCTGCTCCTAAAGAGCCGGTCTGGACAAAATGGGGTATATTGATCATGTTGACCAGACAACGGAATTCACAGACTGTTGTGACCACATCCTTATAGAGTCCTGCCCCATCAACATCCCAGATCAAGCACTCGGCAGATGGTCCACGTTCCGAGCTGTCAGAGCAAGACTCCGGCAAGATGAGAGGAAGTGGATGTGTTTTACATCGATGATGCTTGGTGCACAAACGCAGTCAAGATGGACTCTGTTTCCCAAAAGTCAGACTGTTTATTGTAAAGATGAAACTTTGATATTATCATCTGGTTGCTGCTGTTTACTTTCACCCCAGATGCAAATTCAGAAAATACACTGTGGAATGTTTGGGGTGTATACATGTATGCATATATGTATATAAATAACTGTATATATTGTTTTTATTTAATTTTATATTATATGTTACCATATTTTAATTTAGGCCTACACTTGATTATATGTTGTGTGTGTAGCATGAAGGAACTCCAAATTTTGTTTTGTTGTGCAGCCTTGTAATGACTAATAAACTACCTTGTACCTTGAAAAAATATATGTTACTTCTATGCCATGCTATTGCTCTCCTCACAACTCCACAGCTAGCTTTAGCCATGTTGTGGTCTAACTGTGGGTGTGTGGAACATAATGAGCATACTGAGCCGTAATGAGCTGTACGAGTGGTTTTAAAGGCATTTTCATACCTACTTACATCCCTATTCTGCTGTGATAGCTTTGTATTGGACATGAATTCAAGATGACCACAACCGCCACCTTCAAAGTGTACAGGGATTGAGTACAAATTCGAATTTATATCAGACAAACAGAAACTCCCCGAACTGCCCAAATGTCAAATAATTGCAGCAAAATATATCTCCTCATACCACAAACTGAAGACAACCAGTGGGAATAGACTCCTAAATATAATAATTGTCAATCTCACATTTCATTCTGATTTTTTTCTCTATTAATATACACACACTCACACACATGTTTACAGTTTTATTGATTTATTTTATTTTAATATTTTAAATTTTTTCAACACACACACACACACACACACACACACACACACACACACACACACACACACACTTTAACTGTTTTATTTACTTTATTTTTAATATACTATTATTTTTTTTATAGTGATTAATGAACTGTATAAAATGAATTGTTCTTTTGTCATTTATTTGTAGCTTTGGCAATATTGTTGTTTTACATTCATGCCAATAAAGCTAGATTGAATTGAATTGAGTATCTGATACCTACTTCTGGCTGTGTCACTTTAAAGGAGTGTTCAGACTGAATATGAACCTAATTTTAGAGATAATACTAATACTAATATTACTACTACTACTACTGATGATCATTATGCAAGTGGATGTGAATTTGCAGCACAAGCTGAGGCAAAGATGCATCCACTGCAAAAAAATGTGTGCTTATCTTGATGCTTATTGACTCCAAATCATTCAAGTACATAGAGAAGAAGAAAGGAAAAGGGTGTGGAGCAAAATAACATTTTGAATTTAGATTGAATTGGAGTTCTGAGATCAGTCAGATGGTTAGCGGTTATACAAAGACACACAAACAAACTCTACACATACAGCTGGTGTACATTGCTAGCTAGCTGTAGCTCTACATATGGGAAACTGGCTTGGGGTTATATGAACTGCAAAGTCCAGTTGTCAAATTCACACTACATTATTTTAGCCTCACTGTTAACATGAATGCAGGTCTGTTTAACATTTAAAAAGAGACATCATGTTAATGTCACTTTAAGCTTACAGTGAAGGTGTACGTAACATATTGAAAATATGCCATCAATTAAAGGCAGAAAATTAAGAAATGTGGCAGAGATGAATGTTGCCACAATGTAAACACCTCCCCACCCCAAACAAACAGACTCTATTCCATTCTTATGTACTGAGAAACTGGTTCTCAAGCACATAAAGAACAACATCCCAGTCATCATGAACTCTCAACTACATCTCCAACAGACACAAGACAGTTGGGATTGCACCTCCTCCACTCAGCCCCCCAGTGCTGTGTGCTCAGCCCCCTCCTGTTCACGCAGTACACCCGCAACTACATCCCCTGAGATGGAGAGAACTCACATAGGAAGTTTGCAGATGACGCTACCATTATCAGCTGGATGACAAACAACAATGAGTATTCATATCAGGAGGAAATCGACAATCTTGCAGAGTGGTGCACACTGTTACAGCCTACTGCTCAACGTCAGCAAAACCAAGGAGCTGATCATTGATTTTAGGAAGAAGACAAAGACACACACTCCTGTCTACATCAGTGGAGCTGAGGTGGAGCAGGTAGGCAGTTTTAGGTTCCTGGGAATCAGCATCACAGAGAACCTGACATGGTTATCACATAGATTAGGGACTCAGGAGGTAAAGCGGGTTGTCCACTAATCAGAAGGTTGGTGGCTTGATACCCGGCTCCACCTTTCTGCTTGTTCAAGTGTCCTAAAGGACCTTGCATGGCAGCCACTGCCATCAGTGTCTGAATGTGTATAAATGGGAGAAAGTAAGGCTCTGCAGTGGGTGATTAAAACTGCACAGAAGATCATCGGTACCCATCTCCTGAGCATCAGTGATAGCGGTGAGGTGAGGAGCCTTCAGAGCCCAAAGGATACTAAAGGACAGTACCCACCCAGCCACAGCCTGTTCACCCTGCTGCCTTCTGGGAAGAGGTACAGAAAGAATTACTGTTCTACCACCAGACTCCAAAGCAGCTTCTTTTTCTCAGGTGAGACTCCTCACTCCACCTCATGTTCTGTTACCACTTTTGAGCCACTGCCTAATATCAAAGCAGTTCTTTGTGTTTTAACAGCGTGTTGAAACCCAAAGATCTAAAAGCCAGCTATGTATTTCTTAGCTGTTTAGCGGCTAGCTACCTAGATGATGGTTAGTTAACATTACCCAAGTAAGCATAGCTACTAATTCCACATTGGTGGAAAGTGTCGATGTGTGGAGCGTGAAGGGGCTACAACTTTAATTTTCCAGTCTTAGTCTTGTGTTGCAGAATGACAAATAAATATACATTTAATAATTTGTATTATATATTATTTATGTAATTTGGATGCACAATAGGTCTAGACAACCAGTGGAAAAAAGATTCAACGCGTAGCAACATGTAGCAGGAAAACTGCAGATCAGGCAACTCTAATAAAAATACATATGTACTCCATAGTTACTTAGGAACTATGGAGTTTGCCTATCCTTATTTTGCTATTCCCCTCCAGTGTAGGAAAGTAGAATATAATGATTTTTTAATATCCTTAATCTCAGTAGATTAATAAAAGGCTGCGTAGAACTGCCCCATCTTCCGTTCAAGCTTTGTTCCTCAGTAACAGTCACACTGTTTTCTGTGATAACAGAGTGGGCATCTGTTTAAAAATACATACTGTATAAATTCTTATATAGTACCCCACATTATTCACTTGTACCTACATGTGTTTATCAGTATGTACTCTACTGGTACACCATTAGCGCAAGACACAATTTGGGAAGAATTACGCTGTTTGATCTTAAAACAGTGAACAATTTAAAATCTGGATCATGGCCAGTTCCTTGGACCTTGTGTGTAACAGCTAAGAAAACTTTATTTTGCTACATGTTCAGAAGGAAAAAGGTAGCTAAATGAGATTTCTATAAAGAAAAGTCTCAAGCAGCCTGAGCCTTTTCTTTTCACTCCCCGCCAGTCCCTGGAGATAAAGCTTGACTTGATGTCACAGTCACGCCAACATACAAACTGACAATGACCAAAAGCCTGATGCCAGATGAAAAAAGATACATTTTTCATTTAAATTTACATACATGGTTATACAAGGTGGCTGTGGACTACAAAGTTGATTCTGAAGGAGGAAAAAATGTAAGTTATTACACTGAACCATGCTCTACATGTTGGTTATCTCTCACTGATAGCCAGCTTTCCAAACGTTAATAAATCCAGTCATGTTGACGGCTCTGTGAGTTTGCTTGCATTTACAATCTTAGTAAAACCACTGTAGAGGAAAATTGAAGTTGGATTAAAAAAATGAATGAATAGATAAATAAATAAGTGTTCTTCTGGTGCTGTCTTTAAAATGGATGCCTGGAATTTACAGTTTTCCATTAACTGATGCCCAACAGCTTTTTTACGCCAGCACCCGGCCTTGGAGCCAGCACAGGCGTTGTGTGTGCGGTGGCACTCAGCAGGCTACCCTGCCGCAGTCTTCATTTTCTGTGTTTTTTAACTTAAATGTGTCAGTCTGTCTGCTCTCCTCCCTCCTCTGGGCTTTCAAACATTTTTACTGTGTACTGTGAAAATCACACATCAGCATAAACAGTGGTGTCACGCTATTACCAGTATCATCAATGGAAGCTTTGGTTTCAAAGGGATCATTTGTTGATAAAATGTTCTCCACTGCATTTCTCCATATTCAGAGAGAGCAAAGCACAAATCAAGCTCTAGGAGATAACACCTGTAATTATGTTTGCAGGCGCAGGTTTATGATGGGATTGCTTGGTTACACACACACACACAAATTCCTTTCTGTACATCATATTTGATCACACAGGGAAGTTTTTTCTCCCCGTATTTGTTTTTTTCCTTCAGTTTTTTGTGTGCAAGTGTTGCGATAGATTATTATTTCTCTGGTGGTGGCCATATCGCTCATGGTTGTATTCCCCTGAAGAATTCTATTAACCCTGGTTATGTCAGGCCTAATAACATGCCACCCTGCTAAGCAGAAAATGATTGACTTGGAGAAGGAGGTGGAGGTGTATAATGAAGGCCCAAATCATTTATTTTTAAAGCCAATGGAATATAAAAATGGACTAAATGTGAAGTCATCTTATTTTTCAACCTGGGCTGACAGACTGAGATAAACATAAGTAGAAATAATATATTTGAGGTTGCTTTTTGATTAAGGGAGCGTGTGTGTGTGTGTATGTGGGTGTAAATTGTTTTGCTTTGTGATCTTGCAGCCATTGATTGCCTCAGTGATGGAGCCTGACTTTCTTTGTTGCTCTGCAGATCAGATGTGGAGTGCTGCGGTTTGCTATATTTGCCATTCATTAGCCAGCAGTGAGGAGATGTCAGGGCGCATTCGCAGGCAGGCCACTCGCGTGATAGCGAGCTTCAAATCAATTCAGTCACCTTGAACTTTGAAGATGAAAGAATAACATGTTGGAATTGGTCTGCCTCTTAGCCTGCACACCTGTTAAGAAATGCTCACCCGGACTCACGGCTACTACTGTATGCATTGGTGTTGAGTAAACAATGTCCACATGAACTGATTCACTGATGACACACACAGCTTTTGCTCTCAAGGTCTGCTACACAGCAGCCACCAGCCACTAGATGGACAATTTTCAGTGGACATCACAATAAGACACTAACCTATCATATCCATGGACTGCACTAAAGGATAAGTCTGGCCCCATTCTGTATTTTGTTACTCAAACAGGAGGAAATAGTGCATTTTTAGGGACTATTTCCAATGGTGGTTTAATCCACATGTGGTGCTCTGTGAGTATTTGGGCCAGCAGGACAGTGTACGTGGGACTGAGTCAAAATAAACTACAGTGTGTGTTCACGGTGATGGAGAAACAGTAGTTTTAAGATGATCACTGGAACTAGGTAAATATTTGGTCTGTCTACAAGTGTGAAGAACAAAAAGAGAGCGAGAGCGTACTAGGATGATTCACATCAGTAAGATTTCAAATTCCCCTAAACAGTAGTTAAACTGAACGCTGCAAACAAAACATTAAACACATGAAGCTTCTGTACAGGCCAAAAAGTCCTGGGAAGGAATTTAATGTAACCCCCTTGATGTTTGGCTTGTGGAAAGGAAAACTGACACAATTAAATATAATCTAAAAATATTATAGGACTCTATACCTCAAACATTATCATAAACCACAAAAGGAAATCTTAAAGCAAAGTTACTCTGCAGTCAAACATTTAAGGTGCTTTACTAATTTTATCATAGGCTTACTGTAGCCAAAGTATGCACAGTGAGCTGTGTGGAAAAAATGAACTAAACCGGATATGAATAAATATTAGATTGCACTGGGAATGGGAAGATGCAGAACTATTATTCAACAATATTCAACAACATAGATCTTCTTGTCACTTCAAACTGCCCGGGGGCCGGTGCCTGGTAGGTCCATCCAGTAATTCATCCATGCATCATTAAGAGAGCACCTGTTACTGTGGCACATCATGCTTTCATCAGCTTTTCTTTTTTTTGCTTTCCACCCAATATAGTTTTTGGTAGACACTTTATCCTTGGGGAACTTACATTTTCCCCCTAACATACACACACTGGGAGCAATTTGGGTTTCTGTGTTTTGCTCAAGGACAATTTAACATGTGGACAGGGGTAGCCAGGTATCAAAACACCAACCTTCTGATTAATGGATGACCCTCACTACCCAGAGCTCCAGCTGCTGTCACATTACTAGATTTGTTTTCATGTTTTGTGATGTTTTTCTGTGTGAAAATGTGCATCAAAACCAGTAGATTGAGGCCAATACTTGAAAAGTGTTTCAAATGGTCCATCAACACCTGACTGCATGCTCAGCTAGTGTGAGAGTTGGAGTCAAGTCAGTGAGTAGGTTGATAATCCAGCTAACAACTAGCATGCCAAAGAAACGTTTCTTCCTTTATGGACTAGTAACGTACTTGTGCATAGCTTCACGTAGCTTGACAGGGATCCATTACTTGACTAAGCACAGGACTGTTTAGCTTTTGATCAGTCCACATAGCCTATACTGATGTGTTTTTCACTGAGTTTTATCATTGTGATCATTTCATAGTAAACATGATGTTATTATTGTAACTGTCCTCAGCCAATGTTAATGTAAGTAATGTTATGCTCCACACAGACCGAGCTCTTGCATCTAACCCCTTTTAACTTGGCACTATTATCCAACACGGATGACATGCACATACTTCTAATTTGGCCTTTAACACAACCACACCCGCAGAGAAGGACCTTTAAAGCTGCCGCTTCATGTGCGTTCTTTGTCTGCTACACATGTGTTCATGCTTGTGGATGCTGAACATACAGTGCAGATCACAGAAACTGATGCATGTTCTTTTAGGCGCACACACACACACACACACACACACCTTAGTTTAGTGCATTTCAGTTAGGTTTCATCTTGTGTCCTTTAGTTTATCTTCTAAATAAATGCCTGTGTATATACATGCTGCTTTCTTTTATGTTGCATAATAATATTTCTCCAACCTCTTCTATCTAACCTCTTTGGTTATAGTTATTAATTTAATTATGGTAACTTTAACACTTTGTTAAACTATATTAGGAATTACAAAATAATAGTTACAATTAATAATATAAATAATATAAATCTTTATAAATAAAGACATCATTTATACCCTAATTCTCAACACCTACATAAACTAAAAATGAATTTCTTATGTAAACAACTTTATGCAAGCAATAGCCAACAGCTATTTGTCTCTCAGCAGTCCTCAGTGTGACCACCACAACACTGGCAGCTCTGAGGAGAAAAGTGATCTTGTACTTATAGACAGAAAATAATCTTAACCAGCTTTGTTTAAAAAAACAACAACTTATTGTGCTTTCAAAAATATGTAATAATGACGTGTCAATGAGGAGACATGATTTCTGTGATAATGTTTAAGAAATAAGTGTCAGTAAAAACAGGATATGAAAGCTAAATCGGGGTTTGTTGAATGACGGTAATTTTAGAAAACAATAGTTACGGATGCAAAGTAAAGTAGTAGTTTAGTGTTGGTATGAAATGACCTATTTACTATTAAAAGACCTGTCAATCAAATGAGTTTTAATCTTGTAATTTAATATACAGAAGTGAGGCTACCCTTTAGAATTTGTTTAGATAATAAACTAACGATCACGGTACAATATAGGATCTAAACATTTACTTTAATATCAACTTGCTAACTGATAATGACAGTGATAAACCGTAATGCCGGTCTATAAAACACACTGTACTCCTGCAAATAAACAGGATGTTTAATGTATACATTCTGTTCCAGGCAATCACTAAGTGAGTGAACTCTATTCCAGCAAGTAATATCAATTCAGTGTAGGTAAAACAAAGGTAAAATGCAAAAGCTCTAACTCAGTTGATTTAAAGTTGGGGTATAGGCAACACTGGAGGACTAGCAAGAGACAGCTAGATTTTAAAGTGTCCAACTGAAAAAATCCCACCCCCTCCCTTCAAGCCTCCCTAAAAAGCCACTCGACCAAACATGTTCATGCACAGTGAGTGCATGGGCAGAGTGCGCATAGACAGGCAGGTAGACAGGCAGGTCTCATTTTATTCAGACTGAATGAAATGACCTTTGACTACCAAATTCTAATCAGTTCATCCCTGAGTACAAATGGATGTTTCAAACGTGCCAAATTTAAAGACATTCCCTCACGGCGTTCCTGAGATACTACGTTTACGAGAATGGGACGGAGGGATGGATGGACAAAACCTAAAAACATAATACTTTGCCAATAATTAATTAATCCTATCAGGCCCAATAAAATGATGATATTCTAGTCACTGTAACAAAGGGTTATGCAAAATCAATTAACTGGCCAAAGTGCTGTTCCTGTGTGTGGGAGTTATCTTGATGACGACTCCTTGCATTTTGCTAGTGGAACATCAAGTTTGGTCTCCTGAAACAGGAAAGAGGCTAAAAAGAGTTTGTTTTCGCTACTGTAAATTGAAAGAGTTCCCTATGTTATTTATTGCTTGTGGTGCTTTCTTTTGAGAATCAATCACATTCTTGATGTGACCCCTGACACATGGCATGGCTTGACTGGAATGAAAACTGAGGAAAGTGGGTAAATGTTCAGATTTTCAGATGATCAATTTTTGCCTTTTTTATTAGTAAAAGTATTATTACTTACACTAATACTGTTTTAAGTACATAGTTGGATTTTTCAAAACAAACCTATGCTATTTACAACAAATGTTTCTTCATTTTCAAACAGCCCTGGTGGTCCTGAAAAAGGGTGCCATAACAACCGTGTTTGAAGCTAATTAGAGATTTTTGAAGGCAGATAAATGGAAACAGTACAAAAATGCAATTTATGGAAATGGTGTTCCATGAGACTCCACAGACAGTTACAGTGATTTTTGCTAATTAAACAAAAAAAAACAAGAATGAAAAGATAACAACAAAATGTACACAAATGTAACTAATTAAAAACTGGAAATAGTAAACTAATTCTATACCATAATTTACATCTTAAATTTCTCACTTTCTGATTGCTGGGTTGTGGCAAAATCAGAGGCCTTAAATAAGGTCCCAGGCCAAAACCAAATGAAATCCTTCTTGTTAAAAATAAATCACACTGTGTGCCATTCCACAAAATAAAAGGGAGCTTTTAATGTGTGTAAAGTGGATTTCACCCCTGTACACACTGTGACCAGCCTGGTTTGTAGAGCGTCACACAGACGCTATGAAGATGTCGGCTGTCTTACCGTAGGTAGTCTCTTCGGCACAGGATGAGGTTGGCTTTGGTGTAGAGCGTGGAGCCCACCTCGCCCAACCGGCAGTCACAGCAGGCACACTTGAGGCAGTCTTCATGCCAGTACTTATCGAGGGCCTTCAGCAGGTAGCGGTCCTTGATCTTCCGGTTGCAGCCGGCACAGCCTTTCGGCTTGGTGTCCGGCTGGACGGAGAGCATTTGTATACCTGGGAGAAGCAGAGAGAGAGGCTTCAAACACTCATTGAACACAGGCACACTGACTGAGGAGGAAGAAAACGTTCTGTTTGGCTGACTAGAAAACTGAAATGATGGATAAATGGGCAGATAGGCCTACACATCAGCTTCATTGTCAAGGACAGCAAAATACAGTTTCTCACTTGTTTTCATTGCACTCCTCCATCTTTAATCAGTAGTGGTGGAATAAGCACAGTATTTGTGTATTTAACAAAAAATTTAAATAACACTCACATGAAATAAGACACAAGTGAAAATAAACTTCCTATATTTCTAAATTGAGAATTTAACCAAATGCAAATTAGGTATTATTCAATCTTTGTAGGCATTTTCAGCATGTTAAGAGTGAAAATAAATTGGTACAAAAATATGGATTAAAATCTTAACTGAGGGTCTCAAACCATGATACATTAATGACCATGAGTATGCAGAGCTGTCTCCCAATTCCAGACTACACATGCTCTGAATGTTTTGAGTATGTAGAGGGTTCACACTGGAAAAGGGACAAAATTAGGTGTACTCAAAATGTCAGTAGGCCGTTCTAAAAAACAAATGTGTAAGTAATGAGACAGCTTAGGAAACAAACTCAAAAACTACTTTTTAAAACATTTTGGCTGTTGGAGGTGGTTGTGAGTTTGTACTGTGCTCACACTTGTGATGTAATGTAACAAAATGAAGTGTAGCAAGAAAATGTCAGTATGCACACTAGAAATCACTAGGTGTTTAATGGTGATGGAAATACAAAGACTGAAACAGCGGATTTCACAGTTTAGCACGTTACTCAGAAAGGAGAATGTAGTCTTTGGTCTGTAAAGAAACAAAACACACTAATTGCATGCTACTTTGTATGGATAAATAGTTTGAGGAGAGAGAGCTCTGCATCGATCTGGCCTTAACAAAAATGTTTGACCTATATGTTGTCATATTTAAATAATAAAAACGAAAGCAGATGTGACGGTAATGCTATTGTTAAATGAAGAAAACATACAGCAATAGTACTGTTATGGGAAATAACCCCAATAAATATTAATGTTACAGTAACCATTTAAAGTAACATTTAAGCAATAGTTCATTTAACAGCAATAGGCTGATTGTGACAAAGAAGAAGAAGAGAAAGCAGGCTGTTCAGTGATCAGCAGACAACAGTAACAGCAGTCACTGTTTAAATGTTGTGAGCCCAACAAGCTGCCCACAAAGACACAAAGCCACAGTTTCACGTTTCTTCCTGGACATTTTTTTTTTCGTTGACCTCCTCTGTGCTTAAAGGGGCGTGGCTACAGGCGAGGGGCTTTGCAGCGGGCCGTATTGTTTGGCCTGCGCTGACTAGAGAAAGCCTTTGTTGGCCCACTGGTGGAGAGAAGAGGGGGACAATGTGGCCTCGCACCAGGCTGGAATTAGTATTCTCCAACCATTCCCCGAGGAGAGGCACACCCCCACTCCCCTTTGTCCCCCATTCACCACACGCAGGCACACACACACGCTCAGTAATTCTTAAGTTATAGTTGTAGCTTTTGTCATTTTTAAATAGGCTACTGAAACTTTTTTTTAACCATTTTACATCAAAAATGTTAGTAGGCAAATTCATTTAGGCTACTGATCCTTCTCAGTCTGCAGCCTTTCCAGAACAGTGTTTGATGTTTAGCCCGTTAGCTGCTAATCTAATCATAGCTGACCATTTGGAGAATGGTGTTGCAGTGTTTTACTTTTTTGGATGTTTTTTTTTTCTTCCTTCCTGGAAGGCAGTGGTTTCATTTCACTGAACTTAACTGCAGAAACTTTACCGCTGATCCATCTCAGCAGCACTTTTTTTAAATTTATTTTTTACTTTTATTTATTCAGGGGAGCTTCACTGAGAAGCCTCTCTTTTGCTAGAAGGCTCTGATCA
The DNA here is from genome assembly GCF_014851395.1 of Micropterus salmoides. Lineage (NCBI taxonomy): Eukaryota > Metazoa > Chordata > Actinopteri > Centrarchiformes > Centrarchidae > Micropterus > Micropterus salmoides. Next base: position 2,158,963 of record NW_024041484.1, read on the forward strand.
CATTCACCTATTATTATTGCTATGTGTGAATGCAGTTGTAAGCACAGACTGATCTGAACAGACCAAACAACACGAACTCGAACCTGATGTTCACCGGGACAGAATAACAACCTCAAGAAGGATTTACGTTTCTGCAGGTTACAAATTCATGTTGTAAATTAATAAACTGGTAATAAACTCTCACGTTAGGAATAATCTAAGTTTCAGTAACAGTGAGGAAAATACATGAGCTGTATTAAATGGGTTTTAACACATGCACACTGGTACGATCCTTTAACTCAAACATTTGTCACAACACAGACTGAAATACAGTCTATATAACCGAATACATTTTCAGTAAGAACTCGTTTGCAGAGACAGTATCAAACAAGTTGCGGTGGGCAGCTCAGCTCGTGCGTTGGGGCTGTTGGTTTGTTAATTGGCTGGATTTAGAGAGCGGGGCGCGCGGCTGCTTTCCGCTGCACTGATCCATCCAGCCTCGTTAACACTACAAAGTGCCCGGTACTCATTACCAAGCCAAAAGAGGTAAGAGTTTCGACTCCCCTTTTACTGTGCAATCAACTGGGGGGAGGGTGGGCTGAACAAAAGCTTCATTTTCAATAATGGAAAGGAAATCACAGCTGCTCGGAGCCCTAATGATATCTGTTTTGTTTGCGCGCTGGCTCGTATCCTCCCTTTCCTCATTTCCACTCTTTTCCCTCTATCCCCCCCCCCCCCCCCCCCCATCTCCCTCTCTCTCCCTCTCTCTCTCTGGGCTGCTGCCGCTGCGCGTCCCCCGCAACATGTATCATCATCTAAGCTCAGAGCGGATGGAGGATGACGGAGGGCTGGAGCGGAGAATAGCCTGCTATTTCAGTCCCAGCTGTTCGGCAGCGCGATGCTGACATTTCACCAAATCAGTTTAATTACTGTTGCCATGGTAGCGGAGTGCTGGTAAAGGCCAATAACTGATTTAATACAGAGACTCAATTTGCCATGCAGCTTTCACAGGCACAGAGACTGGAGCCGTTATGCACCCACAGCAGCTGTGTGGTCGCTAACATAACGTTAAAGCTTATGTCTTTAATGTATTAGTGAAAGGTTATCAGGTTAACGGGTGGAATAATGGATCAGGTAAGAGCAGCAGCAGGTCAGATCTGGTCGCCATCGACGCAGAGATGCTGTAACTTGTCGTCGCAGAGCACACTAAACACACACACCGTGCCGTTCATACAAGCCAAAGCGCAAAGTAAGCATCTTACCGAAACTTTTCTCCCTTTTCTGCATTTGTTGAACCGCTGAAGCAGCCGAAGCACCACCATGCAACCCGGAGCCGCCTGGTCCAGAGAGCAGCTGTCTGCAGGCAGGCTGGGATCGGGCTTTGTTAAAGGGGAACAATCCACCACGGCAACCAGAGAGGAATGAAAAGAAGGGGGGAACACCGGCCAACAAAACGCAGGCGGAGGAGCTAGAGCGAGATGTTCGCTGCCGTCGGGCGTCACACGGCGTGTGTGAGAGAGCACGTTTATCTATGACTAGAGCTGCATGTGCAGAGAGGTGCAGGCAGCGAATGACAGGACGACGAGATGCTTCCCCTCCGCGGCGCAGCGACCATCTAATCCTACTGGTCACCTAACGCAGCGGCTCCTGCTGCACGCTGCTTCGCTAATCAGCGTTTTGACGTGCCACCAGGCATTGTGCACACAGAAGGAAGGTCTCCCAGCAGCACCACAGGAACAATTAACCTGCTCTTCCATAACTCCCAGTGTTCACTCACACATACGCTATTTTTCAAATTGCACTCGAAATTTAAATTAATTTCAGCCTTTCAGCAAAAATGCCAAGTAACATTACTTGTCTCCAGCTCACTCACCTTTCTCAGCAAGTTAAGCAGAACCTGAACTCCAGCAGTGGGTTCTAGCTACAGATCCCCTTTGAGCAGAAAAAGTTCACCAAACCGAAATCATGGCACCGCACTGATCTTCAGGATGGAAATAATGAGCTCCACATGGATCCGAGCAAACAGTTTGTAGGATACCACCCAGCTACAGGTGTCCATCCGCCGGCCGTGGAGCATGCAGGGAGAGTGCGGGATCAGGCCGGCGTCCCCATGCGTCAGCGACTGAGTGGCGAGAGACAGGAGAAGTCAAGCTTTATTATCTCCAAACCCCCAATCCCTCACCGATGAGGCATTACACCGCCACGATAAGGTCATTCACTTATTACCAGCCGCTCCACTATAACGGAGAGCATGCACCACGTGCGCGCCCCCGCAACACCCACTTTGTCCAACGTCCTCTAGTCTTTGAGCCGCGGGTGCGTGCAGATGCACGGTGCTCATTAGGGTACATTGTAGACAGAAATACAGCTGGGTTCGTTTAGAGGTGCAGAACAGTTTGGTCGTCAGGATAAGTGGTTTCTGACATTTCTTTAATTTAAGGTGTAGACCTACATTATTACACGGGCAATACGCGTTCCCTTTGACACCTGACTGACATCTGGCCTCCACAAATGGCACCAGAGATTATTCAGAACAACAGCAGTGTCCAAAGAGTTATTGTTAAATGGAAATACAGTCAAGTCCGTTTGAACAGGAGCACAGTGGAGAGGTGACTTCAGGCCAAACACCAGTCAAAACAAAGACTAATGAGAAGCAATCACCGCATTATGACATGATGTAAATCATGAATTTATTGCAGTCAGACAAATAGTTTCATGTTTTAGATTTAAGATTACTCAAAGAGTACTGTCAAGTTTATTGGGCGGGCCAGTGAATGCACCTGCAAAGGAGCACAAAGAGTGTCTGTTGACCGTCTGCTCATTCAGCCTGTATTTTTAGTCACCATGGTGTTTTTCGTTCATATCAATGACAGACTAGTCTGAGAAAATAAAAATAGAGTGCAATTAAAGAGGAAGCATATCTAATATGAGCAATTAAATCAGTCTTCGCCGAGGTCACTGTTCTCCGGCTTTCTGTCTCCACGCGCGCACACACACAAACGTCACGCGAGCTCCCTGTGGTCGCCCGGACTGATTATCGCCTCTCGTCGTAGTATTCATTTAAATCATTCCTGTAATTAAACGATGGAAATATTCTTCACCTTGTCATTGCTTCAGTCCGCAAGAATTAGCGGCAAGTTTGGAACGGATGCGGCCATGATGAGGCCCACACGTTAGGGCATGGTGCCCCACACATCAGCCTTCCCTCTACTTCGGGCCTCCATATTGCATACACACCTCACAGTGTTCCAACGCACAGCCTGACAAATGCAAGTTATTCCCTTAAATATTCTGATAGGGGGATGGGGGAGGGGGGGAGGGGGGGAGGGGGGGAGGAGACGCAAGTCAATAGTTGGCATGCTGCTCCAGCCCAAAATGCAGCGATAATGAGATGGGTCATAAAATGCTCTCTGCGCCATTATGAGTGATGAGATGCATTAAAGCTGACAGGGTATTACCTGCCAGTAATTAAGTTTTGTCATGGATTGAATTATTTCAAGGCGGCCTATCTTGGTAATCATGCAATTTGCTGCAGAGTGTGTGTAGTGTGCGGGGCTGCCACCTCTCCCCCGGTGCCCTTCCACCCTCCTTTCACTCACTGCGTTCCGCCAGTTATTCATCCTCCGTATGAATGGAAGACGGAGACAGAAGGCAACGGTGCACCGCTGAGGAAAGGAGGAGAACGTTACACGCCGCGGATCAAGCCTCTTCATCCAGCGGAAACACGCAACCCCATACATCTGCTATATAAACGTACAGAGGAGAAGCTTGTTATGTTTGTACCTGACCCCAACCCTCCGCCTGCGTCTCTAATTAAGACAGAAAATGACAGCGGGGACCTGCATCAAAATCCGACAGCACATCCTCAACACCGGCGGCGGCTTCGTTTAACCACTACTCTGTCTGATGAGCAGAAGGAAGCCAAATGCATGGTGATGTTATGTCCTCAGCAGCTATATGCTGGCTGTGTTTATATCTTCTCGCGGAGCTCGCCCGACACTTTACGCGCAGCCCTCGCTCTGCGGAAAGCGTTAAATTCACAACCCAGAACACACACATACCTTGAAGTACAGCCAGAGGTGCCCAAAACAAATGCCCACGGTCGGTGTGGCGGTGTTTATCTTCTCTGTTCTCTTGACTTTGAATCAAAGTGTCCACGCGGCAACTTTCTCAGAGCTTGTTCAACTCCAGATTGTCTAAAGAAACCTGGCAACATGAGTTAGAGAACAGTTGGCTCTCCGCTCAAGTTGTTGGGATGTCGGATCACCCCTAAAACTCTGCTCCCTCTGCGGCTCTGAGCGTCCCGGACCAGGCTCACATGGGCAACCCAGTTGCTGCTTCCTCACCTTCTCCCTCCCCTGTCTGTCTGTGTGTCTCTGGTTCTCTGGCAGGCAAGAGCAGCGGAGAGTCGTGCCTCCTCTCCTATTTAAGCCTCTCCACCAGGTCCCCAGTCAGCAGCACACTCCAGCATATCCAAGAAGCTGACAAGCACCGTTAGGGAAGGCAGCGCATGTTGCTCTAATGGACCTCATTAAGCTCTACTTACAGATGTTCTCTTAACATAATTGATCTGCAGCGAGTTGAGAGGACGGCAACCTATTCCCCAGCCCCCAATTATGGCCCGGTAATTAGATCCCCAACCTCCAGTTCTCCACATTCACCCTTCTAACATTCCGAAATATCAAAGTATCTCTTTCTCTCAAAGCGACCACCCCCCCCCCCCACCTCCCTCCACCACCTCACCTCCATGTCTCCTCCCTCCTCCTCCTCCTCCCACCCACAAGACACTATTGACAGTCAGATCTGCTAACCTTTGTAGTGTAGCCAGACTTAGCAGTGCACTCACTCCAATTGACAGAGCTCACTCTCTCTTCCATTCCTCCTTTCTCTCCCCTTGCCTTTCTCTATCCGCTGGGAGACCGAGAAAGAGAGACAGAATGAGTGGCACAGATGAAGAAAGAAAGAGAGAGGAAGGGAAAAAAGTAAGTTAGCACTTTCCATAAATGGTTGTAATGATAATATCTGTCAGGGGAGAATATTTTTCCATAGTGTCTTTTATCTTAAATAATTCCTCAGATGGCAGCTTTGAAGGGGGGGGGGGCAGAGAGGAGTGATAGTGCAGCTTTTATAATGCCAATCAGTGCCACTCCTATCACCCATCTAATTAGCCAGTGCTAAAACAGAAAGCACTTGGGGAGATGGTAATGTCACGCTTTTGCACTTTAAAAAGAAGGCAATTTTCACACAGGCGTATAAAAAACTATTTATGATGGGGCGTAATCAAGTATTTTCTGAGAAAGCAGCTTTGGATAAAATGTTCTCACATCTTTATGTTGTCACATATGTACTGCACATCGTTTTTCTGGATGTCTGGATACATGACCCAGATTGAAATGCTCCTTTGTGTGTGTGTTTCCATCAGCGCACATCAGCATGGGACACCGTAGTAGTATCTATCAGCACAGGTGTATCAGTTGTTTTAAAGTGTTCTTCTGTCCTTGAAGTCCAGTTTAAAGCCTTTTAAATCCAGCTATATATTTTATGTTTTACTTACTGTGAACAAACAATGAATATATCCCCTTAAGAAGTAACGTAAGTATATATGTCTGTGTGTGTGTGTGTGTGTGTGTGTGTGTATCTAGAGCCTGATATTATTCCTCTGCACCATAGAGCTCCATTGTTGTCCAAAGACTATTTAAAACATATTAATAAACCACACTGCTGCATTGGGTGACTCCTTAATTATCATGAACACACACTGTAGTTTATTCTGACTCAGTTCCACATACTGTCATGTGTGGGTTTTGCAGGACAACAGGAATTGGACAAAAACACAGATAGAACAGGCAGATTGGTACAGTTGAATGATTTATTAGGTGCTTAGCTTACAGGCAGGCAGGTAACAAGTAGATACTAGCATGCAAAAAAAACAACAACAAGGCAACAAGTGAAGTGAACTGGTATATATGGTACAGTGGCTGATGAGGGAATGAGCAGCAGGTGAGGAGTGGGCCGAGTGGGCCAGGTAACTTTAGATGAGGGAAGTGAGAACAGGTGTGTAGTTAGCATGGCAGTCAGGTGAAGAAGAAAGGAAAGTCCAAGGGCATCTGGTGGGCAGCTTGAGGACGGCAGGTCTGAAGAGTTAGAGACAGGGACAGAGACGGCTACCCTAATAAAATTGGTGACCACCCCTCTGATGAATGGCATGTGCATAAAATGCTACTGCATATATCATGTAACCCCTGGTTTGAGTTAAAAGGTGCACAGCAGCATGTAAGTGTTGTAATATTAAGCTCTGAGACCTTTCCATAGTTTGTTCGAAATTTACATCAATTAACCTTTTGGTGTAACAGACTATCATGTTTATTGTAATTGGCCTCTTACTACTTTTGTGATTGGTTAAGGGGCGGGACTAACAGGCAGAGTAGGTCAGAGTTACACCGGTCAGCCTGCTGCAGCGAGTGTGTGTTTTTCTTTCAAGGTAGCGACCAGGATTATACTGCAATATTTTGTTCAGTATGAATGAGCGAATGTGAGGTATTGGTGGACATTCTTTCTGTGTTCATTGCAGGAGCTCTGTGTAAAAGCGGCTATAGAATGGGTCGGTATCCCTATAAAGGTGTCTGTGAGCGTTGTGGCCTTCAGTGGTGTTAAGCTCACTGCTGTTGACACATATGGTCCTGTAGGCTCTTTGTTCTGAGCTTGGTTGTGTCAGCTTAAATATTGCATTCTTAATTTGGGTTTGTGACAGTGGTACTGTAACTTATGTAATTGCGCTCCTCTCATTCTCCCTCTCTCACACACACAAATACACACTCACCCTGGTAGAAGCAAGCCCCTCTGTCTTTGAAGGTTCAGTGTGTAATATTTCTGAGGATCTATTGACAGAAATGCAACATAAGTATGTTTTCAGTGTTGAGTAAAGACCTTTTCATAATAAACCATTATGTTTTATTACCTTATAATGAGCCATTTATATCTACATATGGACCCCCCTCATGGACGTCGCCACGTTGCATCGTCATGTTTCTACAGTAGCTGAAAACGCACAAACAGCGCCACAGAGAGCGTTTTGCTACTTTTGTCTTGTTCTAGAATTCAGACAGTGCAGACATTCAACACTATGTTGAATATGTACATTAGACGTACGTTAGAAGAAGAAGAAGTAGTAATAATAATATACTGCAGGGGTCTGCAAATAAGTTTTGCATCGGAGCAATATTTTCAATCATTAGATGGTGGATGAGAATATCAGGCATAATATTAACTTACATCAACATGTTTGGTTAGTTTGGTTGGTAAAGTGCAGGACTTACAATCCAAAGGTTGAGGGTTTGATCCCACCTTGGGGCAACTTTTTTTTCCTGTCTCTTCAACAAATGGATTCTGCAGCGAATGTTTCTCACATTACACTGTTTTTGTTTTCGGTGTTTGATCACCATCCATCAACCTACGGACGCTTTTGCATTTCCCCAGTATCTCTAGACAGAGGACATTCAGGGGAATCACATTTCTGACGGCTCTTTCAGAGGTGTGTCAAGCAGGCCACAGACTCTTTTAATGTCGTTATATTGATTTGTCTATTATTGAATGACGAAACTCAGAATTGAGGACAACAATTTATTAAATATAAGATAGTGGAAACTAAAATGCAGTTGTGTTCTTTCATTAAGGACTATTTATGTTTTGCCTAATTTGTGAGTATTAAGTGTCAGATAAAATATTCTACAACTTATAGTGAGAAATTATACATTGTATGTATTAATTAGGCTGAGAACTATGTTATGCAAATGGAAGTCAAGAGGAGTTCAGCTCACTTATTGCAACCTTGACAACTAGAGTGGCAATACAAAATTGTCTGTCTGAATTTATGTGTATGAATGTATATATGTGTTTTAATTTAGTTGTTTAGTAAAAGCTCAGTTCAATTCCAACTACAGCATTACAGTAAACAAGCTTCTCATGCTTTTATTTTATTCGTAAAACATCTAAAGAGGAAGTGATTATGTGAGTAACTGTTGCTATCATGACTGAGATCTATTTCAGCATCGCTATCGCGCTATTTATTTATATTTTTTGCTGCTATCAAAGCACCATCTGGCAGAGGTCCAGATATTATTGAAGTTTTGGCGAGGGTACATAATCACAGAGAGAATTAATGTGTATCCATTTCAATGTTTGTATAAACTTTATTTAATGTGTGGTTTGTAATGGACTGTGGTGCAGTGATAATGTTTCACACTCTTGGCTCACATTTTCCATGTTATCTGTCAGTGGCCAAGTCACAATAACACATGGTTTTACTGAATGATTAAGTAAATATAATTTCTTAATATATCTACCCAATGAAACCTCACTTCTTGACTGGCTACTCTCTGCTGTCTCAGAAGAGACACTTTTGTGCTGTGTCAGCCACCGTAACTGTCCTCTGCTCTTTGAAATGGTAGACTGGACAGATGTTTGCAATTCACAACCCTCACCACTAGATGCCACTAAATCTTACACACCGAACCTATAAGTGTTATGTGGAGCCATGCTGATTGTTGACAATGTTAAAAAACCCAGTAGCTAGAGAGAGTGTTGTAGGTTTACTGGTATGTAGCTTATGTTTTAAAATGGCTGGTGTCCCACCAATTTTTACATATAAATACAACACTGGTCAAATCTGTCGTTAAAAAGTGGGATATTTCAAGAATAACTATCCTAGTTGTTTGTAACAAGAATCACACTAAACTAATGAAATAGTATGGTTAATAAATACTTACACAACTCTATACAGACACATATTGTATATTCAGTTAAATTGTTATTATATAGACTAATATGAAACAAAAGGCAATTTGGGTCCGATCCTACCTATCCTTCCCCCCAGACGATCCCACCATCTCGGCACGGATCACGGACTGTCTCTCGGACATATCTGCATGGATGAAGGCTTGCCACCTTCAACTAAACCTCTCTAAGACTGAACTCTTGGTCATTCCAGCCAAGCAATCTATCCACCATAACATCACACTACAAATTGACTCCGCAACCATCACTCCATCCAAGGTGGCGAGAAACTTGGGTGTCATGATTGATGACCAGCTGTCCTTTTCAGACCATGTTGCTGCTGTCTCTTGGTTGTGCCGCTTTTCTCTATACAACATAAGAAAAATCAGGCCCAACCTCACTCAGTATGCCACCCAGCTTCTGGTACAGGCCATGGTAATATCTCGCCTCAACTATTGCAATTCCCTCCTAGTGGGTCTTCAAGCTTGTGCTGTAAAACCCCTACAAATGATTCAGAACGCAGCAGAGCGTCTGGTTTTTGATCAGCCCAAAAGGACTCATGTCACTCCATTACTCAGTGACCTCCACTGGCTCCCCGTGGCCTCCAGAATCAAATTCAAGTCACTAATGCTTGCATACAGAGTGACTACTGGGTCTGCACCTATCTACCTTTAGTCCATAATACAAGCTTGCGTTCCTTCTCGGTCACTGCACTCCTCCAACGAACGCCGCATGTACTTCTTTCCCTAGGTATTTACCCCATTGATGCCATACGTGCTATTAGCTCTTACTAGTATATTTTGCTGCCCTTACTAGTGTGTATTGTCAGTTGTAGATCTCCAGCTGTATTGATGCTTTCATGTTGTTCCTCAAGTGTAAGTCACTTTGGATAAAAGCGTCTGCCAAATGAATAAATGTAAATGTAAATGGAAGAACAATTAATTGTCTAACACATGCAGATACATAACACATTAAAACAGTATTTTGGAATTCAAAATGTTAACTGAACTGGTTTTAGACAATAAAGCCCAGCAGTTTGTGAACAGTACATAAAATGCACAGCAATGTAAGTACAAAGCTATTATGGATTATGGCAAAGATGAGCCTAATTCTACCATGGCATAGTTTTTTTAAAGGTTACATCTACCTCAATTAATCACTGATTGAATGAACCATGCTAAGTTACCCAAACCTTAAATGGGGTGTGTGAGGCCTTCCCGCTGTTTGTGACAATCTCTGTCATAGCTGTGACTGCCAAGCGCTCATCCAAACCTTTTGGATATGAGGAGTGCAGTGGGACAGATAGGCTGAGAAGACTAGTTATGTTGTGCATTGAGCATTAATCAGCAGAGAAGTAGACCCGCCTGAGGAGGACTAAGCTACATGGTGCACAAGACTCACACAAATCCGTTCAGATACTTACTTACTGATGGATGTTAACTCTCTTCAGATGAGAACCAACAACCACTCAGTGCAGCGTTGTGCGTGTGCTTCATGGTGTGGATAAACTGCAGGTCCTCTTTTTCTTTACTGTGTTTCTGTGAACTGCAGCTGCTGTTGAGTTCATATTGTCTCTACATCTGTGTTGGCTGCTGATGCTTTACTCTTCTGTTGAAATCTATGTGATTAAAACAGTCAAAATAGAGCCATGTTTCATATTTTTTTGTTACTTCGGCCCTGCGTCTATTGTTTTTCCGTCATATATGGACACATGGTCAAGACCTGTTGGGTCGCACTGGGGATCCCCACAGCGTCATAGTGTAACCCTGTAGCGTCAGTTTTGAAACCGGACTTTCAACCAGGAAACAAGTTTTAGTTTCCGTGTAAAACAAAAAGTCAACATTAAATGTTTTTATTTAAGTTACGTAGGTTACTTAACTTAATGGAACCTAAATTACTTAAGATAACTGTAATGTAGTTATTTTAAACCATAACATGATCTTTTCCTAAACCTAACCAAGTACATTTGGTGCCTAAACCTAAACAAACTGCAATGTTTCACAATGTTAGCAACATGCAGTTTCAAAATGGTTGCAAAAGTGTTTTTCAACATTAACAAGTACTTTTATTTTGAAAGTCTAACCGCACTTTACATATTTGTTGTTGCTAACTTGACCACGCAGTTCTAAACGTTGAAAAACAACACAAAAGGGGTACCCATGTTAAAAAGCGACACCAATGAGTCTTGACCAAACATCCATATGTGACGAGTTTGGCATGAGAATGAGTTGGTTTTTAGCTTGGAAATTGGGGCACTGATTTTGATGTTTTTTATGAACTCTGTTAATTAGAGTGTTGAGAATCAGGAAATATCAATTCTGATGAGTTAACAGTTTCAGTCAAGCATAATGGCTGTAAAACATGAAGCCAGTGTGCAAACTATGCCATGGCTTTCAGGGGAGCTAACCTTTGTGGTGCTCATACTGCGGATTGTGAGCTATAGTTCCCATGGTAAACACACCAACCTCTTTGGTGGTTATGGTCCCTCCACACAAACGGCACTTCTTTGCTTTGTTTTCCAACGAACTGGACCCGGACCTAGCCCATGGCTAGTACCTGCCGGCGGCATCACTGGTACAATGCGCTGGCTGTTTGTTTTGCAAATGTACAAATGTTACTAATACTCCGACGTCATGTCCGGTTGCAGAGAGTGAGCACGTGGAACGCCAAGGACGCTGAACTCCTAAAACAATTAAAACAATTAAGATTCCAAAGTTTCCTCCCGATTAAGAACTATCGATGTAAAGGAAAATCAGTTCAAGTAAAGACAAGGAAAAGATCACTGAATGCCGAGGGAAAAAGCATCGCAGGTTATCTCCTACCCTATTGTTACATCACCTGTTCCAGCTGGGAGAGGATCAGCTGAGAGTGAAATGGAAAGCGACGCTGCGCAGGTGAATAAAGCTGAATTAGCTGCCTTGATCCGTGCAATAATAAAGGAAATTACATATACCTGTTCAAGTGATGCCAGACTTAATGTATTCTGGTACAGGTTGCTGTTATAGACCTCCAAATGCGAATAGTGAATATTTGGACAAAATATGTGATATGTTAGATCATGCTAGTAGTATGAATTTGCAAACTTACTTAATGGGTGATTTCAACATAGATTGGAATTCTTCTGACTGTCCTAGGAAAATCAAATTAATGAGCACAGCATGTGGATTATCACAGATAATTAATAAACTGGCTAGAATATGTATTAAAAAGGATGGCACTCGATCAGCTTCCTGTATTGACCACATGTTTATAAATAGACTACAAGTTTGCTAATCTGTGCCAGTCAGTTTTAGTGACCACAATCTTATTGCAATTGTAAGAAAAACAAAAGTTCTTAAATCAGGTCCAAAAATAATAATGAAAAGGTCATTTAGAAGATTTAATCATTTACAATATGAAGATGATGTTAGAAATACAAACTGGTCAGGGGTAATTCTACAAAAGGATCCAGAAAAACGCATTTCAGCTTTTTGATCAAACTTTAATGAGAATTGTAGAAAACCATGCACCAATAAAAAAGTTTACTGTTCAAAATGTAAACACCCCGTGGTTGGATCAAGAATTAAAAGATCTCATGAAAGAGAGAGATCTAGCTAAACAAGCAGCAATTATATCTAAATTCAAATCGGACTGGCAAGTATATTGTAAACTTAGCATAGAGCAAAATTCTTTTGATCAAAGAGAAGAGGCTAAACTTTTGGGAGTGATTATTGATAATAGATTGTGTTGAGACAGACATGTTCAGAAATTGTTAACTAAAATGGGTAATACTTTGTCTGTTATCAAAAGGTGTGCAAAACATTTTACACCACAGATTGTTAAACAAGTACTTCATGCTTTGTTTTTTTCACACCTTGATTATTGCTCTGTGGTTTGGTCAAATACTTCATCAATTAATATAAAAAAACTACAAGTAATTCAGAATAAAGCTGCAGGTGTCGCTCTCTCATGTGGGTTTAGATCAAATGTTGACAAAATGCATGAAAGATTTTATGGTTTAAAGTTAAAAATAGATTGGTGTATTCACTAATGGTATTTTTATACAATGTTATAACAAATAAAACACCTTTCACTTTATATACAAAACTATCCCTTAGTATTGATACACATCATTATCCAACGAGGCATGCAGTTGGAGGTAGTTTTATTTTACCTAGAGTTAAAATCATCAATTCAACGTTCAGTTAGGTACAGAGCAATGTGTGAATGGAACTCACTCCCAAATACTATCAAACAACAAAACACTCTGTATGGTTTTAAAACTTCATTTAAGAAATATTACCTTCAAAGAAATTTAGATAGTTAATATTAATTTAAATTAAGGAGATACTGTTGTAGGGTTCTTAGTTAGCTTATTCTTTAATATAGATCTATTTGGAGGAGCGACATTTAATTTTAATTGTGTTTTATTATTTTTTATTATTTTGGTGATCAATGGCTAATTATGATTAATTGTACAATATATATTTAAATGTTGTGTAATGTCCTGTGTGTATAGTGTGTAATGTGATGTAATAAATTGTATTGTCACATGGAAGATTGGAGGACCCCAGGAAGAATATCTTTTAGCTTATGCTGAAGCTAATGGGGCTCCAAATAAAACAAACAAATAAAAGATGGGGAATTGTAAGATGGGAAAATGATGAAACATGACTCTGTATTCAGATCATGACTGTTTTAATCAAACTGGCTTTGAAGCAAATTAAGTAGTAATGTTATCTTAAAATAATGTTTGCACGCACAACGGACCCGAGTCTATGACAATCACTCTACCTTACATAACCAGGTACCTACAAACGACAAGAAACACAAAGTTCACCACAGTGTATGATACTGTCAGTGCTCAATATAAACCCACAGTTCAACCACCAATGAATGAGTCCTTATGTCAGTCTACATCTCAACAAAAACCTTCTCTTCTGGATTACAGCAAGCAAACTAAAAAATACTCAGTTTCAATACAGTGTAAATGGGACCTCAGTCTAGAATATTGGTATCAAGCAGTCATGACCACCAGATGGACATGGTTTGTTCCATCAGTAACATTTCAGATCTTTGTCCTTCTAAGAGAATCTCCTCTCTGAGGGCTTTGATATTAACTAGAGGACACTCCAGTCCCTCACTGCTATCATTCTCCTCCTATAATAGAGTCCTCACAGGCCATCCAGAAGCTTAAGGATATGATACAGCGCTCTGGTCCTCCAGCCCCTCACACACACATACACCCACTTCTCCCCCAGGTTGATAAGCCATGGGGCTGTCTACACTGACGACAAGCAAAGCCTCTCCTTAAAGACATATTCAGTAATTTCTGCCAGTATACGACCTTCAAATGGGGTCAAGGGATACGTAATTTTAATGACAACTTTCTCTCACCCCTGCAGGCCAATTTTGTCTTTCGGCAAAGAAAGAGAAGTGGCAGAACTAAGTTCCGAAGCCACCTCTCCTTTACCTTCAGTAATAGGTCAGAAGAGAGCCCTCCAAATCTAAAGAATAGCTGGGACAAAGAGTATTGACCCTTCTTATTACTCTACTGAGAGTTAATGGAGATTACCTCATTCAAGCGCCTATTCGTTTAGGCAGAATATAAAACGAGAACAGCAGCAGTCAAAGAGCTGGGACTATAGTAATAGGCTGTCTCCTCTCTGACTCTGAACAGGAAATAAAAGACAGTGGCCGATGGCAAGTGGAAGATGGAAACAGCAATCAAACAAAGCTACACACCTTTACCTATTGGAAACAATAAACATTCATAAATGATTTGTGTAACTTAATTGAAACATACCATTTATCCAACCAAACCATTGTCTACAACAGCCTATCCTTTGCAGGCTTGTGGGGAGGGTGGGGGGGAACCTGGAGCAGAATCCTGCAAACATTGGGTGAGAGTCTGGCTACACCCTGGACAGGTTGTCAGTTGATCACAGGGCTGAATCAGTAAATGTAATGTAACATTGTGATTCAAAGAGCCATCTTGATTTAAATGAAATGACTTAAACCAAACACTTGAAAAGTCCTGTGCTGGATATTGTGGAAGTCTATTCAAAAAGGTAAGTTACCGTAGCTAAACACCCCACATAGCACCTTAACCCTTTCTTTTTCCACATACAAGAAAAACAATTTTTACCATTCTCCCCATGTAGAGATGAGGCTAAATCACAATTTTTCATTCATGTCTGATGTTATGTGTAAAATGTCTTAAAATGTCTTAAACACTAAACATGTTAACTATACATGTTGGTTTGTTTTTACTCAAAAATTAATGCTGTATTTTAAAATAAAACTATCATAGAAGTCAGATGAACCTTTTAGGAGACACCTGGGGGGCACTATTGGCTGCTCTTGTGCCACCCTTTCTGCTTTGTGTATACCCTGACACCTCTAGGTTTCTATCACATGCAGCGCAAACAAAGACAATTTCATTTAACACCACTTTTTTTTAGGAAAATGCACCATTTGAGGATATAATACAGAACTTAAGATGGAGCTCAGTTTTTGTGACCTGAGCGGTGCGCTCACAGTCCAGTGCGCTTATGCTGGCGCACCTGTAGTACACTAGGATAGAATATTTTAGAGGCTGTGACAATCTTGGCCAGTCACAATTGTTATTTTAATGTCCTTTAAACACAGGTCGCTCCCCTGTCATGACCCAGTTACTGTGGACAGTTTCCTCAAAGGAAACTTATTATTGTCTAGAACCTACAAAGTTTCAAATATAAATATGTCTAAATAAACATCAACTCAAATATACTGAAATTTCCTTGCCACTGCTGCCAAGTGCTGATCATGGTTGGAATTGTTGGGTCTTTAATGTTAATATTATTATAAATAATATTACAAAATGTACGGTCCAGACCTGCTCCACATGATAAGTGGAATGAGAAAACTTCTGTTGTAAACATGTTGAATTGAATTTGATTTTGGATAGATTTGGAAGACTGTCCCCGACTATGGATTTACATAGTCGAATCAGAATCATTAAGTCTTGCCTATAGTCGACTGATAGTCGAATCATGTGTGTTTTTGTGCACGGCAGTTGCCAGCGCGGTGGACATGCTAGCTCTGCTTTAATCTTGAGAAGCTGCAGAGCTGCAGTCTCTATTCATTCAACTTACACTGTAAATTTCCAGCTAAACTGAGGCATTTTCAAGACCCTTTTCTCTCTTTCTCTCTCTCTCTCTCTCTCTCTCTCTCTAGCCTGCCATTCACTGGTCTTGTGCAGAGTTTTGCATACATGCCATGCGGCCAACAACTGCACGCACATCACGGTTCCTCGCGGGTCTATTTCAAGTAGCCGGCTATTTAAAAACGCTAAAATATTCTTTGTGTGGTTCATCAACGGTGATGCAAAAGTCCCACAAGGTGCGGACAACTTGGCACAACACCAGTGAAGCCGGTCCTCTTTGGCCACTACCCACATACACACTACAGCTACACATGCGCACTGACAACCCAGGGTTAGGGTTTCAATTTTGGATTTATTTACGCACTTTAAAAACATTTATTGAAAGTTTTTTTCTTTTTACACGTTTATTTACATCAGTGGTTCTCAACCTTTTTTGGGCCAGCACCCCCTATCCATTATCCAGGTCCCTTACCGCCCCCCATCAAAAAAGATGTTTGCTATTTGCCCTGAATATTGTTGATTTTTTTTATTGTTACTATTGTAACAAAAAAGCCATGTGAAAAGTAATTATATTTAACTAATAAGTGAATGTTCCTCCCAGAAACTGTGTGTGAAGCCAGATACTGTTTTCTTGGATGGGGCACTTAATCCAAGTGGGGGGTATGGGGGCCCTCCACCAGAAGATTTTGAGCATTAAACACTTAATTTCCTGCATTCTGGTGAAAATTTCTCCTCCAATTTCTGCCTTTTCAGCACCAATTTATGGTGGAAATGTCTAAAAATTCAGGTGGCAGGTGACAATTCAAAATATATAATTATAATAGAATATAATGTAGTGAGGCTCTCAGACATTCTTATTGCTTTTAAATATTTTTCTCCTGTAGAGAAAATTATTTAATATCATCCCTGCTGAGTCAACACACATGATTGAGTCTTACCACCTCTTTAGTGGGGAAGTAACCTATTTAAATGTGTTTGTGGCCCCTTTTCATCTCAGTAATAAATTAATACATTTTAATTCAGTTATTGACTGGACTTTATTAGCTCATCTTTTGATAACTTTTTAACTCAGTGTTTCCCACAGAATGAAAGTGTAACTGTGGCGCAGACACAGCATGCTAGCCTCGAAAACCCAGCTGTATTTTAACATTAACTTAGCTCTCCTTATTAGCTAGGCTCCTTACATGCTTGCTAATAACTTTTAACAGCTGGGTCTCCGACATTGACTGCGTTGTGTTGGACAGATTTGTGCAGCTGTGTTAACGAGGGAGAAAGAGCGAGAGATCGAGGGACGGATGAGAGAGACGAGCGAGAGGATGTGCTGCGTGAATACGCGCTGCCTGCAGCTCAAATACGATTTTAAATAGGCCTAGTAAAAAAAATCGAAAATCAATATGTGGCGGTCAGCGTTAATATTGTGGCAGGCCACCACATATAAATGAACGTATGGGAAACACTGTAACTTATCTGCTCATGTTCAAAACTTTCTGCACATTCAGAATCTCTCCCACATATCTGAGTTCTCTGACATGTAAATGTAAAAAAAGTCGTAATGGGAGACTAACGTCATTAGCCTATTTAAGGAGAATTCATAATATTTTACTACATGCCTTGTACTGCATTATGATACTGATTCAACAGAATCAGTAAAAAACAGACAAAACTGAATGAGATGAGGAGGTGCTCATGCCAGGGGAAAACAAAACTAACCGACAACACCTAGCTGTGATCAGACAGCTCACGAATAATTCCACACACATTAACTTCAGCACCTCTGATAATCCCCAACAGAGCAAGACAGGGCTTCAGTTTTTAACGTTACATTTTTATAGCCTATTGAAACTACAGTATATGTCCGCTTTGGCACAAACTGTCTGCAACTCACAGCGCTAGGCGGGTCCACGTCACTCGCTGGTGTCAGCAGCGAAGTTGCTTTCAGTTTGAGTCCGACAGCAGAATATCCCTCTTGTAAATGTGTACCGCCCCCATTGAGAAAAACTAATTTACAACATTAAACATTGAAATGTATATTGTAACAGGCTGTATATTAACTTATTGGGAGAAAACTGGCAGTTCTATGTAAAATCAGACGTTGAGCACCCCCATATCGCCAAAATGGCATGATCCTCGTTTCGCTGCGAAGCTTCGATTGTGAGATTGACAGTTGAATCAGGCTCTGCCCATCGAAGAATCAAATCTTCAACTATTCGGGGTCAGCCCTAGAAGATACACACACAATACACAATATTATATGTTGTGATGGCCACAGGTTGATCAGACCAGCTTTGACACATAGGGGGAAACTAACAATAACACTACTACATAAATTACAAATAACTGCAAAACCAACAAAACACTTATTCCAAAAGAAATGCAATTTTACTCAACATTAACCAAACAAAAATATGAAATAATAATATGAATCAACCCCCAAAATATCTAGGGAAAGAATGAAACTCCCCCCTGACATAACAAACGATGGTAGAATCCATTTGGCTACCTCCCATATAAAGCTGCTCCTGCTCCAGGTGCCCCTTTTGTTCCAGCAGACTGCCTGATTTCTTCCAGGGTGTGGAATGCCACACTGGTAACTCAAAGAAATTGTTACAATAAAGAAACAGACAATTCCAAAGTAACTAATTGTGCACGCTCCAAAAGATACCCTTGTACTGTCAAGTAAATGTACATAAAACAAACAGAGTGTCCTGTACATTATTTGAAGCTAAATAAATGTTTGCAACAATGTATTTATGTATAATGAGTCTGTATATCACCAATCCTAAGGAAAAATAACTGCATGAAACTGCAAGAAAAGTGGACGAGGTTACCACTTTTAAGATGGCTGTGGACATCACTTATGTCATCACAATGATTCCCACAGTAACCATCTGCAGTTAAATATGACTATAGTACCATAAATAAAACAATTTAAAATGTGGTCTAGTATTTAGCGTTCTGCCTTTCATTTTGATTTCTGATAATAATTATTATTATTTAAGTTTAATTCGGTCAGATTTGACTGTTTTACATGCAACAATATGGCAATCTGGGAACCTGTTTAGTCTGCAACATAAACATGATAATAGAGGTCAATCAAATTCAGTTTGTGGTGTTGAGCACTGAAGAATGACATTTAAAACATTCAGCAGCAACACGTCTTTCTAGAAGCAGTGTCCCTGTTAGGATGGATAATCCACAGAACCTGCTATTAACTATTTTCAGAGGGGCTGTTTCTTTAAGAGAAAACTTGAAGTCACGTCTGTGGATCATCCAGTTTTCAGCTACTACCTTAAGACCATCCTATCAGTTTTGTCTCATTTGAATCTAAAAAAATTTCTCTCCTTATCAACACTACCTTTACTCTTGAGGAACGATTTAAATCTGTGGTAATAATGTGATGATTTGTAATCCACCTGCTCATGAACAATGCCATAGATGATGGAATCTCTTTAAAATTAAATGACTCCATTTGTTATGCTACAAAATGATATTACTGTTAAAATGAGATTGCTGTTGGATTATTTTGGGTAAATCTCCAGTGAACGTGCTTCTCAAAAGAAAAAGCAATATATTCTAATCCCTACATTCTGACAAATATGCAGCTAAGCCGCGTTTTGTTGCATTTCAAATGTAAAATTTAGGAACTCATCGACCGTAACAGCACAATAACAACTTTTTATTTTGGTCCTCTGAGTAATGAATGCAAATTAAAGCTATGTACATACTAATGAATAGGGGGGACATCAAAAAAGCAACTGTAAAATGACTGGAGTTGGCTCTTGTGAATATGATATGGAGAAACAGACCTAACAAGGTCAAGACATCAGACCTTACTGTGGCTGCAGGTAAATAAAGGCCTGTTTCAAAATCAGATCAGGAAAAAGCTATTGAAGAAAAAATATAACCAATGCGTGGGCTTGTAATGGACTGTCTGTGATGGTTCAATACAGATCACCAAATAACTAATTAGATTATATTCTCATAGTATCTCATAATGGGACACATTTTTCTGCCTGCAGGTATAATGGGGTGCAAATTAATGAGGTAGAAATTAATAAATCATGCTCCTGAATGAATAAACTGGTCATACAAACATACAGTACATAGCATTAAACACATTGTTGACATTTTAACATTAAGATTTCCCACAATGTTGTTTACTAGGCAACATCCAAAGCATATGTATGTATCTTCATCTAAAACAAAACTGTATTAAATCCAAACAGCTTATTTAGATTTACATTGTATGTTTCAGTTGTACTGGTCAGCTTTGGCTGATAGCTGCACATATACTGGTGCCCAAACTAATGTCGTTGGTGGTAACTGGTGTCTCCTAACCAGTCTGATCCAGCTCTAGTGCATACTGCTTCTATGGCCAGTGATTGCTTCAATTCAAAGTAGACTAAAATACCACACAAATGCCAAAATCCAACACAACTATTATTACACATATTTGACAATTTATTATTATTGCAGATTTCTGGGGGTTGATGAGTTTGGGGAAACTTTATAAACTTGAAACGCTGTCTATGTGAAAATTCTTGATTTCTTGTAAATTTGGAAAATGTAATACATTAAGGTATTTCTTTCTTTATGTCAGGTACTTTTCATGTAGTTCTGTTAAAGAATGCATGTTTTGGCACTTTCATGGCAGAAAATAGAAGGTATAATCAATAACTAGAGGCATGTCTCTTTCAGTCTTCTTGCTCTTTAAATTTGAACAATAACCTATATTTTAGGTAAGATACAAATATCTGTATCAATGTTTCACCAAATTCAGAATCAGAATCAGTTTTATTGCCAGGTATGTGTACACATACGAGGAATTTGACTCAGGATTGTACATTGCTCACGATGTGCTTACTTATACAATAATAAAATAATATAATAAAATAAAATCAGACAAACTACAGAGTAGACAACACTAATATACACACTATGAACAAAACAATATAGACATATTGACAAATAGTGCAGTAATCAGAGTGCAAAGGATGCAAGAGTAAACTATTCTCATTATGTACATGTTGAAGGTGGATATGATATACAGGTACACATACATGCATACATGTACACAGTGTGATGGAGCATAGTGCAAAGGATGCTGGAAAAAATAAATAAGACCTATGACCTTGTGACCTGACAGAGGTGTATTGGTATATAGTATATACAATATGACATAGTATGAACAGCACTGAAATAGAGAATGGTGAATAAATAAATAATAAGTGGAAACCGGTAAACAGGTGGCTGATTAGAGACAGAGTTACTGGGTTATTGCACAGGAATTGTTCCTGACACTGTGAGTCAGAAATCAGCTGTTCATCAGAGTGATGGCTTGTGGGAAGAAACTGTCCCTGAGTCTGTTGGTTTTGGTGTACAGTGCTCTGTAGTGCCTACCAGAGGGGAGGAGCTGAAACAGGTTGTGTCCAGGGTGAGATGGATCTGCAGTGATGTTTCCTGCCCGTTTCCTGACTCTGGAAATGTATAAGTCCTGAATGGAGGGCAGGTTGGCACCGATTATTTTTTCTGCAGTCCTGACTGTACGTTGTAGTCTGCTCCTGTCCTATTTGGTGGCAGATCCAAACCAGACAGTGATGGACGTGCAGAGGACAGACTGGATGATGGCTGTGTAGAAGTGGATCAGCAGCTCCTTAGGCAGGTTGAGTTTCCTGAGCTGACACAGGAAGTACATCCTCTGCTGGGCCTTCTTGATGATCGCGTCAGTGTTGGGCTCCCACTTCAGGTCCTGGGATATAGTGGAACCCTGAAGGATTCCACAGCAGACAGGGCTGTTGAGTATGATGATGGGGGGCAGAGTGGGGGGCTCCTCCTGAAGTCCACGGTCATCTCCACAGTTTTGAGTGTGTTAAGCTCCAGGTTGTTCTGGCCGCACCAGAGAGCCAGCTGATCAACCTCCCGTCTGTAGGCCGACTCATCACCGTCCCGGATGAGGCCATTGACCGTTGGGTCATCAGCGATCTTCAGGAGTTTGACTGATGGGTCTCCTGAGGTGCAGTCGTTGGTGTAGAGGGAGAAGAGCAGTGGGGAGAGCACACACCCCTGGGGGGCGCCAGTGCTGATAGTCCGGGTGCTGGATGTGATGTTCCCCAGTCTCACCTGCTGACTCCTGTCACTCAGGAAGTCTGTGATCCACTGACAGGTGGAGGCTGGCACAGTGAGCTGGGTGAGTTTGGTGCTAAGGATGTCCGGGATGATGGTGTTGAACGCCGAGGTGAAGTCCACGAACAGGATCCTAGCATATGTCCCTGGAGAGTCGAGGTGTTGCAGGATGTGATGCAGACCCAAGTTGACAGCATCATCCACTGACCTGTTAGCCCTGTAGGCAAACTGCAGGGGGTCCAGCAGGGGGCCTGTAATGTCCTTCAGGTGGGCCAACACCAGTCTTTCAAAGGACTTCATGACTACAGATATCAGGGCGACCGGCCAGTCCAGAGATGGAGGGTTTTTTGGGGACCGGGAGGATTGTGGAGCATTTGAAGCAAGAGGGAACTTCACACAGCTCCAGTGATCTGTTGAAAATCTGAGTGAAGATGGGGGCCAGCTGGTCCGCACAGATTTTCAGGCACGATGGTGAGACACTGTCAGGTCCAGGAGCCTTCCTGATCTTCTGCCTTTGGAAGAGGTGGCTCACATCCTCTTCACAGATCTTGAGTGCAAGTGAGTGGTCAGAGGGGGAAGGTGACTGTTTGAAGCGTTGGAGCGGGGGAGAGGTGTGACTCTGGGCTTTTCAAACCTACAGTAGAAACCATTCAGCTCGTCTGCCAGTTGTTAAGTACCAGCAGTGTTGGGGGATGGTCTCCTGTAGTTTGTGAGTGTCCGCAGGCCTCTCCACACTGATGCAGGGTCGTTGGCTGCAAAGCTGTTATTTAGCTTTTCAGCGTAGCATAGCTTTGCAGCTTTGACCTCTTTAGTCAGCGTGTTCCTGGCCTGGTTGTACAAGACTCCCCACTTCTGAAGGCCTCCTCGTTGGTCTGACGAAGCTGCCTGAGTTTTGCTGTGAACCAGGGTTTTTGGTGGTTGTATGTGCGGAAGGTTTTAGTCGGCACACACATGTCCTCACAAAAACTGATGTAAGGTGTCACAGTGTCAGTTAGTTCGTCCAGGTCAGTGGCTGCAGCCTCAAAAACACTCCAGTCAGTGCAGTCAAAGCAGGCCTGTAACTCCAGCTTTGAGTCGTTGGTCCATCTTTTCACAGTCTTTACAACAGGTTTTGCAGATTTCAGTTCTTGCCGGTATGTTGGGATAAGCTGAACCAGACAGTGATCAGAGTCCTAAGGCTGCATGGGGGACAGAGCGATAGGCGTCCTTTAATGTTGTGTAGCAGTGGTCCAGTGTGTTAATGTCCCTGGTGGGACACTTAACATGCTGTCTCTATTTTGGGAGTTCATGGCAGAGGTTTGCTCTGTTGAAGTCCCCGAGAACAATGAGCAGGGAGTCTGGATGTTTTTTCTCCATGTTAGTTATCTGGTCGGCCAGGTGTAGTAACGCCTCTCTAACACAGGCCTGAGGCGGAATGTAGACGGCGACCAGAACAAACGAGGAAAACTCCCGCGGTGAATAAAAAGGTTTACAGTTTATGAATAATGTCTCTAAGTGAGGGCTGCATGATTTCTTCAACACTGGCTATCGGCATCTTGGCAGACTCAGCTGGGATCTGCATGGGCCCTGCCAGGGCCAGACCGACAAATTTAGATGGTTGCATCTGTTTGGACCCTAGATCATCGCTAGAACATTCTACAATCAGATTAATGATTGCCACAGTAACACCAAGCCTTCTGACATAATAGAAGGCCTATAAATCTGTACATCATTTGGGAAATAGATGATAGTTCCCCAGGAAAATAATCATCCTATAGAGCTTACATCCTATTTTGTATTTTAATTGTCTTCATCATTGTGAAACCATAACACAGAGAGGATGACAAATTTTTACTCCTGCCACTTAAAAAAAGTTTGAAATTTTGTCTATTTTTTAAAGTTACATAACAATGCTGGAGTACAGTTCACAGAATGAATGTTTAATTGACAAATCTACTACATTTTAATGCATGCTATAATAATCTTGGTCTCTTCAATGGCAAATTAAGGAACCCCAACAGTGCCAAGTACAGTAAATGTGGTCTTTAGTACTATGAATTCAATATTAGATGAACATTTACTTTGTCTCTGGTATTGGCGGCTTGTAAAACCTCTGTTAAACCTTCAAGACTATATATATAACTAATTCTAGCAGTCCTGAAGTAAAATACCCCCAGAAGTCAGAATGCCCATTAACTTGCAGACTGAGTACTATTTAAATTAATTTATTGTTCCATCAATTGTTTTGGCACAAGTAAACTTCCATAGATTTTGGGAATTTTAAACATGATAACTGAAACAAATACAACCTGAGCACCAAGAGAGAGGATCAATAAGTGGCAGTACACAGTGGATCCAACTAATATTCTGCTAGGCTGGATAATGTACAAGAAAACTAAGAATGTTTTTGTCTATTCTTTTCTATTGGTCTAGACACTTTTCACTATTAGGTGCTAAAACAGAATTTGGCTGATGGTCAGAAGTGAAGTAATCCTATATCCAGCACAGGGAGCACACACCCAGACTATGGAGACAGTGGAGGAACTAAGCTGAAGGCCTGTCTGATTAATAAACACTGACATATTGAAATTACTTGTGGACCAAATACACATGTCTGATGCCTTTACACATTGCAGCACAACCACATATACACACACACTGACAACATCTTAACACAAGCTCTCTCTGTCTGTATATCATGATAACATGCAAACATATTCAGAACCACATGATGAGCCTTTGAATAATATTTCACCAAGCCTTTAATGATAATTTTGAACAATGGAATGCTGGTAACTGCTACATAATATCTATCGATTCCATTTGGTGTGACTTCCTTGAGAGCTTGGGCTGAAATTACTTGTGTGTTCAGAACTGAGCATTTCAAACAGACTGCTGTATACCTCAGTAGCAATCAATCAGCCTTAATCCAAAACCAATTTACTCCGCCTGAAGAGGAAAATATCTTTTAATCTCTTCCTGACAATCCCTGATTGCGGTGCCGAGCATCAGTTGACAGTCAAACTGTGCCGCTTAGAATGGGATGTTTATATTGGATTTGCAGTTGCCATTTTTACATATACATGAATGAATAGTCAATTTAATACCTGTGAGTACAGTTGTTCCCTCGCTGATGATGGGATATTGCTTTCCCGACATCTTTTCCAAAATCATTTCCTGTTCTATCCTCTAAGACATAGTAGCAAAAAAGACACAAAGGTAATCACACGGGCCTAAGGAAACACACACACACACACACAGCTGAATTATATGTGTACGAATTGGAGAGAGAAAATGCCACAGTATGCCAAAACACTTACTTTTCACATTTTACCAAATCTCAGTCTGGATTAGAGATTTCAATATAAACAGAGATCTTATACTCATTGTACCTCTGACATTTGCCATCCGTTGTACATTGGGATAGTTTGTGTTGTACTCCTTTATAGCAGGGGTAGTTACCTCTGTCAGAAGCAGGACAATAGTCATGCTGAACCTATTATAACCTATTTTACCCTATGTAACCTATTATAACCTATGTTACCCTATGTAACCTATTATAACCTATGTCAGTAGAGTTGGAAGGGAGAGATGTTTGCACCTCATTCTATCTGTCTGTCTGTTAGCAGCGTGTCACAAAAAATTTGAATTTACATTTTTATTTACAATTAATATTAGCCTAGAAAAATGTAAAAGTAAAAATGTATAATAAACTCTCAAATATATAAAGTCAAGGAAAGTGCAGTTGTCGTACAATACTGAGTTCAGCATTAGCTCCAGCAGTTTGAGCTCTGCAGTACACTAGATCATCATCATGCAGTGATTTTCTCTATATTCACAGCACTAATTAGAGGAGAATAACAACAGTCACAATCTCCTCTGGCCATAAACAATAATGTGTCAGTCATGTGCTGTAGTACATTTTCCAGTGCAGTGTCTCTGAGCCCCACACTTACCAAACTAATTGAGGTCCGTATGTAAGCAAGTAGTTCTTGCTTCAGAGTAGCGCAAGAAGGGAGCCTTACAAATTAGCCCCCTTAGAGGGAAGCACAGCTGAGCCACAGTCTAGCAGAACATAACCGTGTAGAACTAGACAGAGGCCAAGTTTACACCTGGCATTAACATGCATCTTGGGTGATCCAATCACAATGGACAGCTCTAAGTACAGGTGTGAATGACCCACAATGCATTGAGATCTTGCTCAGGCCACATATGGCTACAATCTTTTAGCACTGTGTATGCAAACGTGTCCTGGGCCACACTGAAGGACCGGCTACTCAACTGACATCCTCTGCATAAGCACAGTGTTGCAACTTGGCGACTTTCTAAACTAGCTAAAAAACTAGTGACACATTTAGCGACTTATTAAGACCATCAAAGAAAAGCCAAGAAATACATTCGAAGATATTATATTCTAATTCATGCCCATGCATGCTGCATAGTAATTGCAGTCAAAGGGTTTTCTGCCAACAGCCATGCACAGGCAGTCAGTTGTAGTGACTCTCACCCTGAAACTTTGTATTGGACTTTAAATAGTAAATAGTTTGTTTCTCTCTCACGCTTTTTCACCAGATCTCTGAATTAGGGTTTTCCTATAGCTTGTAAATAAGTAAAGAGTTTGTTTAATCTTCTCCCTCCCTTTGTACATTTTTTAAAATGTCCCTGCAGTGAGTATGTGATTATTTGTCAAAAGATCTCTCTATCTACCTTTTATGCAATGCAAATATGCAATTAAGCATACGTCATCT
The DNA here is from genome assembly GCF_014851395.1 of Micropterus salmoides. NCBI lineage: Eukaryota > Metazoa > Chordata > Actinopteri > Centrarchiformes > Centrarchidae > Micropterus > Micropterus salmoides. The sequence continues at coordinate 2,185,690 of NW_024041484.1, forward strand.
AGAGACTTTTAGCGATGTTTGAAACTAGTGCTAGCTACTTTTCTTGGAAAAGAGTTGGCAACACTGTGTAAGTGGAAGTAAAGTACAAAAAAACAAAAACAAAAAAGAAAACCACAACAGACAAAATGAATATTTACAGATTTAGTACAAGAAACAGACTGTCTGATGTCCTTCGGCTGCTCTGCCTCAACTCCCCGATTTACGGATTTTCCTGATGAACAGCTTTACTTGTTGCTAAGGTAACTGCTAGCTGCGTGGCTAAATGTAGCTGTTTAATCTTGCAGCTTGCAATCCTGTTCACATTGATTCACTCTGCCTAAACTGGGAGCTCGGAGCACCGGGGATGTATCACTGTTTAGGGACATTTTTAGACCAAAGTGTCCGTTGTACAACTACCATTTGATTGTCAATGCATACATCTTCAAAGATTCTCCTCCTGACCTGTATTTTATCCTCACACTGTCATTGAATGTGTAGCTGTCAAGCAGATATTTTGTCCTGAAAGTAGGTGCTTGACAAAAAGTCTGAAAACTGCAGGAAAATACAGAACAATTTTGCAAAGAAAGTCAATCCTGGCTCAGCTTTTGCACTTTTCACACATTTATGCATATTGCAGTTTATTGTGCAGCCACTGGAAACTGTCCAGCTTCAGCAGTGTGTAAAATAATAACACTTTAATATTATATCTACCATAAAGGGGCGGAATTGCGTCTCTCCTTGAGCAATAGTCTTTTGAACACGATATTGAAACTTAAACTTTGTTGCAATATCGCAGACATCTTGGTCAAGTAGTGGACTGCTGAGTGTGTTTGTGTGTGTTTTAGTGTGTGTGAGAGAGGGAAATGTTGAATCACGTAAAATCTGTATCAGATCGCATTTTAATACCAGGTGTAAATGGGGCGTGAGACCCCCACAAAACTCAGATTAATTCAATTCAGCTTTATTGGCTGATTAGATTATATATTATAGAGATTATAACTTGAACCCTGTTTGTGCCGAGTGATACGGATCTGTGCAAAGGTATTCGATGTCATACCCGTTATATACGCTCATTATATCGCTGTTATGAATCAGATTGGTTGATTTGCGCTACCCGTTTTATAATATGTAGTAGTCACTTTGCACTATGCAATCCGTACTGTGGCTTTGGGCATTTTACTTTTACAAGTACATTTATTTGGAATGAGGACAGTTGAAGGATCTGCACTAGGTGGCACTTGCTAGGTATAAGTTCTTAGGGTGTAAACAAGATGCTTAGTAACTAGTAGTTAGTTTCTCACTAAAATTGGTTGCACCGCAATTACTTGGACATAAAGTCATAGCTATGGCACGTGACCAACCAAGTTCTATTGTCATGGTTACCGTTCGCATTTTCTGGCTGGCATGAGCCATTTGGCATTGTAGCACATTGTAGTATCGATTATAAAATATCAATATCAATAAATGAGGTCTCTACTGGGTTACTGTCTTGCAAAATGGCATGCAATAAATGAAAAATCATGCAGTGAGGCAGAACAATTTGTGCTGGTACAACAGGCTGCTGGACTGGAGCGGAAAGATAACAGTGGTTATTCCTCTATTGTCCGATTAATCATTGCAGTATGGCTTCCTTTAATATTGATTTATATAAGAGGTCAAAGGTGTTGAGATTAACAGTAGTTGATGTGAAAAGCGTAACACCTACTACCTACTAGATAAATAATGAGCAGAACTGACACCAATAGGGAGGGCAAACAGTGTCCTCTACCCTAAACAGCCTTCCTACCTTTGCTTTTTCTCATGTTTTCAGCTTCCAAGCAGAGGAATGGTTGATTAAGAGGAGGCTTGTGGGTGACTGTTGTTTTACTCCCTATTGATCCTCGGAGCACAACTTTCCATCATGCAGAGAAGGCCAGGGCCAAAGACGACAGCTAATTAAGATGGCTAATCACTTCATTTCACAATGGCTGCAGGCTCTGTCACTCTTCTTCCCAGCACCTGTTGTTTGCTATCAGACATGATAAAAAAAACAAGCTGGAAATTTGGAACATTACTAATCTGCAGTAATGGTGAGAAAATCAGGGGCGAAAGGGTGGTGTACGGCTGAAGACAGGCCTTTAAATTCAGGACTCCTGGGATAAAGTGGCCAGCCACTGATGGAGCTTTTCTGATTAGACTGTGACACAGAGAGACTGCTAAGCTATACTAGGTAGTGTTGAAGTACTCAAGACTGGTCTTGGTCTTAAGACCGGTCTTAAGACCACTTTTTGATGGTCTTGGTCTTGTCTCAGTCTCGGACACTGAGGACTCTGGATATGGATTTAAGACCAGTTAAGACCATAACTTTGGGAGTATCAATAAATTGCTTTTGCATTGTCTGATTTGTTAACATCCTAACTTTGATTGGAAGTAAAACTTCAAATGGAACCAATAACCCTAATTAACGACTGTCACCCCTCCCTGCGATGCTTACGTTGATTTCAGCTCTTAGTCTTTGTATATGGGTGTTTTAATGGGAAAGTGGATCTTTCAGATCACTTTGTGAAGTACCTATGATCTCGTTCCAAATTTTATTGCGTACCATGCAATGCAGGGAACTGGTCTTGGTCTTGTCTCGGTCTCGATAAACTCTGGTCTTGGTCTTGAGTAGGCCAAAATAAAATACTTTAATTGACACATGTTGGTGCCTTTTGAACAAAGCTTTGCAATGTTTGGATGTTCTAGAATTGCATACAGTTGGTGACACTGAGGGCCATATCAAACATAAATTATGTTTTGATGTTCTAGCATTACGCTTATAATGTATTGTTTTAAAAATGTTTTGGTACATTTTGAGTGCCAAACGGTAAAATAAACGTTAATTCCTAAATGAAAAGAGATTCCAATTCCTGTCTGTGTATCGGTACACAAAATATCTCAACAAATATTGGATGGATTGACACAAAACTTTGTACAGACATTCATGGTTACCACACAATGTGTCCTAATGACTAATAACTTTGCAAATGTTATTTGGTGGACTTCTTAGTGTCCTGCTCAGTACCTACTATATCTTGAATGACCACATTTAAGGACTCATTATCAGGCTCAAGTATCACTATCTGCATCAACCACAAAAATAAACTTTCCTCCAAAATTTACATTCTTACCCATATAGAAAAATTATTCTTCAGAACTGCCTCTTAAGAAACAAAATGAATTAATTTGGATGTGGAGGAGAAACATTTGGAATGATAGATGTTCTCTCTGGGCTCTTCCCATTTCTCTATTTTGTGCCTCCTCGTCTCTTCACTCTTCTGTCCTCATTTTTGAGCCGGAAATTGATCTCAGCGAGCCTTGGCATCTCTATTCCTAAAATGCAACTCGAGGAGAGAGGAGAGAGGAGAGAGGAGGCTTGTTGGAGGAGCTATGAACGAGGATGCAGCGGAGTATCCTTCGCGGAAGTCTTTTTAGCAAACGTGACTTGCTGAGTTGTGACCCAGCTGGAAAATACAATCAAATGTATTGATTTTGTATTCAGTTGTATTATAATTATTATCATTTAAGATCATCAGATGAACAATCAAACTTTCTGCCCATTACCGCTTGTGTAGCGCATTGTAAGGCTCTGTTCTAAACGCTTTCCTCAATGGCATTTCACCTTGATATTCCTTAGGCTATATTTTTATCGTTGAATGTAGGCTAGATGCCTCATAGTAGGAGTAAGTTACTGAATTTCTATGTAGTGCATGATACTGTAATCTATAGCTGTTGTTGCATTCAACATGTTAATAATGTTCATTGCAAACATGAGATGTTTCTCTGCCAGAAGATGGATGGTGGATGAGGAGGCCACTGAGTTTGGCTCAAACAGCCATGTGGAGGATGTTGAGCCATCCACCTCTGCTGGTCCCCTTCCCCGCAAAAGAACAAAGCGCTACCGGGTCCTGCAGTTCTTGGAGGAGGAGGTAGCAAAGGAGGAGGAGTGGTTTAACTGGCAGCACCACACAAACAAGGAGAACACCAGAAGTTTCTCAGACCTTTTCAAAGAACAGCAGCACATTGAGATTTTCACATTTTTCAGTCTTCAGCTCAAAGAGTTCACAGCAAAACCTGTTCTGTGCATACAGTAATGCAACATGAATTAATACCAACACTGAACATAAAATATCTTATCACATGAGATGATGTTATAGTCTATTTTAACATTCCATACAGTCTGTAAAGCCCTTTAAGATTGTAAAAGTATGTAAGGGCTCTAAAGAAACTTTTGGGCATGGTTAAATAAGAAAATATTTGAATGATAAATAACAAAGCAGCAAATTGCTGGCAGCTAATATTTAGGCAACAGATTCAAATTTAGCGTGCGGTGCAGCCAGACCCGTCTCATTTCAGGGCGTCCAATACCGACGCTTTGTCAGGCTTTCTTAAAGCGTCGGTATCTGACGCCCTGGGATGAGACCGTGTTGGTGCAGCGGGTTTGGGTTGTGAAGTCAGAAGGCTACACTGAGCTGACAGAGAGCAGTGTCTGTGGGGTTAATGATAATATGTTTAATAATAAGTAGCTACACACAGTTTATCATGCTTCAAAACTCCTCCTGCTTTCTGCCTTAATGTAAATATTCAAGCTAACAGTGTAGAGCAGTCTGTATCTAACTAGTCATGCTCACTGGTGTAGCCTGATCAAGACAGACAAAATTATGCACACACATAAAATACAAACTACTCTTGTTTCATTGGATGTGACTGATGTTGTGCTTCAACCAAGCAGGAAGAGAAGCGAAGCGAACGCTGAAGTCCTGCATTCTGCATTCTATTGAAAATCGAGCAGGGGGCGACTCCCCTGGTTGCAAAAAGAAGTCTGGCTCTATTAGAAATAATGGTAAAATGACCCTACTTCTCAGCTGATTTATTACCTCAGTAAACACTTTCCTGATGAGTTTATGGTCTCAATCACTAGTTTCAGGTCTTCTTTAATACAACATGATGTTCATTTAGTAAATAATGGTCCCATGTAGAGTAAAATAGACCATAAAGCAGAGTATGCTTCAAGACGGGACTATCTGTGATTGACAAGTCGTTGCCATGGCAATCTGTCAATCAGGCTAGAGTGACTCGTACCCACGGCACTGTGTAAATTTAACCAACACCACTGAAAAAGCTTATTAGGAGTTGGCTCTTCACTTTCTCTGGTGAGTACATTTAGTTTTAAGACGGTTGTTCGCTAGACAAAATTAGCATCCCGGTTGAAATAAGTTAACGTGAATTAGCTAGCTCCACACAGAGCCGTTGGCTCCACAGTCTTTTCCAAATATGGTCACATATGCCACTGGTTGCAAAAAATCAACATGGCGGCGCCCTATCGGCCAAACTCAAGGCTTCAAAACAGCAGTCCACAAACCAACGGGTGACGTCACAATGACTACGTGCACTTCTTTTATACAGTCTATGGTTTCAACCACAGACAATCTTCCTCAGGTAAAAGTGAAGAACCTCTATCACAGAATTATCTCCTAATTTGATTTGTTTGCCAAATCATAATTTAATATCGGGGACAACAAGAATAAAAAATAATTTATATTTTTAAACAATCTTTCCTTATTGGAGTACTAACAGACTATAATATTAATGCAATATTTTGAATGACACTTGATGGATAAACCGGGGGAATATTGTCCTGGTGTAAATGTGGCAGGTTATCTAATCAGGAGATGATAACTTGTCATTTCATCACAAATAAATACAAGTGTATGTTCACATCTGAGAAAGTAAATATTTCTAGTCACATCTACATCAAATAAAAGACTAGGGGGACATGTAAACATATAAAATAAATATAATAAAACAATAGGCTATATATAGTTATTTATATACAAAGGATTTATACAGTACATACACGTATACACATTCCGCAGTGCATTTTTCAATTTGCTTCTTGGGGAGAATGTAAACAGCAGCAACAAGATGATAATATGGTAAATGGTAAATAAATATGATAAATAGCAGACACCTCCATCGCACCTTCATCATGCCAAATGCTTCGGCATGTTGTTGGTTGAAGTGGCTCTGTACCCTCCTCTGCAGTGGCTCCCAATATATGGTGATGATGGCAATAGGCTGGTCAATGCGTGGGTAGCCACCATCCCCACCATGTCTGAGACTCTAATAAAATGTAACAGTCTGTATGCAGGCACTGTCATTTGTGTTAATGTACATATGAGTGGGATTACACATATAATCAATAGTAATTGTAATTCAAACTATGCAATAGGCTATAATTCCCATCAAAAGAGTAAAGTAGAACCCTATTTTAAAAAAACACAGTTGGACAAATGCACACAAAGTATGGCACTGAGCATGGTCACATAATTTTTTGGCCTCTAATGTACAGACCGATGAGGATTTGATGGGAATTTATTGTGCTGTCACACTGCAAATTAGGCATGTAGTTCATGCTTCTTTGGGATTCAAAGGCAGTCAGGATGGCGAGGGCTTTAACTCAGATGCAGCAGACGGCAGAGGATCCGTTGTTATGTACAAGAAAGTCTTTATATTTCACTTCGTTGTTTAAATTTTTATTTTTTCGCAGACGGCACCCTTCCTCCTCCTTCATGTTTTAATTGACTGCTCTCTCAGAGCGTCGGGGGACCCTGCACAACAGTCTGCTAATCCTCCTGTGATCATCGCACCCCAACCCAGCCTCAGAGGCAAAACTTGGATCCTGCTCCATTATATCTGTATGTCGGTGGGAAAAACCACCTAGGAATACATTGTGAGACAAGAGCTTCTTATACAGTAAGAATCCAGCAGGAAGCATATCACCTCAGTCCTTTTCAGAATCACTCTCTGTGAGCTATTGGATGCTGCTCTTTATGCCAAGCAAAACATTACTCAAGCAGTGAAGGTGGTGGAGAGTATTTATGCATGGCAGGCAGAAGATCGCCAAGTGCAGCTTTTCCTTTTTTTCACCAAAGTGATATTGATAACAGAGAACTCCATCTGGAAAGCCATCTCCAGCCTTGGTGTCACTTCTGTCATTTATTTGCTCTTTTGACCATTCTGAAAAAGTAATTTGTGTGCTGGGATAAATACAGTGGAGCTAAGCCCCAACCAGCGCTTATGAAAGGAAACTGTTATGGAATGATTTCCCACCTGGATTCAGCCTGGATAAGCAGTTTGAAATGGCAGCCGCTCGTATACTGTTGACTACATTACTGAGTCTGTGAGGCCGCAATGTGAGTGCCACTGCACGACGGATCGACTGGGACAAAAAGTCTAAGAAAAGAGTACGAGAAGTTGAGTTAAATCATGCAAGTTGTACAACACACAAACTTAGCAAGAGATTATAGCTGGAGTCACTCCACATCAGGGAGATCCACCAGGGAGCTAATAGAGACAGGAGAAGCAGGAGGAGCTGTCTCTTCTCACTCTTATCCATCGGGGGGATGATATGCTGGGAAAAAAACGAGGGGAATCACAAAGGATAAAGTGGAGAGAGATCCAGGCTTCGCTACACATTAGGCCTGTCATCTTCTGTAGCCATTTTGATATTTCCCCCCTTCTTAGGCTCCTTTCAGCTTGGCTAAGGGCTGTTTTCAAATGCACTCCACTGATCAGTGTGGGGGAGGATGAGCAAAGGAGGGTTTGGAAATCCAAAATAGTTGACTGATAAAAAGGAGAATTTGATATTTAATTTCCCTTACATGTCAGGTGTCAGTTGTCAACAGACTGTAGCTGACTGTGAATGAGAATTTATTTTTGCGATACTGTGGGTGACACATCTAATAGGCATTTAGCTATCATTCTTGCTTTGACTGTGCTGGTGCTGCTTCAGTATACGTTGAAATTGGATGAGACTGTGTAGTCGAAAAGGCTGAGAGAAAGCAGGATAATTGGACTCCTATGGATGGGAAAACTGCAGTATGTGGCAAATCTGAGCAACAAGCCCCGTGTCAGGGCATATTAAATGGAGCTAGGTCATCTGTAATTATGCCCCTGTTGCAAGGAGAAAGACATATGATCATTCTGTTGCAGTTTTGGAAGCTTTTCAACCACCATTTTGATGTGAACACTTGGGCCACCAAAAGGAGACCCGCTGCTGACTCAGGCCTGCTTCTCTTTCATTTTTGAGATTGTTTTCCCACATTGAGAACTGATTGTTTAATCCCCCCACTTCTATATACACAAAGTGGGCAGGGGGCTTTCCCCAGAGTCTTACCTTTTCTTTCTTTATTGGTAGTAGCAAATAGCAGTAGTAACTGCAAATAAATTGAATGCCTTCAGTCATTCTCTACAGCAAGGAGCAAATAATCTCAGCTGTCTGAGACACCCTGGAATAATTGCTTCAAACAAATGAGTTCTTGGAGGTCCGTTAGGCAAGTATTTCTCCCATCAAGCAGTTTGTGATACTGAGGGCCAAGCTGTCAAATGAGGATTCAACCCATATCCATGGCCTTGATGATTACCTCGACTTAAAGATAGAGACGCAGTTTGTTCATGTCACATACACAGATCCTGGATCATCTGCTGGATTGTCAGGAGTCTGTGACTGACCGTTCTAGCTATATAGTGGAAACTGTATTTAAATTCCAAAATACTTTATTTTGCACAAGGGCACAAGCTCATTATGATGAGATATACAGTGTGGTGTTAGTTACATTATACATTAGAGCATGAATGCATGTTAAGTGTTCCAGAAGCAGGACAGCCATACTGTGTACATCAAGGACAGTTTTCAAGTAATTATTGTGCAGTGTTGGGCAAGTTACTTCCAAAATGTAATACATTATAGATTTCTACCTACTGTCATTTGAGGGTAATTAGTTACAATATTACAGTCTCAGAATTGTAATGCTTTACACTACTTTTGCATTACTTTTGAGTTACTGTCCCTACCATTTAATGGGCGCGTTATGCTGTGCTGCATAGGTGGGTTCCAGTGATGTGAAGAGTTATATCTGCGGATCGGGTGGGTCTTTGTCATAAAAATGAACCTCCCCTTTTTAATAGCGGGGGAGGGGGGGGTTGGCAAAATCGGGTGAATCATCTCCCCATTAAGAAAGACGCTGTGCGCATTTAGGCACACGGTACAGCAGCATAACATCACTGATTATTTGAACTTCCTGACGCTCTGACAGGATGAACTGACAGCAGCCTCTCTGATCATGAAAGTAATTCGTTAAAGCACAAACACTATAGAAATCTATTTATGCATGATCCATCAGGGGAGCTGCCATCTTGTTAAGAGGAGCCGAGCTCCCCCGTAGTTTGCACCCTGCCTACAATCTCGAACTGTAGATTCCAGCAACAGTTCAATTTTCAATTCAATTCAGTTTTATTCAATTTTATTTATATAGCGCCAAATCACAAAAACAGTTATCTCACAGCGCTTTTCATAAAAGAGCAGGTCTAGACAATACTCTATGATGCTATTTACAGAAGCCCAACAATTCCCACCAAGAGCAGCACTAGGCGACAGAGGCAAGGAAGAACTTCCTTTTAAGAGGCAGAAACCTCGAGCAGAACCATGGCTCAGGGTGGGCGGCCATCTGCCTCGACCGGTTGGGGGTGAAGGAGAGAGAGAGACAGGGCAAGATAGGAACAGAAAGAAAGAGAGAAAGAGAGAGGGATGGAAGGAGAGAGAGGGGAGGGAGGCAGCCTACACAATATATACACAGAGGTACAGACAGTAAAGGTGATATAGACTAAATGAAAAATGGTACAGATATTTATAGTAGTGTTAATGATAATAATCATAATGTTAATGATTATAATAACAATAATAACAATAGGACTAGTAACAATAATTGTAGCAGAGTGTGTCGAACAGGAACACGGGGGCAGCAGGTGACCCGCAACCACAGATCCAGACTCCACAGCTCCAGAGCCAGAAACACCTGCAGGAAGTGATAGGAGGGAGAGGAGAGGGACGAGAAAGCACAAGACTACCGGAAAGGGGAGAAGTTGTGTTAATAACATGCAATAATGGGATGAGGTTGCATACAGAGGGAGAGAAAATAGAGGAGAGAGGAGCTCAGTGCATCATAGGAAATCCCCCGGCAGTCTAGGCCTATAGCAGCATAACTAAGGGATGGTTCAGGAGTCACCTGAGCCAGCCCTAATTATAAGCTTTATCAAAGAGGAAAGTCTTAAGCCTACTCTTAAATGTGAAGATGGTGTCTGCCTCTGAACCCAAACTGGAACCTGGTTCCACAGGAGAGGAGCTTGATAGCTGAACGCTCTGGCTCCCATTCTACTTTTGGAGACTCTAGGAACCACAAGTAACCCTGGATTCTGGGAGCGCAGTGCTCTGGTGGGGTAGTAAGGTACTATGAGCTCTTTAAGATAAGATGGTGCCTGACCATTAAGAGCTTTGTAGGTAAGAAGAATGATTTTAAATTATATTCTGGATTTTACTGGAAGCCAATGCAAAGAAGCTAAAATAGGAGAAATATGATCTCTTTTCCTGGTTCCTGTCAGAACACGTGCTGCAGCATTCTGGATCAGCTGAAGAGTTTTAATGGACTTTTTTGAGCAGCCTGATAATAGGAATTGCAGTAATCCAGCCTAGAAGTAACAAATGCATGGACTAGTTTTTCTGCATCATTTTTAGACAGGATATTCCTGATTTTCACAATATTACGTAAGTGAAAGAAGGCGATCCTTGAAATTTGCTTAATGTGAGACTTAACCGACATGTCCTGATCAAAGATAACTCCAAGATTCCTCACAGTGGTGCTGGAGGCCAGGGCGATGCCATCAAGGGAAACTATATCTTTAGATAATGTGTCACGGAGGTGCTTGGGCCCCAGAACAATAACCTGAGTTTAACATTAGAAAATTACAGGTCATCCAGGTTTTAACATCCTGAAGGCATATTTGAAGTTTAGCTAACTGATTAGTTTCATCTGGCTTGATCGATAGATATAACTGAGTATCATCTGCATAACAATGAAGGTTTATGGAATATTTCCTGATAATATTGTCTAAAGGAAGCATATATAAAGTGAAGAGGATTTGTCCAAGGACAGATCCTTGAGGAACTCCATGACTAAATTTGGCGTGCATGGAGGACTCATCGTTAACATGTACAAACTGAAATCGATCTGATAAATAGGACTTAAACCAGCTTAGAGCGGTTCCTTTAATGCCAATGAAATCTCTGCAAGAGGATCTGATGGTCAATGGTACCAAATGCAGCACTAAGATCTAATAAAACCAGTACAGAGACAAGTCCTTTGTCTGATGCAATAAGGATGTCATTAGTAATTTTCACCAGTGCTGTCTCTATGCTATGCTGAGCTCTAAATCCTGGTTGAAAATCCTCAAATAAACTATTGCTCTGTAGAAAGTCAGATTTCTAGAAATGAGAGCTGTTCCTTCCCAAGTGGGATGGATGCCGTCTCTCCGGATCAGACCAGGTCTTCCCCAGAAAGTCTGCCAATGATGAACAAAGCCCACATCGTTTGCTGGACACCACCTCGACAACCAGCAGCGGAATGACGACATGCGGCCATACATGTCATCACTGGTCAGATTTGGCACGGGTCCAGAGAAAACTACGGTGTCCGACATTGTTTTTGCATATGTACCCACCGACTCAACATTAATCTTAGTGACCTCCGAGTGGTGTAAACGGGAGTCATTACCGCCGACGTGAATAACAATCTTACTGTATTTACGTTTATCTTTAGCCAGCAGTTTCAAATAGGACTCAATGTCGTCCGCTCTGGCCCCACGGATGCACTTAACTATGGCCGCTGGCTAATGCTAACTTCACATTTCTTAAAATAGAGCTGCCAATGATCTGAGTTGGTTTCTCAGCGGGTGTGTCGCTGAGTGGGGAAAATCTGTTAGAAACGTGAACAGGTTGGTGATGACCCGTGGGCTTTGAATGCTTACGACTATTCCTCCTTCAGACAGTCACCCAGCCACCCCTTCCTGGCTGCTCAGGAGATCCTGGGGGACGGCTACCACAGGCTAACTCAGGCCGTTCCGCACCGACTACCTGGGACTTTCTAGCTACAGTAGCTAAAGACTGATCTACCAAGGTGCGGAGCCGGACTTCTAAATCACTGAGCCTCACCTCCATGTCTAAAAATAAACTACACTTGTTACACGTACCATTACCGCTAAAGGAGGCAGAGGAGTAATTGAACATCTGACACACCGAGCAGGAGAAAGTAGGAGAGCGAGATGGAGAAGGAGAAGCCATCGCTAGCTGCTGAGCTAATGTCACTAACAGCTAAACTAAAGTACTGTAGCATTTCGAACCACTATGAGATTGAACAGCAGTCACCAAAAGATGGAAATAAGTGTGAGTGCTTAGGCAAAATTACTGTAAGAATAAGTGCGTGACGGACAGTTGGCCGCTGTAATCTAACAAATTTATCTGATATTTAGCGAGAGCAGCACAACACGCTACCAACACACAAGCACCGGAAACAGAAATGAGTCAACACGCTTACCGCAGTACGTCAGCAACCCAGGAAATAGCATTACTCGTGATCTTTTACTTGAAATATTCAATGCCGAGATATATAAAAGGGGGTCTGGGGGTCCTCTAGAAAATTTTGAGCATTAAACGCATTAATTTCCTGCATTCTGCACAAATTTATGGTAGAATTGTCTTTATTTATATGAAGTTATTCAGGTGATAGTTCAAATCATATACTGCAGAAATCATCACCTTGTTTTTTTAGATTAAGTAACTTTTTTTGGACAATACCTATTTGTTTCTTCTATATTTACATTGCATTGCATGTTTACGTATTGTGCAAATAAATCTTTCTCTAAAGCATAAAGCAGTAACTTTTACTAGAGGCCAAATCGGCGGCTGTAACATGGTGGATCAATATATTTGACCGTCTCAACCCGAGCAAAATGACTCGTTTCGCCATCAGAATGTGATCCATTTGGTCGATAACATTTTAAAAGGCTGCACCAGCCGCACGTATACAATTTTACCCCCATTCACGTTAGCAGGGATCTAAACCGGAAGTTAGCCTGCACAGTGTACGCTGTAGCGCTACTGCTGACTAGCGTTTGGGGGTGTAATCGCAGAATGACGGGGACACTGGCGCACAAGTATAAATGCATGGCTACGTGCGTAGCCTACAGCGTAGCTACACAGGAGTATAAATCAAGCTTTAAGGCTGCTTGAAATATAGTATTATATACAGTAGTATTGGCTCGAAAGCAGCAGGGATAAGGAGTTGAGCTCCGGTTTGTTTTTTCCTCGCCCGGTGATCGGCCCATCTGGGTGATGTAAGTTTATTGTGCTTTAGCATATTGGATGTTTCCACTCACAAAACGGTACCCTACAACTGCGGTGCAACACCAACACACAGACACCGTCCTCATCTCATACACAACTGTCTCTCCGTTGCTGTTGTAACATTAACTCACCAGGAACCTGCAGCGGGTGTTCCAGCTCTGCAATTCCATTAGCGCTCCCCATAGTGTGACTGACTCGTACGCCGCTCCGCTTGTTATGCTAACCTCAGCGCCACTACCCTCAGCCTCAACCGCCGAGTTGTTCGAATCTCTGGCTTTCTGAATTTCAGACACTTGCCCATTCAGAGACAACCAGCTAACGTTATCTTGGTAGTAGCACGTCAGAGATGTTTTGTTTTGTTTCCTAACAAATGACTTATTCGTGCAAGAGCTTGTGCGCTGCGAACACCCCACAGTCCAGACCGTAAAGCTAAACACTGACGTAAACAGGAACCTTACCTGTACTGCCATTTAACATCCAAGTCACACCAAATGGAGAAAATATAAAGTCACACACACAGAAAGTATTATTTATGATGTTTTGGCATTTATTTAATCCTCTGAAAGGACAAGAAAAAATTTAAGACCTTGGTAAACGAAATTTAATACTTAATTTAAAACTTTTAAGGCCTTATTTTTGGAATATGAAATTTAAGACTTTTAAATACTTTTAAGACCCCGCAGGTACCCTGTATCAACTTGAGCAAAAACAGATGCAAATCACTGGCTAAACATGACACTACAGAATAATTGGACAGTCCAACCTATGAGTAATTTGGGGTTAGAAGAGTGTTTCAATAAAAAATGCAAATAAATGAAATAATTGTCGGTGGATGTCAGATGATTGGCAGGAAGCATCTCAGCACACTAAATGGAGTAATCTGTATTTGATCTGTACAAAACGGCTTTTACGTATTTATTCTCTTTATTTCCCAAATGTTTATGTTTGACATTTAAAAACCCAGGAAAATTTAATCACCCTCTGAACAGGCTGCTACGCACTGCACAGCTGTTGAAGTAGTGTATATGTGTGTGTGTTTGTATGTGTGTACCTGAAGAGATGCTAAAAGGAACAGCTGAATGAAGTAGTGATTGGAATGCCAGTTTCATATTAAAGTTCATTTTTGAACAGGTGGGACATGAGGACTGTACTTACACAGCACCTTTCTACGTGCTAGACTTTACAACACCTATATATAACACCTCAGTCTTTTGACCACTTAATCTCTTACAACACATGGCACATTCACCCCATTCACTCACTTATGACAGAGGCTATCATGCAAGGTTCCAACTGCTCATCAGAAATAGAAACTAATACAATCACACACACACAGCTGACAGCCGCCCAGCCTGAGTCACGGTTCTGTTCTAAGTTTCTGTTAAAAGGGAATTTCTTCTTGCCTGTGTCACCAAGTGCTTGCCCATGGGTAGGATAATAGAACATCAGAGGGAAAATAAAAAAAATCAAACAACTTTCCTTTATAACCATAAAAGCGGTTTTCTGGAAGGACCGCTGGGTGTTGTGTTGGAAAAAAGGTTTGGACGGTGAGGGCATGGCTGAGAGCGGTGTATTCAGTACATGTTCAGTGGCAGGGCCATCGACTGTGCTGAAGGGCAGGAGGAGGTCCTATGCTAGACAATTATTTGTGAAATGTGACACTGCTGCCACTTGTGATCAACATGTAAGCAGTGCTCACATATTGCCTGCGTGGAAGTTGTATTGGGGAGATTTGGACTCTTGTCCTCAATATTGTAAAAATCCTGACTATAGCCATGCAGTGCTACTGGTAAAAATATTTAATTTTACATTTAATCACTTCATTACATCAGCCAGTACTCTACATACTCTGTCAGTTCAACTAGTTAGCTTTCACAAGGATGATAGATAGTGGGGCCACCCTGTATTTAATTGATTGGAACAAAAGTGAACCTTTAGTACCTAACCAACCTAAAGAGCCTGTCAATGACAGGTCCCCACAAAGACAGTGACACAAAGTGTGTGTGCGCACATGCATGTAGCCATGTGTGCTAATGATTTGAGAATTTCCCAGGGTGTTGTTGGGAGGGCAGAAGCAGCCTCTTCAGCTTCGATTATGTATCCTCTTTTATTCAATCATTGCATTGCTCTATAGCTGACATTTGGTCAATATTGCAATCTTCTAGAGATAAGAATATGCCAGACAGCCTGCTGCACAGAATTCCACTAGCCCTCAACGTTACATTTGGCTTCAGATTGATGTACTAAAACAAGATATTGAGTGAGAAACAACAATTTGATGACTATCTCCCAGTTTTATTCTGGCCTTTGAATGATATTCCTGATCACAGTCAACAGTTTATACATTCCTTAATGTTTATGATTTAAACATGAAATCTGCCCACATGATGCCCGTAATATGTCCAAGAATGTTTCTAAATGCTTAGGTAGTATATTCTTTATATTGGAATATTCCCATTAAAATGCAACTCTAGCAATGATCTTTTCATCTTATATTTAGCATTAAAGATAACATTTTGTGCTTATTTCGAGCTCTATATTTTTTTCTGGGACACCACTAGAGTAGCTTTGCATGATTCACATTCACAAAATAAATGCTTTTTTATCCAAGAGGGTCCCACTGCAGCACCTCAGACTTCCCTCCTCAGGCCATCTCTCCTCAGGCCCCTCTCACTGCAAGTATTAGGATGTAATGTAAATAAATCATTCATTCATTAATATCTGAATATGATTCATGCACAATCAGTGATCAGCTATAGCATAATTAAATAACCTCGGACATCCTAACTTGCTTGCGCCTAATGAGCACCACAGGCTAAAACGCAGTAAATTGCAAGCTAATCTTAGCTAACTCGCTAACCTCTCTGGGAAATTTCTGAACCAGCAGTGTAGTAGTAGCAAGTAGCAAGTACCCTTGCCAAAAAATTTGAAAATTTTTTGGGAATGTAGATCTAATATGAGTGAAGATTCAGCAACTGGAATGCTTATTTCTTACCTCAAATGTGTTCAGAAACAGATTTTGGTGGACTGCTAAGATGAAATAATACAATATATACAATGAATGCTTTACTCATGCTCAAGCCCCATTGGCTCACAGACATTAGGGGACCCAGGAGGGAGGACTGCAGTTGGACTCTTCTCTATAAGCCCACTTTCTTCTGATTGGTCAACTTCCAGAAGCATGCCAAGGGGCAGCATCTGTTGTTCTATCTATATCTATATCTATCTATAGCTCTGGGTGCTGCCTCTTGGCAGAGTGTGGAGCAGTGTTTCTGGGGGCTGAGGCTTGCTGATTACTAAATAACAAAAACACACCATTAATCGCTGATTTTGGTGAAACTGGATCAAATGTATTTTTATTAGTCAGGGTGGCAATGGCACAATTGATAAGACACATGCCGACAGTGTGAAAGATCCAAGTTCAGTTCCCACTGTGACCCATTCCCCATTGTGTCCCTGAGCAAGACTCTTGACCCATTGTTGCTCAAGAGGCGTGCAACCTCTGACATAGCAATTGTGGTTCTGTTTAAAGTTTCTGCCTGTTAAAAGAGAGTTTTTGCATGCCTACTCATGTGCTTGCTCATGGTGGGAATTGTTTGTCTTTTTTAATAGGATAATAGGACCGGACACCCACCCCAAAAAAAAACAACCTTTCCTTACTGTAAAAGCACTTTCTGTGAGACATACTGAACAACCTACAGCTCTAGTTCAGCGATGGAACTACCTTGGGGTGTTGTGTTGGACAAAAGGTTGGACGGTGAGGGCATGGCTGAGAGCGGTGTATTCAGTACATGTTCAGTGGGCAGGGCCATCGACTGTGCTGAACGCAGGAGGAGGTCCTATGCTAGACAGATCCTTTCATGACATCATGAAGGGTGCCTAATTCAGACGGCGTGTTTACTGAAAGACTGAGCAAGAGAATAAAAGAGAGGATATTTGTTTGGGGGTCTTGTTTTGATTCTCACCTTTTTATTTGGCCTGGATTATTATTATTATTATTATTATTATATTTATTTGTCTGTGGACTTCTGAGCTACTGGTATGCTTTGCTGGATTCTTTTACTTTGTTTGGAATACCTGCTTGAATTCTTTGGGCATTGCCATATTGTAAGTTTTTATTTTTGTGTTTTGTCACTAAACTCTTAGGAACTGGACCTCGGTGGTGATGGTGCAGTGGATAAGACACATTCCTTCGGTGTGAGAGACCTGCGTTCACTTCCCCACTGTGACCCATCCTCCATTGTGTCCCTGAGCATGACACTTAACCCCTAGTTGCTCCAGAGGCGTGCGACCTCTGACATATATTGCAATTGTAATAAAAGCGTCAGCTAAGTGAATAAATTTAAATGCTCTGCTTAGGTGTCTTGTGTTTGTCCCAATCCTGTTTTTCCCTGCCTCCGTACTTGGCGATTCCTGACACTCTACAGAGGCTTTGCTACAATGAGCTCTGTGTAAACAATGACCAGAGCAGCTGATGACCCCACCTCTGTTTTTATTATGCTCTTCATTGTATCATCATATCATGTCAGTGACCTGTTACAAAGAGTTGATGCTGAAGGATGCTGGTTATTTTTTGACTCATTTAATAATTAACTGCCCATCATTTTCTTTAGCTGTGTATTGCCTCATCTATTGCTGTGGAGACAGAATGCATGTCTCCATAGATTGCCACAATGTGAATATTTAAAGGAAACCACATGAATAAATCAATGCCCTCTAACTGGATGTACTTATCAGCAGCCAGAGCTTTGGACAGGGAGCTGGATCAAACCCAAACAGCCTCTGGTTCAGATATATCACACTTAACTGGGATTCAAATACTGTATATTTTACAGAAATTACCTTATAAGCTGCTTTATTAGCATTCAATCACAGCTGCTATTCTTTCAATATATGCTGATCCTGGTCTTTTTAGAAATGAAAACATTACAAATATGATACAGTAGTGAGTGTTACAGTATTTTGTACACTGAGCATCAGATGCATATTGAATGGCTTTGAAATGCATAATTATCTGAGTGCATCTCCAAAACCTGAGTTGTTCTGAGCAGGACTAATCAGATTTGAATTCCTCTAAAAACACAAATTTTACTTTTTTCAAGATAAGTTACAGCGAATCTAGCCTTAGACACAGAAGCTAGGGCCCAACCATCAGCCAATCAGCAGTGGGGACACAGAATAGCAAGCAGACTTAAGTGACAAGTGCAAATGAGCAAACAGTGTGCAGTGACATGTGTGCTGCTAGCTCAGATTTGCCATGGATTCACCAAGAGGGAGGCCATCCAGTCTTACAATCAGCAACAAACCATGATCCACCAAATCCTTTCATCTGTTGCTGGAACAGCTCCTACCAGCAACCAAAAACCAATGAACTGTCAGGATTGCCGGTTTATTATTATTATTATTATTATTATTACAGATTTGTCTGCCGCAGTGGCTTAAACTACCATGAGCTGGAATGAGCTAGAAACATGAAGCCAATAACTGTAAATTATGTGCAAATGCTTTGCTAGAAATATGAGCCCAGTAGGCCAGATGGTGGTGCTGTAATTAAGGCCCAATTATACAATATTTGAAAGGCCTTGCCCCTCACACCGTAAGTCTGACTGACTTTTGAAATTTCATACACAAGTACAACACAATGTCAATGTCAAAAAAAAAAGTCATAAAAGTATGCCATGCTAATTTATATAATGTAAAAAACAATGTCAAGTGTTGAAAAGACACAGAATGTAAAACACAATTTCTAATGTAAAAGTCAACCCTACCTAAGATTTCTTGCAGTGCTATGACAACATTATGCTACGTCCCACTTTCTTTTCTGAGACAGTCGTTATTCACACGACCACAAAAGCTACTCATCATATAAACAGAAAATGTGGGCTGTTTTATATAGAGGATACTTTTGGTCATAATTAAAATTCAAAAGTCCCAACAGAAAATTAAAGAGATGAAATAAAAAGATAATTATTCACTACTAGGAATAGTGTGGCCATAATTAAACTTAAAAAGAAAAAGGAATTGAAAAAGCACATGATAATTTGAAAACGTAAAGGGACAATGAAAAATGCAAAAGCTTAAATGGAAATGTAATGTGTACAGATTAAATTGAAAATGACAATGTAAATTAGAAAAGGGAAACATCAAATATGAAGATGGGAAATGGAAAAAACTTCAGTCTCTTTCAGTCAGATATCAGAATTCTGAAAAAAAAGTCAGCATTCTGACTTTAAACTCAGAACTCAAATAAATTGTTCACACGTGGCCCCAATCATATTTGTAGAAAATTATGCTAAGTGTGAATTCATGTAAATTAGGGGACATGACATTATTTAATCACCACATTTTAAAAATAAGTTAAGATTTAAAATACCTCTGGTGTGCAACAGGCATTACCTTTACAGGACATATTGGAGCCCCTGTTTTGAATCTTAAATATTTCCAATCCAGTTGATAGCATTAAAATTCAGTCAGTAAACTCCTCACACTACAGGATCATTTGGCATATAATCTGTTTATATTATATATAACACCCCCAGCATTAGGTAATAATATTTAACACACAGTTTCCTGGGAGCAGTCTCCTTATGCTCTCTCACCTTTTCCCACTTGAGCCTGTGGATTGTTAAAATTAGATAACTTTTTTATTTTAAATTATGTTGTGTTCCCCTTTTCACTGTTTTCACACTGTCCTGTCCCATCCTCATGCAGACACCTAGTCACTTTCATCAGGCTCATTGGAGAGTGATGCTGCTCTGATGCTGATGACAGTTCTTTACATGCCAAGGAGGGGAACATGTTTTTGGCATACATTGATGGTCATACTTTTGTCTTCTTTCCTGTTGTCAAGCTTGCCAAAAGAGGTCTGGAACAAATATCTAGATGGTAGAAGATACTTGCAGAATTTGCAATGACAAGAGAGATGGAGGACAAACATGCCGCGATCTTGTCAACATTGTTGTTGCGCATATGGTGGAAAAGTATGGATAAGTAAATTCTTTTTGCTGCATGAGTTAGTGAATAGTATATTCATAGTATTCATCACCGATCCAAAACAGTTTCAGTTTTACAGATATACCCAATTTATTAAACTTATGGAAAGACTGTTTAAGGACAACAGTATGCAAGGATGTGACTAGGATTGAAAGACGGGGGTGTCTTAGCCACCAGGGTATGCGTAACTTGCACTTGCAAAATCTTTGCACTTGCATCTTTTGTTACTGTATTAAAACTACAAGCAGTGAAGAAGCCAATATGTTAACAGGTAAAAAGCAAAAGACATACTCTTTTCCTCCATTTCTCTTCTGTTGAACAAAAGTTACTGTAATGTTAGCTTGTAGACACATTAGAGCTACAGGGGGGGAATTTACTTAGGCCAGACTGAGTTCTTCTGTAGGCTATGACTTAAATGCTCTCCGTCTGCTCAAGTAAATGTAAGATAAAGTAATACCATTTAATTCCTCTCTCTGTTAGCTAGGCAGCAGGTCCAAAGAATGCTATTTAATTACTGTTAATGCCACTGTAGATTGGTTCTGTAGTTTGGCTTGCATATAAGCATACATTAAACACTTTATCTTGTAAACTGCTGATAAGGATCCTACTTAAAGTGGCTACAGTCTGAATTTAATAACCTGATGGCGGAAGGAATAAAAGATTTGGAGTAACGATAACTATATGAATGGATGCATGTATGTATGAGTACTTTCATTTTATTATATTTTCATGTGTATGTATCCTGCAACCCTATTTGCAGGATAAGCGGTTGACGATGGATGGACGGATGGTGTATGTATCTGTGGGTATATGCTCATATAGCCTAGCCTACATTTAGGCAACATCTACATAATTTAACATTAAACATTTAATTTATTATAGCCAATGACTTCAGAAAATTAAGTTGGTCAGAATATAGCAAATAATAAATAAATAAATAATAAATATCAAGAAATAATTTAGTTTAGGCTATACCTTGGCACCTAGACCTGCCACAAATGCTTACTGTTAGAAGAAAACAAAACACCCCACATTTCCTTAGACCTGTAGACCACTACTGACTTAGCTGCCCTGCGAACATCCTGACTCTCTCTCACTCTCCCAAAATATCTTCAATATCCATCTGGTCAATGAATTGCAGGATATACCGGTACAATAGCATTAACATGGATACCATAACATTTAGTTTTCACTGACAACAACATTCTGTGAGGACTGATGAGTGTTTGGAAATACTATAAATATATACCGTAAAACTTCAATTAATAGCTGAGTCCCAAATAGCCACCTACCCTGGTGTGGGAACACATTTTGACAAATGAACACAGGTCTCCATTAAACGCCTGCTCTGGTTTTTATAGAAGTTCTTTGGATGTATAAAACCTCTTAAACCCCGCCAGACTGCCTGCTTTAGCTGCTTCTAAGCTGCTTAGATCGTTAATACAAATATTAATGTTTAAACGTATGATCAATATGTCAGTATGAACATGCTACACATCGTTAGATCAGTTAGATTCTCCACAATTCAATAGTTCAGTTCATTTAACGGAAACAACAAGCCCCAAAGTCTAATTCTTATAGATTTACTGGTGTAACCGACATGGTACAAGAGTTGAAAAAACAGTGCCGTCTCCTGTTACCTTTGAAGAGCTCATTAAGTCCGAATGTGTCTGTTCCTTGATTATTAAATTCCTTTAGTCTGTAAGGGTCCACCCATCAAAAGAATCAAAACAGCTTTTAAAAATAAAAGTGTGTAAACCGTCTGTCAGAGATAGATCAAATGAATGATGTGCATTTGATACAATCATTTTATTAAAAGTAATATTCATACTGTTTGAAATAAGTTTCACAGGAGGCTATTTCAGTTTTGTGTGAAAGGAATTTAAGGTATGTCCCATATGGACGCCTGTCCCAAATATAATACGGGTGAAATCAGTGATTTTAACAAATAAAAGCCCAGGCTATTAATCAAAGTTTTAGGGTATTAAGGGTTTTCACACTAGCTAAACTAAAACCCTTTCCTTTACCTCTAATAAACATAGCTATGGTTAACCTCTTAACATTCCTGTAAAATTCAGGCAAAACGCCTGAATGTCTAACCCAAAAGTCAGAATCACTGTAAGTGCTACTGGAATTGATTAATATAAGTTTAAACACACTAAAACTTATATTTTTCATTTCCGCTTGAAAATGCTTGCTAACAAATGCATGCAGACAACTATAGCTGGGACTATAGCTGAAAACACTCTAGGCCCATGGCATAAAGCATTACCTAGTCCTAGTTTAAATTTCATACCAATACCATGAAAAATTACTATTTTACTCAGGTTTTTCTAAGTGTATGTCTGCAGCTGCTGCTGCATCGCTCCATATCAGCCGGTAGCTCAATGCAGATGGGTTTTTCTGCTGGTAGATCATGAACTTCCTACTTAAAGCTGGATATCGTTATTTTCAGAATTTTATTGGCCAGTCATCGGCACAATTGCTGGCAATTGGCTTGGCCTACCCACGAATTAATAGAGGCTGGCCCTTCCTTACACTGCGCAAATTTTAATACAAGCTATCGTAGTTGTTTACATCCAAATCGGCGTTATTACGGATATGATGACATACGAGCCAGCAAAAAAGAAACGATGCAGCATCAGTCCCTGGGGATTTATTGATGGAATAATGTGTTTTGGACTAAATGTTTTTACTGGATAGGAACATCTGGACCTTTGACAACATAACAAGACCATTGTTGTTGGAATATAATTGATTGATGGATTACTATGAGGCTTCATAGATGAGTTGCGTCAATTTTGCTTGTACTGATTGGTCTGACAGAGGCACTGATTGTACCCGCTGTGGTGAATATATCTTGAAATGGTTTTACATTAGTCAAATCACGAGGATTTTATTCAATTCAATTCAATTCAATTTTATTTATATAGCGCCAAATCACAACAACAGTTATCTCACAGCGCTTTTCATAAAAGAGCAGGTCTAGACCGTACTCTGTGATGATATTTACAGAAGCCCAACAGTTCCCACCAAGAGCAAGCACTAGGCGACAGAGGCAAGGAAAAACTTCCTTTTAAGAGGCAGAAACCTCGAGCAGAACCATGGCTCAGGGTGGGCGGCCATCTGCCTCGACCGGTTGGGGTGAGAGAGAGAGAGAGAGAAAGAGAGAGAGAAGAGAGTGAAAGAGAGAGAGAGAGAAAGAGAGAGAGAGAGAGAGAGAGAGGGATGTAAGGAGAGAGAGAGGGGAGGGAGGCAGCCTACACAATATACACACAGAGGTACAGACAGCGAAGGTAATGTTGCTATAAACTAAATGAAAAATGGTACAGATATTTATAATAGTGTTAATGGTAACCATCGTAATGTTAATGATTATAATAACAATAAGACCAGCGACAACAGTCGCTGCAGTAGAGGGTGTCGAGCAGGAACACAGGGGCAGCAGGCGACCCGCAGCCACAGATCCAGACTCCACAGCTCCAGAGCCAGAAAACCTGCAGGAAGTGATAGGAGGAGAGAGGAGAGGGACGAGAAAGCACAAGACTACCAGAAAGGGGAGAAGTTGTGTTAGTAACATGCAATAATGGGATAAGGTTGCATACAGAGGGAGAGAAAGTAGAGGAGAGAGGAGCTCAGTGCATCATGGGAAATCCCCCGGCAGTCTAGGCCTATAGCAGCATAACTAAGGGATGGTTCAGGACTACCTGAGCCAGCCCTAACTATAAGCTTTATCAAAGAGGAAAGTCTTAAGCCTACTCTTAAATGTGGAGATGGTGTCTGCCTCCTGAACCCAAACTGGAACCTGGTTCCACAGGAGAGGAGCTTGATAGCTGAACGCTCTGGCTCCTAGTCTACTTTTGGAGACTCTAGGAACCACAAGTAACCCTGCATTCTGGGAGCGCAGTGCTCTGGTGGGGTAGTAAGGTACTATGAGCTCTTTAAGATAAGATGGTGCCTGACCATTAAGAGCTTTGTAGGTAAGAAGAATGATTTTAAATTCTATTCTGGATTTTACTGGAAGCCAATGCAAAGAAGCTAAAACAGGAGAAATGTGATCTCTTTTCCTGGTTCCTGTCAGAACACGTGCTGCAGCATTCTGGATCAGCTGAAGAGTCTTAATGGACTTTTTCGAGCAGCCTGATAATAAGGAATTGCAGTAATCCAGCCTAGAAGTAACAAATGCAAGGACTAGTTTTTCTGCATCATTTTTAGACAGGATGTTCCTGATTTTCGCAATATTACGTAGGTGAAAAAAGGCGGTCCTTGAAATTTGCTTAATGTGGGACTTAAACGACATGTCCTGATCAAAGATAACTCCAAGATTCCTCACAGTGGTGCTGGAGGCCAAGGAGATGCCATCCAGGGAAACTATATCTTTAGATAATGCGTCACGGAGGTGCTTAGGCCCCAGAACAATAACTTCAGTTTTATCTGAGTTTAACATAAGAAAATTACGGCTCATCCAGGTTTTAACATCCTGAAGGCACATTTGAAGTTTAGCTAACTGATGAGTTTCATCTGGCTTGATCGATAGATATAACTGAGTATCATCTGCATAACAATGAAAGCTTATGGAATGTTTCCTGATAATATTGCCTAAAGGAAGCATATATAAAGTGAAGAGGATTGGTCCAAGGACAGATCCTTGAGGAACTCCATGAGTAACTTTGGCGTGCATGGAGGACTCATCGTTAACATGTACAAACTGAAATCGATCTGATAAATAGGACTTAAACCAGCTTAGAGCGGTTCCTTTAATGCCAATGAAATATTCCAGTCTCTGTAATAGGATCTGATGGTCAATGGTATCAAATGCAGCACTAAGATCTAATAAAACCAGTACAGAGACAAGTCCTTTGTCTGATGCAATAAGGAGGTCATTAGTAATTTTCACCAGTGCTGTCTCTGTGCTATGATGAGCTCTAAATCCTGACTGAAAATCCTCAAATAAACTATTGCTCTGTAGAAAGTCACACAGCTGTTTAGCAACTGCTTTCTCCAGAACCTTAGAGAGAAATGGAAGGTTAGATATAGGTCTATAGTTTGATAAAACATCCGGATCAAGTTTGGGCTTTTTCAGAAGAGGTTTAATTACAGCTACTTTAAAGTACTGTGGTACATAGCCTGTTGATAAAGATAGATTGATCATATCTAGTATAGAGGTGCTGACTAAGGGTAAAACATCTTTAAGCAGCCTAGTCGGGATGGGGTCTAAGAGGCAGGTTGATGGTTTAGATGAAGAAATTATTGAAGTTAGTTGGTAAAGATTGAGGGAAGCAAAACAGTCTAAACATGTATCTGGTTCTACAGCTGTTTCTAAGGTTCCTGAGTTTAGAGATAAGTCGGTGCCAGTTGAGGGCAGGTCTTGGTGAATTTTGTCTCTAATAGCTAGAATTTTATCATTAAAGAAGCTCATGAAGTCGTAACTACTTCTTTCATTTTAGCTTTCATACGGTGTATCACATGAGTATGAAGTTAACACAGCAGCTGTGTGCACATACCGAAGCTGCCGCCAGGACCTGATGGCCCGTGGGAGGGGCCGTTGGAATGTTAAGAGGTGTGCAAGTAACAGTCATTAACACAAAACTTCAAATTTCATTCTGTATCACTCACTATGTCAAATCAATCTTTCTACACCATTCATCTGTGTGTGTGTAGTCAGGGTAACGTTGCTTGGCAGCTCAGCCGAGACACACAGAAATGCTCAACAGGACATTGCTTGGAGAAAAGAAAGCGAGGATGTTAAACTACCTGGTAAGGTCAATAAACATGTGTCAGTTGTTTGATTCCAGCTATCATACTTTACTGTAAACAAGTTAGCACAGCACAAGCCGAATCAATCCTTACTCCATTCAGAAACAAACATTTTAAAAGTTGTTGTCCTGCTGTCTTGTTGACTGTCATGGCAAAACACAAATTCATATTTTTAACAAATCGGCATCATGTCCGGCTCCATTAGAAATAATGGGAAAATTACCCTACTTCTCAGCTGAATAATTACCCCAGTAAACACTTTCCTGATGGGTCTTCTTCAATACAAAATGATGTTCATTTAGTAAATTATCCCATTTATTTTAAAAGAGACCAAAAAGCAGAGTATGTTTCAGGGCGGGATTATCTATGATTGACAAGTCGTTACCATAGCAACCTGTCAATCAGGCTAGAGCCGACGCGTACCCTCGGCACTGTGTAAATTTAACCAGCGCCGTTTAAAAAGCTTATTAGGAGTTGGCTGTTCACTTTCTCTGGTGAGTACATTTAGTTCTATCTCACACAGGTTCTGCCCTCTACTGGACTCTATGGGTACTACCTCCTCCAATCACACGCAAGCACTTGCCCACTGAAATTTTATCGTGCACGTAGCCGACCAATAGGACGTCGCTACCGATATGTGCGTGACGTATAAATAGCAGTGTCCCTACTGCCTCAGCATTCTTTTTTCTTCAGCAAACGGCTCAGTGCTCACTGAATTCACCACCTCCATGGATGGAGTCGCCACTTATAGAAAATTATCTTTGTACCCGGGCGAGGTGACCCATGTCCTGCCCGGACGAGTCCAGGCCCCCCCGCCAGCCGACCTGCGGCTGGGGAAGGGAGCGACTGGCCAAGTGACCGTTATGGAGGGAGAGAGGCCTGCTGACGCCGCCACAATCCCCCTTCTGATGTTCAAGACGCCATTGTTTTACATGTGCTGCTTGTGTAAAACTATGGTAAGGCTTTTGAGAATGTGGAAACAGTTTTGAGTAAACATGTTAATTACATTCCTCAAAGAGCTAAGTTGACTTCTCTCATCAAAGTGCTAACGTTATCTCCTGGGGTGAGGCTAAGGGTTCGCCCTGCAGCCTTGTGTTCACGAAGCCACTGTTCTAACATGTGCTGCTTGTGAGTACACTGTGGTGATGCCTGTGAATGTTAAACTGTTTATTAGAAACACATTACATTCTTAGAAGTGCTACTTCCCCACCACCAACCCCATCTCATTGAGCTAGCCGAGTTGAACGCAGTCCGAGTGAGAGGCTAGGTGAGGTCCGGGCGTCCACTTCACTGGCCTGACCGCCAAGTCCGTGCGGCCATAATGGTCCACTTCCACGACATGACAGCCGAGAAACGAGCCATTTTTACCGTGGAAACTGGGCAATGCAGCAGTCTACTGTAGCGCTGCATTCCCAGCGTGCCCACGAGGACTCGCACGGGCACGTTGCTAGCTCACTGACGCTAAGCTAACGGTTCGCCCCCACGGCCCACGCCGCCCTCCCGGTCAGAACCGAGTGAGAAGCTGGGTGAGGCCCAGGCGTCCACTTCGCTAGACTGACCGCCGAGTCCGCACGGCCATAATGGTCCGTTTCCACGACGTGACAGCCGAGAAACGAACTGTTCTTACCATGGAAACTGCAGCTGTCTAATGTGGCGCTGCATTCCCAGCACGCCCACGAGGACTCGCACGGGCGCGTTGCTAGCTCACTGGCGGTGAAATCCTGTTACATAAACAGACACGCTGCCCTGCCGACATCTCTTTTGCCGAGCGGTCACAGCACAGCTAGGCTAGTCCGCTATAACTGGAGAGAGATGGCCAAAGTCCGGTCTCTCTTGGTATAGCAGGACGAAAGAGATCGCTCGCTGCTTCGGTTGCTTTCGTTTCCTCCGCAGGCGGCTCATAGCACCTGTTGCAGCAGGCGAGGCTGTCTACCTGCCACTGCTTCACAGGGAAGCCGTGAGCTTTAGGCTGACGTCAACACCGGGTGACGTGTCAACCACAGTCACGCCGGCTGTAGTGCGTTCAAGGCCCAGTCGGCCTTTTCCAACTTTTCAAAAACGGCCCATGGTGCATTCAAGGACACCACGGCCTTTTTTGATTGCAGCCCTTGGAATAAGTCTAAGCCTTAATTATTTAAAAAAAATAAATAAAAGAAGGGTGACAAAGGGACAGAGGCTGATGCACACCACCAGATCTCCTCCCTCCGTTATGTGTCAAGCATGCATTTATTTGTGTATCATGTGCTGCTGTGTATACACTGAAAATGCTGTGAATAACTGATTAATACAGTACATTCATAAAGAGCATTCTCCTCCCCACCAAACCCCCTCCATCTTCAGCTCGGTGCGTAACACGCTTCAGTCTCCACAAAGCTGCCTGTTCACTGATGCTAAGCTAATGATCCAACCTACGGCCCACACTGCTCTTCTTGCTAAGCTCGAGAGAGACAGTGGGAGGGCCTTTGCTGCGCTATTCAAACCACTGGGACAGAAGCCCACGTCCCATGTCGCTCTCCTGATGGCATCCGAGCGAGATGGTAGTAGGACCTGGGCTTCCTCCTTGCTAGCCGGCTGTCCGGCCCGCGCAACGGGTCGCCTACATGCCTGGCAGCCGAATGAAGGGCTGCTGCCATGGCGGTGCCACAATGCAGCAATGCGAGCTAACTCTGCGTTCCCCATGCACTCACGACAATATCCACGGGAACACTGCTAGCTCACTGACAGTGTGTGTGTGTTCCTAAAACACACAACCACATTGTCGACATATTTTTCCATGGAAAGCTTGGCGGTGGAGGGTGCTGAAGATGCTATGTTCACGTGTACACATTTTCATACAGAATGGCGATGCCCAGATCCAGCAACTTCTGCTGAAGCAGGCTGTCTTAGGGCATCTCTGTGCATGACATGCACAGAAGTCTTTCACCATGTACTTTTTAGTCCCCAAAAAGACGAGAGGCTTCTGAGCCATTCTGGATCTCGGCCACCTGAACCAGCATAATGGACAAGAGGGTGTTTCCACATGCTGATGATCAGGAAAATGCTGGAGCCAGTGCAGCCCGGCAACTGGATTACCGCCATCGACCTGAAATACGCCTATTTCATGTCGAGTGACACAGTAACTCCTCCTCTCAGGGGTAGCCTACAAATACATTAGGCTCCCCGTCAACTACTCGCTAGCCCTCTGTACTGTATGAGGGTTCCTTTCTACTCACGACCTCATGGTCATGGAGAGAGTGAAGCCTTGAGTGATCTCGACACAGCCCAATTGATTTTGCACCTCAACAGCCTGGGGTTGCGATCAATTGGGAAGAGAGCTCCTCCAAGCATATCTGTGCGCGTCGCTTGGTGGTCCACAGGCTGCAGCAGGGGACAGCTGCGGCAGCGCTGTCAGTGATGCTGCTGTTGGGCCTCAGGGCAGTAGTCCATCAGGTGCTACCTCTGGGCTTGCTGCACATGCGACGGCTACAATGTTGGTTTGCCAGCCTGCATCTGGACCTCAAGTGGCAAAGGTGATGCATGGTGACACCCCCCCCCCCCCCCCTTTCAACTCTAGTGCGATTCTGGGGGTCTCTCACTGTTTGGCAGCGCGGGTGCTGCTCAGCAGGGTGTCTTCATCCGTGTCAGTCTTCATAGATGAGTCTCTCACTGGATGGGGAAGGACCTGCCAGGGGAGTGCAGTGACTGTTGTGGCTCCCCAAGGAGAGCCGAGGGGGCCACACACCACATATCCACAATCCACTACAAGCTGTGTTTCTAGTTTTGTGGTGCATTTCCTCCAGTGCATACATAAACGGACAGGGTGAAGCCCAATCCACGGCTCTGTTGGTGCTGGCAGGGAACCCTAGACGTAGGCATCAGAACACCTGCTTTCTTTGAAAGCCCTTCACATCCCAGGCTTGGAGAACGGAGGTGGATCTGTTTGCCAACGCCCGCTGTGGTTCTCAATTCAGCCACAGGACAGTCCACTCTTGGGGATGGACGCGTTACACACGCGCTATTGCCAGAAGGGCTGCTGTTTGCGTTCCCCCCACCCCGTCTCATCCCTCCAGTTAGGTGAGGTGGGAACGGTCGTTTGTCATTCTGATAGAAGTGACGCAGCCTACAGTGACAGAGCCCTGGCCTGTACCTATGGTCTGGGCTCTGTCACAAGGGTGAGGCTTC
This sequence comes from Micropterus salmoides, assembly GCF_014851395.1. Classification (NCBI taxonomy): domain Eukaryota; kingdom Metazoa; phylum Chordata; class Actinopteri; order Centrarchiformes; family Centrarchidae; genus Micropterus; species Micropterus salmoides. Next base: position 2,215,835 of record NW_024041484.1, read on the forward strand.
ATGAGGCTGGTGTTGGACTAGCCTCTCAAGGTTTTTCTCCTAAAATTGTGGGGAGGCAGACTAAGGTTGGTCTAGCCACTGAGGTCGCACAGACCATCCAAGCGGCGGGCAGTCTTCACCACGTCTTGCTGTAAAGTGGTTGGGCTTTCAGCGTTGATGCATTGAGAGGGAGACGGATCCGCCTACCTGTTAGGGGGGATCCGTTTTCTCTTTCCTGCAAGGTCTGATGGAGAAGGGGGCTGTCGCGCTGCAGCTATCTCTCCTATCACAGGGGGTTTGGTGACAGAACAGTCTTCACCCACTTCCTCGTGATGCGCTTCTGCAGGGTGTGAGAAGACAGCGACCGGTGTCGTGTCTCTCAGCGCCTCAGTAGGACTTGCTGCTTGTGTTGGTGGCTCTAATAGCTGCACCTTATGAGCCCCTGGGGCAGTCCTGCTATCTCTTGAACAGCCCTGTGCCTTGCTCTCACATCTGCTAAGAAGGTGAGTGAGCTGTGTGCCTGTCGGTTCACCCCTGCATGCTGGTTCTTGGTGTCCACAGTGCAGCCAGATTGCGATAACACACCTCCTTTGTTTTAAGAACATAAGGAGCATGTTCAGGTCCAGGACAATAAATCTGGATGCTTTCTACCCCCTACCCCACTTAGGGTGCAGGGAGGTGAGCGTGCATCTATAGTGTCCATGTGTGCTAGGCTAACGAGCTATGTAGAGCACACAGCCCCCATTCGATGCACTGGTCAGCTGTTCGTCTGTTTCAGTGATAGTGCAGTCAGTAAAACCCTGCCCAAGAAGAGCCTGGCCAGCTGGCTCTTTGAGTGAATCTCCCAAGCCTGGACACGGGCGGGAACAGACCCACCCTTAGCGGTGCGTGCACATTCCACTCAGAAGTGTGGAAGTGTCTACGACCCTTTGTCAGCGGGGTGTGTGTCGAAGAGATCTGCACAATGGCATCTTGGCCCTTACTGTGCCCATTTGTGCATTTCTATCTCTTGGATATGTCGGGCTCCTTCTCGGGATCCAGCTCACAAGTGCGACCTAGGATCTGAAAAGTGAGGATCTAGTGACTACTGGGTGTAGAGGGGAAACATACACTGGCAGTGCCTAACGTTCCAGTGAGAAGTCAGGGCAGTCCAGGTGTTAATGGTCAGGCCAAGCCCCTATTGGTCCAGCGACCTTCTCAGGGGTGTCCCACCATTCTGTCACTAGGTGATGTGGTGGTCGGGGCTTTGGCTGGCCTGTGGCCGACCGGGTTGGTGTGGTGGACTTTGGCTAGGGCGGACAGTGATCGGACTCCACCCACTGTTACCCATAGAGTCCAGTAGAGGGCGGAGCCTGTGTGAGATAGAACGAAAGGTTACGATATGGTAACCCTAGTTCTATAAGCACAGGCGGAGCCCTCTACCTATTAGCCCTGCTGCTCTGACTCCGTCCGCTGAAGAGGCGGTCGGATGCTGAGGCAGTAGGGACACGTCCTACGTCCTATTGGTCAGCTACGTGCACGATAAAATTTCAGTGGGCAAGTGCATGCGTGTGATTGGAGGAGGTAGTACCCATAGAGTCCAGTAGAGGGCTCCGCCTGTACTTAGAACTAGGGTTACCATATCGTAACCTTTCGTTTTAAGACAGTTGTTCGCTAGACAAAGTTATAAGCCCTGTTAAAATGCACCTAGCATTGCAAGCTAGCTAGCTCCGTACACGGCTGTTAGCTCCGCCGTATCGTCACTTCCGGGCACTTCCTGGTTGCAGAAACTCGACTTGGTGGCGCCCTATCAGCCAAACTCGAGGCTTCAAAATGGCAGTCCACAAACCAATGGGTGACGTCATGATGACTACGTCCATTTCTTATATACAGTCTATGGTCTGAATGTTATTGGGGAGACTCTTTACCCTATTTCACCCACCCGGAAATTCACAAAATTTATTTATTGCCCAAAACTCTGCTGCAAACAGTGGTGCTCTCACTGATACGCCGAGCCACTGATTGTGGAAGTGTTTTTCAAGTTAAAATGAGGGATGCAACGCTATAATTAGCTGATCCTAAAGCCTTCATTTAAATTGATCGTGTTATGAATGGTTTTATTCAAATTATTTTATTGATAGGCTATAGCCTACATATAATAACGGAGGTCTGGACCTTGGTTCTCTTAGTGTTTAAATGGAATGTGAATCTTTCAGATCAATTTGTGAAGTACCTATGATCTCGTTCCACATTTTATTGCGTGCCATGCAAAGCAGGGAACTGGTCTTGGTCTTGACTCGGTCTCGCCCTCCCTTGTTCTTGGTCTCGACTGCTCTCAGCCCTAAAAGTCTTGGTCTTGTCTCAGACTTGGTCACGGTTTGGGCGGTCTTGACTACAACACTACTGTCAAGTAACAGTACACATTTGTTGTACTTTATGTTTGCTTACTTTGGCAGATCCACTGCTGAAATTAAAAAGATATGATGACTCATTTGGCTGCCAACTCACAGCCACATGTTTTTATTAATGACTATTAAAGTAATTCAGTTCTGATTATGTAGACTAGATTATGTAGTTCTACTGTCTATGTTGTGGTGGCAGCCCGGCTGATGGTGAGTGTCCTGTTTTTTTTTCTCCTTTTTATCAGTTTTTCTGCTTTTTTCCTTGGTTTTCTGTTCTCTGCCTGCCTCCCTGTGTTTTCTCCCCTGTGTGCTCTCTCTCCCTCTGCTCCTGAGCCCAGCCAACTACCTGCACCTGCATCCCATCAGCCACCTCGTCAGCCTGCCACACCTGCCAATAATCACCTCATGACTGCCTGTATTTCAACCCCGGTTCTCCACACTATCCTTGCTTGATCGTCGTTGCTCCATACCCGGTGCCACTTCCGTGTACAGGCTTCCATGTTTCTTGTTTTTTCACATTTACCCTGTGCCTTGTCGCTGTCTTCCCTAACCTTGTCTTCTGTCTGTTTCCCTCCCAGGTACACTCACCCTCGTCCTCCGTTCGGCTGGGCTCATCCACTGGCCCACTCCTCCTCGGACCTCCCTCACGGCGTCCTCCGTTCCCGCCCCTCGTTCGGCCCTGGCTCCCTGGCTCCCTGGCCCCCTGTCTCCTTGGTTCCCCGTGCCTGTGCTTCCCTGACGTCCTCCTCTCCCTCCACTCCAGTCCCTCTCCCCCTTTTTCCCCTCAATAAACCTCCTTCCCTCAGAGTGCTGCATTTGGGTCCTCTCTGTCCACACCCCAATCCCGTAACAGTCTAACTGTTAATTTGTTTTGGCAGAGAAATTTATATTTGAATGAAAGTGTAAATAGGTGTTACAAATCTGTTTTTCATTACACTTCTCATTTTAGGACAATAAAAGTGTTAAAATAAGTTTTCATTTCCTACATGGGGTCCTAAACACCAGTCTCCCAGACTATGGGTAACTGGGTAACAATTGTCATTTACAATTTAATCTTTACAATTTAAAGGGTCTATATGTAGGTTTCCAATTAAATCGTCTATCAGTAAATCAAATTTTTATAGACTTTTTGTCGGTGTGCTGTAGCCTCACTTAGAAATGAAGCACACTCCTGTTTTCTCTGTTGCTATTCTGCTTTTAATGTGAAGGGATCGGGGTGGGATGTAGCACTGTGCACGCTCCCGAGCCTTTCTCCGACCACAGCAACAACACCGCAACTAACCACATGCAGTCCACTAACACCATAAAATGACCGGCTCCCAGCACAACACAAACTCCACGTAAGGATAAAAACAACACTAAAGTTTTATGTGCTGAAGTCTGTCAGACCAAACGAAAATCCTATAATGTCAGATGAAAATAGTCAACATCAGAAAGATTGTTAGCTTGCTGGCTAATGCTGACAGTTTCTAGTGTTATCCGGAGCAATATACTATAGCGTTTAATGTTAATTTACCAGCTAACACAATCCATATTAATATCCTATATACCACCAGTATTATGTCAAGTGGTCATTTAGCCTGCAAGAAATTATGTAACGATGCAAAACAAATATGAGTGATTTGTTTATACTAGCCTATAAGACAGGGCAGCCAGCTAACGTTAGCATGGACCAGCCACTGTTTGCTGTTATAAAGTGTGGCAACAATCTCATTTTTAATATTTAGTCTAGCTCACTAATCGTTTTGTGATCATCCAATACATTTAGCTGTTGACAGATACACAAATAGTAATGTTGATGTTTGATGTATCACATCTGCTAAATATAAATATGCAATAAATATAACATTATCATGTAACCTAGATTAGTTCAACCTCAAGCTGATAAAAATATTACTGTAACGTTGCAGAGGGAGTTTACCTGAGTTTCCAGCATGTTGTTAGAAGTTTTCTCCCTGTCTGTCTACAGCCGCTGTCACACTGCCTTTTTTTTCGGGAGTATTGTGCCTGGACATTGGTAGAAACAGAGCCTGAACATGTTTGTGTGAAAAGCCACAGTCGGCATGCCGGTGTTCATTGTATGAATGCGGATTATGCTCGCTTATGAGTTCAAGCTAGCACGCGTACGAGCACACACCTGGTTGCAATCTTAAAACCACACCTCTAGTGACCGCTGAAAACGACATATCATTTAAGCTGTAGAGATTTTGCATTTCCATTTAAGCTTTTGCATTTTAAATTGTCATTTTTTCTTTTTATGTTTAATTATGGCCCTGGTCCGAGCTGGATTTGAACCAGTGACCCTCCGGTTCCCAGCCTAATCCTTACGGACTGAACTACTGCCGCCCCACTCTTAAATTTTCTATTTGGACTAAATAATCATAATATCAATCAAACATCTTATCTGTAACACACTTTATGTTTAAACAAACCTATAAATTTTATCCAAGCTGGAACTGAGACGTACTTGAAATTTGAGTCCTGGAGATCAGGGTTGCTTGAGGCTTGTAACCAGCCATACACAGTGTAAAATGGATGATTACAGGGCTTATAGGCTTGTTAATGATTATTATGTAAATGTCTTAAAATAAATATAGTAATAACATATTCATGGTAGATATATGGTATAATGCATAATATCTTTAATATTGATGCTGCTGAAATGGATACAGCAAGAGAAGCAGAGAAGTTGCACACAAACAACAAAATGCAATCAAAGTCATATCAAAGAGAGAGCAAAGTAAATATTTCCAAACATGTATGTGCCTTTGTGCTGGATATGTGGATACAATAATGAAGGCACCTTAGCCTCCACCGGTATTGCCTCCCTCACAATCCACACAGTATCAATTGGGTCAATCAGAGCTTATTCCAAAGGCTGGGGTAGGACACCAAGACCTTATTTCCAGATAGAAGCTTGGCATTATCATTCATATTAAACAATAACACAATGGCACTTATTTTCAGAGAACAATATCAGCGGTCAATCAATAATGCATCCAAGGTTCAATTTGAAATTGATATTCTGCTTGCAGTTAATATAATGTGGCTGCTCAGGTATAGCTCTGTGTCTGTGAAGGAATTACCTGACTAAATAATCAAAGGCTATAGTGTGAGTCGCTGCTACACAGCAGATATTTATCTCCTGGGAGGACGGTTTAATATCGCAGGAAACATTAATATAAGAGGAGGATAAGCAAATACTTGTGAAGATAAGATGACTGCTATCAAGCAGCTAAACGATTTTCGACTACCACATGTCAATAATAGGAAAGCTTATGCATTTGTAAAAGTTCTGCTTTATTGCCGATTTACATAGAAATTGCCTTATTTTAGACTAAATAAGGACTTCTTTCATTCACTTATTATAGCTCTTTATCCAAGGTCTGGGATAGGATATGGTATTGATTGAGAGTGTTTCCATGCTAGTGCACTGCACTGATGGAGCAATTTTCAACACTTAAGAATGGCCTTCCTATTTTATGAAGTGACGTAAGTACATGTACTCAAGTACTAACGTTAAGTACAGTTTTGGAGTATTTGTACTTGATTTTATCTTTTTTTGTGAGACTATTCTCTACCTTTCTCTAAACATTTAGTTGACACTAGTGTAGTTACCAATCTGCAAATTCTACATTCAAAGCTCATGAAAAATGTTGCAATGAGTTTAAACTCAGTGTATTGGCTTCAAAAGGTGCTGGGCAGCTGTAGCTCAGGTGGTAGCGTGAGTTTGCCAAAAGGATTGGTGGGTCAGGTTTGTTTTATTAGCAAAAATACAGAAAATATTTTAGAAATATCCGTAAAGTTATTCAAACCTGGAAACAGGGACCAATACATCACTCCAGCTGTTATTACAAAACCAGGATTTATTTAACTTTAGCACAGATCAATGATCAACAACTCAAGTTAATAAACTGCTATCATCTCATTTAAGCAAGGCAAAACACACAACAGTCAGCAAATATGTGAGTGTAGGTGTGTGTGTGTGTGTGTGTTTGGGGGGAGTGGCTGACAGTAGAAAGGAGGCTCGACCATGTGGGTGTCTTGTCTTCCAAAATGGCAGGTAAGCCCGTGATGCTTCAGAACCCAATCTCTCTCACTCTTTCTGTCTCCACCAAAATGACGTGGAGCAGAGCTGGATACAGCTGTGGGTCCCAGATGTGTTCATACGTGAATGTCTGTAGAGCATGTGAGCATGTATGTGTAGAGGTTAGTATAAGAAAAGGGAAAAGCCACACAGAGCAAGGTTTATCAGGTCCTGGTTAGATACAATATAATTATTACTTTATCACACAGTGCCCAGCAGTGAACTTGCATTCAGCGGCTGTGGCCTGGACTTTGCTCATAACAATGTATAGCTGTTGACTCTGCAGCCTTTTTTCTATGTAAAAATACACAAATCCTAATTACAGTATAAAACAACAGCTTTATCACACAGAAACCGGTGACGAACTTGCAATTGGCATTTGTTATTGGACTTCAGTCTTGACTGACCCAGCAGCGTTGTACCGATACAAAACCTGCACTTAGAGAAGACAAAGTTCAGCGCTGAAGGTGTGTGCCTCCTGTAGTAGCTCATGCTACCAATGGAACAGCAGGAAGAGACCTGTGCTCTCCTCTTTTAAGGCTGCAATGACCTCATGGTCACACTGCAGGGGCTCCCTGCTCTTCCACGAGGGCTGAGTCCAGGAGAAATCCATTGTTTGGACTCTACAGACACAGAGATTTGGGTGCTTTTTCTCTTTTGTTTCCACAAAGTGAGGACCCCAACATCCTCACTTTTGGTCTTTAGAGCGGGTTGCTGGCAACAGTCAAAGTATTAAAAAAGCCCCTCTAACACTAGAGTACTACTACAGAATAACAGCCAGTATTGTAATGTGGGCCATCATAAGCCCATAAGGCATATGAGTGGAATGCTCAGTGGCAGGAGATATGTTATCCAATGTGAATAGTGAGGCCGTCACCATGCATGAAATACAGCTGCCCCCACAGACCCTACACCCCCACCCCCAAATGGTTATTGATGAAAACATAATGGTGGATTGTGCATTGAGCTCACAAAGACCATAGGAATAATTATTATTTCAGGAGAACAAATATTACCCCTTGGGCTCCAATTATTTTCATGCATTGGCTCCTTCAGTGTCTGACTAGATTCATATTTAATGGTAAAAAAGTGTTTTGCTTCCACCCTGTGTGTAAAAATTGAGCCTACGTGGTGCATAATGAGGCTAGGTCATGGAGATATGGACATGACATACTCGCTGTATCTGACTTCAACAAAACTAAACACATGAAGCAAGACAGGAAGTGAAGCAACTACTTCTTTCAGGCCTGGAGTTTGGTAAAATGCTGCAGGTGCCAAACCAATCCAAAACCAAGGCTGTGTTAGCCTGTCTCTCTATACTCCCCGAAACTTTACATTGCAGGCATCTAACATGCATCTGCATGCTCAATGACATGTCATGATGGCAAATGGCAGATATTTGTTGGTGGCGCAGTCAAGGTTAGTGTGATTACAGCTACTGTACTGGCTGCCAGTTATCACTTAATTCCATTTGTCATGGCATCCAGCTAGAGCTGCCAGTGTTGTCTATTAACATGAGTTGTAATTAAAAGGAAAGAAAACAAAACACTCTTAAAGAACGGCCCCAAATCACTAAGCACATGCCTGCTTTATATTATCAGTGCAAATAGTGCAAGACAAGTGACAAGTGTGACTAACTACAATGAAAACTTATCAATGTCTCTGAAGCTGTCGAGAAACTCGACTCGGTTCACTTCCTGATTTCCTCAAAAAACGGTGGCTTCTTTGACATATCTAGTTAATGTAACGTTAATCTGGATTATTTCCCTCATGCTGGAGAGGAGACAACAGAGTGGCAGCAGAGCAGTGAGTAGTAGGAGAACATGTTTTTGGAAGCTGAATAAGCAGAGTCATCAAGTCTGTCATCAACAAAATAATCAGTTCATCTCAACAATCTTTGTAATTCAAAGTAACTTTAGTAAGAGATTATGTAGCTCTCATGATAATGACTGAGTTCTCTTAGTTTTCTTAGTGATTCCAATTTTTCTTTTATTCTGTCACCTAATATGTCATCTTGTATCTCTCATTACAGCTTTTGCTGCATCACTGGCAATCGCAATAAGCCAGGGAACTCTATTCTTCAATATGACCCCTATATCTAAAGTGTTACACAGTAAGGGTGCAGGAAGTATCTGAAGTGCATAACTCTGTTCATCATGGTTTGTATTGTTTTAATTTAGATCACAGAGATGACCATCTGACCTCTCTGAGACACACGTATAAAAAGACACTGAGTTAAGAATAAAGGTTTATTAGATAGAACTTAGCGATACTATGATATTTTCCAGTGCAACAGATGAAGTACACACAGAGTAAAATGAGTTTTTTCAGCATATTCCCCTGGAGAAGACAAGTTAGCAAATCTTTCTCACTTTGTAATGAATCACCAACTCAGGACTCAATCACTTTTGTTGAAGCAAGAGGCTGTAGCTTGATTTTTCGGCCCATTTAAATATTTATTTAAAATGCTGATCGTTTAGGTTTCTATGGCCTAACAACTTGTAATTCTTGTTATACTAAAGAATATAAATAGATTATATAATACTCATATAAAGAGTAACATTTATTCCAACTAATTGGCAGCAGCATGAAAGGAAGAAAGAGCAGCATTGGAACAGACACAGAAAGACCTCAAATGTTTTTGGTTTTATTTTATTTGCCTAACTGTTTTCTTTCATACAGCAAAAACAAAGCATTTGCTTCTTAATGATGAAAGAGCACCATAACTCCCATGTTGACTGACGATCACTGAGATGTATGACACCTCTCAACTTGTCATAGAGGAGTTATTTGTACTCCACTGCGATCCATTCTGTGAGGAAAGACCAGATGTCCCGTCTTAATTAGGCCGGCAGTGATGTTTTTAATGACTTCTAGCCCATTACAGGCGATGGAAGAGTTTTCAGATCTTCCTCCTGTCACTCCTGTGGGCCTGCTGCTCTTTGTCTCAGGCTTGAACGTGAGTTTTGACACATTCAAATCCTCTAAAGACAGTCAGGGAGAGAGAACATGCACTTTTGTGTGTGTGTTTGCACGCAAACATAAATGGGAGCCGGAGACAAAGAGTTGTTGAATCTGTTGTCGAAGAATGAGAGCAACTTTCCCTAATGTGTTCTATGTTGTTCGTTTACCATGCACACTTCATTTATGGGAATGTGAGCACGTATTGTAAAATATATTTAATTCATGGTATATGAAGTTGAAAAACTAGGCCATCGTAGTTGATGCAAGATCTGCTGTGTGTGCTCCTTAAATAATAGTGCAAAGGAAGGAAAAAAAACACCCTCCAAGGAATCCGTGTAGTTCTCTCTCTAAGGTTTTGAGTCAGACAACAACTTCTTTTCCCTTTCTTCCCTCCCCCTTTGCTTCGGCTCTCTTTCTTCTGTTTGGTTATTTTGTAGTTCGGCTCCCTGACTTTTTACTTTTTTCCCCCCTTCTTTTTCTTTTGGGAGCCAAGTCAGTATAATATTGTCAGGGAATGCCTTCCCTCTCATTCATTTTAACTTGATCATGAGTCAAAAATGCTCACAATGAAATAGCATCAGAAAAGGCACCTCATATTAGAGGCGCAGATCAAATATGAATATAGTCTATTTGCAGTGATATCCGGCCCTGTGATGTGTCAATGAGTAACATGTGCAGAGCTCTGTTGGAGGATCCTGAGGTGAACAGACACACCACCTGCCTGTCTATCTGCAGCACATGAACCACCTCAAGGTAAAGATAGAAGTAAGTTTCTGAACAAATGTTATTGCTTGCTGTAATGAGGGTATAAAATGTTATTAATATTTCAGAACAAGCTCTATTTTTCATTTCTGAACCCCACTATGGGGCTTCTTTTCAAAGGGTTTCAGTCAAAACCCAATGGGAGATTCAATTGACTTTAATCTTGCATTCGTTTGAAAATTTGAGCCTATTAGTTAACTTTGCCTTCTCTGTGCAGTTTTCATTGCATTTCAATGAAGCTGCTTTCCTGTGGTGTTAAAATACTAATAGTTGCTTTTCAAATAGCAAATGAGAGAGGGGGAATATGAGCATAAGGAGACACAGGGAGAGGAGAAGATGGTTATGACGGTCAAAGATATTATTGTGAAACATCTATATTTTCAATTTGAACATTCTATATATAAGATATAATAGATTGTTATGTGGTGCAATAAATATATGTGTGTGCTGGAGTGAATCATTTGCAGATTGAGACACAACATTAGGTATGCTGTGCCACTTTTCATGCTCTGACAACATATCAGCTGCATCCACATAGCAAGGCTAATTGGTGAAACACATTGTAGCTGCAGCAGTGAGAGGTCAGAATGGCCATAATAAAAAAAGGAATAAGGGTGGGACCTGAATTATTCTCTTTGATGTCAGGTGGACCTTGGAAGCGAGACTCTCTAATTGCCATGGCACTGTACCATTTCTCTCCCCTCTCCACTCTTTCTGGACAGCATTCACATGGTTCTCTTTCACCTGCTTGTCACGGTGCTCAGCCTGAGTCAAACTTTGGAGAGGGTGGCTCATCTCCACTCCACTCTCGGATGTGAATGCTCTTGATAAAATATATCCCCTTTAGACTTGTTTTTGGACTCCCAGTAATCTAACTTTAAAGCATCTCTGAAATTGCCTTTTTGTGGATTCATGAGTGAGGGCATTGAAAACCACCCAGCAGCGCTTTCACCAAACATTTTTGTGCTTTGTGTTTGTGTCACCAAGCTCATCCCTTCTCCACTCACCCAGCACCTTCCAACCAGCAGCTTCCACCCAATCGCAATGGGCAAGACACCCGTGAGGGGTCAGCGTAAGGGACTGCATCCACTGCCTTTAACTAAATGCTTTTCATCACAGGCTAAACAGCTCTCTTTTTACCCAGAATCCCCATTAATGAAAAGTAGGTCAAGTGCAGAGCTCCAAAAGGAATGCCAAAATCTCCCACCCCTGCACTACCCCTACCGCCAGCCCGACCCAGCGGAAAACCACGCAGAAAAGAAACTCTCCAGCAATTTGTCATGCTTTTCAGCCAGCTCTGGCTCACGTTAAATGTATGTACACATCAAAGGAAATGATGAGAATGGCTATTTCACAAGCACTCTCTGCATTGTTAGATTACTTAAATGCCTCCCCTGCTGGTGAGCAAGGCTGCGTCAAAGCAAAGTGAGTCAACAGATCTTATAGAAATGCTAAAGTATCTCATGGATTTTTATAGAATCAGCCTCCGTGTCCTTGTGGGATCCCTCCTATCTCAGTGCAGTCCCTCCTCGAATGAAAGCTCATGTTTTTGCTTCTGTTTAATCAAGCAGCACCCCCCACCCTGCCCAACCCCCCACCCCAACCCAGCATCATCACAAGCTACTGACACAATGCCTCACTAATCCTACGTCCAGCTTTGGGATATGGCACCCACACAGGCAAATGAGCAAACAAAGAAGCTTAAGTCCTCTATACTGGATTATGGAGGTAAAGGAATAATGGTGGGCCACAGATACTCAGTCAGTGAGCAGGGCTGCTGTTGGCTTACCCCAGGCTCCCAGTCACCAAGCCCTGTCTCAGACTGTGTGAGCCCATCTAGTCCTGGACCTTTAGCAACATGCAGTGGTTACTTTCACCATCATCAGTCTTGCCCTAGGTATCAACTTGAGATTAATATAATTTCAAGAAGGCCTTACAATAGATGACCCCTACAACAGACGCTGCTTCCTATACCAGACTGGATGAAGACCTCTCACTGGTCACAGGTCTCTGCTCCTGGAAAAACATGGCATGGCAGCAAGAGTCATGTCTGGAAAACAGCAAACTATGTGTTGATGTAGTTTGTTTAATTTGTATAACTAGTGCAGTTCCCCTTCGGGGCTTGGTTCGTTGTCTTTACATTTCTGCTCATGTACAGATAAAAACAAACCACATACATATCAAGGGAGCTTTATGCCGGGACAACAGGAGGTGGAAACGCTGCAAAGCATCAGTTCTCGTGCGAGCAGTAGCTGGCTGATCACATCAGAAGAGCATTTCTCTGCGCCGGTCAACAAGCGATTCTGATTCTCTGCTCTTTTCTAATCACACGTAGAGATAACCTCATGAATTTATAACGTGACGCTTTTTATGTGTTCCTGGATGTGTTCGCCTTGTGTGATGATCTGCGGGGAGGGGCTCCTCTCCTGCCTCTGCCTGTGTGCGTGTGTGTGCTCGTCTCTCACGCTCTATGTTTGGACACAACTGACAAATATGTGGAATAAGAATGTAATGTAAAAAACACAGTCACAAACAGCAGTGATACTGGTTCTAATAAATATGGGTGATGGGCAGACTAATATTAAATTTTTTGGGGGAAGAAAATCGGGGAATTGAAAATGCAGGATTACAGCAGGGAGAGGGGCAGGAAAATCAAAAGGATTGGTAAGCATTGGATGCATATTTCATAATTTATCAGATCACTTATAACATATATATAATTTATATAATTTAAAATAGATAATCGGTGTGTCCAAGGTGGGTTAAAATCAAGGGCAACTGGACTTGGTTGAAGATACTCGTCTCTCATCCGGTCCGGTTGCCCATTGATTTTAACCCACCTTGGTAAATATGACCTGGATGACTGAGAATCTTCACAGACATTATCAGTGTGTTTTCTTGACAGATTCGCTCAGTCTAGAACAGATGCTGAACAGTTAACCTGAGCACCTGGGCAGTGCTTTGTAGTTCTTCCACCTCCTGTATGTCCCTGGTGTTAGAGGTTCTGGTAGGTGTATTTTTGAACTTTGGACAGAGCCAGGCTATCTGCTTCCACTCTATAATAAGCTAAGTTAACCAGGTGCTGACTTTTGCACTTTCCCAATAATCACATAGATTTTCTTTCAAATAAAACACATATTGTGTGTAAAAAAAAAAATAGCTTAATGAGCTTAAAATGAGCTTCTATGTGTCTGCTTGAATTTGAAAGTTTGGTTTAGCTGAATTGTCTTGCTCCTCCCTAACTGTGAAGTAATAGGTAAGACTGCGAGGTACATTTCATACATTGACCCCCCTGCTGTGGTAGCAGCTTCCACATTAGATTTTTTCCTCTTCAGTGACATATGAGCTGAACAAGGTATTGAGGGCTGATGAACAGCAACGTTAACAGTAGGGCTATGACTATGTACTGGCACTCACAGGCACACACACTAGAGCCACTGTCCCAGCTACAACACAGGTACCCACACAGGGACCCCAAGGGGCCATAAATGACTGTCAAAGCCCCGCCTTACTCCTTGTCTTTCCAGCGGAGAGACAAAGAGTCTGGCAGTAGCTACTCTGACTACAAGCCATACTCTTCAGTTTAATCAACGCATCCTCAAGAAATTACAGAATAGGTCGATAGTTGAGTGTTTTTAATTACTCCCAAAACGAAATTTTCTCAAATTTTTTATGTTTCCAGTTGCAACACAAGGCCAAGGCCTATATGCTAGCAGATGGGGTTAACCGGTCGAATTGCCTACAATCATGGTTTAGGCGCACACCCCTGTGAGAGCGATAGCTAATACTACAATAAAAACACTAACGGTAAATAGCTAAGGCTACATGAAATGCTACAAAACGCTACCTATCACGCTTAAAAAAACACACTATAAAATGCAAAAAAACCCCACCAAACGCAACCAAGTAATTCTACAAAAAACAAAAACTTATGTTGACTTTTTGTTTCACACAGGAACCAAACTCCAGTCTCTTGGATTTAATGGGGAGGGGAGGGTGGATGGTTAGATAATTTGGAGGTGGTTAGGAGGGTGGTCCTTTATACCCTAAACATGGTGTTTTTCCAGATGCACTTCATCACACGGCTGCAAGAGGTCTCTCATAACGTTAAATTTGGTGGTTTTAAGCCCTTTAACTATTGACCTATGTTGTCGTTTTCTGGGTGAGGGCTGGTTTAATTTAGTTTAGCAATTTCAGCATGCTGGGAGGGGGTTCTAGCTGAATTTGAGGGTGTATAAATGAATAATAAGGGGATTATCAAAGTCAGTGGCATTCGTCCTCTAGGCACCATGAATATCTGTGCCAAGATTCTAAGCAATTGATTCAGTAGTTGTTGAGACAATTTACTTAAAAACTAAATTTGAACTCTTGGTGGACTAGAGGAAAAGTCAGGGGATCCCCAAATTCAGTAGTATATCCCAAAATGTTGACCTATTCCTTTCTAAGAAAATATTGAAATGGGAATTTGTAAAGGTGAAAAACAGCCAGTGACTCCTCCCATTTCACAACTCTATTCTCTGATTGGACCAGCTACGATCCACTGGCCCCAGTCAGCTATCAGAAGATGTTCCAGACTCGAGCAAATCAGGCACTCATCTTATCCCTACAGATCCAGTCAGACTCTGACATCTGCCTTCTTTCTTTCATTACTGCCTTTATCACACTGCCATCACAGTTACTAATGAACAAGCGCAGAATGTTTAAACCTGCTGTTTGGCGGTGATGGCAGCCAGTATGCACATTGTTTTAACAGGATGGCTGATGAACAGACTGGTGTTCCACTGTTGTGTAATGGAAGGTAGTGAGCATCCAGCACAACAATGTGTGGCCTCGCTGATAGATTATGGAGCAGGTGGGATTTAATACTCAACCGGACTGTTCAAAGCAGGTGTGCATATTCTTAACAGCATATGTGGTGTGTGCTTTGTTGTGTGTGTTTACTAGCAGTCTTTCTGTTTGTATTTGTGTGTGGAGGTTTGTGCATCTGTGTGTCAGTCAGTCTACGAGCGTTTAAAGGCTCAGTCATAGGACCCGAGGGAAAGGAAAATGAAGGAAAAGGCACAGGGCAAAGTTGCAGCATGGGGGTCTGTATCGAACCCAGGCCATCTACCCACGATCCCTGCTGCATCCAATTTCAGCACCAACGCTTCCTGTTAAACCCCATCAAACAGACACACGGCGGCACAAAGGAAAACCTCATCTCCACGGGAAACTAATCCGCCGGTGTGCGCTGTAAGCCTGTCAGGTTTTTTTTTTTTTTGAAAGAAGTCATCACTCATTTTGCCAAAGATTAAAAGTACAGCTAAATTGAGAAAATCCGCTTAGGAATTCTGAATTTAAATAGTAAGTTGGAGGGGCAGCTAGGAGAGATGCCAAGGCTTGTGGGTGCACAGACAGGTATGGGAGGTGAGATAAATTGAAAATATACATATTTGTTTTGTAGTTGGATTTCCCATAACCATCAGACTGTTTTTCATTTTTTAGTGAAAGCAGAGGGTGGAGGGGAGCTGGAAGCAGGAGGCCTCCCATCCACACATGGCAGTTCTAGGAAATGAGAGCGCCTCAACTCACAGGCAGCCTCCTGATTGGAGATTTCAGCTGCAGAGACACACATCGGAAATTACTTCCTGTGACTTTAATTGCCTTGTGGTTGGCAACAAGGTGTTTCAGCAGGGTCATGCCTATGCTTACCAGCTTGGCCATGGACGGGAACACACATCTCTATGATCTGCAGCACGCTACAGGTCAAGACAGTAAGGCACCATTCAACAGAAGAGGAATCCATGTGTCAGTTCCAGACTGTCCTTCTGAGAAAAAAATCAGCATCACCGGTTTGTTCAAATGCAACACATTCTCACTCCCAACTTGTCACATATGGACACTTGGTCAAGAACCATTGGCATCACTTTTTAATGCCCTAGATAGCCCTTTAGCGTCATTTTTCAATGTTTAGGGCTAGGTTTAAGCAACAAAAATTACTTGGTTAGGGTTAGGAAAGATCATGCTGTGCTCAAAACAACTATTAACTCTGTAACTCATTAACGTTACTTGTGTAACTTACATAATTTACGTAGCCTACGTAACTTAAAAATATTTAATGTTGACTTTTGTTTGATAAGGGAAACAAACATCGGCCATGGTTGAAAGTCCGGTTTCTGGCCCTCCACACCAACCACCTCCTTACTCGGCCTTTTTATGTTACATATCACGTTATTCACCCACTCTGCATTGGACTATGACGCTAAGGGGTTCCCCAGTGCATCACAAACTGACACCGACTGGTCTTGACCATGCATCCATATGTGACAAGTTGGGAGTAAGAACGAGTTGTCAAATGCCTAATTATCACGCTGCTTTTTTCTCTAAAATTGTCCTTAGGTGGCTGTGTGATTATGACTCTTGTCTGTCAAGGGAAAGATTGTGTGACTTTGTTATAGAGCTTCAAAACCTCAGAGGACAGCATGGTTGGACAGGTCAACGACACTAGGTTTGTTACTCCTTTTCAGTCAACGTTGGTGACACCACCATCTTTTCCTAACCTTGTACCCTGTAGTTCTATTAGCAATGTAAAAAATGACTACATGCGAAAAGGGTCACTAGTAGTGATGTACTCACTGAAATGATCACCATCTCCTCAGTTCCCCTCACGCCTATGCAGCATTTTAGTGTCTTTTACGCTCATTGTTTTAGTTTTATGGCCCGCAAGATAATCAACCCCATTTCCAGCAGCAGCAGGCAGCTGTTTTCAGAGAAAACCCACTGTACACTACCTAGCACACACCAAACTGCAGAGAGAGAAAGTAAATGACTAGCTGGTGGAGAAAGTGGAACATCTTGCAACTAAACAGACAGATATTTGAGGAAGCTAAAAAAAAAGTTTAAATATGGGAATCACATACATCAAGTGGACACAAACATGACTCAAATGGGATGATAATGCTGCTGTGTGTCTGCTGGATGAGTAAATACATTTCAGCTAGCTGAGCTGCCTCCAAGTGGACAAGAAATCGTTTATTGCAGGTTTAATGATACAGTGAAACCACAATCTTGCTAGAACCCAAACAAAACCTTAAATATCACATGAATCTATTTGAAACTTTGTAACAATTTTGGAAGGAATTGACTAATGATCAGGTCTGGCCAATGTGGTCCGTGTGTACCCTCCATCCAAAGCTGGGTTCAACTTGTTTTATAATAACCAAATGTACAATGCATTATTGTTTCCATTGTTCAAGTGAATTAAACAGAAATCAGCAACTTGATTTTCACTTTCATTGTTTCATCTGCCCTTACTGCATCTTTACAAAACAATTGTCATTGGCTATGCATAGATAGATAGATAGATCCCACGATGGTCTGGGGTTATCTGAAATGGTGTTCATTAAACTGCGCCAAAAACAGAAATATTAAATAAACAATAATGATAGATATTTAAAAAAGTTTTCTATCCTTAACATTGGTGTGAACCACACAACAGACTGTTGAGCGAGGCTATGTTCCAAGCTGTTTTTTTATACTTTTGTTATTGTTACTTTGACATTCTATCCATTACATTGTATTTTCCATCGTCCATTTTTTAGTCCATACATACCATAAGGCTACAATACCCTGAGTGTTAGTCATGTCAGTGATACACAGATGTTTTGCACTGGGGCTAATTACTGGAATCTCTGCTCAGTGCTATCTGTCCATATGCACTAAATAGTGTTCTTATTTGTATGTTTTTTCCTGAATACACAAAATCAAGTTAATGAAAATTATTGTTTCTCAGTAAATATAAAATGTCTTCCCTTTTCTATGTCACATGTATCTGAGCCGTGCTTTCCAAACAGACTAATCACTCTGTCTGTGAGATATTCCGTGCACTGGCCAGAGCCTGTGTCTTATAGGTGATAATTATGTCAGCTCCCAGACCAAATGATGTATTATTTATGTTGCAGTATTTCGTTGCTCCCTCTCCCTCTAACTGCTGGCTGAGATGTGTGCCCCTGGAGTGGTCATTAATCTGATATCTGGCCGGCCTGGGCGCAGCCCCTATGATCCTGACCCAATCTCAGATCCTAATCCAAGGAGGAAGAGGGCTGCAGGCCAGGATTTGGAGGCCCCGACTATCTCTCTCTATATAATTGATAGGTTTTAGGCGATTATACGCTTCACGTGATTACGATCTATAACAATCTATTGATTGGACTGTACTGGGATCCAACCGGGCTGCTTTTCACGCCAGAGACACCTACACCTCCTCTCTACGTCCAGTATCTGGCTGCTGGACATTTTGATTTGGAGCTATTTTAGACTTTGAAATAAGGAAGACAAGCACTGATACTATGTGTTAACTATAATACACTCACACGCACACACACACACCCAAGCATGCACACTTACAATAAATTATTTTCCTGAACAGAGTTCATTAAAATAAAGTCGGACTACATCCCAAGGATGGAAATCGTGGTGCACATGCACAAATAAAATTCAATATAAGACTCCTCCAATGATAAAACATTTATAAAAGCTCTTATAGAAATTAAGTCCCAACCCTAACCAGATGTTGGCTGCGCTGTACAGCTTAGTTCTTTAGCAAAAGACGATGAAGAAGACAAGATTGTTCTATTTTTCACAGTTGGAAACTGCTGGCTTTAAGGTCAAGATGAACATTCAAGCTCAATTCAGATCAATAGAAAGTTGGTCTACCCCTCCAGTTCCATAACAACTGAGAGAGCATCATCACTGTTACATAGTGTCAAATTCAAATCAAAAACTATAATATTGCAGAATATATTATAAACAACTTGTGTCTATAGTATGCCAGAATCTTCATCCAGAATGTGCAGAAACCTTCTCCTCAGAAGCTCAGAGGTGCATTAAGTGTGTATGTGGGCCTGTGAAGCAGTAGAGAAGCAATGCAATATAGTTAATTATGATAAGTTTGGACTGGGCTATGATAACCATGCTCTCAGATCTCTATCACCTGCTGTATAGCCCTGGGCTCTGAAACATGAAGGACAGCTGACAGAGAGAGGAAGCATGAGGATCTGTTCACTGCAGAGCTCAGACCAAACAGCATTCAGAAACACAGTGATCGACCACGGCCAGGAGATCTGTGCTATGACTTGTCAATTGTCAAAACTTCAGCCCGTCCTCACCAGAAAAATTGCTGTATATGTTGATTTTGCAGCAGCTTGTTATGACTCATATTTACGTTTATTGTTAGGCCATATGACATAGCAAAGGATGAAGTCAGGTGACATAGTATGAAGAGCAACATAGTCCACATCTAGAGGTGGTTGGGGTGAATGGATGTGTCAAACAAACACAAGACTTTCACTCAGGAGACGGACGTCCGCGTCCTGTGTGAAAGAAAGTCAAAGATGACTTATTTAGAGATTGAAATTAAAGAGGCGGTATTATGCAAATTTTCAGATTCAAAATCTTATTTAGGGGTTGTACCAGAACAGGTTTACATGGTTTCATCTTCAACAAACACCATATTTTTTGTCATACTGCACATTGCTGCAGCTCCTCTTTTCACCCTGTGTTGGCTTCGTTTTAGCTATGGAGTGATACATCTATGGAGTGATACATCATGCGCAGTTCCTAGTTAAGGACTACTAGCCAATCAGAAGCAGAGAATGGCGGGTCAGTGAGAAGCAAACACGGCTTCGGTTCAGCTGTTCATGTTGCCGACGAGTTTGTTGGTCGGCAACATGGACTGGAGCAAGAGTTTCAGAGTGGTGAGTTATTAATCTGTAACAAAAGTATCTTTCATCCATAAAGTCATAACTGAGCTCTGTCTCTACATCACAGGAACAACTTTATGTCCACTGACTGCCTGGAGGGTAGCTAGTGTTTGGAAGGGAGAGGAGAGCTGTGTGCTGCAGCTCACTGTTTTTCCACCAGTGTTTTTGAGGGTGTGTCGGACTAGCCGCTTGGTGAGCGTTATATGAGTCGCATTTAGCTTTCATCCCTGCGTCATCACTGGGATGAAAGGAAAACGGCTGGACTAGAACAAGCTGTTTTCAGGCAGTTCAGAGCAGAGCTTTCTGTGGGAGGTGGAAACTCCCTTTGGGCTGGACTTTGGGCTTTTTCACTTTGCAAACCTATTACAACCACAAAAAAGGTATGTAACTCAATAAAGGAGAGGGAAAAAGCCAAAAGGCAAAATACCACCTCTTTAAATAACTTTATGTAGGTGACTCATGTGACCTACGTAACTAACATCACCTTACTTAGGTGATGCAAACCACAATCTTTTCCTAAACCTAACCAAACTACGACCATTTCGCAACATTAAACTTGTGTTTAACGTCATGTGACTCACGTAACGTACTTAAGGGCTAGTACACCATCATTAGATCTGTACTTTTGTACTTGTACGGTTGTACACTATGGGAAACGGTCATGTATGTCGTTGTACTGTCCAATGGCCATATATACTGTATATATCGTTTTGGGACAATTGACCTACAGTATTTTGTCCTTTAAGTATGGGGACATGTTGCTAAACTAATCCATTTTGTATTAACGATCTAAGCAGCTTAGAAGCAGCTAAAGCAGGCGACCCCGCAGGGTTTAAGAGGTTTTATACATCCAAAGAACTTCTATAAAAACCAGAGCAGGCGTTTAATGGAGACCTGCGTTTATTTGTCAAAATGTGTTCCCACACCAGGCCAGTAAAGGAGGTAGGCAGCTATTTGGGATTTGGCTATTAATTGAAGTTTTACGCTAAATGCATCACTGTTCATACTGCCTCAATGTTGAGTGGTGATTCTCATTGTGGTTCACACTGGTACTTTCAGTTCAGAACAAAACTAGGTCTATGCAAGCACTGTTAATCAGTAACGCTCAGCAACTACAACCACATTAGGATTCCTTCTGTGGCTTTCACATTCTGAACTGACAATACCACACACCACACCGATGAGAGGAGCTACAGTGGCGAAAGCTAGGAGCTACTGATTCAGTCAGTGTGGATGCTAATTTGGTATAGTCATTTCACTCTAAAGGTTTTTGGTGTTAAATATTTGTTTAAGCACAATCATTACAAAATAAGTAAAACAGTCAACAGTAATTAACAGTAAATTATTATGTATGTATGTGAGGAGTCAGAACTACTGTTGTATTGGCACAAAAACACGAACCCTGAAGTAGGCATCCAGTGAGAAACTTCAATGAATGGGATGCCACCTTGGAGCATTGCATCCAGTTTTCTTAATACATCTATGTTCAAACGCACTCTCGTTGGGTTGGGAGCAACAGCCCTGTCTCTGACTTCCCCTCTCAAAATCCATCCATTTCAGCAGCAAGCCATGCAGGGAGAAAGAGAGGGAATTAAAGAAAAGCAGACAGAAGCACTTCTAGCTCATTCCAGCATTATGGCACATTTCCATTTTTCGCCTCGGTCTTAATCTCCATTGAGTGACTGTCATCACCCTCTGGCAGTAATTAGGCATGGGCTCTGGACAACAACAGACGAGCCCGTCTAGCGCGTCTTGAGAAGCAAATTACCTTTAGCTTATGGTAAGCAATATTCCGTGCCAGGCAACTTTTACTGCTGATTAGCAATAGCCCAAACTAGCGGCAGCCAAAGCGCTAATGTTTAATTTGCTCCTCTAATGATATACGGCGTTGTGTTGCAGGCAGGTGGGGATGGAAGGAGGCTTGGAGACGTATGGATTTTTACTTAATTCCTTTTCATTTACGACCTGACAGGCCCGCAGGTAGGAAAGGGAGGAAATTTCTTTGCGATTAGTAATGGCTGCTCCTCAAAGGGAAGGCAGCAGGCGAATGCTAAGAAGGCACACACACACAAACACACACACACATACTGTCTCATTTCTAGGCCCTTCCCAGCACATTCACTAGCTCAATTATTCACAGTGAAGTTTGAATAATAACAGCATTTCTCTGAGAAAACAGAGTGATTACTGTGCGCTTCTCATCCTTCTGTTAGAAGAAGCAGAATATGAGCTAAAACATACCTGGAGAGCCATTACAGAGACCCCTACAGTAGATGGATTGTGGCACACTGTAACAATGATAGTAGGAAATAAGGACATAAGGAAGTCAACACCAGTAAACATCTTTATTATAATGTGATGTGATTTGTAAGTCATTAAGAAGAGACATTTTGTGTAACACCCTCAGAATTTTGTCCAACCTCAAGTTCAAACACATGTAGTAGCTTTTGGGTTTTAAAGGCGCAGCAGCGGCAGTTTAAAGAAGCTTTTGCTGACTTGTGTTGAGGTAACATCTGTGCTGTATGAGGCAGTGGCTCTTTAGCTCATAATACCTTGTTTACTGCAGAGACTCTGCTTGTTTGCAAAAACAAGCAGGCAGTGTCAGAGGAGGATCCAGCAGCTCCCGGAGGACCGCCACAATCTAGGGCGGATTCCTGTTTAAACTAAAATGTGCTAGTGGGCCGGACTTGACAAATCAGGTGGACTGGACAAATCTCTGGTGGGCTGTGTCTGGAACAGGGGCTTGTTAAAAAGTGCAATGGGCGCTGTGGGAATAGCCCCTCTACCCTCGGGGTTAGGGACTCCTCCTCTCTAATGAAGCTGGAGGATGAGGCTCGTTATGTGCTGCTGCCTGTTATTCACCAGGCCGCGACTCTCTCACTCCTGCCCTTGTTTTCTGTTCTGCTGGCTGTAGTGCAGCGACTGCAGCGTGGAACCAATCAGGCAAACCATTTTGGGCCCTCTTCTTTTCTTTCAAACTGCTCCAGCGTTACAGATGTTTCAGAGGGGAGTGATTTAGAGAAGTGGCCCTGCAGAAGTTGAGACAAATGGAGGCAGTCAGGGCTGCTGGTGAACATCCACAGTTTGGACAGCTGTAGTGCTTAGATGGTGACGATAACAATAAGACTAGTCTAGTGGGTCATTAGGCTCTAACAGTGACAATCACTCACACACTGGCCTCAGACTTGTTGGAGGATTCTTTATAGCAGTGGATCTCAAAGATAGAAACACAACAGGCTGCAGGGTTTTTATTCTATACAACATATACTGCTGTGCATTCATTTCAGGTAACGATATGACTTTGACAGGACAGCCTTATTGATATACATTTTATAATACATCTGCAATGTATTGTGTAATATATGAAACAATATATTTGAACTAAGCGTACGCTGTAAAATATACAAGTTACTGTGGTTTGTACACATTTTTGGTTATTTCACATAACAGATTTTCTTGTTTTCTTGTGGGCCTTTCATGCTTGTTGAGCTCATTTGGGATAAGGTGTTGTCACAAACCTTTTCGATCAGGATTTTTGCAATGTTTGAATCAATATCTGATGACAGTTGTTAGCTAATGTTACCAGGTGAGACAGAAAAGCCAAAAAGCCAAATT
Organism: Micropterus salmoides; assembly: GCF_014851395.1. Lineage (NCBI taxonomy): Eukaryota > Metazoa > Chordata > Actinopteri > Centrarchiformes > Centrarchidae > Micropterus > Micropterus salmoides. The sequence goes on from NW_024041484.1 coordinate 2,239,363, forward strand.
TCACATTCAGGTTCTCTCTGTTGAAGCAACAGAGAAGATGTTGTTTGGTGGACAAAATTTGCGCATACACACACACACACACACACACACACACACACACACAGTGTTTGTACATCCGGGGAAAGGGGACACCGGAGATTGACCTCCTTGATGAGCGACTTACAGGGATGGAAACAGTGTTTGACTCAAACATGTGATAACAATATATGAAACTGACTGAGTTTAAACATCATTTGTCCAGCTGTTCACCTTATTTATGAGAATAAATTTCACAGCATGCAAGTATTTAATGACAGATTAAATTAATTATGATTCCCAATTTAACCGTGCAACATAGTTGAGACACATACAAATTTAGACACACACACACACAAATTTAACATAATGTCCATGAACACGTGTAACACTGTATGAATGTGTTCCAGTCTTTAGTTCTGAATGGCAGTGGAGTCAGGGGTGTATGATGGAGACCTAGTGGCAAACAGAAGTTTACAGCTGAAATAGTGAAAGTGTAGAAAATAAACCCAGCTGTAGATTTCAAATGATACATAGAAAAACACAGCTGTCCTGGCCGTGCGCTGCACTCCCAGGTTATTTGACTTTAGAGTCTTATTCCCATGCACACTGAAGTACGGCTGTTGTGTATGTTGCTGTTGAGAACGTTCAAAAGCAGATTTTTTTTTCTCTTTCCTCTTTCAAAGTCCACAAACTCAACTTTTCTCCAACCTGTGCAACGGGTTTGCCCAGACTCTGGGGAGAGGTAGCATGGAGAAGGAACAGGGAACTCTCACTCATCTCCTCACACAAAAAGACAGAAAAAGACTGACAGGCAACTGGTTCAAAGCTCCCTCTCCTCTGCAGAATTTCAATGCTCCATTTGTGTTTATTTTTCCCCCCAAAAAAGATTTTTTTCAGTGATTCTCTGTCAGCCCCTCAGAGCTCCTCCTGCTCATTGATGAATTAAGATAAACATCAAAACTATGGAAACACTGTGCCCTAAGAATTGCATTGGCAGGTAACATGGTGTCACCAATGTACTCTACAATACAACACAACACTGAAGTACATTGGAAGCTCACCCATTCTTACTCCCAAATTGGCACATGGTCAAGACCCCAACGACATCAGTTTGTAATGAACTGGGAGGCCACTTAGCGTCATAGTTTAACACCCTGGGGGAAACCCTTTAATTAAATTTTAGAATGCTAAAAGTAGGTGTAGTATATAAATAACAGAAAAGACCAAGTGAGGAGTTGGTTGAGGTGGGACAGAAACTGGACTTTCACCCAGGAGACAGGTGTTAGTCCCGTGTGGAAAAAAAACACACTCTTTAGTTTTTAGTCTTTATATTCTTTTAAGCTATTCTATTTTAGTTAGTCTTTACATAAGTCACGTAAGTAACATAGTTATTTTAACTCAAACCATGATATTTACCTAAACCAAACCAAGTAGTTTTGGTGTCTAAACATAACCAAATTGTGACGTTTCACTTTGTTAACCACTAGTTTTATTTAGAATGTCTATCTACGTTAGATCTTTCATATTTATTGTTGCCAACTTGTCCACAGAGCCCTACACATGCCAAAAAAACTAAAAAGTGGTACCTAGGGCGTTAAAAAACAACGCCAAGGGGTGACGAGTTGGGAGTGAGGATGTGTTGGAGAAGCAGCACCATCACATTTTCCTTCATTACACCGGCTTGTCTGTACATACAATTATATGCCAGTTGTGTATCAAAGTTGAAATGTGTACAGTACACATGATGTATACATATTGAGAGTGACACCTTTAAGGCGGCTCATATGGAATATCTGTAGTTGACTGTTGAACAGAACATTGTTCTGTTTTTTTGTCAACTGTAGGATATTTAATGGATAATTATGGTTTATTGCAACTTTAATCTTATTTTCATGATTTTGGCCAATGATTTCTATCCGACCAGTGAGGTATATCAAGTCTTTAAATCAGACAGGTTGGAAATAAACCAACAATGTATTCCGAAAATCTAAACCACTTGATTAAGAGATTAATATAACATTGGCAGTTGGTAAGAAACAGCACACAGAATGCGGCCTCTTGCGTGTCTGTGTTCCCAGATCTCAGCTATTAACTTGACGAGCACATTGTCATTATTGCCGATAGGAAGGATCAGAAAACTGCAACAATAGGAACCGAGTTATAAAGAGACAAAAGAGAGAAACGTTTCCATTAATTACTTTTCTTCAGTAATAATCTCAGATTTAGTCATTATTATTGTACAATTCTGCGCTGTGCAGCAGAGTACTGCAGAGGTAATATATCATTAAATGTGACTGAGGACACTGACGCAGCAGGGTGGAATGATCTGGTACTGACAACAGTTTGTTTTAGATTTCCTGCCAACTCTGTGACCTGGTGGCCCTCCATGTAAAATGATGCCCATAGAGGCTGTACATGTTCTTAGTAATATCTTGTTTGTTAATTGCATTTACACTAAATGTACTCTGTGGAGTGTGATCAATAGCCAGACATGATTACAGCTTCATTACACATGCACTTTTCTGCCCACACTTCATGCAGTCTAGGACGTCTGACCTCCTCATTACCTTTGTTCAGTCCACCCAGAGCTGTGATGGACTTCAGGGTCACAGTTGTGGGCCAGCTTTGTTATCAGGCCCTGACTACCCTGTGGCTGCACCGACAGGGACCCTGGCTAAGGGTTCTTAGCTTTCCACCACAGTGATAAGGAAAGGTCAGTGCGCTCAAGTCATCTTGCTGCCAGAGGCTGGTGAACATATCTGACAGGCAGGAGGATGCAGAGATACTTGTTCCATTTTAAGATGCTCCAGAAAGGATCTGACAGTGGGGTGATCAAGTTCAGTGTCAGCGCATATGACCTCAACATATACACAGTATATTATAGTAAATTTCATGATAAAATTCATTTTATTACAGCTTTGGAAGCTTGCATGACAAAATAGAAGATATACATCGGCTTCTGTGCTGACAATCATTGTGACGGTATTTACATGCACTATAACAGGGTAGTCATTACTTTGTTGGGAATCTGGTAGGGCATGTTTGGCTTTTAACAAATATCAAAATCAAACATCCTTCAGTCACTGCTATCTACAGCCGACTGAGGAGGATACTTTTGCTGCAGAGAGTGTAACCTAACTAAATTTTTTTGGACAGGATTTGTTTGCTACTACTTCTCTAGCATGAACGCAAGCTAAATGGATAGCTATCCCAAGCTTCATTCATGTAGACAAATGGTGTCCCTATTAAGTTAGCCAGAATGACCATTTCAGGTATCTTCTTTCTGTTTACTTTTAGTCAGACTCCAAGACAAGCATTTGAAATGATTAATGTGAAAATCACATTTATTATGACAGCTGTAGGAGGCTCAAGCAGCTTGAACCTATGCATGTCTACAGCGGAGGTGGCGAGTGCACAGTTAGCACAACCCATAGGGCTACTTAAAATAAGAGCTACTTGGTTAAGGTTAGCAAAACATTGCAGTAATGAGTAAAATAAACACTGAGTGTCGATACCAGATGGGAAGTAGTGAGGAATAGTGGTCTTCGGTGTCAAGTCACACACTTGTTGACCCTACTAGCCTCCCCAGCCTCCTCCATAAGATGATAGGTTATCGCTGGCACTGACCAGCCTCCTGACAGCACAATTATTTTCCCTGTTCAGGTACTGCTACGTTTACCCAGTAGCTACACACACAAACCAATATTTCTTCCCATCCTACACATCCCTCCCCCGCTCACTGTGTTATTCCTGATTAACCGTAAACGAGCAAATATTTTCCCAGTGTTCGCCAGGTTAGATCCCCATTTAATTAAACTGGCTCATTATGTTGCTCTCTGATTAGTGGAGGAGAATCAATTATTCAATTCACAAACATGGGCCGCAGGAGCTGGAGGTGCACAACGAGCTGCTCATTTAATTCCAAGGACACTAATTAGCTACAAAGCAAGCAGTAACTTTCTTTCTTTTTCCCCCCTCCCCTGCCTTCTTTTCCAATTACCGCACAAGCAGGACACTATAAGTTAGCAAGCAGAGGAGAGAGAATCACAGGCCAGGCTCTGTGTGGTTTTTGTAAGGAGGTGTTTCAGTAACAGGGATGGGAGAGGGGTGTGGTGGGTCAATCTTTGCCTTATTTAGCCTGATTTTCCTCTAGTTAGTGAGGTCAAGAAGGAGAAGCAGGCAGGAGGGAGCTTATTTGCTGATATGTAGATCACAGAGCCTAAGCATTCAGGAAACGACCCCTGGGATTTGTGGATGTGTTGAGCCGGTGCCTCTTACTTTTGTTCTCTGCAATCAAACAGCGGGCAATTATCTGAATTATTGACAGCAGATTTCTCATTTCAACTGCAAATTAAGGCTATCAATAAAGCTTTCTGATGCAAAAGTGACTAATTAACCAACGAAGTGGAGCTCTGAAGCCTTGATATAAATAAATAAAAAAAACTCCAGTCCGCTGCACGTTGTGGAAACACAGGGGAACTAATTAGTTTAATTATCAAAACAGCTAATTAAAATTACACAGTTGCCTAATTAGTTCTGTGCTTCTTGCTGTCTCCTTCTCTCCCTCTTTCTTTTTTTCTCAGTTGCCCTCCCACTCTTTAATTGACAGGTTGAAGTTAAATATAAAATAGGAGGAAAGAAAGAGAGAAAGAGAATGTGTGCATGTGTGTCTGCTGCAGTTTTTTTAAGCATGTGTACTTGGAAGGAGGCAGGAGAGCACAAACAGCTCCTGCTGAATATCTCCCCCTGTGACAGAATACTAACAGCTGAATAGGTGAAGCTGAAGGTCCAAATTTGCCTCCCATTAATCTGTCCCCAGTATGAAGACGGGTCGGGTGGGGTGAAGAGGGGAAAGAAGGAATGACAAACGTGGGGTCAAAGCTAACAGCAGGCTATTTTTTCCTCTAGAAAGTCTCTCTTCAAAGCAGATACGTGATATAATGATGATACTTTTAAATTACAAATATAAACACGGCCTCGATGAGAAAATGTAATGCTCAACAAATGGGTGTTGTTAGATCAGTTTAAAGGAGAAGTCTGATGTATTTTACTTAACAAATCCTGTGTGCAAGCACTGTGTGTTTCTCTGAACATGTTATTCCTCTCTCTGTGTTAAGTAAATATAATTTGTCAAAAAAGCTGTCCCATTACATGTGGCGTAAATGTTAACACAGCATTTCAGAAAAGGAACATCATACCAACAGGTAGTGTGATGGTCCGGGGCTGTTTTGCTGCTTCAGGACCTGGAAGACATGCTGTGGTAAATGGAACCATGAATTCTGCTGTCTACCAAAAAGTCCTGAAGGAGAATGTACGGCCATCTGTTGGTGACCTCAAGCTGAAGCGCACTTGGGTTCTACAGCAGGACAATGATCCACAACACACCAGCAAGTCCACCTCTGAATGGCTTAAGAAAAACAAAATAAGGACTTCAAAGGACAGTCAAAGTTCTGTCCTGAATCTGATCGAGATGTTGTGGCATGACCTTAGAAAAGCGGTAAAAGCTCAAACCCTCCAATGTGGCTGAATTACACCAATTCTGCAAAGATGAGTGGGCCAAAATTCCTCCACAGTGCCGTAAAATTGCCAGTTATAGCAAACGCTTGATTGCAGATGTTGCTGCTAAGGGTGGCCCAACCAGTTATTATCTTTAGAGGGCAATCACTTTTCACACAGGGCCATGTTTGGATTTACCCCTTAATAATAAAAACCTTCATTTAAAAACTGCATTTTGTGTATACTTGTGTTATCTTTGTCTAATATTTCAGTTTAATTGATGATTTGAAACATTTCGGTGTGACAAACATGCCAAAAATTAAGAAATCAGGAAGGGGGCAAACACTTTTTCACACCACTGTACACAACCAAAACTGTTGAATTTGTTTTTCGTACAGCATGATACACATGCTCAGCAGCAAGACATACATGTTCACCATTGCAACATAGGGAAAAAAATATTATAAATGGGAATAAATAAACTCTTTATTACAGCAAAAAATGGTTCAGCCTACTGTTTTCAAGCGCTAGCCAAGACAAGATGCTCCAGATGGCTTTCTGGCATTGCGTGCAGGGTTCATGCCGCTGTGCAGCAGGAGGTGTGTTTGCGATCCCAGGTGACTTCTTGCGAGCAGCTGGTCTGGCAGAACGTCAAATTCCTACACTTTGTCACATCCTTTGGCATATGGCCGCCTTTAGCGTCATAGTTCAATGCTAATAGTGGTAGTATAAATAACAGAGAAGTCTGAGGATGGAGGTGATTGTGGTGATTGGGTGGTTCAGAAACTGTGACCGGTGTTCTTTTCCCTTGTAAAACAAAAAGTCAACACTGATAGTTTTTAGTTATGTTACTCGTGTTCTGTAATTAACATGTTTTTTAAGCCAAACCATCTTTTCCTAAACAAGTAGTGTAGTTGCCAAAACCTAACCAAATTACACCTTTTTTCAACGTTAACAACGTGCCGTTTCACAACGTTAACCACTTTATTTTGAAAGTCGGACTACATATTAATTGTTGCTAACATGTCTACAGAGCCCTATACTTGCAAAAACAATGTTAAAGGGTACCTACAGCATTAAAAGCAACACCAAGGAGTCTTGACCAAGCATTCAAATGTGACAAGTTGGGGAGTGAGAACGTGGTGTAGGGATACAACACCAGTCAAAGACGGAACAAAACGCAGCTGCTTTGTTTTTCCGTTTTGGGTTTAAAACAGAAAAAACAAAAAAACACTTGTTTTTTGGTTTTTCCAATTTGGTTTTGAAACTGAATAATCAAAGAACGAACCATACACGTATTTATATGGTTCAAGAATCAGAGACTGAGATAGTCCTTTGTTTGAGTCAAGCTCCAAAACCACATTTTCCATATTGCAACTGGACGGTTTTTCATTTGACCTTCTTTCACAGCCCCACTATGTAACACAGGTTTTCTGTTGCCTCCAAGCCCAAACTACGATAATCTTTATGACATCCATTCACTCTTCAACCTGTACTAACCATGTAGAGTAAACTATGCTTTAGGGCTGACCCCGAATAGTCAAAGATGCTTCGATTGGGCGGAGCCTGATTCAACAGTCAATGTCACAGTCGAAGCTTTGCAGCAAAACGAGGATCGTGCCATTTTGGCAATATGGGGGTGCTCAACGTCTGATTTTATATAGAACTACCAGTTTTCTCCCAATAGGTTAATATACAGCCTATTAAAATATACATTTCAACGTTTAATGCTGTAAATGAACATGTTAAAAGATTAAAACTTTCAATAAATGTTTTTAAAGTGCGTGAATAAATCTGAAATTGTAACTCTAACCCTGGGGCGTCAGTGCGAATGTGTAGGCGTAGCGTGTATGTGTGTAGTGGCAGAAGAGGAACGCTGAAGAGATGGAATGCACTGGTGTTGTGCAGAGTTGTCCGCACCTAATTTACTGTTGATGAACCACACAAAAAATATTTTATTATTTTTTAGGCTACTTGAAATAGACAGCTGTTGGCAGCACGGAATGCACGCAAAACTCTGCACAAGTTGAATGTAATGAGTGAATGAAAAGAGACTGCCGCTCTGCAGCTTCTCAAGATTAAAGCGGAGCTACCTTGAGTTTAGGACAGATATATGCTTCCTGGTTAAATTGTATCATACAATGATGCCCCAACATCCCAAATTTCAAATTGTATCCCGGCTAGAATCACAGACAATGGACTCTAAAGCAAGATGGCAGTTGTATGGAAAAGTCTTTACTGACAGGCAAAGTTTGATATACAGGTAGCCAGTACAAAACAACAAAATATCCAAATCACGGGGCAAAAAGGCAGAGATACATGGAAAAGGTCTTAAACAATGGCTAGTAAAAAAAAGAAACAGAATGCTGGTACACTAGGGGAGTTAAGACGAACTAGCACAGACAGAGAGGAACACACAGAGTACACCAGTGAGGAGAAGATCACGTGAGGCAGGTGAGATGAATCAGGGTGGGGCAGATAATCACACTAGCAGGAAACACAGGGGCAGGAATGGTATCTCAAATCAGAACAAGAAAAACATAACCTTCAACAGAGACAGGATGTAACAAGTTGAGGGCAAGGCTTTGGTCAGAGTTTTGCATACTCATGTAAAACAAAAAATTATGTTTTAAAAATATAATGTAGACAAGATGACATTTCTAACTCCTATGAACCTCCTATCAGTGTCTGACATTACATCAAATCCCATTTTTCACCATCTTGCTAACCAGTATGTGGACATCTTCCAAGACTTGATTGAGACTGATTGGATCACTATTGGACATGAAATACCCTAAATGCCAACAAACTGCAGTGACATCTTGAGGCCATCCAGGCTTCTGGATCTTCTGGATGTTTTGCAACTGTCCAAAAAGGTTTCCTTGCCCCCATAGACTGACTTAAATAAACCAGCCACTACAGCCAATGTTTGGATTCTTACTGCCTGACCAGCCATCAGCAGATTATCTGTCAGGTGTGATGTGTTCATCCCCTCCAGCTAAAGAAGGTGCTCAAATGCAGCCTCCCAGCATGTAGATGGTCCGGGCATGGTCGACCAGTCGCCTTTTCAGCCAGGGGTATTTTTAGCCAAACTAATCAGGGAGCTTATTATTTTTTGGGTTCACAAGAACTTTGAACTGCAGACTCTCCTGGCCTAAAAGATTCATGAAGCAGAGTCTATTGGGGGACTTCGAGCCTGGAGAGGTCAGAGGTTGGTGTTATCCCTACAGCAACCACAGAAAAACAAATTATATGTGTTAAGGGTGCACTACTTGTACATTTATTGTATATGTTTAATGTAAAATGCTGTGGGTGTTACTGATTTTTAACTGGGGGAGGAATATAAACATACACAGCCAGGTGGAGATATGGGATATGTTGTCTGTTCTAATTTTAAAAAGCTTAGTAGCGTAAAGTAACCAGGTTAAAGTCTATTAATGTTGCATGGGGAGAAAATGGCTTCCATTGGTCATACTAATAAGGATCCAAAGCATAAAGTTATTTTAAAATGTGAAAGCAGAACTCTACTGTAAATGTCACACAATGTTAGTGAATTAAATGTTTCCTTGGCATTAAGGAACCTACTTGGAAATCAACTTTATTATTACTGGATAATGATTAAGTTATTGTGGATGCGTTTTTAAGTCTGTGGACCTTATTAGATTTTGAGTGAATACGATGGCCTTTTGTATATATTACACAATCTAGCTGGGGACAGCTGGTGAGGCGGCACGTAGATTACACACGGTGAATTGCCTGCAAAGTGCAGTTCGATTAGAATTGTCAGTGGCTCCTCCATTTGACTCATACAGAGACCATTTTGGCTCAGACAGAGCAAAGGCAGATTCCATCAGGCCCTTCCTTATCTGTAACAAGTTGCATTGCTTGCTTGATTCAATGGGTAACATTTCTGTATGTTATATTATGTGTATGTTATTTGTTAAACATTTGGATACCTGGGTTTTCTGCACTGGTCAGCAGCAGGGTATGAGTATGAGAAAAGCATATAAAACATGCCTAGCTTCCTTCGCCTCCCTGCTGTCTGATACCATGAATGGTGAATTACTCCTATAATTTTTTTGACTTTCTGCAGGAAAAGTAATTTTATCTTGTAGAGGGATGTATTTTTTTCTGGTGGTGTATATTGTTCTGGGATGAAGAACTCTTCCTGATGCATTGATACATCATCGCAGCCAACCGCAATCACTATCTGCCGACTGTCAGCAGAGACCAATTTGGGCCACATCCACTCTGACCATGACATTTAAGAAATATTAATCCCACTCTAAGCCTTCGAAGAGAATTAACTCTGCCGTAAAAAGATCATCAAACCTCTACAGAGGGCTGGCTGTTTGTATGGTCTTTTAATTCTACAATTTTCTTTTGTTGATCAATAGGTGAGAAAATATTTGACAGCTTTTGTGCGAGTTGGCTGATTCTTTTGTTGTACAACTAGATGACGCCAACAGAAGCATCTCTCTCCCTGATGCAGATACGCCTAACATTTGAATTGGATGACAGACTGTTGAGTGAGAAGCTCTGAGTAACCACTTAGGGAGCTGTCAATCCCACCACTGACACTGCTGTTTTCTGCATGTGGATGGCAAATCGCGCGGCCTGCAAACAATACTGAAGGTGTTACTTTGAAAAGAGAGCATCCCAGAAGCTTGGATAATAGCCAAATCTCCACCATGATAGACAGAAAGGATGACGGCCACTCACACATACTCTATCCCAGGTTATTAGTGGGCTCGAGCACTTGCAAAAAAAAGCACTCAGCAACATGACAGTGAAACAAGACATTTCACTCAGACACAAACATACATTCCACTAGCATGTGTTGTTTCAAAGCTTGGAAGGAACAGATTAGTCATCGCTGTTATGAATAAAAGCCTCACTTATGGCTCACAAAAAGTAAGTCTTTGACAATACCTAATATTTTCTCTACACATTCCAATATTGCATATTTCTGCTTGGTTTAGGTTGAACAATGTGTGCATCTGTTTCACGACTGAATAAGTACCAAAACTTGCTTTATGTAAAGTTCCTTTGATTGCTTAAGACACCTTGTATGCTCTTTTTTGCAGCAGAACAGAATGAGCCGCGGACTCCATCTTATTTACATTTCATAACCTGTTCTTTTACATTGAGAGCGCAGAGAAGGCAGCAGGAGAAGAAGGATAGAAAGAGGGGAAAAACAGTCACAAAAAAGATGCTGTTTCAATGCCAAGGTGCCTGGGCCTCCTTTTAAGCAGTAAACGTTCTGACGGGGGAAAACGAGAAGGCGATAATGAGAGCAGAACTCCTTTCAAAGACTGCCACATTGTTTTAATTGTTCAGACCGGAGAACGGAGAGAGAAAGAAGCAGAGTCTGTTTTCTTAGAGCCAATGTTGAAAAAAGAACAAACCTGGCTTTTTTCCGGTAATGTGTTGGAGCAATTATGTACAAACCCTGTAATTATGCATATCTTTTGGAAACATGTAAAAGCTGTATGGAAATGAGACTGGGCTGCTTAAACGGCACACGCGCCCACCCCCCGGCTGTGCATTGTTTGATATTTTAGGCAGTTTTGGCAAAGTAATGGGGAGTTTAAGACACATTGCTGTTTTGTTGAAACTGTGTCTGTGTGTAGCCATGGAGGGAGGCACGTTGCTCAGCGTGGACGTTAGCTGGTGGGCAAAAATGGCGCACAAACACCCCCTCTCTCTCATTCTGTATCTGTGCACCCCCTCCTCCCCAACACCATTTCCATACCTCCTCCTTCCTCCCCAGATCCAGTCCTCTCTCCTTCCTCCCCTTTCCCTCTCCTTGCTCGTCTCGGCATGTGCTAGGTCCCACCCTTAATTAAGTCTGCTGGGGTTTAAAGTGTTGAATCTTGTTTAAAGCCCATCTCAGCACATTTAAAAAGGACTGTGAGATTGTGCATGGTAATCAGGACATCCATAGCCGTTTGGGTAAGAGCGTCGGCCACTGAGAGCCTGATTTCAGACTTGATTTCTTCAGAGTTGTTATTTTTTTTCTCTGCATATGTTCTTGGGAGGGAGGGAGAGGGTGGGATTATTCCCAATAGCCATACAGTATGTTTCTTTTGTACGGGCTCAAGGCTTCTACTGCTCACAATTACCACAAGTTAATCTTATCACAGTAAAATTCAATTACTTTTATCAAGGTTATTTCATAGGCTACAGATGTAGTCTGGGTAGACCCTATTCTGCTGGCCATTGTGTGCCTTTGGTTGTGTTTGTGCCAATAATTGAGCTCCGCTTTTACTGGCAGAATGCTGTGTCCCGAGCAGCAACAATGCAACATGTTACAGCTCTATGAGAAACCAATAATAGGGACATTACAGCAGTTCACCTCGGGCCGAGCACCTGTTACTGCGTCTCCATTCTGTGCTCACACTGACATTTAAAATGGACATTTTCGGCATTGATAACAGTGGAAGGGCTGCAAGCCAGGAGTCTGATGAAGGCTATTTGAATGCTCGCAAAGTGGCGAGATTAAAATCGAGTGCAGCTTTTTCCCACCCCTTTTCTGCTTGACTTATCTGGATACGTTCCCCCAGACCCCAGCCGCGGTGGATTCTGGGTAAGTCCCCCCACCCAACACACCAATTAAGCCTGGATGGATTTTTTTGAGTGAAGCAGGATAATTGTGTAATTATCTGGATGAAATGGGAAGTCTAATGTGTTAAAGTGGGATTTTTTTAAGCCGATGTGAGGTGGTGAAAAGTGGATTATGCCACTTGTGAAGCTGCAGCAACTCCTGCAAATAAACAAACAAGATAAATAAATAGATATGGCCGGAAAGGTATCAAGTGAGAGACTTAAATTCACTTCGGGGCACCACTCTAAAAGAAAAGAAAATTATGCCATTTATTTAATTCAGTCTAATAAAATCTACTTAGCTATCTATTGTGAATTCTGATTAATAAGTAAATTAATAACCATAACCAAAATGACCATCAATAGTTAGTAGGTTGAAGGATTTGGAGCCCTACATGGAAGAGGTTGGGGATAGTCTTTCTTGTGCAAGATCAGAGAAACCAGCATGTATTTACACAAGTATTTATTTAACAGATAAACTAAAGCACCTAAGATGAAGCCTAACTAAAATGCACTAAACTAAAGGAGAAAGCTTTGTGTGTGTGATACGGAGAGCGTGTGTGTCTGCTTCTGTGATCTGCACCGTATGTTCAGTGTGTACAAGCATGGATACAGACAGAAAAGCACAGTGAAGAAGCTTTAAAAGGAGCTATGTGTAGTTTTATAATGAAATGAATCACATTTTTTGTGAGTGGGTTGTAACCTCACATAAAAATTTATCATTCATTAGCTTTCTCGGTTAACCTCGAATTCTTATGCTGCATTCTATGTGAAAAAATTGTGTAGCAATTTCTGGGAAATTCATTTGTTTACAAAGGCTTTTATGTTCATGCGCACTCCTGAGTCTCTTGCCAACTGATTCTGAATTCTACATAGTGACATCACAGCTAACGAAATAGAGGCCACTAACATCAAAACAACCGGCTCCCAACACAACACAGACTTAAGTTTTATGTGCTGAAGCCCGTCAGGTGAAAACGAGAATCAGATTGACTTCCGGATAACCAAAAATGGGCAAAGAGGCAGGTCGTAGGTGGAGCTGAGGTGACGTGTTGCTGAAACCACTCCCGCCTAGCTCGACGTGACCGAGTTAGCTCATGCTAAGGAGCTAATGCTATATGCGGTGCTGTATGGTGGAGGTTGGAACCTGCGGCCATGTTGTTACCAGTTTACCGACATTACCAGCAACAGTCAAGGTAAGACACCGGAAAATATAAAAATAACTCATATCTGTTATTGACATTATACTTCACAAGGTTTTAAATGCTTGTTAATATATAAATGTGGTAACGTTATTTTGCAACACTAAAGTTAGATTTAGAGTTAAAGTTAGATTAGAGAGACCAGCGTTAACAATTAATGTTAACTATGAATCAGTTATTAATTACCTTAAGTTTACTTAACGTTAATGTTACAGCTCAAACGAACAATTTCAAGCAAATCAATTTACATACCGTTGGTTACAAACGGTTACGAGTCGTTTATTTGGACGTCACCTCAGTATGTTACTTGTAATAAACGTAATAAGCTAGCGGTAGAGTCCTTAGTTACATGATGGAAGCTGTATATCTTGTAAAACGTTAGCTATGGCTGTTATCACGTTAATTAATTCCCCACACCACTATTTTGAGTAACGTTGCTGTTGTCGGCAGGGCTGTGTGGGATTATTGTCTGGAATAGGACACTTGAGAGAGAAAGAACTTTTTATATTTGTCACAAGATTCTTGTTGAGGTTCTCATGCCTCCACATCTGCTACTCAAAGCTTAAACTTTGAGTACTGGAGTTTTTATTTCCATGAGCTGTATACAGTATCATCAAGATGAAAGCAAAAAGGGTTTGAAATGCTTTGCTTTGTGTAATGAATCTAGAATATATCAAAGATTCACTTTTAGAATTAAAAGAAAGAAAATTAACTTCTATATTCTATTTATTAAAGAATCATCTGTATTTACTTTATATTTTTTATCACCCGAAGAATTTATTACACATTTTCCTCCCAGAGTCACACTGTGGATCAGATGTCCCACCTGGTGCCAGAGAGCTGCAGAGTCCTCATTTTGCTGATGGCGTGGTATGACGTGGAAAGGCGTTCTCTCCTTCTGTTTACTTTGACTTTTAAATATTGTCCATATTTGTATCATAGATCCATTTAAAAAAATATATGTTTTATGGTTCACTGTCTTTACTACTTACTGAAAAGCTAATCGTATACCACAGATAAACATTAAAACTGAACTCTTGCACAAGAATATCAGTCTAGGATAAGTTGAAAAGTGAAAATACTCCCAAACATGTTTCACATGAAATGTTATGCAGTGTATTTGTGTGTGTGCAGGACTATTTTTACTTTCTACCTTATACTTTAAGATAAATAAGGAGCTCTGATATAAGTCTAGTTTAAACACAGAATAATGTGGGCACATCCAAACCATCCTGTGGGTAAGTGCTGAAACAACAGAGTAATTATGAATCCCACTAGGTGGTTTTATTGTGACCTTGCAAACTCTGAGGTGTCAGAGCTGACCGAATGCACATGTAGTAAATAGGTGCATCTATACAATGTAAACCACACGAGACCTTCTCAGAGGTCGCAATAAATGATGCCTCCTACAGGGCTTCAAAACTATTCAGTGTGCAGATAATTCTTTGTTTTTCACTACACAGTAACTTCTCAGTCAATGTCACATTTGTCTCTTAAAGAAATGTCAAAACAGTATATAACGTCAACATTTAATTTTTTACTTTCTACTAACATGTAAAATGTTAACCTATAAATACCATCTTAATATTTTCATTTACAGCTGTTAGCTATAATATTGCTGAGTTTAGATCACACTATTTAAAATTAAAATATGAAACTGATGATGAATGAAGAATGATTTTATTATGTATAATTAGTTTGATACACTTTATAACAAAGTATTCCTAATACACAAGCAATAGTTTAATAAATTAAACTCTTGTCTTGCATTCATGAAAACATCAATATTAAAAGGTTACAAATGTAAAAGTAGTTTTGTATGACTTGTGTTGTAAGAGTTATTATAATGATAGAATCTGTTGATAAGAACCCAGTGTCATAATTTCACATCAGTAGTGTTCAGATGTTGTGAGTAAAAAGAAAAGCAGGAGCTGAAGAGCTGGAGCTGTTCTCTCCTGTAGTGCTGGACACAGCTAATCACATCTGGAGGGTTCTGCAATCAGCTCCTCTGGCACCTGTAAAGACAACAATGGGTAGACAGTTAAGCAGCTTCTTCCAAAGTGCCATAAAGCTACTGAACTCTGAGATCGCCTCAGCATGATAACCTCTCTGGCATGTGGCAGTAATTAGGGGTGGCAATGTGAAATACACCGTTTCCTAATATGTGCAATATACGGTTTTCTGCTGGACACTGTGCAACAATAACTACTCAAGTCAGATCTTATTGAATGTTTATTATAAGGATCTTATTTTTATATTTCTTAATAAACTGTACTACCTTTTTGGCAAATTCTAACCCACCAAACAAACTCAGAGGCGGCTCTCACACACCTAATTTCTCACTGTAACTAAACCATCGCCCTAGTTACAGCCCAGCTACCTGTCTGCAGGCATAACGCGCATTATATGCTGACAAAAAAGGTGGATGAAAGTCTCTGCAGGTAGCCTACAACAGCTGTTCTGCCGAATTATGCATCCACCTTTTAAGCTCCTTATCACAAAGTACGCTGATTAAACGCAGTTATCACCTCAGATTGAACGCTAAATCTCAAGGAATGCTACATATACTGGGTTTATTAACTTATTGATGACTAAACTGCCTTTAATATGTACTTCGAATCAATCATCATCACTGATGAACCTGACAAAGAATAGTATATTGTTATCCTTTTTAAATAGTAACGTTACACTCTCATCGGGAGAGACAGCTAGCTCAAATAGTGGCATCGGTGCTCCTCGGTGTGACAGTTTCAGGCAGAACTCCGTTACAGGACGTAACTAAATCTCACATCGCCCGTTAGTAAAAGTTACCGTTAACATAACAGCAGCTAACAGAGCTGAGCCTTTAATTACAACTTCACACAGACACCTTTTCTTCAAAGCATTATCACCCTAATGTCTAACACTAAGGTTAATCCATTAACATTACATTTTGGCTTCTCTTCTTGCTGACTTGTCTTTGACTCATTAAGAACATTAGAACACACTTGCTTACACTAATTTAGCAGCTTGGGGCTGCCCCCGTTTCTTACGTTGCCTGACGGCAGATGTGCGCAGCTGTAGGGTTAGCTGGTTGACATGCATACATTCAGTGACTTAGGTTTAGGTACCAACATTTCTGATGGTTGTGGTAAGGGTAGGGGCTTCAGGGGGCTGTCAACACCTTTATCGCGAACATTGCTAGCTAGCTAGCACTTCCGGTCTGTACTTCCGGTCTGTACTTCCGGTCTGCCCCAGAGTGTCTCATAGTGACGCTTCCAGAAGCGTCTCATGGAGATGCACCCGGTGCATCTCACACAGATGCTAAAAGGTACCTTTAGCGTCAAATATCTACGCTTTGTCACTCTCTCAAATTGTCGGTATGATGCCCTGAGATGAGAACGGGCTCAAATGTCCAAAAGGCTCCGACAGGCTGAGCCTCAGAGCTCCATGTAGCTGAGTGAGGCTAACAGACGGCCGACCGAGTGCTAGCAGTGGCAGCGGCTAAAGGTGCCTGTCAATCAAAGCGGCCACGCCCCTAATAATGCAGAACTTTAAGGCTTATATAATTTAAGCAGGTGAGTTATAAAAAAATTCACCCCCCTCACAGTTGTCAGGAAGGGCAAACTTAGCGATATGCACTAAAACCATTTTTTGAACCAGGCTGTAAACATGTTTTATTCTGCTGTAAAGTTGGGCATTTTAATATGAGGGTCAATGGAGATTGACTCCTTTCTGCAGCCAGCCTCAAGTGGCCACTCGATGAATTGCAGTTTCAGATACTTCCGTATTTGTATCGGTAGTGAGAGCCGGAGGTTGCTGCTTGGTCAAAACCCAGAGTTGGCTTTTATCCTATTGCACAGGTAAACTAACATTACTGCAAAGCATATACTGTAAAACTTCAATTAATAGCAGAGTCCCAAATAGCCACCTACCCTGGTGTGGCCTGGTGTGGGAACACATTTTGACAAATGAACGCAGGTCTCCATTAAACGCCTGCTCTGTTTTTTATAGAAGTTCTTTGGATGTATAAAACCTCTTAAACCCCGCGGGGTCACCTGCTTTAGCTGCTTCTAAGCGGCTTAGATCGTTAATACAAATATTAATGTTTAAACGTATGATCAATATGTCAGTATGAACATGCTGAACATCCTTAGATCGGTAAGATTCTCCACAATACCGCTGTTAAGTTCATTTAACGGAAACAATAAGACCCAAAGTCTAATTCTTCTAGATTTACCGGTGTAACCTGCCTGGTACAAGAGAGGAAAGGAAAAAAAGTGATGACTGCCGTTACCTTTGAAGCTCTCGTTAAGCCCGAATGTGTTGTTCCTTGATTATTTATCTTCCTTTAGTCTGTAAGGGTCCACGATTAAAATAATCAAAACATCTTTTCATAAAGATTAATCCAAGTTGTGAATCCTGTCATGTGATTGTCCATCGCTCTCTGTCTAACTTCTCTCATCCTGCTCCGTGTTGTTGTCGTGATGTTGCTTAAAAATAAAAGCACATAAGCCATCTGTCGGCGCTAGATCAAAATGAATGACGTGTATTTTATCATTTTTACATAACTATTATTCTGTTTGAAATAAATAAACTGTTTGATAGTAGTTTCAGTTTTGTGCAAAAAGAATTAAAGTCCTGTTCCATATGGACGCCAGTCCCAAATATAGGCAGGGTCAATTCAGTGAATTTAAGCAAATAAAAGCCCGGGCTATTATTCAAAGTTTTATGGTATTGTGATTTTGTGCTTTAGTTGGCTCAAGTTAGATAATGTTAGTTTGCTGGCTAATGCTAACCCGTTGCAAAATACATTTCTTCACCAGCTAACGCAACCCATTACTATCCTGTGTAACTCACTATTTCTGTGACAGTGTGAATGCCTAAATGAACAGGCATAGCCTTTAATATGAATGCATTTATTTGATATGTTCTTATTTAAATTTTTTACATTTTTTTAACACACACACACACACACACACACACACACACACACACACACTTACTGTTTTATTTATTTATTTAAAATATATTTTTAACACGCACAGTTTTATTTATTTAAATTTAATTATTTTTTTTTTAACACAAACACACATATGCTTTAACTACTTTACGCTTTAATTACTTGTTTAATGAAATGCATGGGGATGATTGTTCTTATGTAGTTCGTATGTTTCTTTGGCAATATTGTTACACATTCATGCCAATAAAGCTAATTTGAATTGAATTGATGCAAAAGGTACCCTTCAGCACCAAAAAACAATTAAGTGTCTGAGATGCCCTGAGATGAGAATGGGCTCAGGGTTTTTCCAGCTTTTTGGAGATTCAGACTCAGAATCAGTGTGTCGCGTTACCAGAGTTTGGGCAGACCAGAAACATTTTTTTAAACTGCTCTCAGATTCATCTCCATGAGCACATAATAGGCATCACAATACCCACATGTACCCACAAGCCTTCCCTCTTTCAAAATGCCAACATTTTCCTTAATGGAGCTTTAGTATTTCAGATTTAAACCTTAATTTATAGATTATGCACAGTTCAGTTCTCATTCACAGCTACGGAAACTGCAGACTGACTTGCCCTCATCTCTCCAATTCATCCATCCATCAATTGTCAATGGCTTATCCTGCATACAGGGTCGCGGGGGGCTGGAGCCACTCCCAACTAACATCGGGCGAAAGGCGGGGTACACCCTGGACAAGTTGTCAATCCATCGCAGGGCCACACATAGACAAACAACTACTCACATCCACACTTAATGTTCTCTCCAATTCTTAAACTTGCAAAAGTGCTTCATATTTGGAGTGTGGAAATCCTCAACATTCTCATGCTCAGCTACTCAAGCTCCAACTAAAAATACCTCACACTAGTCAAAAATAACTCACAGCTAAAAAAAACTTCATTTTTCATACAAATTCACTTTTTCATCAACAAAAAGTCAAATTGTTTCTGTCATTGGCAGGCTTACCTCAGTTCGTAGGGTGTCAGACTTAAAGAGGGCATATTATGCTCATTTTCAGGTTCAAAATCTTATTTAGGGTTTGTACTAGAAAAGGTTTACCTGGTTTAATTTTGAAAAACACCATATTTTTTTTCATACTCCACATTGCTGCAGCACCTCTGTGTGTTGAAGGCTTCGTTTTAGCTGTGGAGTGATACATCTGGTCTCTAAATGATCTTTGTTGGGAGTTGCACATGCGCAGTTCCTAGTTAAGGACTACTAGCCCATCAGAAGCAGAGAAGGGCGGGTCAGTGTGAAGCCGGTAAACACAGCTTCGGTTCAACTGTATATGTTCCCCATACCAGCTTATCAACATGGACTGGAGCAAGAGTTTCAGAGTGGTGAGTTATTAATCTGTAACAAATGTATTTTTCATCCATAAAGTTTTAACTGAGCTCTGTCTCTACATCACAGCAACAACTTCGTGTCCACTGACTGCCTGGAGGGTAGCTAGTGTTTGGAATCGAGAGGAGAGCTCTGTGCTGCAGCTCAGTGTTTTTCTATCAGTGTTTTTGAGGGCTTGTCGGAGTAGCCGCTTGGCGAGCGTTATGAGGCGCATTTAGCTTTCATCCCTGTGACGTCACCTATTACATGCACAAAATAGATATAAACTCAATAAAGGAGAGGGAAAAAAACAAAAAGCGTAATCCCACCTCTTAATAATTCTATGGTGCCAGACGGAGGTTTTATCCCCAGCTTAGGCAAGTCATAATTGGTCACAGCTTCAAAGTTTCACACAGCTGTACGGTGTTTGAACTTAATGAATTTAAACCCAATTTTTAGTTCCTACTGACTGCAGTAGTTACTAGCACGTTAGTAAATTTGTATATTGGCTGTCTTTGTCAACATAATCATTGTTTACATGGACAATAATGTTTCTTAAGAGTAGTCGATTGCTTTTTTTATTTTGTTCTCCATGACTCAACTAGACATCACAGAAATTACATTTATGAGCATACAAATCGTGTGCCAGCCATTTGTGGTCATCGAGTGCCCTCTGTTGGTGCATTAGTGGCATTTCATGTCAAGTCAATACATCAGATCAAGCAAGAAAGTTAAAAACATCCCTCTATCAGTGTATCTGAATAGTTCAATGGTTAAGATATTGCCTTTCAGATCCAGAGCTTGAGAGTCAAATCCTATTCAGGCCATGTTAACCAAATGCAGCAAACCTGTACAGATGTGTTTGCTGAGCAAGTATGTGGCATACGAAAGATTAGTTTACCTGTAGGTGACACTACAGATTTGAAAAATTGATCATGGAACAGCAGCGGTAGTAGCCACAGCTAACAGCTGGCAGCTCTCATACACATTGTCTTTAGGAAATGGCCATTCTAGTTTTAATTTTTAATGGGAGTAAATGCAGTTTTACTTGAGTAAACATTTTCAGTACTCTACCCACCACTGGCCGGCGGCCCCAGTACTAGCACTGGCATGGGTGAACATAAGACAGGCAGCAGAGATGAGGTCAATAGTAAATGAGTCAAAGCAAGCACAGCCTAAAGCACCAGTGATATGATAAGATTGATGATGATATGGCTTGCTTATTTATTTATTGAATGCAAGCGCTCAGGTGATTCCTTGAGGAGAGCTAGATAGATTTTTCAAGTTTTGAATATGTATTTTAATGGCTCATTTTGTGATGTGCTGTACTTGCATAAAATTCTCAAGAACGCAAGAATGAAGGACTAAAGACCCAGAGCCCCCAACAAATGCTTTGTCTAGACAGTGATCTGACCAGGGCCATTTTTTCCAGTCCACCCCTGGTTTTAAGGCCATTAGCAAAGTAGGCAGACAAACCATGACATTTTCCCTCATTCCTCACATCATGCATTGGGCTTAAAGTTAACTTACCTGAATTCACTGTAAAGCGGTTTTCTTCAACTAAGTTTCCCTCAGCACTCTGTTACTGCCTTTCCCCCGTGTCTTCATTGACACAAAACAACCAGGAAGAGAGGAAAGCAAGCAGGGATGAAAGTTAACCTAACCCAGGTCATACCTAAGGCTGTTCCACTTCACAGCCTGCTCCTGGCGAATGTCCAGTCGCAGGAAACCTGGCTGCACCACAACAGCCCAGATCAAGTTATTAAACTGCTTGCACACTGCCCCGTTGTGCGGCATTTTCCAACAAACAACATTCTGAGAGTGTTCCCTTGACCACTAAGCCTTTTTTCTCATGTGCACACGATTTACTTTGATGTCAATGTAGGTTAGCAAAGTGTCCATTACTCGTTCCTCTCTCTCTCATTGACAACAGATATCTGTGAACATTCTGTACATTCTAAAGACTGAAACCAATTACTGCCAACTTTAGAATGTTGATGTCAGTTGGGCACTCTAGCAGTGTGCAAGCAGCTTTACACTCAACAGGCGGAGCATGTTCCGCGCTAATAGTACTCAGGAATCCAGTAACACCAGAGGAACTGAGCTCTGTGTCTACATCAATGATGGTTGGTGCTCAAACACAGCCAAAGTGGATGGGCAATTTTTACCAGATGTGGAATTTTTATTGTTGAGATGTCGGCCATATTATCCGCCCAGAGAATTCACCAGTGTTGTTGTTGCTGTTCACATTCCTCCAGTTGCAAATTTAAAAAATTCTCTACAGAAACTGTATGAGGTCATCAGCAGTCACATGACAACAGATCTCAGAACTGTTTTACATAAATTCCATCAGCATGTCCACATCCCCACCAGAGGAACACATACACTGGACCATGTATACACAAATATTCCTGGCAGCTACAAAGCCCTCCCCCATCCCCATTTTGGTCTGGCAGAACATAATTCTCTGTGGTGATCACTAAGACAATAAAATTATTCCCCAATCTGAAGGCCTGGATGAATGGAGAGGACTCTATCCAGAGCAAAAACAGCTGTTACTTGGTCAGGTGACAAGGAAGCACACACCGCCAGAGCAAGACTGAAAGCTGGCATCATGGAGGCAAAGCAGAGACATCAGCAGAGACCTCAACACCAACAACACCAAAGACAAGTGGCAGACCATCAAAAACATCACAGGCCACAAAAGCAGGAGCTCCCCCATCATGTGTGAGGCCACATTACCAGATGAGCGTAACACCTTTTATGCTCACTTTGATCTCCTCAACAAGGAGTCAGCTGTAAAGTCTACTCCACCTCTAGAGGACCGGCCACTGCCAGTATCCACAAGGTCTGGTTCCTAAATCAAAACAGCATGAGGGTGATACATTGTTTCAATTTTCCATCTGGTCTGGTTTGCGTTTGCAAAGGCAAAAACTCAAATGGTCCGTACATTGTAAACAAAAGCCATGTGATGGAAATGTTGTTCGATTATTGGTCATACAGTCAGTGGATGGGAAGTCAACAAACCCCTCCAAATTTCTGTCTGGACAACTAACATCATGGAGCACTGTCAGGTTCATGTTGGTGTTGGACTTTAGATGGTCACGCATATGAACGTCTCATAACGGGTATTAAGTGATTTTATAATGCAGGCATTTCAAGGAAGAAACTCTGCATCAGACGTCTTATTACAGATCATACAACACTTGTCATTGCATTTGTCGCACAAAGTAGACCGGTGAAGTTATTGCAACCATGCAAAAAAAAGTTAGCCCATGTAAAAGACCTATAATAAGAGCAGCTTATGTTACAGAATCCATATGAATCTCCACGAAATAATTAATGCACATCCCTACATGCTACACACAGTATCTAACAAAAGTGATTTTGTGATCAGTGTTGTCACATGAAAAGATATAATCAAACATTTACTAAAATATGAAGGGTGTACTCACTTTTGTGAGATACTGTACATAAAAAAGTTCAATAAGATGCCAGCCTTTCATCAAGAATAATTATTATATATTAATTAGCTGTTTTATTATGTATTTGTTGCAATAGTGCTTTTCTATCTCTTTCATATTTTGTTTAGAATTTTTCGATTCTCTATATTCATACTGGAAATCAAGATCAAATGAGAGTCAGAGTTCGAGTCCAGCATTCACACCAACTCAGACACTCCAGGGTTCAGTTCAACCAGATTAAACAAGGTCGGTGTGAACCACCCTAAATCTGCTGGTCCTGATAACATCCTTGGCTGTGCACTAAAAACCTGCCTTAGCCAATCAGCTAGTTGATGTTATTACTGATTTAAGATGGGGATTATTCATTTTTATTGATAGTGATACCACTATTAATACTTTTCTGTTTTTTGGTGACGGTTATTTAGTAAGAATGACCCAAAAGCAGCCGTATTTGGCGGTGTTCCAACTCGAAGACAGTTGAAGGTACTGCTTTTTTCCTTTTACTGATGTGTGCATATTAGCTGCCTGGTTGCTTTTAAATTCATTGTAGGATTACAAAAGAATATTTTAAATAAAACTAAATTTTCTAGAGCAGCAACATTAAAGTTTACAACAGCAAAGTCACATTTAGAAAGAATGAAGAACTCATCAAGACATCTGTCAACATCTTCCTCCTGTCCTACTGCTGTACACTGCCTGCAGGTAACGTTACCTGGTAGAGAGGAGCGGCTGGTTTGACCCAGCCAGCAGCTGAGCTTACAACAATGTGCCAAATATGAAGACCACAGACCAGTCTATGCTACAGACAGACTTTCAATTTAGCTTATTTTCTGACAATTGACAAATTGAATTCACTGTGTGTGTGTAGGAGCCAACACAGAAAGCAGGCGGAGGCTGCAGCCTGATAATAAATACTATGGTCTTTAGCCCTGGGCCTGTACCACTTTTCGCTGCCCGTCACTAAATAACATTGTTTTTCTTATTCATCGCATATCAGTCAGATTTTATTTAAATGACATCAGTTGACTCTCGAGACAAACATAACACGTACGGACCCGCTTGTCTCGATAACAGTACCAATAACCTCAGACCTTTTTGATTTTCTGATTGAGAAATTTTGGAACATTTTCAACATCTCACTCTCTCAGGAGAGGGTTCCCACCTGCTTCAAGGAAGCCACCATCGTTCCTGTACCTAAAATGTCTGCAGTGTCTAGTCTGAATGACTACCGCCCTGTGGCTCTCAACCCATTTGATTTGAGAAACTGGTTCTTCAGCACATAAAGAATATTCCAGGAATTCCTGGACCCTCACCAGTTTGCTTTCAGAACCAACAGATCCACAGAGGATGCCATCTCCACTGCCCTCCACTCAGCCCTCACACACCTTGAGAAAACACCTACATCAGAATGCTGTTTGTGGATTTTAGCTCAGTATCAACATAATCTCCCCATGAAACTGATCCGCAAACTCTGCACTCTGGGTTTAAATACAACACTCTGCAACTGGATATTGGACTTCCTCACAAACAGACCCCAGTCAGTTCAGATTGGTGGACTCACCTCCTCCACTCTAGTGCTCAACACCGGAGTCCCCCAGGGCTGTGTGCTCAGCCCCCTCCTGTTCACGCTGTACACCCACGACTGCATCCCCCAACTGCATCCCCTGACATGAAGGGAACTCTGTTGTGAGGTTTGCAGACGACACCACCATCATCGGCCGGATTTCAAACAAAGATGAGACTTCATATCGGGAGGAAATTGATAATCTTGCAGAGTGGTGCTCAGAGAACAACCTACTGCTCGTAGGCGTCAGCGAAACCAAGGAGCTGATTGTTGATTTCAGGAAACAGGAGATAAAGACACACTCTCCTGTCTACATCAGTGGAGCTGAGGTGGAGCAGCTGAATAGTTTCAGGTTCCTGGGAATCAGCATCACAGAGAACCTGACATGGTCGTCTCACATCTCCACGCTGGTGAAGAAAGCTCAGAAACAACTGTATTTCTTAAGGAAGCTTAAGAAGGCTTAATGCCCGTGCCAAGTTCTTCAGCTTCAGCTTTTACAGAGGAGCAGTAGAAAGCATCCTGACTGGAAACATCACTAACTGGCATGGGATGTGCACGGCTCAGGACCGGAGGGCTCTGCAGTGGGTGATTAAAACTGCTCAGAAGATCATTGGTACCCATCTCCCGAGCATCAGTGATAGCGACCGTATGCCTACGCAGAGCCCAAAGGATACTAAACGACAGTACCGACCCAGCCACAGCCTGTTCACCCTGCTGCCTTCTAGCAAGAGATACAGAAGCATCTGCAGTCGCACCACCAGACTGTAGAGCAGTTTCTTATCCCAGGCTTAGACTCTTACATTCAAATTCATCCCCAGCCCTGCTCCATACAATATAGTTTATTTCTGTTCACCATTTTAAAGTTTTTTGTACATATTGTCTGCTTTGTAGCAGAAGGGAACTACAGACTGCATATTATTTTACAACCGTGTTGTTTTACCATGGTTTATCATTAAACTGGTAACCGTTTCATCCCTATCTGGGACATGCTAAAACAAAGTGTATTTATACAAGTTTCTGCAAGCAAACTGAATATCTATCCAACATTTTTTAACATTAGCTAATATTACTCAACATAAACTGCTAGTCATACTGTCACGATTTCAGCCAGTTCTTAATATTCTTTCTGCTGCCTGCTTTGTTTACTGTGCCATTTACTAACTTTTCCTTGTCATTACAGATCCTGCCACACCCTCTCCTACCATATCCCTCTCCTACCATTCCCCTCACCAAACCATCCCTACTCACTCTCTCACCTGCTTCCCATTTCCCTGATCAGCCTAGCAGTACACATACTGGCCCATCTCCATTCAGCCCCTACCAGAGTGTCTAGTTGCATTCGCCTAACTTTCCAGCATCTGTTGCCTGCCCGCCCGCCCGACCCATACGGTTAACTGAACAAAGGTGTGTTTTATTTATATTTTATATGACCTCAACTTTTTTATAAAAGAGTTTTAGTTACATAGTAGTTCAAAAGTTACATAGTGTTACTTAAAATTAACAGAAGACTACATTCACTCTTATATTGTGCTTAATAAACATGTACATAAAACTTACTTTACAAACCTCAAAATCAAAAGTTGGACTTTCTTGCTAAGTCAAACTTAGCAAGAAAGTCTAAATAATAAAATCACATCAGTATAAAACCAAAAGCATAGGAAATGCTTTTATGCTGTATAGTCTTGCACATACTGTATAAAGGCAATGCAAAGACGACATTACAGCTCTAGTCTTAATTGATAGTGAAGAAAAGAGGGAAGAAAATCAATGGCAAGCCATGAAAGTATTCTTTCCCCAAAATAACACATTGCATTGACCCTAATCCAAATCCAATCAGAAACCAGGCAATTTTTCACTGCCAGTCTCTGGACCCCAGCTCTCGTCGTGGCTGCAAGCAGGCGGTAAACACTCACTTGTGAAACAAGGGGAGGGGCAAGGGGAGAAGAGAGGCGGGTGGTGAAATGAAAATTCAAGGAAAGGGAACATAAGATATGTTTTCTGCTTTCAGCGGTTGTTAAAAAATAAATTGCTTTTGAAAGTAGAAATGTTTACCTCAATTGAGAACCGTTTTATGCCCTTGACAGGAAATTATTTCACAGCTTCTCAAGCAGTTGCTCTTTCCAATGGTTATGTTTCCTTAACCCCACCAAATAACTTGGCCTTCACATTCAGCCTGAGTATAAATAGCCTACTGTGCCCATGTTTGCAGGCCTTTCTCAATAGGTTCCTCAACTCTCCTCTATGTGGCAGCTGAAGAACCAGAATAGAAGGGAAATGGTACATTGGTGTTCCAGTAGCTCCAATATCTGACCGGCACTGGAGTCAATTTGTAGGAAAACAATGAGTAGATCAGACAATAACACAACACAGCAAGTGGCCCAGAGACAACATCGGTGTTACGACAAGTAGAAAACCACAGATGTTGCGTTCGACAATGTTTCGTATATCTTTCTATAACCACCGTATTTAAGGAAATATATAAAATGGATTGGAACATATAGTATGACTAATCATTCTTTATTTTCTTCTATTTCAATGACTGAAATAATAAACCAATTATGATTTTATGAAAATAATCTATAATTTGAAGACAAAATAAAAAACAACAGACTGTCTTCACTAGAAGAATTAGTAGTTTGGCTTTTATTTTTTTCCTGGCTTTTATTTTTTTCCTGAGTAGCGACTTCTTGTGGTCGTGCAAATAATGATTGAGGAAAGTAGGGTAATAGAGCTGCAAACCTTCTTGGAGAGCAGGTTGGTGTTTGAGTGCACAAATGTTTTAACTTTCTCCGTTGAGGTTCTACTTGTCCTGACAACATTTGAGTGGACAAGTTCATCTCTTTCAACTACAATCACAATTTTCCACTCACCTTCCATGACCTCAATTGTCCCCTAATCCTTACAGTAATAATGGAACGTTTAATGTACTGTTCAGTTGATAATTACTGAATTAACACTCCCTCCAGGATGTGGGTAAAGCAAAAGAATGGGGATGGGGAGCGTACCTTGGTCCACTTTGTTTGTTTCAACCGTTGCAAACAACAGAACACTGACAACAGACGTGATACGTCACAGTTTTGCAGCATATCACTCTGGCAATTTAAGCAGTTACTAACACTGTGGGGAAGGTACACAGTGTTATGTAGTTCCCCTCTAAAACAGGGGCTTTTATATGAAACTCTTATTGTGGAATAGTCACAGGAAAGAATGTTTCAACAATGTATTTGTCAATAAGGTTGTGGCTGCAAATCTTCCAAATAAGACAATAGTCATTTTCAGTATTTGTCTGTGCGGGGGATGAGTTTTAAATGTCAGTTGAACAGTCAGGAGCAGCCACGGTGAGCTGTTGAAGAGCCAACTCCTCATCAAGCTAACCAGCTCTACTGTGCCCTGCTTTTGTGTGGAAAACTACTCTCACAGTGTGCAGCATGAAATCAGATGGCAGATTATTGACTGACTTCTTTATTAAAACAATTGGAGTTTGTTTGGCTGTACTCATTTCTGAAAATGTAGTTGCTCATGATGTATCCCAGAGTACTGGGAGTACCTGTAGTAATACAATGCACTTGTCATACCAGTAGCCACGGGTGTCACCAGAACTAAAATATAATATATTAAGTATTATAACTTTATCCAAGCAAACTTTAAAACACATGTTCAATATCAACATGAATATCTATTAGTCCCAGATGATCTCCCAGTGTGTGGGTGCTGGGTTAAAAGTAGGAATGACACTACAGTTCTAGCTCTTACCCTTGGTCGCTGCTCTGCCTTCTAGAGACCAATTACTGGGCTCCTGAAAAGAACGACCTACCATAGTGGGCATCCATTCACTTAGGCCCCATCCACACTACTCCGTTTTAGTTTACAAACGGAGAATTAAAACAAATATAATCTCCGTCCACACCAGCGTTTTAGCTGCGTATCAGAGTTGATCTCAATCTACATTAAAACGACAATCAGAGAGCTGAGCGTGAGCGTCATCGTTTCTGAAGTCCTCCGTTTTTGCCCATCTTCACTAAAACACCCTCCGGAGTTTCGAAACGCAAAACGGGGTCGGCAGCGTTTCCAAACTTCTCCGTTTTAGGTCATAATCTTATGGCTAATCCAACCTTGTCAGAAAAGAAAATTGATATTGGGAAATTCTGCAAAACCCAGGAATACATTCATGACCTTTAAATTCTTAGTTCTTCTTCTGCATGTGGCAGCTGTAGTTGTCCTCTCTTTAGTCATTTTTGCACATATGATTTCTTGTCTGGCTACAGCATTTTGAATTAGTTGTGGTCAGTCTAAAGTCTCTTAAGGTAGACCAGGATGACAGCTAGAACAAGTTTGTCTACTACTTTTTTACTCAGGACAAAAGGTTTTGAACACTTTTCATAAATCAGGAGAAATATGGGGGAATCGTGACCCTGGGAGGAAACCAGGAAGGGTAATGAGAAGATTGTTCCTGAAAAAGCTAATAAAGGACATTGAGTTAAAGTGGATCTCCACTCAACTGTGTTAAACAGGTGCATGGGGATTACAATTGCATATAACTTTTTCTTTTAAATACCTTTTGTTGATCAAGAGGGAACTGTGTGATGTCATTTGAATCAGCTATGGTTTGGGCTGAAGACTGCAAGTATTAAAATGAAAAACGTGCATGCGAGGTTAGAAATAAGTGAGTAAACCAAACCTATGTGGTTTCTATAGTAAAGATGCATTTAAGGTATCTTTAAGTAATTATTTAAGATTGGGGAAATGGTTAAAATTAAGACGCACTCCACACTCTCCCCAGAGATGTTAAAGCATCTCAGTACCTTACAGGAGGTAGGGTAAATGTCATTATCACGCAAGTGCCGTAGTGGCCAGTCACACTAGAGAAACTGCTTCCACTACAAGATATTTTATCTCAGAGACCATTGTCAGGTTGACATGAGGGTTCACAGACAACATCACTGATTTCAGATGAGGTGACTACTAGATTATTCCAGATGTTAAGGTCTGTGACTGGAGCGAATGATTGTGACCTAAAACACCCAAGAACTCTCACTGTGTCTGGGTCTCTTCCTGGTTGATGTCTTCCCTCCCTCATTCCCTGCTTCCAGTTTTCCGTTGCATTCTCATTGAATTCAGCTGATCTCCAGTCTATTGTTCTTCTTTTTGGCTACAATAAAATCATGTTTGAAAAGTGACATAGCATCTCGGACAGCTCACTGCAAAGTCAAGATGCAAGTTGGAACAACTGAAACTAGACAACCTGTATAGGCACAAGTGCAATTCTGTGTTGACACCAGGGTTTTGGTATTCCGTAGCCAGGCAAATCATGGCAACGGTCAAGTAGTATGCATCGGCGTTAAGATGGGATGTGGATGGCAGAAATGAATGAAACTATAGAAACCCTTGCTCCTTGATATAATCCCAAATGAAGGGTCAATCTCTAGGACAGACCCTCTGATAGATATTCATAGCTGATGTGTCAGATGTGGATTGTCTTTGTAGAGTTTGAGTCATTTTTTACGAGTGGCTATAGAAATAAACTTCATTTAATTGGGATATACATTCTGATTTAAAACTTCACCAGGAAGTTTTTGTCAGGCACATTACAACATGGTAATTTCATCCACCCAGGAAAAGCAGCAATAATCATGATTGAATAGTGATGACGACTGTCATAAAGCTATGGTTGTCTGATCAAGTTAGCACACCAAGACTAACGACTGCAACAACACAGAAGAATTGACGATGACTAATTAGCAAATCCATAATGTTTCCCTGCTCTTAAGCATCTCCCTTGAGGCTGTTTTGAATCATTATGCAAATGATGTTGTCAAATGTCAATTAACGTGAGTAGAAATCCTGTGATTTATTATTTTGAAGAGTTGTGTGCAAGAGGAAACTTTCTTCTCCAAGTCATTAAAACTGTGTGGGAGACAAAGGTGGCAGGGAGGAAATGGAGGAGCAGCTAACTCGCATTTACTGCAGAGAGAAAACAGCCCTGATGTTCAGGTGTTATGTAACTGACCAGGAGAGACTTCAATACTGAGCAAGTTTTCACGTAATGATCATGGGAATACATGCCATTAGCATGAAAACACCTATAAACAGGAAACATTAGGAAGTAGCTGGAAATTGAAAACGGGTGATGGTGGAGTTCAAGACAAGTCCAAGACCAGTCAAGTTGAGTGCCAGTCTGGGACAGACTTATTTAAACTTATTTCGAAAACGGAAAAAAGGTATTCCTTAGTTTCTGACCTCTGAATTGCAGAATACATTTCTGACATGTTCATTGATCCTGCACTAGAGAATATCACCTGTTACAGCAGCTCCAGAGACAAAAAAATAAACAAAGGCTAAGGACACAAATAGAATAGAAAATTACAAAATATCAAAGACATTGAAAGATAGGAATAACAGTTATGTGTACACTACAGTATATACTATACAGCTTTTATATACAGATGCGATTGATAGGAAACATTGCTCAGGTCGAAGCAGGTGATAGTTACACGGTGTAAAAATAAATATAATTGCACAGGACAGAATATATAAACAAGTATAGTAAAGTAAGTATAGTTTAGCATTAATAGGTTATAATATGGATATACAGTACAGCTAATAATACAGTGTGTATAAGAAATAATACATGTATTTGCCTAATTGCACAGTACAAGAATAAAATAAAAGTGACTGATAAGGCTGGTGTGAAAGCTGTCCTTTGGACTATGGTGCAGACCAAACAACCACACTGAGATCACATGAAAAGCCAGGTCTCAAATCACTTCCAACCAAACACTTCATTGGTGGTGCGAATGTAAACTGGACCAATAACAGGGCTTTGTGATAGTAGATATTAGCTTGAATTCAAAAGCCGAACTACTATTTAAATTTACATCAAACCCAGGACCAGGTAGAGCTCATCACATTCACATCGTCAGTATTCTCTTCATCCCATCACCACCACCACCAGTGTCTAGACTCCATAGGGGGGCGTTTTTCTATACCACTTAACTGCTACACCACCCCCTTTAAATACCATGATGTCACAATAGGGTTTAATCGCCATAGGCTAATCACATTTCACATATTCATTTTTTCAATAAATTGTTTGTTCACTCAGATGACGTCTCTCCTGACTGAACTACATTTACCTACAAACTACATTTACCTACAACTGTGATGATCTGTGTTCAGTTTCCAATTCATGCTCATGCTTTCAACTGGCAGGAAAGGTTGCATTTTAGTTAGTAAGATTGTTTTCTCACACACTGTGTCATTGGGCAAACCAAAATAACCTTAACCAAACTGTTTATCTGCTTTGGCATTAGCCTGTCTTCATTGCTAACTCTCTAAAGTTCAAATGTGTCAATGCTATATAAACCAGAAGGCTCTCACTTTAAGCAATTCCAAGTTCGAGCCGATTTTGTAAAGTTTTATTAGACACCCATGTGTTGTAGTCTCCTAGTGACATTGTTTTCAATGGTGCTTCATGAATTCAAGAATTATCAAACAGCTGTCAGAGTGGGGGACCATACCAAAGCATTTATTGTTCATGTAAAAAAATAACAATCAACAGCTGCAATCAAAAACATGAGTAAATCTTTGTTCTCTCGGTTGTCATGGGCCTGACAAGTGCCCTGTGAACACAACGAGCACAGACTTTCAATAGCAAGGGTGAAGTGGCTTTTTTAGAGGCAGCACAATTACCCCATAAATCAACCTATAAAAGACAACACAGGGTGTCAATTAGCTTTTGTAATTGAATAATTACTGACCAGAGAGCTCAGGCACAGTCAACGCAGAAGCCATTCCCCAAATGTCAAAAAGCAATTGAAATAAATTACACATCTCTCAGATCACTCCAGCGATTAGGACGGCCATAACAATTCACTCACTTTACTTGCAATCATTCCCTCCCATCAGTATACCACCACACACACACACACACACACACACACACTAAACTCCTCCAGCTGTTCCGTGTCTTTATGTTCTCAGGCCTCTGCTCTCTCCTGCAAGAATTTCAGTCTGACACCAGGAGTCTCCCGAAAACAGAAACACATCCAGATAGAGACTTGAATACTGGAAACTTGCTATATTCAGATAATTGCATGTTTTACAAATTGTTAATTAATGGAAAAAAAGAATTAAAACATCTGGTGTAGGTCTAGCTAGTTAGTTAGGGTCTCTCATGGGTGGGCAGAAAAGAAGATTATGTCATGGGTTGGCTGAGTGAATACTGAGGTGTGGACCCAAATACAGACCAAAAGGTGAGGATGCAGTTCAAAAAAAATGTATTAACTCAAAAAAAAAAAAACTGAAACAAGTGTACGTGGAAGCACAAGGTAAGAGACAAGACAGATACTAAGTAAACTTTATTATGCGAATGAGTAAAATAATAAAACAGGGCTACACAGAGAAACACCGAACCAAAAACAGACTTAAACAGGATCAACAAAACAAAGAGCAAACATGGGCAACAGTAGACCAGAATCCTTAACTCATAACAGATTAACTGTCCTGCTACAACTTCCTTTGATTTCATCAGTACAATCTGCACTTTCTCATTGTTTTAACTGGATGTTTGTGAATTGTTGGAATATTTTTTCACAGGCAGGTTTGAATTTTTGGCACAGTGTTTGGAGGTGCAGCTCCACAGCAGCACAGTTGGTACAGTGTCATCATATGGGAGCCAGGTTTCTTTTTAGGGCTAATGTCTGTTGGGTCAAGAAACACCGTCAGGCAATCAAAAAGGGCTGAAACAAATAGTTTAGTTAAACTGGAAGATAAAACGGCAAACAGTAAAATCATCACTGTCATTACTGTAAACATCTATCAAAGTTTACACACCCACTAACTGCTAAAGGGACTAAAGGGATGGACAGTATTTATGATACTAGGGTAGATGAAAGCTTCATATTTTGTATCAAAATACTTTATTGTTTTGTATTTTATAGTTTAAAAATACTGTAAAACACTTCTATGTGATGACATCATAAAAATGCTGCTTCTGATTGGTGCCTTCTCAGTAATTCGCCCAGACAAACAGAAAATTGATCCAGAGCTATTTACGTCATGTTCTAGCTAACTGTTTGACCTGAGTAGCAGCCCTCAAAGTTAATGTTAGCTTGCTACTGTCACCCTATGTTAGGTTTGTGGGTTGAAAAAACAAAGCATTTCAGAGTTGTTGTACAACATTACTTTATAATGCCATGAGATGGTGTAACTCGTTAAATGCACACACCTATGCCTTATTATCTTTAATTTAAACACGTTCGGTCGATGTATAATTTTAACAGTTTTATACAACTTTTAGTTTTTCTTTTTGCAAATAAATAAATTTTAATCAAATTCTAAATTTTCCTAGTCAAACATTTCTCTGCATCTCTTTCTTCCCTTGTTTTGAACACACCATTTTTGGTGGGTGTAGCAACCACCAATTCATTATTTCCATCCCTGATTGGCTAACCCTAACCCTAACCCTAACCCAAGAGTCAATAAAAAAATAAAATATTACTAACTGGGTAGTAGGACACAGGACTTTAGCTACCTGGTGTTCCTGGCTCCAAAATGCAAAGCTACCTGATTAAAACATTTTTTATCTCGGTTTTTTTTTTGTGTGGTTGAGTTCAGGGATCCTGGCAGTAACAGTCATATCTTTATAAAGCTAAAGCTTCTCCCTTTGTTCTACTGTATATCATACAGTAATGTTTCCCTGTCATGCCATGTATAACTTTTAGATTATGGAACTTAGTGTTTAGATGAACTAGAGGAATGAGTGTTACTTGTCAGGTAATTTAGGGCAAAACTTGAAAGATATTGCAGCTGTGCTCCTCTGCTCAACTTGTTTGAGAGTGAAAGTGAGGTCACTGCAGGGGTGATTCTAGGATCAGACCTTCATGGGTGCTTAGCCCCTAATGAGAATGTGACATACACTGAACAAAATTATACACTTACACACTTTTGTTTTTGCCCCCATTCATCATGAGCTGAACTCAAAGATCTAAGACTTTCTCTATGTACACAAAAGGCCTATTTCTCTCAAATATTGTTCACAAATCTGTCAAAATCTGTGTTAGTGAGCACTTCTCCTTTGCCGAGATAATCCGTCCACCTCACAGATGTGGCATATCAAGATGCTGATCAGACAGGGGGATTGCACAGGTGTGCCTTAGGCTGGCCACAATAAAAGGCCACTCCAAAATGTGCGATATAGAGTAGGTTAAGGAGAATCCACATTTAATAAAAGTATTTAAACACTTCGCTGACTTGGCATTATAATTACAGTGCATCCGGAAAGTACTCACAGCACTTCCTTCCTTACTTTGTTATGTTACAGCTTTATTCCAAAATAGATGCAATTGTCCTGTAGCCAGGCCTTTGTCATCTTGGCTGAGTGCTTAGGGTCATTGTCCTTTTGGAAGATGAAACTTCGCCCCAGTCTGAGGTCCAGAGCGCTCTGGAGCAGATTTTCATCAAGGATGTCCCAGTTCCTGCCACTAAAAAACATCCCCACAGCATGATGCTGCCACCACCATGCTTCACTGTAGGGATGGTATTGGCCCTTCCATGAGCGGTTCCTGGTTTCCTCCAGACATGACGCTTGCCATTCAGGCCAAGGAGTTCAATCTTTGTTTCATCAGACCAGAGAGTTTTTTTTTTCTCATGATCTGAGAGTCCTTCAAGTACTTTTTGGCAAACTCCAGGCAGGCTGTCATGTACCTTCTACTGAGGAGTGGCTTCCATCTGGCCACTTTACCTTACAGGCGTGATTGGTGGAATGCTGCAGAGATGGCTGTTCTTCTGGAGGTTCTTCTTTCTGCTGATAGGTGCCTGCTAGGTAGTGCACCGCCCACAAACGCGAACAGGAGATAGATAGCAGACAAACAGACGCATGGGGAAGGGAGAAAACAGGAAAACACTAGGGGCTGGGGAGGATGGACAGACAGATCACAACACAAAGTAAAATATCCTTATAATTCAAATAAAGTGATGACAATGAAGGTTTTATTTACAGATTTGTCCTGAATTATTAAAATGAAACATCAATTTTATTTTGGAAGACAAAATAGAAAGTCTACATTATATATATATATATATATATATATATATATATATATATATATATATATATATATATATATATATATATATATATATATATATGTACACACTATAATTTATAAAACTATTCAACTTTTACTTGCAGTGTTTAGATTCAGTCTTTGGAGAATTACATTGCACCTTAAATGAAGTACAACATTTAATATTTAATCTACCATACTGACTAACAGTTGAAATGTTTCTTTCAATTCTCATAAAAAATTAACTTTAACATTGCTGTGAACTATCCTTAACTGAAATACATCAAAAAGTTCCACGAGCAACTGAAAAGTGTCATTTCTCCATGTATCGACCTTGTGTGTTAGGACCATTTTAATGAGGTCATGATTTGAAACAGGTGGAGAAAGCAACACATTGTGCTGTTGAGCTGAGGAGATTGTGCTCTTTGTTTTGTCCAATTTACTTTTAGTTTTCTACAATATTCTCCTGAACCCTGGGGGCTCTGTATAATTCTGATAAGATATGTGGACAAACATTACACTGTCTTTTAATTCAGAGTCCTAACTATACAGGACATTAATAAGTAAAACATACCATACCACCATAATGAATCTGTACCGGAAGTGACAGTGCAACATAGCAGATAAAGAACAATCCTCCTCCAAATTGCCTTGATCCTTGGTGCATCTGGGAAAAAATAATAAAAGGATGCACTAAGATTCACTGAAAATACCTTAAAAGGTATGTCTGTACCGACGTGAACACACAGTCTGAATTACAGGCAAGCTGAAGTGAGAGCAGACTGGGAGACGTCTTCTCTATCTGGGGTCCATGGAATGATTCCCGGTCCTCTCTGACTAATGAGTGTAATGTTACATTTACGTTTTCTCTGACACTTTACTCATTCCAACGCTCCTATACTTCTCATGCCAAGTTTGTTTGAGCTTTAAACTAGCTCAAAACATTAACACAAACTAGCACCATACAGTAACATTAGCCGCTACAACTAATATGCTAATCACAATTAGCAACACACTACATCTTGATAAAGCAGTACAAAGATATACACACAGAGGTATTTACCTTCTGCTGGTTACAATATGTCCATTACCCATGGAATAAAACGAGAGGTGTAAAGTAACTATGTACAAATACTTTGTTACTTTGATTATGTAGTTTCTTTTCTGGATTTGTACATTATATTTCAGAGTATTTCAAGTTGTTGCAACTTCTTTTCCTGCTACACTCTTAAGGGCCCGTGTCCACCAAATCGTTTTTTGCCAGCTGAAAACGCCTGCTGCTGTTCTGAAAACGGCCAGCAGGGAGCACTAGCGTTTTTGAGGCGCGGCATTTTTTCCGACTGCTTTGGTTGCTACGATACATTTGTTGCAAGTAATTCTACCTAACTTTACTGGATGTAAAAATGTCAACACGGAGTAGAGAACTTGCTCTGGCCCTTGCTCTGTATGAAGAGAAGGCTGAAGCAGGTAGAGACAAAGGACGGATGTGGGTTCGGCGAGTACCACCGTTTGGTCCAAGAGCTGAGGTTGGACGAAGCACAGGATAGTAACCATTGCTACGGTGTGGTGTTTGTCCCGCCCCTTCTCTACTGTGATTGGACAGCTGGGTAAAAAGTGAGAATGACGAGCGCAGTGTTAACATTTTTCAACTGTAGGTGATCGAAAAAAAAACGCACAGCGCCTCGTCACACTGCTGGCATATTTACCAGCTTGTAAAAACGCGCTCAAAAAAAAACAAAACAACATACAGCGCACCTGAGTGGAGCAGCATTGAAAACCAAGTCAATAATGTTGACAAATCAATTTCGTCCAGCTGATGCGATACGAAGTGTCTTTCGCACTGGTGGTAATGTATCTGGTAGAGTTTTGCAATTTAAACATCTAAAATCTGAGGCGCAAACCTGCTCTGTGTGGGATTTTTTGGTGAGTTTTCTGCCTGATAATTTTTTACTTAGTTTCTTCCCAGGTTTGATTCCCTCATCTGTGTCTCATCGTAACATACAGTCCCAAATAGCATACTCTGCTTTATAGTCTATTTTCCTCTCAATGGGACCATAAATTACTAAATGAACATCATTCTGTATTGAAGAACACTTGAAACTAGCGATTGAGACCACAAACTCATTAGGAAAGTGTTTACTGAGGTAATAAATCAGGTGACAAGTTGCCTCATTTTGTCATTGACTACAATGCAATTGGACTTCTTTTTGCAACTGGTGGCGTTGCCCCCAACTGGCCATTAGAAATAATGCAGGTTTAAGTCACTTTTGCACTGGCTTCACTTTTCAGACCCAGAGGTTGCTGCTTGTTGTTGTTAACTTTATTAACATAATGACATAGATTTATCTGCCTATAATATTATTTAATCCACTATGAACTGTATTAATCACTAACCTAATTACTGTAAAACTTTGATTAATAGGCCAGGCTTTTATTTGCTAAAATCACTGAATTGACCCTTATTATATTTGGGACAGGCGTCCAAATGGGACATGCCTTTAATTCCTTTTGCACAAAACTGAAATAGGCTAATATTTAAGAGTTTATTTATTTCAGTGTGAAAATTACTTGTATAAAAATGATCAAATAACATTAAATATACGTCAATTATTTGATCTAGCTCCGACAGACGGCTTATGCACTTTTATTTTGAAGGCAGCAATGCAACAAAAACAACAAGAGGGTGCAGGATGAGAGAAGTGTGGCAGAAGTTAGCAGACAGAGAGCGATGGACTTCACATGACAGGATTCACAACTTGAAATCATTTTTATGAAAAGCTGTTTTGATTCTTTTGATAGGTGGACCCTTACAGACTAAAGGAATAGGCTATAAACAATCAAGGAACAGACACATTCGGACTTAACAAGCGCTTCAAAGGCTTTTTTTTTCATCTCTTGTACCATGCCGGTTACACAGGTAAATCTATAAGAATTAGACTTTGGGGCTCGTTGTTTCCATTAAGTGAACTGAACGATTGAATTATGAAGAATCTAACCGATCTAACGATTTGTAGCATGTCCATAGTGACATACTGATCATAAGTTTAAGCATTAATATTTTTATGCACGATCTCAGCAGCTTAGAAGCAGCTAAAGAGGGCAACCCGGTGGGGTTTAAGAGGTTTTATACATCCAAAGAACTTCTATAAAAACCTGACAAGGCGTTGAATGGAGATCTGCGTTTATTTGTCAAAATGCTTTCCCACACCAGGCCAGTAAACAGGGTAGGCAGCTATTTGGGACTTGGCTATTAATTTGGCTATTAACTTGTCTATTAACGTTCGGTTCGTACAGAAAACTAATGAGCGAGCCAAACCAGAGACCGACACACCAGAGGTAGCATCACACAACATGGTGGAAACTCCGATAAACTCCCACTGCAACGTTACAGTAATAATTTTATCAGCTTGACATTGAACTAATCCATGCTCATTACATGATAACGTTATTTTGACTGCATTTATGATTTGTGTATCTCAGCAATGACAACATTGATAAATATGGATGATAATGAAAACGGTTAGTGAGCTAGACTGAAGATTGTCAATGAAATTGTTGTTGTATGTAACATTACTGTACTGTATGGGTCTTCTACCTCTGTGTTTTCTTGCACTGTTATATTGCATTGATGTATATTATGTGGGTCACATAAGTTACAGCAACTGAGACTGCCAAAGAAGCTGTGAAGCTGTGTACCTGATAATCAGTAAATCAATAAATCTAAATTGAACGTTATGAAGCAAACAACAGCAGATCCATGGTAATGTAGCTGGCTCCCCCTGCATTGCATCACAACAGGTTTTAGAAACAAACTGTTTAACATTTGATTTGTACAGTTACATAATTTCTTGCAGGCTAATATCAACACTTTGTACCAGTAATACCAGTACATACGATAGTAATATGGGTTATGTTAGCTGTTGATGTGGCTAGCCATAACACATAGTATTTAACAACGGACAATGTTAGCAACCGGTCGGCATTAGCCGGCTTGCTAAAGCACAAAATCACAATATACAATATGTGTTACAGTCTGCCAAGACATGCCAAGACCTCTGGTGTTTCTAGTGAACTCTTCACACCATTTCATGGCTTACTATTGCTAATGTGTTCTGGCTAGCCTGACCTGTGGCCTGTACTACGAAGCGTGATTTAGGGAGGAGATCTTAAATTAACGGGCCAATTTCTGATATGTAGCCCAGCTTAAGGCCTTAGGTCGCCACCTGGAGAGTCTCTACAAAAAGACTGGATATCATCAAGGCAGGTGAAGGGAATACCAGAACTCTCTTCTCCACAGTAAAAGGCTACTCAAACCACCGGAAAATAATATGAACAATAAATAATAATGAAATGATAAATTTCTAATTGAAGAATCCTAAATGTTTTCACATAGGCTATTTAGAGCCAGGGTGGGAGTTAATAATCCTAGAAAAAAAATCAAAGATGAAAGTGGGTACATTTACAAGACATAATTTTTCTCTCATAAATGACCATTAAGTTTTAAACTTAGATTTGTGATTATTTGTTTCTCGTAAATGTAGGCCTACCACATTAATCTTGGAAATTCTGAGTTTTTTCCCCTCTCCCATTTAATTTATTACAACAGACTTAATATGCAGTTATTAATTACATTTACATTATTGCATTACATTTATGGCAACCAACAGCACTTGTAGATGCAGCAGCCGGCTGCTCCTTCAAACTTCGCTAAACTTTTATTTTTTATCTGTTTTTTACGGCTTTATTGCCAAAACATGTGTGTTACTTCTGACATAAATACAGTCATTGGAAGATGAAGACGTGGTTTTTGGATTAAAGAGCAGCAGACAGAGTCCTGCCCCATCAACATCCCAAATCAAGCACTCAGCAGGTGGTCCATGTTCCGAGCTGTCAGAGCAAGACTCCGGCAAGATGAGAGGAAGTGGACTTTACATCGATGCAGTCAAGATGGACTCTGTTTCCCAAAAGTCAGACTGTTTATTGTAAAGATGAAACTTTGATATTATCATCTGGTTGCTGCTGTTTACTTTCACCCCAGATGCAAATTCAGAAAATACACTGTGGAATGTTTGGGGTGTATACATGTATGCATATATGTATATAAATAACTGTATATATTTTTCTTATTTGATTTTATATGTTACCATATTTCCCTGCGACCCCATGGATGGATATATGTTACCATATTTTAATATAGCCTTACACTTAATTTTTTGTTGTGTGTGTGTGTAGCATGAAGGAACTCCAAATTCCGTTTCATTATGCACCCTTGTGCTGTATAATGACAAATAAACCTTGTACCTTGTAATCATATAACACATTAAAGAAGAGTCCATAAAATATAAAACAGAGATTAGCCAACAAGTCTCTCTCTGGCTTTCTTGGCCACCACAGTATTAGATTTAGCCGTTAACGTTTCTTTACATTCCTCATATCAGGATACAATCATCAGGCATTCTTCTGGGGAAAATACAGAGCATGCACCATTGTGAGAAATTCTGCCAACAAATATTCCAACTTCTCATTCACTGTTGTAGTACCGTTTAACACCAGTGTAGGCAGTCAGAGTTTGTCAAGCCTGAGTTTGACTGATAACTCTGAGTTTCTTTAAGGTCTTCAGAATAATCAGATTCTCTTATACCACACAAACACTAAAATAACTGCTGTCTCAAAGTGCCGGGCTGAATTTCAGTCCCATTGTCTTTGTCTGTCTATTGCTCTCCCCCACTCTGTTTCAGCACTATGGCTACCTACACACGCACCCCCTAATTTTTCCTCATTTAACCATTTCACAGCACAAACACCCACTTGCTTAGCTGTGGGGCTTCAGTAATCACATGCCAATATATTCTGTGAATATTATAATAGACACCAAAAAAATGCTTTTTGCCAACATACAGTTTATTTACCGGTATATGTGGGTGGGGTTTACAGATTTTCTGATCCAATAAATAAAATAAAAATAATAATTTGTTTATTAGAGGTGTTAAATGAGAGAAAATTTAAATAATGTTCTAAAAAGCACATGTTTCAATGTAATAAGAAACTGAATTGAAAAAGAGCAATTTCAAAATTGGCCTTTTCATAGTCCATGTTTCATCTATGTGTTGGCACTGACGGTATTTCCTAAGTGATTATTGTTACTTTCAAAATTCATTAAAACGCATAGATTTATACTGTACTAGTAATAGTCTTTGTTATAGGGGGGGTCATGCCCCGGAATCCACCTAGGACTAGGACCTCACTATTTCGAAAAAAAACCTGGCTACGGCCCTGGGCCCATCTCATTTAGACACTCACTATTAAACTTTGCAGCAGATCATATTATCCTGCTATAAGTGTAAAGTAAGGCAGAGAGAGGCAAGTACAGTGTGAACTAACAACGTGCCAGATCGGTGCTTTGATTAAACATTGAAGGACCGCCTCTAACAGAGCACACTGTTGTCTCTCTGCTCTGTTTCCATGGACTCCCATGAGGCTCCTGCCCCCAACCATTGTCCAGCCAGCACTGCAGCCAGACCCTCTAGCCGGTGTTGACCTCACCTAATTGGCCAGACCTTCCTTTGATGGTTTCCTGATGCCAATAGTGAAGAGGTGGATGTGAAATATTCACTCTTTCTTCTGTCTAATGCCTAATGAGCAAACATGGGTGGGAACTGGCTTTTGATTGGCAGGCTAAACTCAATCTGGAGTATCAAGGTCATCCTTAATAAGATGCTGTTGATTCATGTTTGTCATAGACCCACTGGGTCTGCACAGATGATGTCCCATGATAGTGTGTGTGCTCATATTTTGAAGAAAACTGAATGAAAAAAAATATAAATAAAACAATGGTAGGCACAAAGTATTACTTGATGGATATTTTTTCCATGTTCCATTTGTTTGATATGCATGATCGTGTCACCATTAATTGGTCTTAGAGGATGAAAAGAGACAGACATAAAAAAACTAAATTAAAAGAATGAAAGTTAGCTTACAAATATTACAATGGAACTTGTCAGAGCCACAGAAGAGTGATCTGCAGTGTTGTGATTAAAATGAAAGTCCAGGATGGAGGACAGAGCAAGAAACACAGTGGATTTCATTCTTACAGGGTGATTAATGTAAGACTAACATTAACAACAATGCTAGCATTATTCTAGATTTTTCTTACTGTCAACATGGTTAGTTTAGTTAGTTAATCAGAGCTAAATAACAAAAACAAGACTAGGCTGAAACTTAGTATATGGCTGAACTGTGTTTGGTCAATGTGCTCCTGAGGGCTGTACACGCCTTACTGTAAAGCTTTGTTTGTGTTCGTCGCGTGGTCTTGCACCTCCCAAATTTTTAGACCACAAGTCTACTGCTTACATGGAGCTTTTCATTTTAAGTTGGTTACTATAATACAACTGAGAATATGACTGCACAAATACTGATAGTGGAAAATAACTTATTTTTCTTCTTAAATACAGTATGTCTAAAGATTTCTAAAAGCCAAGCCACTTTGTTTTTTTAAATGCTTCAAAAGGAGGGGATCTTAAAAATCTGCATTTGAATAAATAATATTTTGCCACCTGAATCAATTGTTCACCAATTGTCATTGGAATATATTTTTTGGTCCAAATACTTTTAGACTGTTAAAAGGCAAAAAAATATGTTGATGAATAGTTATGAGTTTACAGTTCTTCCTCTGCGTTTAGA
The DNA here is from genome assembly GCF_014851395.1 of Micropterus salmoides. Lineage (NCBI taxonomy): Eukaryota > Metazoa > Chordata > Actinopteri > Centrarchiformes > Centrarchidae > Micropterus > Micropterus salmoides. The sequence continues at coordinate 2,282,763 of NW_024041484.1, forward strand.
GTGTGCAGCCAAGTTTAGTCTATGGCTTTTTCTGGTAACACTCAGTCAGGGACAGACTTTTTTAATAACTGGATTAATCCAAATTTGGTCAAAATAAACTACAATGTGTATGTTCAACATAATAATGGCCAATAACATGTCACCCAGAGCAACAGTGTGGCTCATTGATGTGGTTTTAATAGTGTTTCGACAACAATGAAGCTCTATGTCACAGAGGAATAAGATATGTATCAGGCTTTGGATATACACACACAAACTGTACATGCATTCATTGATTGTTCTGGACTTTTCATGGGAATTGTTGACAATATGGGGAAAGAAATCACCACACTTCATGTCGTGACCTCAGTTCAATATTCGTTATCTAAATAAAGAGTATACTTTAGTGGGTCATCTGCCCGCGTCAGGCCTTGAGGTATGCAGGCAACTAAAAACGGCCTGTTTTAGATCCTGGCTGAGTTGTTGAGTTCTATTGCCTTTAATTTCCCATCAAAGTGTCCTGAAGATCACTAGTTTCTCAAATTAAACATCATTCACTGGTAACTTATTCAAGAGATTCCAATTAGCTGAAAAGTGGTTCTTCATGATTGTTTTCCCCCTACCCACCCCCTTTTCCCACTGAAATACTTAAAGGAGAAAGCTCCCCTCCTGCCCCATCCTTCTTATCTGGTGTGTGTGTGTGCTGCTGCTAGTGAGCTCTATCAAGTGGTATAAATCTTTAATTTTGGAGATCAGCATTAATGGCTGAAACAGCCTCAGATCCAGGCTCCGCTCCATGCTTTCATCCTCTCGGCTGGAGGAATTCCTTGAGGGGAGGGGAAGGGGAGAAGGCTATGCGATCGTTTGCTCCCATAAGTACACAAAATTAGCTGCTTATCAGTTGATCTCCGTACATGATCCTGCAGAAATCTTCTCTGAGTCCAAGGCCGCTACCTTCGCTGTAGCCTCATATCCCTGCTGGCTCCACAGAGAGGGGGTGAAGGGGGAAAGGGGTAGAGGGAGCTCTTATTAAATCACTTTTCAAAGACAATAAGGCCAGAGCTTCCTCCTCTTCCTTAACTTCAGCCTCAGACTTTTTCCTCGTAGCTCTGTGGGGTCATTAATCTGTTTTAGCCTCCTGCGTTGCCCATCACCGTGTTTAATCAAAATTCAGCAAGCTAAAATAAACAGGGAAGCAGATAGAGACAGAAAGAGATGAAGGGAGAAATACTGGGTGGAGGGCAAAGCGGCGAGCACTGCAAGACAGCTCTTGTTTTGATGTATCCCCGCGTTTGTTAACTCGACTTTCTCCTAATCAATCAAGCACCAGACATCATTTTAAAGTTCTATTTTGACTTATTTTGCCGAATGTGAGCATCAGTTATTCTCCAGGCTGTTTCATAATGTTGCCGTTGCCCCATATTTCTCCACATTAATGAGTGCAGGCTGGAGAGTGACTGCAGCTCTCGTTAGCAGAGCCGACGGCTATTGATTGTGGCAGGCCACTGGGGGCTCCCTACCTGCGGTTGACTTTGTACTTCTGCAGGAGTTGTAAGGGTCTGCTGAACAACAGGGACCACGCACATCTTAAACAAGATCTATGAAAAGCCTATCAATTAGGCTTTGAAGGTCAAGCAAACTCTCCCCCTGCGCTCTCTGCCTCTGCTTCCCCACTCATGCTTGGTCTTGAGAAGGCAGTATCTTCTCTGCTCTCTCCCAAATATATCTGAAGACTCCATTCAATTAAATATCTCTCGGCTCCAGCTGCTCCCTAAGTGAAAGGTCAACAAAGTCCAGGAGGCTAAAAGAGAAAGGCTTGGCTTCTTCACAGCCCCTCCCCACAAAAAAGCATCCCCCAAGCAGGCGCTCTCGCTCTTAATGATACCCACTGGTCAATCCCTAACTAGCAGTGACAGTTACCCCCAGAAGCACCACTGCAGACCAGAGCCAATCGATCAGGTGAAAAAAAAATACATATAATGATAACCCGCAGACATAATGTCAAGCCCTTGCACTGTCCCAATTGGTTGACATTCAGGTAGATAGTGGGGAGAAAGAGCTGGCCAGACATCAAAAGCAAGGTGCAGCAGTGAGCTGTCTTGCTCTCTTGCACCCACTGAGGTGGGTTAACCCTCTCACATGAACTCTAATTATCCGTACTGTGGCCTCAGGGAGTCCCAGAGGAATGGCAAGCGAGCCCAAACACACATACTCAATAACCCCTACACAAACACTGCTAATTGAGTCATATTGGCCGCTATTACTTAAGTTTTAGTGCAGCCATGTTGAAAGTAATGCTAATTCTCTGTGTGTGTGGACCCAGTGATGACACAATAGTCCAGTTTCCAGGGCAGCTATTAAAAAAGGAGGGGGGGGGGGGGCATTACTACGATGACTACATTGAAAGAAATGGGTGCTGAAGTAACTGGACACTTTACCAACATCAAAATGTGTATTTTTCCAAAACAACGAGGCACATTACCTGCAGCAGCTAAGGGACAAAATAAGTTTAACATTAAAAATAAGTATTGTTTTAATTTCATACTATAGGCAATGAAGTATAATGTTAAAGAGGTGGTATTATGCTAATTTTCAGGTTCAAAATCTTAAAAAAGCCTTATTTAGGGGTTATACCAGAACAGGTTTACATGGTTTAATTTTCAATAAAACACCATATTTTTGTCATACTGCACATTGCTGCAGCACCTCTGTGTGTTGAAGGGCGTTTCGGAGTAGCCGCTTGGTGAGCGTTACATCAGGGCAGAGTTTTCTGTGGGAGATGGAAACTCCTTTTCGGGTGGACTTTGGGCTTTTTCACTTTGCAAACCTATTACAACCACAAAAAAGGTATGTAACTCAATAAAGGAGAGGAAAAAGCCTAAAAGCATAATACCACCTCTTTAATATATTATTTATAGTTACAATATTCATTAGTAGTTTACCTATAGGCCACTATGTTCTAGTTCCAGTTTCTTTTTGTTGGTTGTTTTTAATCATTAAATCAACAACAAGTCAACAACGTTGGGCGGAAAAATGCTCCGCTGAGGCTGTGCAGAGGACGAAACAAAACCCCGTCACCGGCCTGTGGAATCCCCGGGTTAGGACCTACTTTTAGTTTTAGTGCTAAAATGCTTTATGAATTACTCTCAGACCAAAAACGAGTTTACAAGTTAGGAGTGACGTGGCCCTCATTTTAAAAAGTTTTTCCTAACTCAGCCAGTTAGGAGCTACCTTTAGCCTTAAGATTTTTTGTGAATATGGCCCCAGATCATTAAAAATGCATCTGTATTGTTTTTACCTATTTGACATACCTGATTAACATTGTAAGACAGCAAGTGACCACTAACATAGTGTAGCATGTTAGCATGCTAATGTTAGCATTACTGGGGATTAGGGTTTAATGGCCTCAATATTTATATTTAATAATATAATAAGATTATTATTATTTAATAATTAATAATACAATACAACTTTAAATTATAATATAACGTTAAATCCTCTTCTAGGCACCACTCCTAAATAAGAGAAAATTGATAGCCAATTACTTAATTCAGTCTCATGAAATATACTTAACTATCAATTTGGAATTCTGGTTAGTAATAAAATAAATAAATATTCCAATTACCATTAACAGATAGTGGGTTGAAGGATTTGGAGTTCTGTGTGGAAGAGGTTGGCAATAATCTAAATCGATTCTAAACTTGAGAATAAAGAGATTTGTGTGATAAGGACAGAGGTGTGTGTGTGTGTGTGTGTGTGTGTGTGTGTGTGTGTGTGTGTTATTGTCTCTTTGTTCTAAACACAACATGGTCAGAACAAAGGAAGCATTATGACAGAGGACACTTGTAGTTTCTGCCCCTGTGTGGTTGTGTTTCAGGCATCAGAGGTTTATATTTATGTGATCTGTGTACAAAATGTTCAATGGTGTTAGTTAGCCTTGGAAGACTGTGTGTCTGTGTGAAGCATAAAATGTCTAACAACAGTTTAGGGGTAGCTGAGAACACTGGTTGCCAAACAATATCAAGTTAACAATAAATGGATGACAACAATAAAACTTCAATAAAAACACATCAATGTACACATACATTTACAAAAATCCAAGGAACATTACAGTTAACCTATGTGAAGCTGTACAATGCCCATTTATGTTACAAGTCCATAAAGGAAGAAGTTGCTATGGCCAGTGTTGGTCAAGCTGCTCAGAAATTGTAATAAGTTACTAGTTACTTATTACTCTTTAAAAAAGCAATAACATTATTCTGAAATAAAAGTGAAATGCGCCTGCTCGTTTCAATTGGTTCTACGGTAATACGGTGGCAAAATCCGGCACGTTATCGCAGGTGTTATTTTAATGCAGCAGGGTTTCCAACAATACAGCAAAAAAACGCAGGGTCATCATGCAAAAAATAAAACAAGCAACTTGTGAGATCATCCATCAAGCGTGGCCAATCAAATATGATTTTTATGAGAGAAGATAAAATAGTTGCTACACGATAACTTTCCAGAGCCCCCTGTGCTGTTTTAACACACGGCTGTTTTCACTTTGTCTAGTATTGTAGTAGCTAAATGTAATGTGCATAATTATGTGAGGGGCACACCTTGACAATAAATGCTTTTGTAGGCGCAGACTGATTTATACACTACATGGAAACTACATTAAAAAAACACCAGGGCATGCTTTTAAAATTTCAGCATTGATAATAGTAAAGGGAATAAAATGGTTTGTGCCAACGCAAATAGGCCTATAGTTAATTGCAACCAGAGTGGAATCAGATATTTGCCCCATTGATCTGCCTGGTTTAAAACCTGGTAGTAAGTAGGCTTTATCAATTAGTTGATATGATACGCAAAGTAAGGTGTCTCCCCTTCTCCGAATTCAAGTCGCCGTGTCCCTTTTTTGGATATGAACCGGACAGACGACCTGACTCCAGTGGCATGAAGAAATAAAGTGCTGGGCTTGGCCGCTCCAAACTCCCATCAATAGACTGTGGAATGGCAGCCAAGCAACACTAAGACAGGATGGCTGTCGCTGCTTCACTGATTACAACAGCAGACTGCAGGAGGATACAGCGAGACACTAAGAGACCGGCAGGATCCCTTACACACTCCATCTGTCTTCCCGCTGATTTCTGTCTCCCTTGCCCTCTCCTCCCTAAATGAAAAAGTGCAGACTAAAGGCGATCACATTTCGCATTTTATCAATACTATCTGCTCTGTGGCCCTGCTGTCCTGATCCTATTGCCCATGGCCTTGTAACCTTGTTCTACAGTCTCCGTCCTTCTCCACTTCTTCACTACTCTTACTGGAAACACTTGTGACACTCTGGTACAAGTCAACTTTTGATGAACTAGCACAATATCATCTCATCATAAGTCAAGAGAACTTCTATTATACCATGGCCACAGAGAATACTCTGATTGGCTGTGGGAGAATAATCACACAGCTCTATATGGTATCTACATTACTGTTTTAAATAAATGCTTAGTTGTAAGGTTCCTTGTTTCATCTGTTACCAGGTATTCTTTTGAAGAATACATTGACTCAAAAAACATTAACCAATACATGCTGCTTTTAAAGAGGCAGGATAATCCACAGCAACCTGTGTAGTTGTAAGTAATGATGGGTATTGTTAAGATTTTAACGGTATTACTACTCTTACCAATACTGCTTATTGATCCAGTACTTTACCAGTAATCTTATCAGTTCTGTTTGTTATTTCTAAAAGGGGCTTTATGGAGTTTCCAGCGGCCACTAGTGGTGCGGTTTTAAGATTGCAACCAGGCGTGTGCTCGTATGCGTGCTCACTTGAACTCATGACCAGCACGTGCTGGTGCCGCAGCAGAGGGGTGAAGTGTCAGATCGCCGTCCACACAGTGAGGAGCTCAGGCACATTTATGTGGAGAGGCATGTGGCCCTGCCACAGACCGTCTACCACTTGAGAGAGACAGGTCCCGCGCCCATCAGGGAGGCTTCTGTGAAGGCCGAGATATGGGACGTGACAGAGAGAGGGGGTCCCGCCAGTAGGCCAGATTCGAACCCACAGACAGAGGAACAGCTATCAGGTGCCGTCTCTGTCTCACCGGGTCGACACGCAGGCGGATGAACCACCGCTGCAACCTCCTCATGTGCAGGAGGCCCAGGGGGACCATCACGTGAGCAGCCGACACGAGGCCTAGAAGCCTCACGATCGACAGAGCTGTCACCACTGCCCGTGGGACAACACGTCAGAGCAGCTCCACCATAGCCTCCACCCTTCTCTGAGAGAGCCGTGGTCTCCAGAGAGAGGAGTCAAGTACCACACCCAGGTAGGTGAGCCTCTGGGAGGGGAGAGGACCGCTCTTCTTCCAGTTCACTGTGAAAAACCCAGGTGAGACAGGTGTGCGACAAGCTCAGCACCACTGCCTCGTAGCTCCATACTGTCCGGATAAAACAGGACCCTGATGCCCTGAGGGGGCCCGCCTCAAAGGGCGGGGATGCCGGCCGTGGGGGGGGCCTGGCAGGCAGCAACCTCTGTGTTCCACCGAACAGGAGAGCTTAGTACTTGGTGGGGGGAAGGGAGGTTCATGGGCGCCAACACATGCCGCCATGCAGGAGGGTGCGCCTCCCTGCGTTTTAACAAAATCTTTAAATGAGTGATTGAATTTATGAACCACCCATAGCTAAACAATCAGCTGGCTAATGGTTACTTTTAATCATAAACCCATGTTCGCATAATTAAGTTAACTTCGAGCGGGGGCTCTAGGCTGCTAGCATACATACTTGATGTAGATGGTGCAACGGGAGCAGTCAAACGGTGCATTTTTCGCCTGTAGCAAAGTTTGAGAGCAGTCACACTACCTGGATTTGAACACGGGTTTACAGGGTAAGAAACATGCAATGACAAAAACGCCAAAGAAACAGGCTCATCGGTATGGCAGCCCAAGTACGTTATCAACCACAGTGACAGTACTCGATCACACCCACCCTACAAAAAAAGTCTTGTTGCAATTGTGGTAACAAGCATCAACTCTACTGAAGTGTAGCCATACTTTTGGACGTTTAGTTTTCTCCACCATTGTCACTAATTAAGAGCAGGGTCTCTTGTGTGTGTGCTGTAGAGTGTGAGAGGGAAAGCACACAGGCTCCCAGAGAGATCTCATTTCTGGATTGGGATTTGCGGTAAAGTATAATGGACGATTGTCTTAATCTTATTACAAAGTAGACATGGTTGGTGAGATAAAATGTGCAAGATAACGTTTATGTAGCAATAATAAATAGGAAATATTTACCTAAATAAGTACCTAAAGCTGAACCGATGGCGTCGGAGCTTAACAATACTACAGTTTTTCATAATTTAGCCACCGGGGTCCATTTAATACCGGGTTTTGGCACCCATCTCTAGATGTAAGTGATTGAAAACAGCACGATAATCCCACTGTTTCTCAAAAGCTGCCCTTCAGATTGAACTACTTGATTGACTCACCATTAAACACAATGCATACATTATTAATTCTCATTTAAAATGGCTCTGCAGTTTTATTGTCATCATATGTAAACATCGTGTTAAGAATCCCTGTAATATCCCTGTAGTAATCTCTGTATGTCAAAGAAAACACATAATGTAGAACACAGATTTTTTATTATACTCCACAGTTCCACCAGCAGTCAGTATCACATGTTCTCAATGTATTGCCCCGTACAATGATTACCTATTGACCTCTTCCCTTATGGGAATGCTTTATATGACAGAGGGTCTGGTCACATATTCAAATATCCTGTAAGCGTCTCATTTCTGTAAACACTAAATCCATAACTGGATTCGGATTTCCACAGCTCTGAGAAAACTGAGAACATAAGAATATGACTGTCTCATATGACTCTTTAATGCTGTAGTTGTAGGCTTGTTCTGGACAGACTTGGTAAAGGCTCTTATTGTATAACAGCAGTGCTGACCAATTTTCTGGAAATATGAATTCGTTCTCATTGATCAAACATTTCTGTGGCTTTTGGATTTGGACAGCAAATAAAAGATGTATTGGCTGTCATTTAGGGTAGCTGCTTTCATGGATCACTTTAAGGCCGAAAAGGACGTATAAAGAAGTGGTTCCACAAAACCTTGACATTTCTGCTTTCAAGTCAGGTTTCATTTTCTTGATGTAAAATCATGTCCTAAAACTTGAGTCAACTGTTCCTTGACTACAGACTGGTGAGACAGGCTGATTAAATTCCCTCTCCTCTGTGAGCATTTCACCCAGGTTCAAATGCCTTCAGAGTGCCTGAAAGGGTTCATTTGTTGAGGCTATCCCCTGCATCCATTTCTACAGGTGTCACACTCAAAGTCATTCATTTCCTTTGGCTCCTTATTCCTTTCTTTTTTCTGAAAGTACTACTTGCTCGCTTTGATTGAACTCAATGGGATTACAACAGAGTTAATCGCTCCTGGGTTTGTCCATTTATTACCATGTGAACCCCCCCGCAGTCCTCATTGTTTCCAGGCCTTCCATAAAGATTACCTGCTCTTGCTGCAGAATTGCTCTTTTGCCTCCTATGGAGCGTGGGCTGCAATTGAGAAAGGAAAAGGTGAATACCATGCACTTCAACAGAGGGACCACAGTGGCGAGAGGTGGTTGTAAATGCACTAATGAAAGTAAACATTCGGCCTTTAAAGATAGGAATGCTGGTAGCTTTTATATTAAGCTATTTCACCCAAGTGATTGGAAGTGATTGAACTTGCTACTTTATTGGCCAGCAGGTAAGAAGAAATATCATTCAAAACCCAACTACAAAACCATGGTTTGGGGCCATTCACAGTGCTGTATGAGTTTAGTATCTGTAGCCATGGTCAAACCTTTGCTCAAAATGTCTTTATCGGCCAATTGTTACAAAGGTTTATCCAGGGCTCTCAAGTCTCAACCATTCACCATGAGACACATGCATTTCAGCCAGTTCACACGCTCACATGCCCCACCTTGTATTTCTCACGCTGAGAAGTTATAACGTCCTCAAAATTGTCCCACTAAATTCAATTAATGGATGATAATCTTTTTTTGCAGAGTTCATAGCTTTCTCTGTAGCCTACTAAATGCCAGAGCCATTAAGCCAATCAGAAATTAAAATGTGGTGTTTCCGGGTGATCCAGCTGCAAGCACGTTTGCTACAAGGCAACAAGGATGCGCGATTGATTATTTTCTCCATTAATCGATTGTAATAAATTCTGAAAATAGTGAGAAATGCTGTCACAGTTCTCTAAGTGACACCTTCACAGTGCTTGTTTTGTCAGTCGAAAACTCAAGATGATTAAAATAATTAAGTACAAGCAGCAAATCTTCACGTTTGTGAAGCTGGAACCATGTTTTTACATGAATTGCCAATTAAATTTCTGTCAATTAGCCTATCTGATGTAGTTCTACTAGCTGGACTGTTGGAAACTGTTAAGTAATTTAATTTATATCAAAACATCCTATTTTTTAAACTCTTCATACATTTTGTGTGTAAAAAGTAACTTAACTAAAGCTGTCAGATAAAGTAAAAAGTACAACATTTTTCTATCTTTTGACTCGGACGGAAAGCTATTATCCATCATGATGGTGAAAATGGCTGGCCTTGGCCACAGTGCTCTAAGTGGGGGCCCCCTACCCCTGTCATCAAGGCTGAAATGTGTAGCCTACTCTCACACACAGCTTGGCATACATGGGTAGGGCAGGTTCTGCCATCCTACTGTAGGCCTGGCATACATGGGTAGGGCAGGTTCTGCCATCCTACTGTAGGCCTGGCATACATGGGTAGGGCAGGTTCTGCCATCCTACTGTAGGCCTGGCATACATGGGTAGGGCAGGTTCTGCCATCCTACTGTAGGCCTGGCATACATGGGTAGGGCAGGTTCTGCCATCCTACTGTAGGCCTATGTGTACAGCACTGCTGTTCAGTGGTTTCATTTGGGCCCAAATTTCTTTTTAGTTTGATACATTTGTATTTTTGAAATGTAAGTATATACATGAATACTCTTGTATCAGATTTACCTATTGTTATACCTTCTATTGGTTCGGGTTAATTATGAACTATATAACACTGTGATTCTGTGGACACAAAGCAGCTGTCAGGTTGGCAACAGTTGCACTGAAACACTTACCGTGGGCTGCATTATTGTAGTAATCACCGTTTAAACTAATCTGTATAAAACTGATCGATGAACAGTAATCATTCATAGTGTCCGTGTTGGCAGGCATTCATATTTCTAGCTCCACCCGATTAAAATGGAAGCTCTGCCTTTATTTACCAGAGTAATCAACCACAGGTGAGACACATTAGGAATAAGTGCAGACAGGAAAAGCTAGACAAAAACAACAGACACTGACAATACAAAAATAAAACAGGAAGTAAAGCATGTGACAATACACAAGGATGAAGGTAATGAGATGGAACCAACTGACAAAAACATAAGGACAAGAACACAGAACCAGAACACAGAGGCAGGGAGTGAAACGTGGATGAGTATAAACAAGAATACAAAAAGAAAACATCATGAAATATGACCCAGAATGAAACCGGAGAGGGGTGCCCATTGGTTTTATACAATTTCAAGGTTTCAAGTCCTTCCTGCACACCAAGATGTAGTTCTTTCACTTGACAGTCTTCAAACCTTCATAACCTCCAATTATTTTTTCAGTCATCCGTTTGTAACTTTGAAAGTAACTCTTTAAATATACAGGCAAAGGCTCCTGTTTTTTTTAAAAGATTTTTGCATAAGCTTTTTTGAAAATACATGATGATCATTACTCATCACTCAGTCTTTACTGTTATATATCATAAACCTACCTCTACCGACAAAAACTGACTGGGCTTCCCCCACTGCGTTGAACTACTGACGCTACAGGGATCTCCAGTGTGTTACAAACTGACGCCGATGGGTCTTGACCATGCATCCATATGTGAGTCAGGGAGTGAGAACGGGTTGGGATGGGATGAGTCATAATACACATTATTCATTAAAAGTTCAACATCTTAGCCATCTCTCCTCCTGGATGGTCTTTGATTTTATAAAGTAACTTTTTTGTTTAATTTACTAAATTTAAAGGCTCAAGTTGTGAGACTCAAACAATTTTTTTCTAACTCTCGAGTGAGAAATCAACAGACATACCACGTTTAAAAATCAAAAACAAAGTTCAACAGACATAAGATGTTTTGAAATTAAATTTTGGCCTCAACTTGTAACACAATGCAACGTCATCCAGCAATCAGGTTGTATCATGAATAGTACTGTTTACCTCAAAACCATTGTCATGAAGATGAAATGATTATTGCCATGATAACTTTCCAAAGTTACAAAATCCCATCTGTCATTGCTGTACAGTGATTTGGTGTTTGATAACGTTTTAAACTAATTAAAGTATCACTCAAATTGGATTTCAGATTCTCACCAGAAGCAACACACCCACACTAACACTCCACTAAGTGAGGGATCTGAACCCTGACATCTCTTGAACATAGTGCAAACCCAGTTGCTCACTGGTTGTAGGTGTTAAGACATGGATCTTTCACCCAGAGTTCTGCAGGCTCCTTCACAAACATCTGCAGCATTTCACACATAGACTTATGAGAAGGTCAGGCAGCTATTGTTGGTAATTAACCCCCCAGTGTCGACACAAGAAAACATCTCCAACAAAGCCTCACCTCTGAGGGCCATTCGCCTTTAAACTTGTACTTATGACCCACAGCCAACAATGAACACCACCAATACACACACACACACACACACACACATCCACACACACACATGAGTAGATGAGAAAAGGTCAGAAGTAGCACTTGCCCAAACCTTTTGTGGTGTTTTGCTTTGCCAGTGGGAGAGTGGCGTGTTGAGGGACTGTCAGAACCATGAGGTCTCTGCCAACAGAGAGGTGTGCAACCTTTAGTGTCCTGGCCTTGAGGAGCACCACCGCTCTAACCTTAACATTGTTTTAAAGGCCATGTGTACTATTTACACTTTACATTTACCCTTTAGTTTGCCTTCTCCTCAGCTGGAGGTGTGACCAGCATATTTATGAGCAGTCACAGAGTCCATATATAACAGCTTAGAGCTCATATGGTTATCGAGGCATGAAAGCAAGAACTAAAACAAAGGACTTCAGAACAAAGAGCAACACTTGATTTAAATGTTTTACTAAAGCCGAACTTTATCTCACTCACTCGGCATGATCAGTTTGGGTTGACATCTCTCTGACCTCTCTCTCCATTTTCAGAGGCGGTTTTGGTTGACTTGCATTCTGGGAAACGACAAAAAGTACGACAAACTAGGTTGATGAAACTGAAGAAATTATGACAAAATAAGTCCTGAATGTCACAGGCAGATGATGTTTCAAAGTATAGCTGTAACCAAACTTATTCAGTCCACCTGAGACTGTGATGATTTACAAATTACGGTTTTCTAAAGAGGGCAGGGTGGTGGTGCAGTGGTTAGCATCACACCAAGAAGGTTGTGGGGTCAAACCCCAGTTGCCCCGGCCTTTCTGTGTGGAGTTTGCATGTTCCCCCTGTGTCTCCAGGTGTTCCAGCTTTCTCCCACCATCCAAAGACATGCAGGCTAGGTTAATTAATTTAGTGTCTCTAAAAATTGAGTGTGACTGGTTGTTTGTCTGTGTGTGGCCCTGCGATGGACTGGCGACCTTTCCAGGGTGTACCCCGCCTTTCGCCCAGTGGAAGCTGGAATTGGCTCCAGCCCCCCGTGACCCTGATAAGTGGCAGACAATGGATGGAGGTTTTCTAAAGACCTGTGTTCCAAAATTACATCTTTATCAGTTAAGATGTTCGAATTTGTAATGTAACTGTGTAAAAGGCCTTCATGGCCTTTGGGAGTTTTACAATTGTATGTTGTGATGTGGCTGAAAGGGAACTGTTTGGATAGATGGCTCCGTGGTATGTGAGGAAGGCAAGGCTGATGACACAAAGAACACGCTTCCCCACACTAAAGCTTGGAGGAGGGTCAGTCCTGTGGGAGTGTTTGACTGCTGCAGGAACTGGGAATGCTGATCATAATATTGCCACCATGGGCTCTTTGAGGACATAAATTGAATCTTGTTGATCATTTGACTTTCTACCTAGACATAGATCCCAACTTACATGTTCAGGTTATAAAACCTGGTTTAGTAAACTCAACAATATGTTATCCTTATGGTCATGACCTCAGTATTTTAAGGTCAAAAGTAATTTGATTGCAACTGTGCATAGTTTATGTTGTTTCCTTTAATGTTCATTCAATTAAATTTTATTTATATAGTGCAAATTCATAAAACTTACGTCGTTACACTTTTCATACAGAGCAGCTCTCGACTGTACTCTTTGTAATATTATTAACAGAGATCCAACAATTCCTACCTTGGTGACACGGAAAAGTTGAGTTAGTAACATGCATTAATAGGATAGGAATGTATACAGATGGAGAGGGAGAGAAGGAGAGAGGAGCTCAGTGCACCATGGGAAGTCCCGCTGAGTTCATAATGATCGTTGTTAAAAGTTCAACATTCTTTTGTCCTGTAACAAAAACAACATAAAGATACAGTACAGGTTTGTGTCATCCACATCTTAGCTCATAGCACTGGAACCAGAAAAAAACGTAAAAACGTAATTTGTAACTGCCCCCCAGAAATAAAGTTAGTCTCAATAAACCAATCACCTGTGCCTCACTAATTTCATCCACCCATGCCTCCTTTATTCACTCTCCTGCACATATGCATATAACCCCTTTCTCTCCAGTGCATGACCATTTGTTTTGGCTTAGAGTACACTTTGACTATGCTGGTTCTCAGCCCCTCAACTATGATCTATCTGACCATCATAATCACATTCACTCCTACACAGCTAGCCATCGCACCAGCTCCGTTATCCAAGTCACTCTGCACCACATTGTCCATTACTCTCCATCCAGCAGCTCTGTCCAGACACCACTGAACTGACACAGCCACCATCACCGACCGTCAGGAGAAACCCACCTTTCCAGATGCCTGACTTCTAAATGCTCTGACCATGCCCCAGCCATCTCTGACTGGACACCATCACCTTCTGGATGACGTCCTCACTGATAGACCATCATCCTCACCTCCATCATATAGTCTTTCCACCCTAAATTCTCTGCAGCTCTGCATCCCCCCTTTCTCCAGAAAAAAATCACACCAGAAAACTCTGTTAGTGGCCCCCGTTGACATTTTAAAAAAAGGTCGCTCCCAGTCATTTGACATCATGAAGTTCATCTGAAGAATGACCTGAATCTTAGCCCAACACAATTCATCTTCTGCACCGCCCACAATCCAGGGTACCAAAACTCCACTGCTGACTCCCTCCACCATTACTGTTTGGCCCCAGACTCAGACCCTCATCCAACACCAGTCCCTCCATTTTCAGGTACGATCTTCACCTGAACCCCCAGCTTCTCCACCTTGTCTCTGCATTATGAGAAGGGAACCCATCCAAACCTTCATAAACTAGAGAATATTCTACCGCACTTCTCCACAAGACACGCTCTTCAACCCTGAATAAGGCAGTCGCCACAAGCTTCTGGATCCACCACCATCATCACCACCTACTGTGCCGCACAATTGCCGTGGTATTTGTTAGTGTAAGAACATCTGATGCCACTAGCAGGAGCAGATCATTTGTCAGCTTCCAAATCCTCCTCCTTTTTTTTTTTAGGGCATTTTCTGAAATGACTGATGCTGTCATTTGCCTTGGGAGGACAGTCTCATAAAAATTGTGTAAATGCAGCTAAGATTAATTGAGAGGAGACTGCTGTGCATTCACTCTAAACAGAGCCAGATGAACAGGGATGCATTTGGCCACATTAGCAGCAAGGTGTAAATGCAGCAGGTCTTCAGTCGACAGACATGATCAACATAAATGAAACTGACACCAGAGTCCGCGGTTTGCATCCAGACTCATGTCTGTGGTTAGGTTGAGGCAACAAATTACTTTGGTTAAGATTAGGGTCGGATCATGATTTGGCTAAATGTTTATAAACACATTGCATCTCAAGTTACAGCATACTTTTTCTGTTAAACCAGACCACGACTATAAAATGAAAGTGCTGTTAGTGCTTAACATAAACTGCAAGTCAACAGGAAAGTAATTGCAACTGTTAAAAGGATAAAAATAATCTATAAAAGTTTCTGTGTAACTAGTGTTGTTTAAATTACCATAACAATATGCAACAACCAAAGACAAACAAATATGGAAATGATTCTGGTTTAATGTGGAGCAAGTTAATTCAGCACCCAAATTAGATCAAAGCATGATGGAAAAACATCCATATGCTCACTGCTGAAGAACGGCTGACTTGTTTTTTCTCGATTTACCTTTAAAGTGCAAACCTTGTAATATACAGAGTTGGGTGGTACTATGTTTACTGTACCTCAATACATGTATATGTCTGTATACATGTATACTCTACATGTATATACATAATACATGTAAATTGAACCTATGAGTAGTTTTAAAGGATTATACTTTTAAGAATAATTTTTTTTTAAACAAAATACTTTACTTATACTATGTTACATATTTAAGATACATAATATGCATTATTATATTATTATATTTTTACATGAATGTAAATGTGAATCTGTATTTAAAATGTTATATTTACATATGTACATTTGCTGTTCATTTAATTAATTTAATTTATTTAATTATGCTGTTCCATAAGTCATTTTAACGGGGGAATTCTGATCACAGAAAAAGAAGCCTGGGAATATTGTCTTGACTGGAGATGATGTGACGTTTCATGACAAGTTGACTAGAAATACAGATATATGTTCACTTTGTTATCTTTGAGGAAATAGCAGTGTGCCTTTTTTTGTATGTCTTTTAGTCTTGTATAGTCACTATTTGGTAGCTGAGATTACTGCAAATCAACATTAATGGAACCTACTTTAATGCCAAGGGTTAATATAATGTGACACCGTTTGACTAGACTAGAGTCTCCCTACTTATATTCTGTGGATCCAGGAGGTAATACTTCTATAAAATTTGGAGAAAGTTACTAAACAATTAAATCTGCAAAAAAAAAAAGCTTTTATGTATGTTCTCCCTGACCAGACCAACAGAGGATATCCTGAATTCCGTGGGGAAACCATTACTCCTGCTGCTCAACAATGATGACTGTTAATGCATGTGTTAATATTTGTCACTGCTTCTTATTTGTTAATGTTTAGATCAACATGTATCCTACATCCACAAGTTGTCATGGAGCTTAGTTGCGTACCTCTTAATTTTTGTTACTATGTGCCCTAGACATGTGGTGCACAACGTAGATACCTTCGAAGGAAGACTGGCCAAGCAGGGTCACCTCTACAAACACCTCTACGACCCTTCCTTGAGAGACCACAGGGACAGCAAAATGACTCTCAATTAATGGGGAGAGACTGCCACCACACTGGCAAAAGATGAGGCATTTTATTTAGTTCTTTTGAGGCAGTGCGTGTAGTCACGTTGGATAATGACACATTTATTTGTACACCCCCGGATGTTTCACAAAACTCACAAATAAAATTTGTATAAAAGAGATCTACAAATACCCAAACAAATTCCACAAATCTGTGAATATATTAAATCATTTACAAATAAATTATCCACATTTGGGAGTATCTTCCTAACATTTGACACTTTCGAACAGGCATTTGTGAGTCATGCTTGTATTTGTGGATCTCAGTTCTACACACACGGAGTTTAGAAACAGTAACATCACAATTGAGAAAAATCCATCTTTACTCGCTGCAGGATGTTGATTCTCAACCGTTCAGCTCTGTTTACCAGCAATGTATATAGTTATGTAGTTAGTGTAGTAATATTTACAACATTGCAAAACAAGGTACCAGTTACAAATTACAAGGTGTTGTAGATGTAGATTAAGATAAACTAATAGACACTAATCTGTTCTGTAGAGTAGCTGGTAATCTTTACACCCAGGACAATATGATTATTCCTAAAGCATTAATAAACATAGCTACAGTGTAAAGAAGTACTTTGGCAATAAGCCAAGGGAGCAGCCCCTTGTCAAATAAATAGTGTAAGATTAATTAAGCAATTGCTCACGACAAGCTGTTTCGCGTCGGGCAGAACAACACCCCTTAACTGTGATATAATAAGCGTATATCAAGGCCTGAAGTAAGCTATTGCTTTTATAAAACTCTTACCAAGTATGGCAAAGAAAGTAGGCTAACAGACGCACTACAATTTGAGCAACATACATCAAAGGCTAGAATTATTAGAACTATTATTTATTGTGCAGCCACTAGAAACTGTCCAGCGTCAGTAGATTGACTTTGGTAACTTATAATATGCTTGCTCTTGTGTGCCTGCGGCCAGCAGTGCGTAAAATAATAACACTTTAATATTAGCCTATACCTACCATAAAGGGCAGAATTGCATCTCTCCTTGAGCAATAGTCTTTTGAACAAGCTATTGAAACTTAGCTTATTGTTGCAATATCACAGACATCTGGGTCAAGTAGTGGACTGCTGAGTGTGTTTGTGTGTGTTTTCGTGTGTGTGAGAGAGGGAAATGTTGAATCACGTAAAAGCAATGATTTCTCTCTCTCTCTCTCATTATTTATTTATTTATCTCTGCCGGTAAAATCTGTATCAGATCCAGAATCTGTATCAGTATCAGATCGCATTTTAATACCATGTGGCTTGAGACCCCCACAAAGCTCAGATTAAAACTCGAACCCTGTTTGTCGCCGAGTGATACGGATCTGTGCAAAGGAATTCGACGTCCTACACGTTAATATGCTCATTATATCACTGCTATGAACCAATCAGATTGCTTGATTCTCGTTTTATAATGCAATGTATTTCTGTCTGCTTTTGAAATAAAAAGGGTGATACTGCTTTCCAACATGGCCACCAGTGGCATACTGTGCAGTAACTGGATTTTATATACATTATTAGAAAAACCAATCTATGAATTGAAAAGGCATTTGCCTGATTTTCCAGATGTTTACATCTAGGTGTTATTTTTTTACTTACCAATATTGTTATTATATAACATATTATGTGCCATTAATCAGTAGGCAGTTAACATTAATCCTGTACAGCCACTGAGGGTCAGTCAACCTACATACTCCTACAGAGGAGCAAAACAAAACATCCCGACTGAAAACATCATTAAGTGGCATCAGAGCCGGGGCGTCCCTCCCTAACTTCAAGAAGCTCTTGAAAACTCTTCCGAGAACACTTTCTCTTATAACACCTCTAACCCCTAACTTCTAACATGCACTTCCTGTTCTCCTCCTCTTCTTTCCCCTTACAATTATCTTGTATTGATTGCACGTTTTTGTTAACTCTTACTTCCTTCCCTAGGTATTTACCCCATTGATGCCATACCATCTCGTGCTTTATTGATGCTTGTATGCTGTTCCTCAAATGTAAGTCGCTTTGGATAAAATGAGTGAATGTAATGTAATGTAAATATTTGACCATAACGATGATCTTACCTTGACCTTAACCAAGTGCTGTCAGTTGCCCAAATGTGACCATAAAAAGCATTTTCAGATCCATTCAACATGAATATTTTGTACAGCCGTTTATTAAGATAAAAAAATATATACTGTATATATAATCCGGGTGACATTATGTTTATAAGTGTATTTGATGTTGTAAATTTGTAGCATATAAACACAGTTGTTAGGAGACACGGTTGTTTCTGGGTTTGCTCCAAAACAGCACATCCCCTGAAATTATAATACCTCCATTGAATCCCCAAATTATCTTCGCAGCTCACTGTTGATGTTTGATCTTTAATGAACAGTGAGGTTACATTACAGATTTTACAGATTGACACCTCTGAAGCTGTTAAGTGACATCGTGTCCCATCCTCCATCATATCAGTTCCAGTGGGCCACACAGACTGGCCACTACATGAGTTTTATTGAAAGGCCAATATCAGCACAGTGATGAATGGCACAACACTAGTTTGGATGGCCCGGCTGGAGGCTCATTTGGAAGAGGAGCTGCATACAAAGTTCAATCCCATCTGTCTCCAGCAGAGTTAAGAGTCAATGCTGGTGCCACAAACGCTCATCCATGACATTTGCAGTCAGCTCTGAGACAGAAATCATCCTGTGGGGAGTCATATAATTAGGAGTGTTTTGCATGATTTAATCGATCAACAGAGAAAAAAAATAAGAAATATCCACATAGTATTAATTACTGGTCTCCACAATTTTCTGTTGCCATATCCACAATTCACTCAAGTGGGACACATTTACACTCATAGTCTCCCCCTCTACAATGAAACATGAATGAGCATCCAGGGTGGTCTCAGCTTCTAACTATTCTCTGAGCTAATGCCATTGGCGAGGCATTCCTCAGGCCCCTTTCTATACAACATACCACCAGTCAAGAACCAATGCCTTTTCAAGTGTGTAACACAAAGTGGAAATGTTGAATATGAGGAGGAAGGAGGACTGCACAAACACAGATACATGAATCAAAGGCCTGTCGGTGTCAGGAGAGGGGAATACACACACCTTAATCAAGACAAGCTTGTATATTTTATATATGGCCTATTTATTATTAAGTATATATCACTCTTTAATAATTCACAAACTTCTTCTTTCTTACCCGTAAGTTAGGTCTTGGTGCACAATACCTAGAGGGTACATTTTCACATTCATTTTTTTCCCAGAGTATCACTGTTAACATTAGAGCTCAACTTTCTTTTACTCCCCTCAGGTGATTTTTCATTTATAATTCAATCATTTATTTCTCCAAGGTGACAGAGGACTTTCACCAGTCTGGGCTTTGCTTTGATAATGTAATTAGCCATTAAACAGACACTGAAATATTTTAAAGGTGACATGATCTGTCTATGTCAAACTTCATCTTAACCACCCTTAAGGCTCACAATCAAATGGGGATATGTCCAAGTCAAATACAGATTACCGGTGTAATCACAGGCGGTGCAGTGGCGACAGTGCTGTCAATCAGTGGGCGAGTCATCAGGTGGTCATCTCGGTCCTGAGTTGCTCTTGGAGCTTGTGAGAAGTGAATAAACAGCACGGCTGGCTAAGCAAGCTGCCAGAGATGGTTTAATTAAAACTGTGACATTGTATCATAAAAACCGGAAACCTAATCGTGATGATATAAGTATAATGTAATTATCAGACTGGTTATAAATAGCTTTAATTTCATGCTTTGAGGAAAATGAAATGGAAATGGCATGGAGGGGAGGTGCATGAATGTGTGTGTGTGTGTGTGTGAGAGGGGGTAGTTTACCGAGCTTGTCGCCCACCCTCTGCCAGTGCCAAGAGACAGGAGCCAAATCCAATTTCTCCTCTCAGGTCACACGTCTGTCCACACGCCATCCTTCAAACTTCTCTCGATCTGTCACCCTACTCATCATCATCCTCACTGCAACATTATCCAATGTGACTCGGAGGGGATCCGGGACGGCCGGGAAGCCAACTGGCAGGCCAACAAGTCCTGACAGTTTGTCACCTTCCCTTCCAGATGCTTGATCAGTCTCACCTACACACTCACACAGAGGCCTTCACATTCTAATTCAGAGTACAAACTGAAAATAAATCCTGAATGGCCTGAAGAAATACACGTAACTAAAACTGTGATGAGTTCAAAGTAATCAAAAGCCTATTTCACTAAGTGTTTGGAGGTCCTACAATAAAAGTTTATATTGAAACAACATTTAAGGCTTTCATGATAGTGTTCAACTCATTGCATGCTAAAGTGTTTAGTAATCAGTTAGTCCAAAATATCTGTAGGCTTTGTAGCATGCAACACTGCTTAAAGCAAAAATGAAAAATAAGTGGACGCCATTGTATTGGAGTTGAGGCAGAAATCTCAGAGACCTGGACAAATAGAACCCAGACTACCTGCATAGAGAGATAACACTAGAGGGAGGAGAGAAAATAATGAATTGTTCCTACCTTGTTCTATCTGATTGAACTTTGACCTGTCAAATTGTGAGGCTCTCCAGTGTCCAGCTAAATTGAGAGAAGGGGTGGGATTGAACTCTCATTCAGAAAATATTGATTTATGATTGAGTTTATTTCATTATAAACTCCTTCACTTGGGGCAGCAACACACTCCCAAACTGGAGGGAGCAATCCACCATTTTCTCTATCAAAGAACCATGGCCTCAGATTTGGAGGTGCTGACTCTCATCCCAGCCACTTCACACTTTGCTCCCATTAAGTGTAATTTATACTTCTGCGTCGAATCGATGACGTGACGGTGTAGGCTACGGGGCTACGCAGAGGCTACGCCGTCGCCTGACGTGCACCTCCTCAAAAATGTAACTACACGTCAAGTCGACGCGGACCACAAGTTCTGTGATTGGTCGGCTGGGTAGCCTCGCAATGCCTCTGAGCCGACCAGAAGTACCTCGCACTTTGAAGTAACATTTACTAGCATCCAAAACGGCGGCTGTAACACAGTGAATCAATATATTTGACTGTCGCAACCCGAGCGAAATGACTCGTTTCGCTATCAGAATGTGATCCATTCGGTCTGTAACTTTTGAAAAGGCTACACTGGTCGCACGTTTACAATTTTACCCCCATTTATGTTAGCGGAGCGCTAAACCGGAAGTTAGCCTGAGCGGCCAGCAAAAGTCCTCTCACATTGGACACGGTCGTAGTCCACAAAGCACATATAGACTGGATGATCAAACTACCATTATGTCATCATACAATTTGCCAACTTCCTTGAGGCCAACCAGATGTCCTCCTCCATAGCCTCCCCAAACACCACAACAGCCACAGCCCTTATAGCTTCCTGGTACCTGTCTGCTGCTTCAGGAGAGCCCTGGGCCAACCAAGCCAAAAAGGCTTTGTTCTTCGAGTTGATGCTTTCTTTCCTTTATGCTTCTTAGGTTGCAGCCACAACAGGCACCGATAACCTTCTGATCACAGCTCCTGCCAGCCGCCTCTACAATGGGGGCACTGAACATGGCCCACTCACATTCCATGTCCCTAACCTCCCCAGGTAAGCACAAGAAATTCTTCCAGGGGTAGAAGTTGAAGATCCCATGAACAGAGCCTTCCCCTCAGTGACTTGCAGTTGCATAGAAGCAACCCTCTCATTCTTAAGGGAGAACTCCAACTCAGCTGCACTTATCCGAGGGCTTGTGAGTATCCCCACATTGGGTTGGTGCCTGTCATCCTAGGCAACTCTGGAGAAAGAAAAAGTCCAGCCCTTCTCCAGTAGGTTGGATCCAGAACCAGTGCTATTTGTAGAGATGAGTACAACTATATCTAGTTTGTAGCGTTTCACCTCCAACACCAGCTCTGGTTCTTTCCCCACTAGAGAGGTGATATTCCACATCCCTAGGACCAGTCTGTGATGCCAAGAACTGCCTATGAATCCCCAAGGTTGAAGGTCCCCAAGGTCTTTTTTTGTCCACATGTATCATCCACAGCATTCTCCTAGTGGATTGTCAACTCACTGATGATGACATGCCAACAGGAGAAGGACCAGAAGACCAGGTCCAGTTGCAAGTTGCAAGTTGCAAGTTGCAAGTTGTGATTTCAGATGGGAAGGTGAGTCTTTGGTCTGGGTCAGCATGAATTACCCTGTCCCTGACTGCGTTCACTTGGCATGAGTTGGGAGGTCAGCGGTTACCCTTCCGTTTCTTTCCTTCTCAGATGAAGGATGGTAGTTGTGGGAATGTCTGTCATTTTATAGTTGCTGGAAGGGAGGAAACATCAATAAACTAGGAAGGATATTCTAAACTGGAACAAAAGTTTCACATTTGGGCGGCTGTGGCTCAGGAGGTAGAGCAGGTTGCCTGTTAATCAGAAGCTTGGCGGTTCAATTCCCGGCTCCTCCAGGCTGCATGTTGAAGTGTCCTTGGGAAAGATACTGAACCCCGAATTGCCCTTGGTGGCTATTCTGCCAGGGTATGAATGTGTGTGAATGTTAGTTTCTGTCTGAGCACTTAGGCTCAGAGAATGAATGCGTGTGACCGGTGGATGTAGTGTAAAAACACTTTGAGTGGGTGAAAAGACTAGAAAGGCGCTATACAGAGCATTTAAATTTATTAAAACGTACTTCTTTTTAACCTGACCTTATTTCATTAACTTTTGGTGCGTCTTCAAGACCTTTATAAGATAATTTATTTAGAGATATAAGACTTTTTAAGAACCTGAAAAATTACTGTATAACCTAAAACACATATTTTATCATGACAGAGCAGTAAAAGGCTGCAGCTTCTACTTCCTAAAGACCATTTTTATCAATTCATCTAGAATCCATCTTTGTGACAGCTTGTTGAAAGGATTTTCCATTCCTTTATTCAAATACCTAAATACAACATACTGTATGTTTATGTTTTCCCTGAAAAGGGTATCTAATGGCTGTGTGAATTGGGACTTTTTTCTGTCCGGAGCAAAGGTTGGAAGAAGTGTCTGTTCTTAAACAGCCCAAAAAAATTGCAGAGAGAGGTTTAGGATGGATGGATTGACAGTAATCTTAACAGTTACCAACAACCATGACCATAATCGTTTACTAACCAAGTAACCACAACCATGGGGGTTCCTTAACAAAGTACATATTTCAACCTAAACCATGATCTTTCCCAGACCTAATTTGATAAAACCTCACAACAAATAACAAACAATAGATTTGTGTTGAATTTAGAATTACCACCTTTGTTATCTTCTGCTTGTTTATATCCAGAAACACTTTACATTAAGTCTTCTTGTGTCATCAATGCTTAAGGTGTCCAATGAGTCAGTGTAAAAAGAAATTTTGTTCTATTCAATTATCAGACAAGTTAGCAGCTCAACAACCAACAACAATAAGAAAGGCTGAGATGAAAGCTGCACAAACAGCATTGCTGATTTGCTTGTGGGAGGATGGATTTTATGAAGAAGGTTCACAGGTGTGAGAGGTGAAAACTCAACCGCCTGAGAGCCTAATGATCTGAGGGGGCCTTGAAGTAGTCCTCGGGGAGCCCCAATAAAGGTGCGCAGTAGAGGACCACACCAAGAAAAGCCATGATGGTCACACTGAGCCAAGAAGAGATTTTTCCTTTCAATAATGCAGGAGCTGATGAGGTTTGATCATCGGATAGGAAGGCGAGAATGGTCTAAGCCTGCAGAGAAACATGCTCAGTTATAAATGATAGTATCACTTTCACACTCACTTTTTTATGGTTGATATGATCACCACATACTCTGTGTATATATATATATATATATATATATATATATATATATATATATATATGATCGTGGGTTTGATTCCAGGTCTGGACGGGGGTATCCAGGTGGACCCTTAGGCAGCCAGTTTTAACTGCCGTTTTTGGTTAACGTTCTTTCTCAAACAGAGAATGGGGGTAATAATAATAATAATAATAATAATAATAATAATAATTTGAATTTGTATAGTGCTTTTCTCGAACACAAAGTCGCTTTACAGAGCAGATAAAGAAGCATGACAACCCGGATAGGCAGAGGTGAAGAGGTGGGTCTTAAGGCGGGACTGGAAAATGGTGAGGGACTCAGAGGTGCGGATCTCATGTGGGAGGGAGTTCCTGAGCCTGGGAGCTGCCCTGGAAAAGGCTCTAGACCTAATCAATTACCATGGCAACCAGAATCTCACCGGCTGTTTCTGAGTGATCGCTAACGATATGCTGTGTTAACATCACTACACTGTAAAGTTTAGTACACTGCACTGGCAGGTCTGGAGTGGTCTATTACTCTGTTGAACTGTGCTATTTTGGCTCCAGTTAGAATAAAACCGTATACTTGATCTTCTGCATGTAAAGTTGATTTATAGTAAACCGGAGAGATTAAAACCAAGTTATTTATGTAGGCTATAAGAAACACAACATTGTATATACATCACCACTACTTATATCACACTGACAATAATATTTTCATCAGCTTTAGCTGTAGATATTGTGTGCCTATATTACCAATGATACCATACAGCTTACAGGCAGGTTGCTGGGCCTAAGGCAGGCACTTTATGAAATCCTTACCTTTATGTGTTGTGTCCTGAAGAATGGGGTATTTACACATTTTATACAGCCTCATTAAGGCAAGGCAAGGCAAGGCAAGTTTATTTGTATTGCATATTTTAACATCAAGGTAATTCAAAGTGCTTTACATAAAACATAAAAGTAACAGGGAAATATAAAAAAGTTTAAAAGCAACATAAAATATAATAAAAGTTACAGTGTTACAATCAGGGTTAAAAGATTAAATGGAAAATAAAAACAGGCTGAGGGGTTGAGCAAATAGTTGAGTTACAATTATTCTGAATCCCCCAACTCAATTACCTACTCATTTCTCACTGTGTAAATATTTAATTAAAAGCAATGATAAAAAGCTAAAAACAACGAAAAAGAAAACAGGACAGTAAAAGTTACAGTGCAGTGTAAGTTATCAATAAAAAGAAAAATCTTAAATATTTAATTAAAAGCAATGGTAAAAACACTAGGTTGACAATAAAATTAATCTCATTTTATGCGGTTGCAATCATATATAGCCTATATTGAAAAGATGCATAGTGCATTAATGATTAAACATGTTTTATATCAAACTATTAATGTATTCTAATATTTATAAATTGCAATTAACAATAACACAAACAAAAGATTGGAACTTTTAAATATTTGTGTGGATGCATCAAATGGGTATGCTCAAAATAAAACAATTGGCCCATTTTAAACTAGAAAAGACTCAAGAGCAAACCAAAGCTGTACAATTCTCAAGATTTTATTAACCTAAAATTTTTTAAATAACATCTACTGGCTCTACATGAAAATACACACAGACCATTCTTTTAACTGAGTACACTGACAAAACAAAATACTTTCTTGCAATGTTGAGAACAACAAAAATCACATCTCAAGCGATGGCTGAGACATATTTTTTGCCAGATTTCATCTAAATCTCTCTTTTAGAGATGTTTTTTAGATATCTTGCAAATAGACACATGTGACTGAGTATGTCTTTGGCCGAGGATAATATTAATTGTAGGACTGATCTGGCTTTGCCTTCATTAATAAAGATCTGAAACCGTGAACCAAGACTTCTGTGCTGGTTTCACATTTATGTCCTGTGTTAAACCGTTAACCGACAAAGGCCAACTGCCTCATCCATCCATGAGGATCTTTTGGCCGATCTGCTAAGCAGGGCAGGTGCAGTGGACTCCATGAGGGCTGATGCGTATGCTGGGGAAAGGAAAAACATGTTTATAAAATATAACACACCATCACAGTAATCTCTCAGTTTACATCGTGGTTGAAATGCAGAACTACTGAGAGAAACCTGTGGAAAAGGCAGACCATGCAGTTCACAAGTTGTATGTGTGTAAAAAAAAAACAGAAGAAAAGACAACATATAGAACATTTGTAAGACCAAATTCTTCTTGTATTGTGAGCCAACGCTGCCACCTTGTGACTAAAAAGTAGCATTAGCTTTTGTTTGCACAGAATATCCATCCATCCATCCATCGTCAACCGCTTATCCTGCGTACAGGGTCGCGGGGGGGCTGGAGCCAATCCCAGCTGACATCAGGCAAAAGGCGGGGTACACCCTGGACAGGTCGCCAGTCCATCACAGGGCCACACATAGACAAACAACCACTCACGCTCACACTCACACCACAGAATATCCATGTACATTAAATACTAGTTTCTGTTAATAAGGTACACCAAACTAAAACTGTTGCAGTCCAGTAAAACAGCCCTGCAATAATCTTCATGAAGCTACTAATATTTTTTGTAATTTGTAAAATGTCTTGTTCATGTGTTTTTACTCTTAATCTCCAAAATTGCTGTTTCAAAACAGAATCTTTACTCTACAGAATTAGCTGTGATTTACTTCAGTACAAATGTTGGTGTGATGCATTTCCGTTTGCACAATCTGGGACATTTACCTACACAATATTTTATTTCTGGAGGCACTGTACTGTAAATTAAACCAGGCAACAACCAGCACCACTGAAGACTTGACCACTCATCATTTTTAACCACAAACCGTAACCGTAAGGTATGTCGTAACTGGTTCCAGCGTTCTGTGTTCATGGATGTTCAAAACGTGGTTCACCATCACATCTCAATTACAGTGAAGAAGCTGCAGTCGAGTACAGATATTTAATAATGGCTGGCCTCCACAGATTTAGGTCCTTCCTTTCTGTAAAGAAGAAAATGTAATTATAACAAAAGCCAACCTAAATGGAACAACCACTAGCCCTGCCATATTAAGATCAACCTTTATGAAGCTTATAATGTTCTGTCTCTACTGACGTTCAGTCTGAGATGTGTTAAATAATATGTATGTATAATGTGTCTTCTTAAGTTTCAGTGCGCTAAGTGCTCAGGACCTCAATATTAATGAGCTGCTAGCTGACAAAAACAAGCAGAGAAGCCACACACTTGTGGTGCCAATGTTCATTATTGAAATTTAACAACAGTTTTGATAGAGTATGTAAGTTTTCATCATCAGAGTAGCTATGACCTATGATTGTGCACCTGCTCTTGTCACATCTTTGCCTCTTGCTTGGCCAAAGCCGTGAGTGCTCCTTTTATAAAACTAATTATCTTACACATCTACAAAACTCAGTACACATTTAGAAATATAACATTATACACTGAAACACACATGAACACAGGAAGAACATGCAAACTCCACACAGAGAAGCCCATGGCTGGATTCAAACCTACCTCATGAATTGAAATTAATTAATTATTAGGATGTAATACTCACTCCACACAGACATGTCATTTTAATTAATAAACGTTTTTACTTTGTTAACTAACTTTAGTTTGTTAGTGTGAATAAATCATTTTAAACATTTCAAAGTGCACAAGTTACCATTTTAGCAACGCTGATGGCATCGCTCCTCAGCTTCAGACTTCTGATACCATTTCCTCAGCCGAATCATCGGTGAAACGGCCGTCGCAAAATGCGTATTGCAGACTGTGTATAAGACAGTGGCCAGTGAAGGTGCGACGCGTTTTCTGTCATCTATCCTCCGACTCAAGACATCTCACCACAAGCACAGATGCCATAATGAAATTGAACAACACACTAAACGAAGAGGAGGAAACAAAAAATAAAATGAAGACCCTCTGTTAGCTAACTTACTGCAATAACTAGGCTAGCTAACTACACCTGGCAAACTACAACTTAGTTAACTTAGCTAACTTAAAATTATATGATCAATGGGTTAGCTGGCTCACAACAACGTTTATCGGTTTGATGCTCTGACTTAACGAGGCGTGACAGTTTTTTTAACGAGGCATGACAGTGTGCCTGCGCAAGCTTGGAAAATGACGTATGACTTATGGAAATATGACACCACCCCGTTTTAGCAACTAAGCAATTTTTGCAACTTTGAGCACAAAATTAAGCTATTTGCCAATAAATATTTTGCAAACTATGTGGATAATTAACATTGTAAGGAAATGTCAAAATACACTGGAGGGCGACTTTAATGCTACTTGCCTACCTCCAGCATGAGTGAAGCCGCAAACACAAGAGCCATACTGGCTCGGATGTCACTGGGGTCAACAAGGTCCGCGTCAGGTACTAGGGAACCAGGGCAACCTGATGACAAATGGGCTACTGGAACAAGACATTCATGGACTAGAGCAGAAAATATGGATCTAATGCAATGCTACTATACAAGTAATCCCGGTGAGAGAAGTTATATGCAGAGACTGTGAGATCACTCTGACAAAGAAACTACTCCTAGCTCAGTGTTCTAACATCCGCAAACAGCAACTCCTATCACAACTAGAGATTGATGAGTTACAACAAATATGCTACGGCAAGGGGGAGCCAGGACAACAGGTCAGCGGGGAGATGTTATGATCATCATCCCCACACTCAGAGATTGGGTCGCCCCAATAACAACAAGCCCTTACGGCACAGAATCACTCAACATAAGGGCGGCTGACCTACGATTGAAGATCAAAACCAAGCTGGACCACCAAGTACAACGACCAAGATTGCCAAGGCTGGACCCCCCAAGTACAACGACCAATATTGCCAAGGCTAAGTGACAAAGTACCCTCTGAAAGTCTGCTAGAAGATGTGAATGCAGCACTACATACTATCCCTACTAAAGCTATAACCGAGACCAGTGAGCTGATGTACGCCACAGCAACAGTGATCCTAGAGATGCTTGGCTATAAGATGAACACCACAAGCCACAAAGAGCATTATCCCCCATGGAGGAGAAGGCCAGAGGCCAAGATCAAGGCAACACCAAGAGAGGTTAGTCAGAGCTACTGAAAGGTGCTTCCTAAGAACAAGCTGTCGATACCTGAGGCTCTGGAAACTGCCAAACAAAGACTTAGCACACTGGCTACCCACCTAAAGAGATACAAGGAGAATAAACCGGATGTTCTCCACCGAACCATCCAAAGTGTACTCTCAGTTGCAGGGTAATAACACAGGGTCAGATCCACCCAGGGCTAAGACTGAACAGTACTGGAAGAACATACGGGAGAAAGAGGCATCCCACAACACCAATGCTCAGTGGCTAGTGGATCTAAGAACACATAACAGAAATCTCCCAGAACAAGATCCAGTAACCATTACAACGGCAGACATCCAAGAACGAGTGGCAGGTATGAAGAGCTGGACAGCACCAGGCCCTGACCTGATCCACACCTATTGGCTGAAGAAACTAACTGCACTCCATGAACGCCTGGCAGCACAAATGAACCAACCAAGAAAACCTACAACTCAGTGCCACATACATGGATACTGGAATGCTTGGAAATGTGCAAGGTCAACAGGACACTAATGCCTTCATCAAGAACTCAATGGGGCTGTGGAAAACAAGTCTGGAAGCCAACTCAAAGCCCATTGCACAAGTCACCATCAAGTGCGGCATATACCAAGGTGATGCACTATCCCCACTGCTGTTCTGCATAGGCCTGAACCTCCTCAGCCAGATCATCACAAAGACTGGCTACGGATATCGGTTCCGAAGTGGAAAAACCATCAGTCACCTCCTCTACATGTATGACATCAAGCTGTATGTCAGAAATGAGCGAGACATCGACTTACTGATCCACACTACCAGGATCTACAGCAACGACACTGGACTGTCGTTTGGACTGGACAAGTGTGGCCGCATGGTATCAAAAAGAGGGAAAAGGATCAGAACCGAGGGGGTTGAACTACCAGAAGGCCACATTGCAGATATTCAGGACAGCTACAAAACCTTGGGGTGCTGCAGGCTAACGGAAACCATGAAGAGGCAGCAAGGAAGTCCGCCACAGCCAAATACCTGCAGAGAGTAAGGCAGGTCCTAAAAAGTCAGCTGAATGGGAAGAACAAGATCTGAGCCATCAACACATACGCCCTGCCAGTCATCAGATACACCGCTGGTATAATAAACTGGCCAAAGGAGGAGATAGAGGCCACTGGCATCAAGAGAAGAAAGCTCCTCACAATGGATGGAGGGTTTCACCCCAGATCCAGCACCCTGAGACTGTACACCAAGCATAGCAAGGGAGGCTGAGGGCTAGTGAGTGTCAAGACCACTGTCCACGATGAAACGACAAAGATCCAAGAGTACATCAGGAAGATGGCCCTCAAATGTAAGATGCAGGCAGGAAGTGCGTATGTGGAACGCTATAACCAGGTAGCTGGCATAGTGTACAGGAACATCTACCATGAGTGTGGGCTGGAATTCCCAAGGTCAAAATGGAAGACACCTCCTAAGGTAGTTGAGAATGACCGAGCTAAGATCCTGTGGGACTTCAAGATCCAGACTGGTGATGGCCAACCAACCAGACATCGTGTTGATCGACAAACAGCAGAAGAAGGCTGCAGTGATAGATGTGGCAATCCCAAGCGATAGCAACATCAAGAAGAAGGAACACGAGAAGCTTGACAAATACCACGGGCTGAAAGAGGAGCTAGAAAAGATGTGGAAAGTAAGAGCAACAGTGGCGCCAATGGTAATCGGAGCACTGGGGGCTGTGACCCCCAAACTGGGAGAGTGGCTACAGCAGATTCCTGGTAAAACATCAGAGGTCTCTGTCCACAAGAGTGCAGTCCTGGGAACAGCTAAGATACCTAGCAGAACCCTCAAACTGCCAGGCCTCTGGTAGAGGACCCGAGCTTGAGGATGACACATACCACCCCGCAAGGGGTGAGATGGGGATTTTTACATATATATATATAAAACATACATAAAATTTGTACAAATGCTGCAAGTGTAAGTGCTTTGCTAAATGTCTAATTTGCCTCATTGCATTATGAAAACGTGAAACTATTCAGAATGTGTCAAAGTGTAATTAAAAGCCAAAACTTAGGTCAGAGCCATTCATTTTATGGCTTTTATGAAAGGTATTTGAAAGACCGCTCAGTTAAAGTGAAAGTCTAAGCATCAGTATCAGAGTTTAATAGAAATGCTTCCAATGAATAGCAGAGAGCAAAGAAGGCTATGCTTAGGGGGTGATAAACAGTGCCTAGGAATAATACTGGGCTTTTAAAACCTTCCACTATAAAAGACCAAATGAAAGGTGAGTCTTAATTATATCTGCAGGAATGGCCTACATATAGTCTGAATAGACTGAATGAGCTCAGACCACACATAATGGTGAAGGACAAAGTCGTTTTTTTGTGTGTGTGTGGTATAATCATAAAATGAAATTCCCAGTGTCCATTAAAATGAACCATCTTATTATGTCCCAATTGCCAAAAGCTTCCTGATGATGAGAATGTCTCTAAAAATAGCTATTCCCTGTTTATGTTTATTTCAGCACAAACCCTTAAGTCTTATTTATACTTTTATTTTCTCTTTTCGCAGGGCTGCAATTTGCGTTTTCTTGTTTTGTATTCATTTCCCCTGAAGTGACATTCTGATAGGAGCAGAACAGATGGAAATCTAGGATTATCCTGGCAAAATTCATCATGAAAAATGCATCCGACACCTGTGTAATTTGCTTAATCATCTTTTCCTAATAAGCTCCCCCCATTAATAATGAACGACTTCCACAATGCAATCAAGATAAAAGTAAATCTGATGACTTAATACCCTTCAAAATAATTACCCCACCCCCACCCTCACACACACCCCACCCTCACACACACCTCCTCCCCTCATCTCACCAGCCCACACCCATCTCTGGGACAGCTTTTCTTTTGATATCTCCCTCCCCATCGCCTCCAGGATTTTAATTGGGATTAGAGAACAGACAATACCAAATGTGGTCTGTTGTCTGCTTCACTGTAGATTTCTATGCAAAGTAAAATCAACTTCAGTCCAAGCTTATTTTAGTAATCATAAACATGCCCCTGCATTTTTGTATTGTAGACTTTGAAGATTATTAATCTTAAACATCTGCATTAAACTTTGATGATGCTTTGTTGATGTATGTTGTTCCTCAAATCGCTTTGGATAAAAGTGTCTGCCAAATGAGTAAACATAAATGTAATGTAAATGTAAACTATTTGTCCTCTTATTCACTATTATTCACTTATTTGCATTTCATGAGAAATACCTAATTTAATAACATTACATTGGTGGTGGTATTTTTTTTGTGATTTTGAACATTTGTACATCTCATTTTGAAGTACCATTAAAATGAGCATCTTCATATGCTCAACTAATAAAATAGGATGCATTATCACAGCTTAAAGGCCCTGCACACCCACACAGCTTTTGTGGGTGGTCAAACCTGCTCAGGTTAAGGTATGCGAGATGCATATATCTGGCACAGCCCATAAGGTTGCAGTAATGCATTTGAATTTCTGAAGCACCATAAACAACAAAAGTTATCTCAGTACTTTCATATAGAGCAGGTCTAGACTTTACTCATTATAAAATTATTTTCAGTGACCCAACAGTTCCCACCATGAGCAAGCACTTGTGATAGGTGATAGTGGCATGGAAAACTGAGCAGGCAGAACCTCAAAGGCTCTGGGTGAGTGGTCATTTGACTTTACCATTTGAATTGAGAGAAAGAAACAGAGTGAGCACAATGCAAGTTCCACATAGAGATGTTAAGTAATAGTAAATGTAATGGTAGTGGAAATAACATTAACATTAATAGTAATCATCCATCAATTCATCCATTATGTGGGAGCGCAGTGCTCTGGTGGGGTAGTAAGAAGGACTGCACGATTTGGAGAAAAAGTCATATTGCGATTATTCAGAATCAGAATTCAGAAATACTTTATTGATCCCTGAAGGGAAATTCTGTGTTGTGGACATTACTGCAATTTGCGATTGAGATATAATGATAACAAATGGTATGATGAGTCTACTTGCTTGATTATCAAGGAAAATGCATAAAATACTCAAATTTTGAAATGTGTATTTCTTAACTCAACAGACAAAGTTAAACAAACATAAGAAGAGATACAAAAAAATGTACAATAGTGTTTTGAAAAAACCTTACATTTTACCAAATATAATAAATAAGAAAAAATCTTTTTCAAAATAGACATTTTTGCTAACTTACTTTGCTCAGCAGTACGATTAAATGATGGTGTAAAAACATCTTGCAAAAGTAACTTCTTTAACACTGATAGTGTAGCAAAGCTTACCACTAGTATAATATTAAAGAGGTGGTATTATGCTTTTTGGCTCTTTCCCTCTCCTTTACTGAGTTGGGGTGGTGATTGGTGGTGCATTGGATAAGACACATGACTTTGGTGTGAGAGACCTGGATTCAAATCCACTGTGAGACACCAATGCGTCCCTGAGCAAGACACTTAACCCTAGTTGTAAGTCGATAAAAGTGTCAGCTAAATGTATATAACTTTTTGTGCATGTAATAGGTTTAAAAAGTAAAAGTTAAAAGTCCAAAGGGAGTTTCCATCTCCTACAGAAAACTCTGCTCTGAGCTGCTTGAAAACAGCTTGTTTGTAGGCCAGCCGCTTCCCTGATTGAAAATGCACCAAGCGGCTACTCCGACACGCCCTCAAAAACACTGGTGGAAAAACAGTGAGCTGCAGCACACAGCTCTCCTCTCCCTTCCAAACACTAGCTACCCTCCAGGCAGTCAGTGGACATGAAGTTGTTACTGTGATGTAGAGACAGAGTTCAGTTAAACTTTATGGATAAAAAATACTTTTGTTACAGATTAATAACTCACCACTCTGAAACTCTTGCTCCAGTCCATGTTGCCAAGCTGGTCGGCAACATGTACAGCTGAATCAAAGATGTTTACCAGCTTCTTGCTGACCCGCCCTTCTCTGCTTCTGATTGGCTAGTAGTCCTTAACTAGTACTGCGCATGTGCAACTCCCAACAAAGATCATTTAGAGACAAGATGTATCACTCCATAGCTAAAACAAAGCCTTCAACACAGGGTGAAAAGAGGAGCTGCATTGTGCAGTACGACAAAAAATATGGTGTTTTTTGAAAAGTAAACCATGTAAACCTGTTCTGGTACAACCCCTAAATAAGATTTTGAAAAATGAGCATATACCACCTCTTTAATACCAGTTACAGCCGTTTCATGTTTGTGGGTTGTTTTCATTTATTAAATCCCTGTGCAAGAAAAGTGCTCTACATTGGTCTCTAATTTTTATGTCCCGCCCCATCCAGGACGAAAAGTGACATTGACGAGCACAAGTAACAATGCATTCATGTTGTGCTTTATTTTTGCAGTTACATAGGTGAAAAAAGGCAGTTGTTGAAGTTTGTTTTATTTGGGAGTTGGAGGAAGTATCCTGGTGCTGCATGCCAGTGAACTCTGAGTTGACTAACCCTGTGATGGGAAACTCAGAGTTTTTGGTTCCAGAATAGCTGATCTGAGTTTGTTCAATCAACTCTGAGTATCTTCACTCTGAGTTAAATATGTTCATGGGGAATGAAAAAAGCCATCATCAATTGAGCTCTGATACTATGGTTCACTGGTAATGAGTACTTAAAGAGCACAGCCTCCAGTGCATCTAGAAATATGAATGTGTGCCAACAAGGACAATGATATGTATCTTAATAAACAGGAGTGGAGAAAGGAGTCAATAAGATAACACTATTATATTTTATTTAGCGTTTAAATAATTCAATTTACCAGACTTGAATTGCCTTAATGGGAAGTGCTGGAATCCTGTGTTGAAATATATTTATTCAACTGTAACCTAATGAAGACAAAATGCAGGTAGCAGCAACTGAAAATGAAAATAACAGACAGACAGCTTACTCATGGACCTATGATTGTAAAGTCATAGTCCGAACCAGTAATAACGATTGTAGTGATTTGCTGTTGAAAGGTATCTACTGTAGGTTCATACTGTAAATTTTTTAATGTGTATTCTAACGTTTGAAAAATCTTTCTCATTAGTATTTAACCGCAAGCTATATTTCAACATAGCCACTGAAATGCGGTGAAAACACATGAAAACTCACTTTTATTTAAATTGAGGTCTTTAAGTTTTAAAACCTTAAAGATGTTTTAGTTGCACTACAATTATCTTCATGCAGAAATAGTCACATAATCTCCATCAAATGCTGAATATGATAGGAATGTCCCATCAGTGCAACTAATCACAACAAATGATTGTTGTGCTTTGGGGGGGGGGGGGGGTCAGTTACAGCCCTGATCTATGGTTCTTACACAGAAAGATGAATTTCAGCTTACAATATGGAATTACCAATTTAGATTTCCAAGAATTTTCATGTGATTTATGCTGATAGTAGCCTAATACTGTGAAAACATCAACCAACCTTACCTCATTATTATCAGGTTATTACACAATTAAAATCACAATATTACTATGTTGTCCTCCAAATACTGCACTGATATTTTATTGACTGATTATTTATTTTTAGTACTCATATTTATAGTTAGTTACAAATTAATAGTTTAGTGTTTTATAAGACCTTAAATCATGGCTATCTTTTCCCTTTTTTAAGGGTGATTACCTTACTATGTATTATTATCTTTATATTCTGATCAAAGTTAATTGTCAGCACACAATTTGGTGTCCTTTAAACCATTTTAATTCCCAGCATACAGAAGGCTTTATTCAACTTTTTTCACATATGCAGGATTAGGCTACTCCCCAACACCTGGAAACATCTGTTGTTATGTATAAACAGTAAAGACCCCTTTAAATCCCTGGTAACTCCTGAATTGGATGCACCAAACCCATATAAGCATTAGACTGGTCCTAGTCATATATACTGGAATGAATATCAGTAAAAAGTTGACATCAAATATAAACAATTGCACCCTGCAGCTACAGTCTGTATGACTTGCTATAAAGAGAAGTAGCAACAAGTTAAGGTCACAAATGTAGGTAATTCACAGAAAAAAAGCAAACGACAGGAGGCGCAAACTTGGCAATATGTGTGCCTTGAAGGGTGAAATACATTAAAAACGCCACAAACTTGATATATTTGCAGAAGCATCATGCAAATAAAAGCTGTACAAGCAAAACACATGAAATGTGTGCCAGAGTAAAAAACATAATTGTAAGCAACGAAGAAGTGTGAAAAACTCCTTTCAGACAACAATAGACCCTTTTCACGGCGATATTTTGTCAATTCAGAGTCCCAGTAAGCCATGACAGGGAGTGAGCTTGCACAATACCAGATCCCTGCAGCTGGCTTACCTAAATGTAATGTGGCCGTCTTTCATTTTATTAATTACACCTGTGCTGCTTTGACAAGTCTTCATGTCTGCTGTGAAAGGGGTATATACAGCAGATGAACACATGAAAACTTTCTGTATTGGGAGGTACTGTTAATCTCATGGTAGTAAATATAACAAAACCTGTCTAACTAACAAGTAATAATGGGTCAAACATAACCTGAAAACACTGTGAATGTGAAGCTTGGAAGCTTTAAATACATTATCATAATAAAGCCTTTTTGGGCCTTTAAAGCTGCATTATGCATCTTTAGCTGCATACTCCACTATGTTCACCAGTAGTCTCAAGCTGTGTCTGTCTTCTGTTTGGTGCAGTAGTGGCACATTTTTGTGCAAATTGTGTTACAAATCGTATGCCAATATATTTTAATAACCATATACACATGTCTTAGTAACTATATACACACAGCCACATTTACTCTGAAATCCTGTCAAATGTGTGCTTTTAGGTATGCCCATATTTAATGTTAGGAAAGTTAATGGCCGCCTGCCAGTGTGAACAGGAGCTCTTCCACCCACATGGAGGCTGATCTCAGCATAACATTCCTGCCTCAACACCTGCACATCACAAGTGATGCACTGCTGCTCTAAGTAGCTGTTTATGTGAGCTTTTACTTCATTAATTTGGCGACTGCTGAAGTGTTAATCAATGCTATTGCTGTGGCAACCGAGCAAACAGCATAGCAGTCACTGTTAATTGTGCTCTTCTGTTTCTGACACATGCAAAGAGAGAGATAGAGAAGGAGGAACATTTTTTTCGTGGTTTGGGGTTTAATTTAGTTATTTTCTGTTTTATAATAATAATAATGCATCACATTTAAATAATTGATATATGTTATTGTCTGCCCCACCCTGATTAGTTCAACCTGTGTCTGGTTATCCTTCCCTCACTTGTGTATTTAACGCCTCGTGCCGATGGCCGTGCTATTCAGACTACACAACTTGCCGTCTTGTGATGGGAGTCTTGAAGTCGATGTGGCATTCACACTACGTGACTGATCGGTGACAGAGGGTCACACACTACACGAGCTGACAATGACTCTGTCACCCGACACTGGTCTCCAAACCGCGTTTTGTCAAGAAAACACACGTGAAATGTGAAACGGGAAATGATGTGAACCGACACATGAAACAGCTGTTTTTTGTTATTATAAAGATGCTATAAGACTTGCTTCTGTGTCAGAAATGTGTCAGGGAGCCGTTTTGATGCATCGTTTTGTAGTTCACACTTAACGACTGGCGACCGCCGATCGACTGCAGATTTACCTGTGATCACAGACTGACGGCTGGCCGAGCAGCAATCGGTCTTAAGCTGTGTCTTCCTTTGTGTCATGCTGTCTTTGTCCATGTATGAAGCATTCCAGCCTTCCCTAGTATTTTCTGGTGCTTGGACTTTTACTTCGCTTTTCCTGAGCCAATTGGGGGTTCAGTAGTTGTTGTTTATGTTCGTTTCATGTTACTTGTGTTTGATTGGCACAGATTTGTAAGGGTGTTGGGGATAGGAGTCCGGTGGGAAAGAGGGGAGAGTGTAGCCGCTTTCATAAAGAGATCCCGCAATAAACGCAAAAAGAACATTTTCAGAATGCTGCACTCACACGTAAATAGCGGCGATTCCAAATCAGTGTTGCTGTTTCTTAATAAGGAACAAAGAAATACCCCCACAGTGGATACCCCATTTACTCCCACTATTGAAGGTTTTAATTATTTAGGTGTTAGAATCACAAGACAGTTCCAGCAAATTCTGATCACTTACTGGACAGTGTTGTAGAATCACTTGATCGATGATCTACTATACCCATATCAATGATTGGACAAATAAATATGTCTATTTTGCCTAAATGTATATATCTTTTTCAGGCGCTCCCACTCCCCCTGTCCAATGCATTTTATGATACACTTAATAAATTACTTAGTCAATTTGTTCGGCGAACAAGTGGTGTGGTGGTGCAGTGATTGGCACTGTTGCCTCACAGCAAGAAGATTGTGGGTTCAAATCCTGGTTACTGTGTGTGGAGTTTGCATGTTGTCTTTGTGGGGTTGCTCCGGCTTCCTCCCTTCCTTAATTGGTGCGTCCAAAATTGTCCTTAGGTGTGAGTGGTTGTTTGTCTATGTGTGGCCCTGCAATGGACCTGTCCAGGGTGTACCCCATCTTTTGCCTGATGTACGCTGGGATTGGCTCCAGCCCCTGCAACCCTGTACGCTGGTTGGATGGATTTGTTTAGAGAGCAACGAGAGCCAGACTTTGCCTTCACTTACTATATATGCCTTATGAAACAGGGGGGGTTATATCGTCCCAATTTCAGATGGTATTATTAGGCGACCCAGTTAACCTCAGCAATGTTCTATTTCTCCTTAACAACACCCCCAGCTTGGGTAACCATCGAGCAAAAGTCCATTCCAGATTTACCTTTTAGTTTATATTTATATCAATCAGATATCAAGATGCTAAAGAAACATACAAGGAATCCCTTTCTTAGGAATACAATCTTAATTTTGTATGCCTCACACAAACATATAGGTATCTTTAATATCTCAGTTTACTCCTATTTGGGGTAATGAGCAGCTTAAACCTGGTTTTAAAGATGGGGGATTCAGAATCTGGGCTGAGAAACGTGTCCAAAAAGTTAAGGATCTCTGTGAGACGGAGTCTTGCTCTGTTTTGATCAGTTACGTGAGAGAGATCAAATTCCCAAAAAACATTTCTTTAAATATTTGCAGCTGAAAAGCTACATATCATCAAGGTAAAGCCGTTAGCTGTTTTGGGGGGCTCCAGGAGTGGGTAAGCTCTTACTTGGAATTTATAATGTCAAAAAAGTCAGGCTGGTTATTCTAGATTCCTCCAGTGACCCCCATGGAACCTGCTAGCCCCCGCCTGTTCCCATTTCTGTGACTACTAATCTCCAGTCAGCTAGCCTCCAGTTTGCTAGCTTCATGCCTATGCTTGGACAGGAGTAGCCTGATTCGACTGCCAATCTCACCATCAAAGCTTCGCAGAGGTGTTATGAAACAAGGATTGTGCCATTTTGGCTATTTGGGGGTGCTCAATGTCTGATTTTACATAGAACTTCTGGTTTTCTCCCAGTGAATGGCAGGCAAGCAGAGCAGAGAGAAAAGGGTCAAAATAAGCCTCTGTTTAGCTGGAAATGGACAGTGTAAGTTACACTGACTGCTTCTCAAGATTAAAGCCCCCTCCTTCCGTTATATTGTTCATACATCAAAATCAGCATATTGAATCGAAGCTTCATACTCTTCCTGTTGTGTATCCCTTGGCATACATTCATTTTTCATATTGCATAACCACTTTCTTTGTTCTTTGTTCTGTGTCCCAGAGTAGCCCCTGACAAGGATAGCAGGGCAGTAACCTATGATGTCGGGGTGTTCACCCAGATCAGCGCTGGTCTTGTGAAAGTACTTCCTATCGTCAATTGCAGTGTAAGGATTGGTTCCTCACCAGTTGACTCTAAAAAAAATCTTTGATCATTCCTGCGGGATTGTTTTTTGACTCCAGGGGTCATGTAAACACAAAAATTAGGAAAGTAACTCTCTGTGGAGGGAATGAAGTTCTGGTTCTACCATACTACACACCTTTTCCAAACAGAAATGTTCAAATATATTCCAGTATCATTTTTCATACAACTTAATTCAGAAGTTTAATTCCATTTAATATCTTTTATTCATATCTTGTTTCACTAATAAAAAAAACACGTAATTGTTTAATAACTAATTTGATTTACTTTCCATCTATTTACAAAACCCTCTGGTGCCAACCACAATGCTACACACTTATAAAATGCTAATGGTGTGTATGTGGAATATAAAAAATGTTACAAAGCTGTACAGAAAATGTAGTAGGTGTGTGCAAAAAAAAATCAATAGGAAGTTTTAATGGGTTTTACGTTGGTAATGATAGAGGAGGTTAAGAGGCTAGGGCGTGGGTTAATGGCACTATCAGGACATAGACCAAGTTAAGTACAAAGAAAAGGTCTGCCACCAGAGGTTAATTAACCTTTCTAAACCCGAGGTGTCTGAATGCACATACATATTGAATGAAACCTGCCACAAAAGCCTGTAGGTCATGGCTAATACATTCCGCAAGTTACAATTAAAACATCATCAGACCAACACCTGATCTCCGTTTAAGAGCCATTTATGAAGCTGCAATTCAGTAGGCAATTTATTAAAGTCAAAAGCCATCTGAATAGGGGGCAGTTAGGTTAGCAGATATGTAATTTCAGTCAATGTAAAATCTGCGATTGGGATGGAAAGGCAAGTGATGCAAGCAGTGAAGCACTTACTGCAGCTACCATTTTCTCCTTCTTTATGTTAGTGAATACAAAAGTGAGAGAACATGGAGATAAGTTAGATGACAGGAACATAAAAGCCCTCTGGAGGCTTTTATGTTCAAGTTGTTTTGCTTGATGTTTATTGGATTATATTAGATTAGAACAGGCACGTTTTTATGTAAAGATATACTTGTTTTACCAGTAAATAATCAGTATGTTTTCAGTCAGTTTTCTGGTGAAAACAGATTCCTTACACGTCACATTAAGAAGAAACCTGGTACTCAGGGTAGGGGATTAGAGTAACCTGATTTCTCCAGGTAAGTGTCTCCTGGAGAAATCAGATTTCTTGGCCATGTAAACATGTAAATGGGATTTTTATCAGTCCTTTCTGTGTATCCATGTGCAGGATGATGATTGCTGTAACAACAGAGCAGCCAGTAGTAAAAAATGTCTTAGTGCGCACTTCCGTTAACTTACAAACACCCGATCAATCCCTCTTCCTCCCATGAGTCTGTCGATCTCCGTCCTAAACAAAGACAACAAAGCAATCTCCACTGGAGAGCCTGCTTCCTCTCAATCACAGAAACACACACGCACATACACACACAACTTTCATACTCCATGATGTAATGAACCTGCAAGGCTTTCCCTTTTTCTCTCCTCACTCTAGGATCACTTTTTCAGCTGCGTAACATGTCTCCCCACCCACCACCCCACTTCTATTTAACACAAAGTTTGACTACACGCCGCACCTACTCTCTGGATAAGGCCTATTCCCCTGGCTCACACTTTCCAAGTAATTGCCCTGTTTTTCAAGTACGGATTCCTGCACCACACCAGTGCAGTGCTTTAATTTGTGGGTAAATAGTTTTTCACTTTGCAGTGTGCTTGTTGGGAGGTTCAGCCTTGGGGAGATCCTCCAGGCTAAGAGACACTCTAAGAGAAATAGTTAGGTGACGGGTGGGAAGGGGGTGCACTACATGATGAAAAGAAGCAGTTAGCACTGACCATGACAAGCTTCCCTGACAACAAGTCACACTTTCTTTTCACTTGATGTGGCAAGCTAGCTTTTCAGTGATTAAACCAATTATCTTCATCTTCCTTTAGGCAATAATATCAGGAAACACTCCATAAACCTTCATAGTTATGCAGGCGATACCCAATTATGCCTACTGATCAAGCCAGTTGAAACCAATCAGTTAGCTAAATTAAGGCAAGCATGGTTTAAGGACATAAAAACCTGGATGACCTGCATGTTAAACGCAGATAAAACTGAAGTTATTGTATTTGGCTCCAAACACTTCATAGACACTCTGTCTAAAGATTTAGTTACTCTAGATGGTATAGCCCTGGTCTCCAGCACCACCGTAAGCAATCTTGGAGCTATTGTTGATCAGGATATGTCCTTTAACTCTCACAATAAACA
The DNA here is from genome assembly GCF_014851395.1 of Micropterus salmoides. NCBI lineage: Eukaryota > Metazoa > Chordata > Actinopteri > Centrarchiformes > Centrarchidae > Micropterus > Micropterus salmoides. The sequence goes on from NW_024041484.1 coordinate 2,325,023, forward strand.
AACTTCAAGGACTACTTTTTTCCCCCTACGTAACATTGACAAAAATCAGGAACATCCTGCCTCTTTGAAATCATTTTCCTTACCTTGATCCACAATGCTGTGGCACGTGTACTGACAAGAAAACATATAATATTTTTGCTTCTCTGCAATGGCTCTCTGCAATATCCAGAATACAATTTAAAATCCTTCTCCTCACATACAAATCCCAGGCACCATCATATCTTAAAGAGTTCATAGTACCTTGTTACTCCACTAGAGCACTGCAATGCAGGATTACTTGTGATTCCTACAGCCTCCAAAAGTAGAATGGGAGCCAGAGCCTTCATCAAGCTGCTCTCCTGTGGAATCAGGTCCCAGTTTGGGTTAAGGAGGCAGACACCATCTCCACATTTAAAAGTAGACTAAGACTTTGATAAAGCTTAGAGTTAGGGCTGACTCAGGTGAGTCTGAACCATCCCTTAGTTATGCTGCTAAAGGCCTAGACTGCCAGGAGACTTCCCATGATGCACTGAGCTCCTCTCTCTTCCCTCTCCTGTAGTTAAGTGCTTTTTTCTTCCCTCTACTCGCTCCTTTTTTTGCTTTCTGCAGGTTTTCCGATATTAATATTATTACCACTACTATTACTATTATTTTACATCTCTATAACGAACATGCATTGTGCTAATGTGTGTACTCTCTCTCTCTCTGTGGTTGTCTCTCTCTCTACCCAACTGGCAGAGGCAGTTGGCTGGCCTGGGGCTAGTTTCTGCTTGAGGTTTCTGCCTTTTAAAGGGAGTTTTCTTTGCCAGCATTGCCAAGTGCTTGTTTATGGTGTGAATTGTTGGGTCTCTGTTAATAATGTTACAAACAGTATGGTCTAGACCTGCTCTGTATGAAAAGATAACTTCTGTTATGAATTGGAGCTATATAAATAAAATCTCATTTAAAATTGCTAATTGAAATAATGTAATTGTACAAGATCCTTATGAGGAAAAACCTTACACAACAAACACAACCTTTTTCAATAACTTACTATTTCTCACTTGAATAGTTTTCTTTATATATTTTGTTTCCATCGCTCTTATTTAACACTCTATATGCCCAGGTCAGAAAACATGAGCCAACCACATGACAGTTTAGCTGCCAGCAGAACTCTGTCTTTTCACCAACATATGTTTACCAGTTCCCCTCATCTCTATAATCCCTTCATTAGCAAGGGTCTCTTCTGAAACCAGCCCATGCAGCACAGCTGTGAGGAGATCACATGATGGTAATTGCCTTTTAAATTGGTTTTATTTGACAACTTCTGCTTGAAAATGTAAGAAATTCTTTAATTTAAAGAACTGACTCTATTCCTCTCATCTGTGGCACTCTTGGTACTGTTAATGTGCCTCCCACTGCTATGTCTGTCAGAAATGTGTAACTATTGACATATGGTGACACACATACACAAAATGTCATTACATTGTTTTAACATGGGACTCTCTAGATGTCAGCTCAGAAACTAGTCCAAATGAGCCAATTTCATGATTAATTTCTGATTACTACTGACAGTGTTCTGTGATTATATCTTTAATCATTTCTTCTGAGTGATTACTTCTGAAACAAAATGTCTGACAAAAGTGTTTATAATTGTTCCGAACAAGCCATTGAAGGCAAGGTGAAAAGCTGGCTGTCTTAAAGAGGGGGAGGGACACAATATAGTTTAAATATAGGCACATTTTCCATAGTGCTGCACTGAGTTGTTCATGGTTAATAGAAATAGTTTTATAAAGAATGAAACAAGAAAGAGAAGTTCACACCATGGCTCCTTTCTTAACTCTTGACAGCTGGACAATCAGGGCATGCAGTGTGTGCTAACGTCCGACTGTCGGTTTCAGCAGTTACTGAAATTGTGGGAAACAGACCCACACAGTTCCAACATACCCAACAATGTTTCCGAAGCTGTCTGACCATCTGACAAGCAGTTCTGATGAAGTATACTTGAAACCTGTGTGTGTCAAATGTCCAGGGTTCAAACCACACTTGAGTCCAATGGTCCCCTGTAGTGAGCTTGGTGGAATCAGCTTCCAGTTGTTGTCATGTGGAGGCGCTCCGTAGTTCTTGATTGGGAAAATGATATGTAGTGACAAGGACAGGCAGGGCTGGACTGGTAATCTGGCATACGGGGCAAATGCCCAGTGGGCCGACGCACCTTTGGGGCCAGTGTAACATAAATTATGTATTCATATAACTGTTTTTCCAAAATGGGCCAACGATCGGCCCATAAAGCATGGACAGTGGCCCATTGGATAATTTTCTATACTGACACTGGGTCGGCCCTGTCACATCTCTTACTAGCCCCCACCCCTTCTGCTCTCTGTTTCTTGCGTTACGGCTCCCCCCAAAAAATTTCAGCCGGCTTCCGCCAAATCCGCAAAAACAATTGATGTGTTTGGTACCGGGGCTGCAGTAGCATCAACATCAGCTGCAGAATCCGACGTAGAGCAGGCACAGGCACTTAGGAGTAAAGGAGAGCCGTAGCCCCTACCAGGCAGAGGAGGAGGCGTGTGTTAGCGAGTGACAGGGCTGAGTGAGAAAGTGAGCAGGAGGAGAGCGGAGGTGAAGCAGGGAGGAGGGTCATTTACACTGGGGACGCTAGGGCATGTAGGCTACCCACCACTTTTTGAAAGAATTTTTAAAAAAATGTTCTGAAAAATATCTCGCACCAAGAAATGTTAATTGACAAATAAAAATGCTGTGAAAAAGGTTTATTTGCACAATAAGCCTGCAATGCAATGTAAATATAGAAGAAAACTGTGTTCCTATAGTATCTATATAATATAAGCTACAGATTACTGCATCATATTCTATTATATTTTTTTATTCTGAATTGTCACCTGCCACCTGAATTTTGTGCCTCCCAGGTGCAGAGAATGTCTCTAGAATGCAGGAAATTAAGTGTTTAATGTTCAAAATCTTCTGGGGGAGGACCCCCAGACCCCCGTATCAATTACTTCATCAATACATTTTTTTCCTAAATAGTAGGCCTATTAAAATATATTCTTGTCTTGTTGTCATGGCCACAATCTTGTGCAATGTTACATCTCATGGGCTAAGTGTTTTGTCACACCCTTAATCTGAGCTTTTAAATGGAAGGGTGGTGTATTGGTGAGGGTGTCCGACCGATTTTTTTGTCCCGATCCAGTGGACATCATCCTGAGGACAAGCATATGTTTTGACTCTGCTTTTCACACCACTACTAATAAAGACTAAAGCTTTTAAAATAATTGCAGGATTAATAATGATATGTAGTGACTCACTTCTGAAAGGTCTCCACTGGACCAAGTCTGGTTTTAAAACCTGATTTGGACCTGACAATCATTTGTTGTTAACTTGCAACAATTATCATGCACAGAGCTGAGCCTGGGTCTGTGCCTGCATGTCTTGGCCTGCACATAAGACAGTATTACTGAAAATAAGAGAGATTACAGGTGAATGAACAGCAATAGATGTGACAAAACTAATACTGAATAAATGAACCAAAGACTAGATTACAGGGATGGGGCATAGGTAAAGTATGGTGGACTTGTTTGCACTATTTGCCCAAACAATGAAGACTATCGTCTCTTCCTTTATAACCATAAATCCTTGCTGTTTTTTTAGTTTTAAACCTCCCCTACTACTGCAGTGAAGGAAGAATTACCAATACAACAATGTAAAAATATTCCATTGCAAGTAAATGTCTTGTATTTAAAAATACTAATGGTAGTAGTAGAAGAAGTAGTAGTAGTACTTTTTTTGTAGAAAAGCAGCCCCTGTAATTGATTACATTAATTATTAATACTGATGCGTCAATGTGAAAGCAACATTTTTCACGGTTGAAGCTGATTGCAGTAGAGATGGTTTAACAGTTAGGTATTTATATCCAGTGGTTACCAACTTGGGGGATGGATCCCTCCAAAGAGTCACAAGATAAATCTGAGGAGTTGTAAAATAATTAATAGGAGAGAAAAGAAGAACAACAAAATTATGCTACATAGCTTCATTATAAGAGGGTCACAAGGAAATAAAAATGAGCTAGTAACCAACTTTACCAATGTGTTATATTTTATAAACTGATATGTTTTTAATGTAACATTTTAATCTGAAAAGTAGTCAAGCTGTCAGATAAATGCAGTGGAGTAAATAGTACCATATTTGTTTCTGTAATGTAGTAGTGTAGAAGTAAAAAGTACCAAAAAATGTTACGTTACGTACAAGTACCTCAGCATTAGTACAGTAATTGTACACATTGAGTAGTATAGGTATCATTTGCCGCAGTGCTACCTGTTCATTGGCAAGTTCAATCAACCAAATTAAGGGTGTTTCCTGGAAAACTAGGAGCAACATGAGAGCAACATGAGAGCAACATTGCTGAGACTCTGAATATATTTTGCAGGATAAGACTTGGTTTTATAAGTTTAAGGTCTTTATTTGGCATACACAACAATTACAGTGAAGCAGCTGTTGGCAATGAAATTCTTGTTCTCAGTTTCACCCTAACAATGCTAATACAAAATATACAAAAGCAAATCACACAAGGAAAATGGAAAAAAGAAAATCTACAATGAAGGCATAAAGTATAAATATAATAAAATAAAAATATTATATAAAATATAATAGTGAGGTAGACTGGTGTACTGTGGTGATTAAATTAATAAACTGTAATGTAGACAGGTTGTGTAGTAATACAGTAACTGTATGTATTTGCTTAAAGAGAACCGGTAATGGACAGGTAGCAACAGAATGTAGGCAGGTAATGAACTTAAATATATATATGCAATGAGTGCCCTTTTATTGTGGCCAGTCTAAGGCACACCTGTGCAATACCCATGCTGTCTGAAAAGTATAGAGGTTGTAGCTAGGTGAGGTCTATCAGGATCTCTTGGGGGGGGAGAATGGTACCCTGGTGTGGTTATTTGGTGCTAATTTAAAAGAGCAGAGTACAAACAGGATAGTGTGTTGGGATATCTTGGAGGCTTTCTGCAGCCCCACAGACCTTGTCTATGTGACAATTCAATCCAGGCCTATTTTGCAGTTTGATGCATGAGCGACAGCTTTTGAGTGAGTTACTGTCCCTGACCGACAATTAGGAGCAGACCTCACTGACACACATTAAAAACCCTGCCACCCAGTGCTTTCAGTAATTGCGGGCAAGACAGTTTATCATTACCCATGAAAACCACTGGGTTTTGCAAACACATGGCTGTTTTGATGGTCCTCCACCACTCGAGTGTCACTCAATTTTGTGCAGCTGTTTGTTTCCATGTGATTATTTTTCTCTCCCAAGGCCAAATGGTCATTTCACTTTAATGAGCTCGCCATTCTACAAAACACAAAGCAGCATTGGAGTGCGGAGTGCAATGTTTCAAAGGCTGATTGAGAGTTTTAACCAAGGCTACTAAAGGTAGACAATAGGCAATTACAGCTAATTGCTTTTGAACAGCTCTTGTTCTGTTTTTGTTCTGCCTACATATTTCTGTTTATTTAATGTCCATGTTAATGCTTTATTTATACTTCTTCAACCCAAGATTTATCTCGACAAAGTTGGAAAAGGTTTGTGTAAGACAGATGTATACTTTAAATGATTACCCTAATTTAAAGAGTCCAGCCTTCTCATGACAAGAGAGACTTTACTGTAAGCTCTCAAACAATTGCAGAAACATCACAATTATACTACGTAAGTCTAACTGATACAATTATATACTTGTGAGCACCCCAGAAGCAAGACTCAAGTGTCAACACTTGACGTCACAATTACCATTTGACAAAAAAAAAAAAAGTTAATTACAACTTGGAAGTTAAGTGAAGAGCAGGTGCTGAAGCATTAAAACATAAATGAAGCCTTTGCCCCCCTTCAGCAATGGTAGATAATGGGATTCCACATCAATAAACACTTAAGAGATTTTTTTTCACATTAAGTGCCAGCATACTGCAGGAAAAGTGCTATTTGACAGTAATATTTCCCCTTTATTCACTTAAGAGATACCTGTCCTACAGTGCTCCTATTTATTTTGATGTGATGTTTATTTGTTGTTGTTGTTTTTTTTTTATTTTAGAGCCAACTAATTTGATATCTCTTGGTCTTGCAACCTTGTTTCATATAACATCTTCCAGCTAAAGTAGACTTGCCTCCTATGCGTTGAATAATTCATGACTTGCAATTCAATACTATTGGATTGGGGATAGGGGGACTCAAAAGTTGAATTACAAAACATCACATTCTTTCATCTCATGAAGTTTTTTACAAAGTGCAGAGGTCAATTATGAGTCCTCTGGCAATAGCTGGTATGAATAATACACAGAGGGGCTCCAGAACCTTGGGAGAGTGGGAGAGTTCCTCCACTTGTGTAGATTATTGATGCTTTTACTTTTCTTTTTTTTTGCTATCCTCAGGTAAAAAAATGGACCCTTTGTCTGTGGTCTCCTGTTCATGCCGCCATCGCCTCGAGGCAAAAGAGGCCTAATTTGCACCAGTCTGTTTTGGGGCCAATTATTATAATACCAAATGTACTGGAAACACAATGAAATTGAAAACAATAAAGAGCGGGCCTACCAATATCATGCATTTTAATAGTCCTCTCATTAAAGGTGCATTTTATCTATTCAGCAATTTGCAGTGTTTTACCTCACTCTCTTTAGACTCCACCACAGTACCTGCTGAACATGTTGTGCTCCTGGTGTGCGGAGAGCTGCTGGGAGGTCATCATGTCTGCTTCTGTTTTATGTTCCCTCACAGGAAAGAAAAAACACGTGTGATTAACTAACATATGTGACAACTTCATATGAAGTTTTAGTGACCTAATGTTAAATGTAAAATGTAGCACTTTTTGGGTTGTATCCACATGGTTGATTGATTGATACACTTATTTTAAGTCGCTTTAGATAAACGTGTCAACTAGATAAATCTAACGTAACATAACTTAAAGGCTTAATTTGGTATTTTTCAACCTGGACCCTATTTTTCCATCTTCTCGGGTCTATGTGACTATGAAACTGGGACAACATTTTTTTAAATTGGTTCACTATTAAGTGAGAATGCTGCAGTCAACAGCAGTGAAACAGGGCTGTAATGTAATCCCTGAAGGCATTTGCGCCTCGTCAAAGTACGTCCACTAAAGTGTCTGTCTGACAACACTGTGGACATTCTTTTAAAGAGTAAGATTTTTTTTGTTTTTAATCAGAAACAGTCACTATAGCGCAACATTTGCCTGTATTATCAGCAATTAACAAACACAAAAGACAAGACACAGAGTTTAAGCTCTCTTAATAAAATTCAGAATCCAACTGAAGGTTCTTGTGATCACTTACAGAGCTCTATGGTCAGGCACGTGCCTACAGTAGAGATCTAATGCAGCCCCAAATTACAAGCAGTATCCAAGTTCCTGTTATCATGATCTAGGCTTAACACTAAAGGGGGCTGTGCCTTTGAGAATGTGGCTCCTAAATTTTGGAAGTGTCTTCTGACTTCATATTTGTAGACCTGTCTTTGTGTAATTGTTTTATTTTTCTTTATGATGTTTTATGTCTGTATGTATGTTGGAAGCTTGATTTCTTTTGTGAAGCAAAACGCATAATAGCATTTGTGACGTCTCTGCTCTTTAAATGTTGCTATACAAAGAAAGTAAAGTTCTTTATTTACTTACCCACATGTGAATTCAGTGAAACTGCAAGATACAGTTTTATTAGTTTGTGAGTGAAAGTGGTTGAAACCACTGAGATGCCATAGGATATCCAGTACTACATGTGTACACACTTCTGACTTGTGTCCTGTCCTGCAGCACTAGATGTCAGTGTTCCTGCTGCTCTGTGGGGCTGCAGGCAACATGAACTACAGCCTGGAATATCCTCCAGAAAAAATGCATGCTATTTTTTTTACCTGAAAGTCCTCAGTCCTCATGGATTTCATGCGATAGCCTCTTGCGTCATGCCCTGATTACTGAGGGCATCACTTTTATCTCATAATGAGCTAAAAACTGCTGAGCTGCGCTTTCTTCTGGATCCACTCTCAACCAGTGCACCATCTATCAGCACTTGTTGCCACTTCAGTTAGATCTTTAAGTGAAAAAAAGTACAAACAGGACATTTTAATCTCAAGTATACAAAAAGCATTTAATATGACTTATTCCTTAGATTAAATGAGTAAAAGCACAGCTGGATTACCAAACTACAAACTCCAGGATAAATGTGATGTAGAATCTGAAATGATTGAGCAACTTTTTTCAAGGTATACAGAGGCTTTGCTACTGTTGAGTACACTAAGGTCATGTTCTCAGTAATATTTTTTTAAATGACATGAAGAGTTTTTGTATTCAGTGGTACAGATCCCATGCCACACATGTTTAGAGTTTAGGGTTCTGGTTAGTCTAATAGTTTTGGGACTAGTTTTTACATGTTCCTGGAAAGGAAAGGACATGTAGGCCTAACACAGCATTTGTGATGCGTCCGTTACTAAATATAAATATCTGTAGTGAATGTGTGTTAACTAAAGTTCAGAGTGTAGCTCCTGCAGTCTCCGTGCAGCTCATAGGTCCAGCTGTGTGCACACAGGGGGAGGTCTTTCCTGTTGTTGGCGCAGTGTGTAGCAGCCAATCAGCGTCCGTGTTAACATCGCAGCCCGGAAAAAGGAAGCTGAAGCCGAAAAGAGCGCCTTGGTTCAAAGTGAAGACGTTACCTGAAGGTAAGCTCCAGATTACTTCAACACACGGATTCTAAGCTTTGTAAAGTCGTTGCTTGTTGATACAGCAGTTAGTTTCTCACACACGGCGTTACTGTAACATATAACGTTAGCAGGTTGAACATTTGACAGATGTTCTTCCTGTCGCTTCCTCACAGTGACTGTGTGATAGTGATAATATCCTTCCGACTAAAAGCATAGCCTAACGTTACCTTTTATGTAACAGCGACGTTACATGAAATTATACTAATGTTACAGTTTGGTGTCTTTGTATGTAGGCTAATGTTTAACAGTGTGCAGCTGTAATGTTACAGGTGCGGACCATGTTAACGTTAACGAGTTTGACTAAAAGGCTAAAAAAAAATGTCTGAACTAAAACCTGTCCAACGCCAGTCCTGTTTAGGTTATTTTGTATAACGTTATAGGCCTAGCCTAATAGTTACTACTGTTAAATTAAAGAACACCTTTATGCTACTTTGCAGCCTGTGCAAACAGCTGATTATGAATTATAAACTGACGTTAACAGCTGCCTTCTTCAGTGTAACGTTAGCCTAGAAGCTGCGACATGCATTCCATTTCCTGACACTTCTTATGTAATTAACAGCAGAATAAAATGCAACACAGATGCATAAACTGCAATAATGTGATATCATGGGACATATATCTGCATATTTTAGACCTTTCCCTTGAGGCTGAACAAAATTAAATTGAAAAGACTTAAATAACAATATGGTCAAGTACAATATCCAAATTGCAGGAGAACATCTATCATTGCAAATGCAAGCATTGTGGTGTTACAGAGATGCCCAGGCCTACAAGTCATATTCTCCAGACATAAGGGAAAGTGCTTGTTAAATTAAAATCAAAGTAAAAATTCCATTTGTATATTTTGCTTGTTCTGTTCTGACCTGCACCTTTGGGACCCTTCTTGGTAGCAGGACTGAAAGCAGCTATCCTGATATTTTGTCTTGTGCTAACAGACTGGCTCAACACGGGCGTGGCTGTGTTAGTAACTGGAGAGAGAGCTCTGTCTTTGGAATCCTTACTATTCACTTCAGCTTTAAACTGAATCTCTGTGCTTTGGTGTTTAGTTTCGCTTCTACATTCCTGCTTTTGGTTATCAGACCTATCACTGTTTACTTTCCCTACTGCTGTGTTTGAGTTATGTTAGTAGTTAGTAAGTTACTGTTAATGTAAATTGAGAATTTCCTCTTGCTGCTCCAAATATAAAGGCTTTCCATTAGTGAACCAGTGGGAGGCTTTTATTGTGAAGCAACATGTCATCAGGTTTGTGAGATTTACCAGCAGCAAATCAAGCTATTGTTAGTCAAATATAGGCTAGTGTCCAAAAGACCTATGTTTACTTAATGTGTAATATTAATATATTAATACATATAGTATCAAATGGCAATAAAGACAAATAATATAGGGTACTAATTTACTCAACAACGTCCCAACTGTATCACATGATAGCTTGTGTTGCTTTCAGGGTGGAAAATAAACTTTTAAAATGTGAACATCTATCAACCATTGACAGATAAATGTTCAAACTCACCAGCCACTCAATGGCAATTATTTTATGTTTGAAATCTACCGGCCACTTCCATGTTTCACCAGCATTTGGCTGGTGCTAATTTGTTGTTGGAAATCTGGTCTGTGCCAGCGTCTCATAGGGTACTCTTCTTAATGTGTAGTTTTGAGAGGAACTCTGACCAATGCTTAAAATCCTCACTTGCTGTTGTGTCACTCACATATTTCTGGTTTCATTAGGCTGGGAGTCTGTGTTTAATCATCATTTTGTTTTGTGGTGGATTCGTGGAGTTCCAATCACATGTCTTGCTAACAGTTGTGAAGCGTCCTATGAAATCTGTTTAAATTTATACCAGATTCATTTTATTTAGTCGATTGAATTCTGTGTTTTATGATTTAAGCACATTTTTCATCAAAAGAGTGGTTAATCATGTGGTGGATGATAAAAATGTCAACAATTTAGTAAGAAAATATATATACTGTATTCAATAATAAATTTGATGTATTATGCAAATATGCATAAATGCATGCAGCAGCAGTACTGTGAAGTATCTTCTCTTAAACAGGTTATTACTTGACTACTGACAATTTCTTTCCCTGTGGGGCTCTAGTAAAAGCCAAGTACACACCCATATGTATGTGGCATCATGTTTGATTTATCGTTAGTGCAATGCCTGTCTGTAAACCTGGCCTGTTTTGATTGCTTGTGTCTCTGCAGTGTCCTACCCATCACTGTGATCATGAGTTTCTCCCCTGGTCCGTCCGCTCCCCTCGGGTGCACCACTATCCAGGAGCAGAGGGACCGCTGGAAGAGAAAATGCAGCCGAATATCCAAAGAGTTGGTCCAGACAGAACAGCGCTACTGCCGGCAGCTGGAGCTGGTCACCACTGTATGTACTATATCAGTCAGGAGCACTGGTTTAACCTCAAACATGTTCGATATTTCCGATTCAAAATCAGGGTTTCTCCTATACAGTTGGGGACCTTAAGATGTCTTGAATCCAATCCAATAGTGATGAATGGGCCCTCGCACCTTCGACGTATGTCGGGGCATGCTGCATCTCCGGCGTAGTCCCTGGAGGTCGATTGATGCGGCTCAGAATTTTCACACGTTTTGGATGCTGCACGAAAGAGTAAAACATCACTTCCAGTGTCCCCTATGTGGCGCTAGAGAACACCCACTAATTTTACATTAGATTCCAGAATATGAAGGACTACAAAATGTCACGGAATCACGATTGTCACACAGGGCTTACTTCCTGTTGCCAGTAGGTGGCGCAACTCCTAACTAGCATGTAGATGTCCTCAGGCTGAGACTCTTATTTAGGTTTTATAATTTTTAATGATGCCTAAATATACAGCTATCACTAGGTGGAGAAAGGGCAGCACAATGCTGTGCCGCTGAACAGTTATTAAAATGCGATGTATATATTAGACGTTGTGGTACACAGCCATTTGTATTTTCAGCAAAAAATTCAGTAAATTCAGTGAATTTGCATTTTTATGTGCATTTATAAAGAAATTATTTTAGAATAATTTTTCATAGTTTCTCTACAGTTCTGCAATTTTAATTTACAGTCTGAAAAAAGTGTGCTGCAGAATTGTGCTGTTTTCTAACAGTTTGGCTTTGCTGCAAATAAACTTTTTCACAAGCATTTAATGCAAAATGCCTGTGAAAAAGACAGATATCGTGATGTATCATTTTAGGATTGCCAAACATTGTCAGAGGCAAACAGTTGAACAAACAGGTAATACTATACAATATGTTCCACTTCTGCATTAAAACATGTGAAGTGCACTTTTACTGTATAATGCATATTAACAGACTCAAGGTAGCATTCATGGTACTCTTCCTTCCTGTGGAGAGAACAGATTTTCCCACCCACCACTGCAGCCTCATTTCTACACAATTACTCACCCTCCGCCCGTTCTCTCCAATTAGGAGTAATTTTTAGGCCTAATGCACATTTAGTTTGCTAATGCCATTTTCACTTCAAATGACTTGAGACCAACACAGCTGTCGCTTTATTGTGAGTGTTGTGGCACAACAAAAGCCCTCTGTACTTGTGCTTCATATGAGCCATGCAGATATACAGTATAATGGCAGCATACGCACAAAAGAAGGCGTACGCCACTTTCTAACTTTTGGGATTTACAGTAAAAACAAACTTGACGGGAGAGTGTGTTCCCTTGAGGACGCACATATAAACTGGAGAAATGTCAAACTGCGACTCATATGGCAGAGAGATGAGTATTATATAAAACTTTGTATAATATTTAGTAGAAAAAACATTCTTAAACAAATAAACACCCATTTAATTGATAGTCTCTCAAGTGCACAATTAAAAGAACATGATTTAAAGAGGTAGTATTATGCAGTCAGTGGACATAAAGTTTTTACTGTGATGTAGAGACAGAACTCAGTTAAAACTTAAGGAGGAGCTGCACCAATATGCAATATGACAAAAATATAGTTTTTTTTTTTTTAAATTAAACCATGTAAACCTGTTCTGGTACAACCCCTAAATAAGATTTTGAACCTGCAAATGAGCATAACACCACCTCTTTAAGAAATATTTTTTAAATGAGATCTTTTCAGAACAACCCAAAACCTATTTGATTTAATTTAATCTGTAATTAATACTTGCTTGCTATGAAATTCATTCATTAATAAGGGGAACAGCAGGACACATTACGTTTAAACTGCTGTGTTTTTGATACCTCAGTCGAGCAAATACAAGTGCATAGTTTCATATATTAGCACTTTTCATACACACGCCACACGCATTGCGCCAGCATGTGGATGTGATGCCTTGCTTGTAAAAACTATGGAAGTATGGAAAAATGTAACAGTATTTTCAATGTACTCATGGTGCACTCGCCGCTGGAACATGCAGCGACTAAAAACTATAGAAAATGTCTCATTGGTTTGTGTGAGGAAATGTTTAAACACAACTTTACTCTTTTTTAACTGTATTTAAACAAAGTATTCCAAATGATGTACCTGGCTCACCTTTGTTTCTAATTCCTGTTGCTCATTAAGGGGGTCGAGCTCCAGTGTTATAAATCATAATATTTTCGTGCGGAAACAATTTCTGTGTTTCGTGCGCACTCAAGCTTTTGATGTAAATCCTATGCACAGTTCTATAAATGAGGTGTTGGGCAAGTTACTCAGAAATTGTAATATATTACTAGTTACTTATTACTCCTAAAAAAGTAATAATATTACTTTACTTATTACTGGGTAATAGAAGTAACTAGTTACGTTACTCATTATGTTACTATATTGCGTTTATATAGCATTGATAATTATCCCATACACATGTGTCAAATCAATGTATGGGAAACGCCGCTTTCACGACCTCTACCTTCACCCCCAAACAAAGCAGTCTCTCCCGACTTTTTAACTAATATCATATTCATAGCAGCAGCAAGGAGTATGGTTTTTACAAAGCATATATCATTTCTTAACACCACCGGCTGAAATAAAAAAATAAAACAAGTTAATCCTGACCTTTTGAACTACTGTTTTTCTGCACATTTAGCCTATTTATAAGAGCAGTATTCAGTATTTTTACAAAACGTAAAAAAGCAGTATTTGGAGGTGCATGCAATTCTCTGCAGGCATGCAAAACTCGCCATAACACCGGATATTCACATAACGTAGCAACTTGCCCGCTTGAAACATATTTCTGAGGACCTCTCTCCATTTTTCTAAGATCAATGGCCATCAGGTTCATGCGACTAGTTTTGTTTCTGGTTTGGAACCCATACATCTTATTTATTACAGCCATGTGTAACGTCAACTACTGACGTAACTACGCTTGCTGTAGCCTGGTTTATTCGCTCCAAACCAGGAGAGCCTTTCCCGATCTTATTTGACTTTATTTTATCCCTTTTATTTTATTCTATTTTACTCATTTTAAATTTATCTTAAACGTGTATTTTAGTCTTTTCAATGTTTTCTTGCTTTTATCTTGTATTGTTTTTGTATTATTGTCTTTTGGGTATTATTGTCTTTAAACTTGTTAAAGCACTTTGTAACTTGTTTTTGAAAAGTGCTCTACAAATAAAGATTATTATTATTATTATTTGCATCTTAAACTGTGACACAATAAAGGCAGTAGCTTACAGCTGTGGAAAGAAGCCTCTCTCCCCCGTTCTCCGTTCTTCCTTTAGCTTTTTGGCTATCAGCAACATGAAAAACATAAGGTCCGATGCCGTTGACCTGCAGTGCAGTTGCGCATTCACATCAGTGATGGTGTGTGCAGTAATGCAGTAATGCAGTGTTACTTGGATTAGTAACTGTAATAATATTACTGTTTTAGAAAAGTAATCCGTTACACTACTAGTAACTGAGGAAAGTAATAATATTACCCCGACACTGTTTGTGAAGGATCTGTTGTTGCTGTTAATTTGCTTTCTGTGTTGGTAGAGTAATTGAGATGTGAGCATTGAAAGCAACTCCTTCTCAAAATGATTTCCATTCATCAAATGTATATCCAATCAGATCAGTTCTACATTTTAAATACAAATACTGAAAAATAATGTGCTTTTCTCTCTCTCCCTCTGCTCTCTTGTTTCTCACAGTACTTTGTGGAGATCTTGAAGGCCAAAGGAACTCTGAGGGAGGACATTAGAGAAAGCATCTTTAGTTCAATTAAAGCCATTCATTCAGTAAACCAGTAAGTATCCTCTGAATAATTTAAATTTTATCTATGCATTGGAGATGGTGGTGAGAGACTGTGTAAAGGGATGAGGTTGGGAGTTTGTCTCTTGCATAAGAATGGAGACTAGATAAACTCTTAGTTTACCAAAGCATCGTCCTTATCTTCTCCATTAGCCGGGGGCAGTGATATTGTGTTGCATTGTAGATGTGTTCTCATCCCTGGTGGAAACATTACTGCATATCAGGTATAATTACTCCTGGTGATATCTCAAGTGAAGAGCAATATTGCTACCATAGAAAGTTAATTCTCGTTGCCTACCTGATCTGCTGTTGAAGATCTCAGGGGGCGGTTTGGCCAATTGGAAGTCAGAGCTGAGAGAAGCTGATCTTACCACATGTCTAGACGTCACATTGATCTTGCTGTCAAAGTGCTGTAAAACTAAAATCCCAGAGTGCACTTGAAAGACTTCAGAAAGTTACATAATTAAAAGGTTGATGTTAAAGTTTCTACAAGTTGACATGCTAAGGCACCGGTTTCAGCTAGCTAAATCAATAAAGTAGAAAAATAGAGCTCATGATGGGTTTCAGAAAGCTGATAACAAAACTGATATTTTGGATTCAAAGCAGTAAGAGTTAAACTTTGTACACCCTATATATATCAAACAGTTCTTTTCTCACACACACTGTAAACAGATCCTCTATACACTGCAATTCAAACATTTTCACACTAATTTGTATTGCGCCAGCCGCCAGGTGTGTCTGGGGCATGTGGGTGGGGAACAGGATGGGCCGGGCCAGCTGGAGTAGTAGAATGATTATCATTATCAATTTCAAAATGACGACGAAAGAATCTGCCAACAAAATGAAATGTAAATCACAAAAATAATAGGCTGATTGGTCCGGTAGTATGCGAGATGAGCTGTGGACTGAAACACACACTTGTTCATTTTAGCTAACGCTTTCATCCAAAGCGTGCACTCTCTCTCTCGCGAGAGAGATACACAATTGCTATATATGTCAGAGGTCGCACGCCTCAGGAGCAACTAGGGGTTAAGTGTCTTGCTCAGGGTCACATTGGTGTCTCACAGTGGATTTGAACCCGGGTCTCTCACACCAAAGGCATGATCCCCTCCAGGTTTACGCCTGGCGGAAAGGGGGGAAATAATAACCACACTATCCAATCCTCACTGGGCAAAACGGGTGTATCAACACGAAATTAACTTTTTTGAATAAGTAAATTAAATGTACAGAAACTTATTGTACCATCAACGTTAGTGTTCATTGCAACAGCAGTTTGCCATAAACAAAATCAGTAATTGTCTCCTAGACATAAACAGAGAATGGTTTGGCTTGTCGCATGCTTTTATTGCCAGGATTTACAAACATGCATATGCCCACAAAATTATGTAACTACAGCCGGTGCAGTCAGCATCTAAACTTGAGGAACCCATCAGATTTGCAGTTCACAGTTAACACAAATTAATGGACAAGACACACCCAGTCAGACTGCACAGTCTGACAAACTGTGGAGGGAGTGGCTGGGATACCTTCAATTGGGAATTCCATTTCCAGACTAAATAATGAGTGATGTGTGTTTCCTCAGGCTCTCACCCTCTGCAGACTGACAGGCTTTCTTGTTGAGAGTGCTACAATGAAGACTGAATTATGAATTACACAGTCAGATGTATTGGATAAATGGTTCCACAGTCCCCATACATCTTCATTATGAGCCCCTTATTGAATCAATGGTTGAAACATAATGGCAAGCAATCCATTTAAAAATGGTCCATGGAGAGACAGTTTGTTAGTACTAGACTGATTTACCACAGCCAAATGATTGATTTTCCTGTGTTCTTTTCACTTTCTTTTATTATGGCATTTGGTATACATTGCGTGACTGTGTGACAGTGCCAAGAATAACTGATAATAACATTTGTGATAATTAGCTCTCATAGATGGTTACATACTTGACTTTCTTATCTGTCTCAACCATGAAACATCAAGTATTATATACTGTCATAGGTGTGAATGTGAGCTTTGAACAAGCTCAGTATAAACGAGGGGCATGTTATAAAAGGCTTGCTGCTGCTTCTGTTTTTTTGTCTCGGTCAAATGGAGGCTTAGGTATTGTACCTACCAAACGTGTTGTTGTGGTAGTGACCTAAATGTGTCCATAACACGTCCCGTCAGTGTTATGTATAAACCATTGACTGTACATAAAGATGGAAGGCATGACAGCTGTTGTCTTGGTGGCTTTGATTCTCATCACCACTGTAGCAGTGTTTGAACTGCGGTGTGTTTTTGTGCTGGTACCTCGGCTGTTTTAGGCCTGTTGTGGGCAGCTGACTCCCGGGTTTGGGGCCATATTTCTATTTCTATTAGACTTGGG
This sequence comes from Micropterus salmoides, assembly GCF_014851395.1. Classification (NCBI taxonomy): domain Eukaryota; kingdom Metazoa; phylum Chordata; class Actinopteri; order Centrarchiformes; family Centrarchidae; genus Micropterus; species Micropterus salmoides. The sequence continues at coordinate 2,342,288 of NW_024041484.1, forward strand.
TTTATATTTTTGACCATTTTAATTCTCTGCCTTATTTTAGTGTTTACTCACATGCTAACTTGAATCGGCTTCCTTTCCCTTCAGTTCTTTTCCCCCCACACACGGACACCTCAGCTGCAAACGCTGCGACTTGCTCCGCCTCTTTCTGTTTCTCTGTTGACGTTCTACATCAGTAGTAGGTTTATGTTTATAAAGTCGCCGAAAAGACAAAGAAGTCGTGTTGTTCCACCAGCGATTCCGTTTTTACATCTGCAGGTGCGCTGTATGTGGAGGAGGCTTGTTAATGACGAAGCCTATCGCAACGATCAAAACCAACGTTTTGTGGTACCGAATGACATCTGCTCTGGTGTGTTCACTGTCGCTTTACCTTGTCCATGCTTGTAATATATCCTCATGTCCGCTCTTGTCTTAATAGATAACAACTTTGTGTTTCTCTGCAAAATTCTAAAATGGGTCGCCAAATATACTTGGGTGGCCTGGCCAAGCAAAGTTTATGTGTGGGGAAACACTGTATGCAAATATAATTAGTATCAACTTATTGGAGAGGGCTGGAGCCCAGGGACATCAAATATTGGACGTGCGGCACCAGAATTAGGGAGTGCGAGGAAAAGGAACTTTATTCTGACATGCGCATCCCCTTTAACTTGTGGTGGGTCTGGATTACACAGAAAATGTGTGGCATTAGAGATCAGTTCCATGTATTTACTTATCTTTGTTTAACTGATGTAGTTAAACACTTGTCTGGTTGGTGGCAGAGAAAACACTGGTTTCTCCTTGTAGCACTGATTTGGTGCAGATAGAGTTCATTGCTCTCTACTTGACTCCAGGCAACACAGAAGCGCCTGTTGCTCTTCCTAGGGCTCACCAGGGTCATGGCAGTCATGGAAGGCTTTAAATCAAACATTTGCCAATTTATATTACTAATATACTACTATTCAGTTTTTTACAAAGCTAGTTTTGGAGCTTTTCTTCTGTGCTTCTTATCTTTGTGCTAAACTCGACAAAAATGTCCTGGACATTTTTCTGGTGATATTAGCTTTTAGTGTAAATAGATTATATAACAAGCAGCGTGGTCTTACACATTTTAAAATGCTAGGAGATTTTTTTTAAATCAATAAAAGAAATGACTAAAGATAAAACACTTAGACATGCGCACATACAGAAAACAAGGTCATGATGTGATGCAGCCCACATTTAATTCCAGCTGGATGTGTTCGATATGAAGAATCCCAGACTTGCTTGAGAATCTACCTAGGTTCATCAGAGAAACAGAGAAATATCGCCGGAAGATGAATTTTGCGGCTGGACACTGATTCCTAAGATAAGGGTGAGCGAGATCCTCACAAAGCAGCAAGAAACCACTTCAATGGCAGAATCGTCTGTGAGAGCCGTGCTTGTCGGCCCTGCACAGCCTAATGGTTCTCTGATAGTAATACAAGTGTGTCAGTGTTTGCAGAGTTGAGGTGTATGCATCGATGTTTCAGTCTTTATTTACTTAACTCCAGAGTGCAGTGGGAATAGTAGTAATGAATTCTGCCTTCATTAAGCTTTGTTGAGTTACATAAAAGGAGACGTGAATATATTGATATGCCATGCCATTCAATCTGAGTATTTATAGAGAACAGAGAGCAGGCAGCAGAAGGAGCAACCCAATTATCCCCAGCTGCTAACATGACAAACAGGAATCAGCAACTTGAAAGAGCAGTCAGTGGATCCAGTAAAGAGTATACAATCAGCAATGGATTTGAAAGGGGGACGGGGGATGGGGGGGGTTCATAATGAGAATAGGTGTAGTCTGAGATGTAGGTCACATCGTACAATTCATTTGGAGCAACAAAATGCTGCTTTATTGCTTTGTTTTCAGTGATTCGTGGTTATGTTTATTTATTTACTAAGTAGTAATTTATCTTTAGCGGATGCTCGCACTGTGTCGTAACAATTAGTATTCCTCTGTTTAATCCTTCCCCAAATTAAGGCGCCTCGGCCTGAATTGTTTGGACGAGGTTGTAACTCTCCCAGATGTCGCAACTGCTCAGAATTAATGTGGATTAATGTGACACACACGGAATGCTAATGTTGTCTCCATCCTGCCGCTGATGTCCAGGCAATTTAATTGCTGTGAAAAAAAGTATAAAAAATGTAATCCATAATTTCATATTTATCATAATAGCCTCTGGCAGTGAAAGGGGGGGAAAAAACGGAAACACAGTTTTTCCCGCCCTTTGCCCTCGTTAGAACTCTCTCGGCTGCTCCTGCATCTCCTGATTATGAACAGAGGCTACCTTGGCGCACAACTTCATTAAAATCTATTTAAATCAACTTCAACAGCAAAGTGCTCCTTCTTACAGCATGTACGAAACAGAAGTCTCTGGGAACATCATTAGAGAGTAGGATTGTGTGTGTGCATGTGTGGTACTTCCTCTAAGTTTGGATAACAAGCTCCTTCACAAGTGTCAACACCCCCAACCAATTGCGTCCGTGTTACTGTAATGTGCCTGACAGGCTGAATGACTGCTTTGACTCTGCCTTGATCCGGTTGTTTTGTTCCTCAGTTCAGCAGGCATGTTCTCACTACAAAGTGGCCCTGGGTGCCCTAAAGGTAGACTCACCGTCTGGGTCCCAGTAAATACGTCACCCACAGGGAGAGGCCTTCAAATGACACTACAGAGCCTCGCCTGCTAAACCTCCCATTAACAGGAAAGCAATCCTCTGAACTTTGCTCAACCTCCGCACTTTCTCTAAACATGTGTGCCTTTGCTGAAAATGATGCCTCAGATGTGATCGTGCCTTATTTGAGCTCCTTCTTTCCACTGATGCAGAGCAGCAGTGCATTCTCAGGCAGTAATGTGCATTAATTCAAAGTCCAATACGATTTGACTGGAGGCTAAATGCTCACTGGGGAAGTCAAAGGTCTGTGATGCACAAAAAATATGCCACACATATTGAAATAGTTACTTTCGTCATGCCCTGTGTTGGAGTTGAGGATGTTGTTGTGACTCAGTAATGATGTCTGCCTGCTTGTTTGCATGCCCTAAAAATGAGTGACAGTGACCCTATGAATTATAGTGGCAACGTCAGAGTGTTCTACAAATGCAGTACAAGTGCTATTTTTCTGACCAACATTTTCTGCAATTGATTTACTTTTTGGCCATTTAACAAATTTATCTTTTTGGGTGGTGTTTATTTATAATCAGCTCTAGCTTTTTCAACTTTTTGTACACAGATGTGGTAATAATTGTGGTCCAAAATGATGAAGTTGCATTTTTTCTATTAGAAAATAAAATATTCTTGGGGGATGACCCCCAAACCAGACACTAGTGCTGTTCCCTAGCCGAATCAGAATCGTCAAGTCGACTATGGTCGAATCATGTGTGTTTTTGTGCATGGCGATTGCACGTCGCCGTTCCTTGCAGGTCTTTTTCAAGTAGACGGGTGTTTAAAGACGATAAAATATTCTTTGTGTGGTGATAAATTATCCGAAAGTCCAGCGAGGTGCGGACAACTCTGCACAACACCAATGAAGCTGGAACTCCGTCTCTTCAGCAAGTGTTCCTCTTTACCACTTCACACATACACGCTACGCCTACACATGCGCACTGACAAAACAGGGTTAGGATTACAATTTTGGATTTATTTACGCACTTTAAAAACATTTATTGAAAGTTTCATTCTTTTTACATGTTTATTTACAGCATTAAACATTGAAATGTATATTGGAACAGGCTGTATACAAATAATAAATTGTTTTGTCTAAGGAAAAAATCCACAATTAAGACAACAAGATTCAAATTTTATGTAGGCCTATATCAGTTTTGGGCACTTTGGATTGTTTGTTTTGCATCTGCATTTCATCAGAGCTCTGACTGGATTTATGTTTATTATCATGAGACGTCCTCCTGAAACGAGTATACAGGTCTTTATTTTCCAGAATTAACTCTGGAATGTTAGTTGTGATATCACGATATGATGTGACATAAGGGCAGCCCTGCTAGTAACACCATGTCCCATAATCATAAGATGTGTGTAATTTTACAACATTAAACGGCACTTTCCTCCCGCCTTTTCTCTTTCTCTTGTTCTCCTGTACATTTTATCTCCACACTGGTCGGCCACGCACACTTACGCACTGACTGACTGCTATGTTGCTATGTTTATGGAAGATTTTATTGGACTTTAATATTTGTAACCCACAGAAAACAATCCACAAATGTGTAATATGATATGTATATTCTTGTTTGACAAAAGTCTGGATGTCATATTTGGCGTGCGCACCCTCGGGCGGCGGCACCACTGGGGAGAATGAGACGCGCCTGTTGTCTGGATTCTCATTAAAAAAGCTTGCTATGGCTGCCGCTGGTTAAGTTGATAATTAACGGCAGGCTAAAACAGCCCTTGGTCCGACGGCCAGCGTCTCCTTGTTTACAGTGTTGTTGGTCAAGATAGGGTTCACGAATTGACCAATGAGCAAACATTACTGCAGGTAGTACTCATGGGGGTTATTTCAGATGCCTTTTGAAAAGACTACAATTTTTCAACATACCAAAGTGGCTTGTGGGCTGAAATCCAACCGCATTTGGCGGGTGTTAATGTCAAGCCCTGACAATAATTATGGCAATATAAGTTTTTTTTCAATAACAATATAACAAATGTCCAATAAATGTATAATGTATAAATGCATACACAAATAAGGACTTTTTTTATTAAGATGTTTATTTGGTTGAGGAAAAATGAAAGATTTTACTTAATTTTACTCATGAATATTTGTTGACAAAGATTTTATCATAATTGTTTTTAATGTTCTACCTCAGATTTGTGAAGTGATCACTGTTTGGAATCAAGTGTTGATCATAAAGAAGACTTTAAACCACAATTAACCATCAGGTTTCTTCAACTTTCACTCAGGAGCAAACAGCAGCCTTTAAACTCGAAAGAAAAAACTATTTGATACTTACCGTGATAATTATCGATATTGAAAGATGTGAAACTTTTTACATTTATTCATTTAGCTGACGCTTTTATCCAAAGCGACTTACAATTGCTGTACATGTCAGAGGTCGCACGCCTCTGGAGCAACTAGGGGTTAAGTATCTTGCTCAGGGACACAATGGAGGATGGGTCACAGTGGGGGATTGAACCTCACACCAAAGGCATAGTCTTATCCATTGCGCCATCACCACCCAGTGATAACATTTTTGGCCATATCATTCAGCCCTAGATGTACTGGCATTTTATGTCTAGATACAAAGCAGGGCGCATAGAACATTTTTTGTAAATTCACTTAAATATTATGAACTCCTGATTTCTCTCCGCATCATAAAGGCGGGGTAAGCTATTCTGGGAATAATGACAAACTGCTGTATAGGACCACTGTGTTATGCTGTTTGTGACAGAATCAAACACAAAACTAAGTTATGTCTGTCAATGTTTGAAATCTCACTAAATGGTAATAGTTGTAAACTAATGCAGCTGACAGTTCTGAACCTTAACTGCCTAAGCTATTATCATTAACGTATCAGACTGTTACCTGTAACAGACAGCCACCTAGATCATTTATTGAGGACAACCTCCACCACTGGTGGTGTTTTTGAACCGCAAAAGACAAAGCTCATTGACGACTTTTTCAAACGTTAAAATTTCACAATGATAATTTCTTTGATGAAAATTGTCTTGACAATGCCAAAATAGCTGTATGCAGAAAGCATATTAACCATATTAACAGACAAGTGATTATGTTTGGTCGCTGGCCAACTCGCAGCTTTAAAGTTAACTAACTACAGCTGAGATGCCAGTTGCCATTATAGCTGGCCCAGACCCTGTATGGTATTTTTCTTTTTGAGTATATCTTACCTGTTTTTATTTTTTTTTGCAGGTCTCTGCTGGTCCATTTGGAAAATGGCTACCTTGGCCGGGGCTTCGACCAGTTCTGCCCACATCTGCACTACTACAACACATATGTGGACAACATCTATAATGCCAGCAAAGTGCTCGGGGTAGGAACACAGCATTATCACCTTGTTATCACAGGACACTCTGTCAGACTCTCGTATTGCGCTTAGCATTTCACAAGCTGTTTATTATATTTGATGTGGTTTGATTGTTAATAATCCCTGTGGGAAAATTGGCCAGTGTATTCCTCACTTATTGGACTGAATACACAATAACAAATGCACAAGTGGTTATTAGATTCTTTGTTGCTAAAACCATCAGTTCAACTGCTGTCAGAGATGCCAGCACTGCTATGGCAACACTTTCATGTCTTTATGCTAGCTAGGGTAACCACCTTCTGACTCCAGCTCCATACTTAACACAGGCATAAGGTAGATGTCTTTTTCATCTTTATCTCAGAAGAAAGCAAATTAACATTTCCCAAAATTCCCAAAAAGCCTGCTCAACCATCAACCATTTTTCAGCCATTGCCGATGTACGATGGCATCATCTATCGGCCCAACCCTGATCCTGATACAGTCGACCTATCTGATAAGACCATGATCTCAGTGCAGAGGTGCAGAACTTATGAGATCAGATTTGATTTGTTAAAATTTTATATCCTCTGTTTGAGGACTGGCCTGCTGAGAGCAAAACCAGCAGATATGTCGCTGTTGCTAGCTTTGCATCAAAGGTGCAAAGAAAATATTGTCTTAATTAGGAGAATGCATGTATCTGCAGAGCATTGACTTATTGCATTAATTATGGATCAAGCCCTGCAAGTTTGCACTGATTCTTTGCAGTTTGTAATCCCTTATAACTGACTGAACCAGGAAGTGTGTTGTAGTGTCAGGTGTGCTATTTATTTGGGTGACCAGTAGGGCTGGGCGATATGGCCAAAAATGTTATCACGATAAAAACATTTCATATCATTCGATATCGATAATTATCATACTCTCTCTCAAATCAGTAGTTTTAAGGTGGATTTTTGCTTCCATGTAAAAAATCAAGAAACCAGATGGTTAATTATGTGGTTAAACTTTTCTTTATGGTCAGAATGTGACACTTGATGCCAAACAGTGGATCACTTCACTAGTCTGAGTTAAAACATTTAAAACTATTATCTTTTTCAACAAATTATTAGTTACATTTACATTTACTCATTTGGCAGACGCTTTTATCCAAAGCGACTTACATTTGAGGAACAACATACAAGCATCAACAGTTCAAATCTTTTTTCAGGCCTTTTTTTTCAACAGAAAAAATTAGGTGCTAATTTGTTTGTAACTCAAATAAACTAAAGCAAATATTTATTCACGATATATTGAACATTTATCATATTGTTATTGAGGAAAATTTTATTGCGATAATTATCATTATTGTTTTATTGCCCAGCCCTAGTGACCAGTGATCACTCTGAACAGTAGAACTCACTCAGTGCCTTAATGAGAGTAATTTATGACCCACATCAGATTATGTGTGCAAATCAAATAGCAATAATATTATTATTATTATTATTATTAAAAGACTAATAATAACTTCTGAGATGGACTTGCGACCTGTTCAGGGTGTACCCCGCCTTTCGCCCGATGTAAGCTAGCAGAATCAGCTCATAACTAAAAATGACGAAGCGAAACTTTTAATTCCATTTAGACGTCCTTTAGTGAGTAAACAAAAGGCCAAAAAAACATACATATAGCGTGTGCTAAACAAGAGTTATAGCATTGCTTCCGGCCACACACTGACGTCATCACCTCACATACTCCCTTTCCTAGAGCCTCCTGGGTAATGAAGTCCCTTTTTTATGAACTTACTTTATTAACTCCAAATGAAATGAAATGCAGTTCTCCTTTTAACTGCATATTTAACAGATTAACAGTTTTATGAATATGAATGTTATATCTTAACTTATTAATCCTTACAAATAATATGTTCCCAAAAAATAAATTCTCAACAGGGATTAACTCCAGCCCCCCGCGACCCTGTAAGCGGTTGACGATGGATGGATGGATGATAGTAATTTTTTTTATTCCCCAGGGGAATTTGTTAAGGAGTGGAATAAACTGAACTGTTATTGTCATCAACTCTCATCCATATAAGTTTTAGTGAAAATGAAATTGAGAACATCTCATGCAGTGTTATTAATAACTGAAATGCAGGTAATTGGTAGTCCTGGAAGTTTATAAGCTCCTGATGTTATGTTAGTGTTTTACACCTGGCAACAGTTTCTCAACACTGACAGGAGGAGGCCGCAGGATGTAACATTAAATGTTCAGTGACTGAAGGTCTTGAGAGGACTACGTTCTTCCATAAAGGCCCTTTCCGAAAAGAAGCAATTTGTTCAACTACCTTGACAACGTTGTGCCTGTGCGCTCGCCGAGCGATGCTCAATGCAGCAACAAACTGCCGTGGCGTGGCGCAAGCCATTGAAAATAATGGGTTTCATTGCGCAGCGGTGTTGTCGTTGCATTGGGTCTGAAAGGTTACATGCTGCTTTGTTTGTTTACGTACTGAAAGCTCGACTCTGAGAGCACCCTACAGGACTGTTTTGCTCAAACAGACTGGGATGTGTTGGCAGTCAGCATATAGGATTACGATGAGCATGTGACTGGGTACATCAGCACCTGTGTTGACAACATCGTGCCCACACAACAAGTCAGGAAGTTCCCCAACCAGAAGCCCTGGACAGTAAACATAAACAGTCAGGTGCGCCACACGCTCCGTGCTCACTCTCTTGCACGTAGATCTGGCAATGAGACGGAGTACAAAGCTGCAAAGTACTGAATGAGCTACTATTCTTCTGCTTCAGCTGATGTTCTCTCCTCTCCCTCAGCCAGAACACTGTACCTTCCTGCAGCAACTATCAGTCCCCTACCCAAAAATAACCCTATCATAATGAAGTGCTTTGAGTGAGTGGTGCTGGCTCACATTCAGAGCACAATACCGAACACCCTGGACCCAATGCAGTATGCCCAAACAAAGACTCCTACATCAGGATGCTCGTTGTTGGCTTCAGCTCTACTTTTAATACAAGCCATCACCCACAAACTCACCCACAAGCTGTCTGCACTTGGACTGCACCCCACACTCTGCGACTGGCTCCTGGACTTTCTGACTGGCAGGCCCCAGTCAGTCAGGATCGGCAACAGAACCTCAGCCACCTTTATAACGAACACTGGCTCTCCACAGGGATGCGTCCTCAGCCCCATCCTCTACATGCTGTTCACTCATGACTGTGCTCCCACAAGGACAACATCGTACTGAAGTTTGCGGACAACACCGAAGTGATAGGACGTATTAATGGCGAGGAGGAAGCGGCCTACGGGAGGGAGGTGGCCAGCCTGGTGGCATGGTGTGAGGACAACATCCTCAGTACTGACAAGACGAAGGAGATAATTGTAGACATGAGGAAGGAGAGGAGATCTCATCAGCCACTGTTCATCTGGGAGCTTGAGGTAGAAAGGGTGAGCAGCCTTAAATATCTGGGCGTCCACATCACAGCAAGGACCTCACTTCGACAATGAACGCCACACCTCTGGTCAAGAAGGCTCAAAAGCGGCTGTACTTCCTGAGGAGACTGAGGAAGTTCGGTATGTCACCTTAGATCCTCAGCCACTTCTACAGGTCCACTGTTGAGAGCTTTCTGACCAGCTGCACCACCGTGTGGTATGGCAGCACTACTGTTATGGACAGCAAATGGAAGTCAGGATGTTTTTCAATATAAAAGACCCAGAAAGTAACTGTATCTTCACAGGGAACAGGATGATGCTATTCAAAATAAAAGACCCATAGAGTAAGTGAACCGTAACAGGAATCTCATGATGGTGTGTTTTTCAAAATATATGCCCCTAGCGGTCACTGTATGGATGTATTAACACGAAACAAATGTATATTATTTTCAAAATATAAGCCCAACTATATCGTATAGTAGAAACACATGTATGCATACATGTGTCCCAGCAGGCACCTACACACACACACACACACCCTTTGTCACAGCTAATTGATTAGCACTAATTAGGTCCATGCTGGCCTCCCTCTGTGTAGTTGAAGCAGTTTATCACAACATGTGGAAAAACGGACCACGGCAAAGTTAGTTTCAAGTTGGATTTTAGTTTTACTTTGGATGTTTGATAGATGTCTGATATCAACTTAAAACTAGATTCTCTACAGTGCAAAGCACCATCCCCTCGCGGAAATATTACAGTAAAGTGTGGAATTTGTGACACAATGAAATAAACGATAGAGCATAATTGTTAACGATGGACATTTTTCTATCGTTAAACAATATATATTGTCATATCACACGGCCCTATATATATGTTCCTCTTACTTAAGTTTTCATCATATTAATGCCTTTAAGCCATATGAACTGCTACAAAGATATAGTACATTAAGTGTAGTCTTGAGTAGGGATATATATATATATATATATATATATATATATATATATATAAAAAACACACACACAGTGTAATTTCAACTTAACGTTATACTTAATACACTCATGTACAGTTCCTCCTCCAGGTTGTGGACTGCATTAGACATGCCAGTGTGCTGACATGTGCTGCTTCTAGCCGCCTGCTCTGTAGAGCAACACTAGTTACTAGTTATTGTTATGAATATTGTTTAACTTTGTTCAAGTTGAGAAATGCACTAGTCATGTCGCAGATTCAACACTTGAGGAGGGGATGAGGCTTTGCACTGCGGTAAAGTTAGTTTTACGTTGGATATTGGACATTTAGCTTACTTTCTAGTTCACCAAGACATGCTGCTGTTGTGATGTTAGCAGAACAGCAGCAGGAGAGTTGTATCGCTCTCTGGAGCTGCTGTTCTGCTCTGGGACCGTCTCGTCCTCTCATGTTTACTTTGCAGCAGCGGGTAGTGACAGCTTGCTAACCCACAACCTAGCTAACAGTAATTACAGTTACATTACTTTCTGTGTCGTTGTTCACTCTATATCATGATATTTGTCCTGCCGAGTTCATCAAATTTCATTGGATTTACAAAATATGTTCTATATTGGGATATATACCGTTATTGGGAATATGACATGATCTAAATCAGAATATGAGATTTTAGTCATCATATTGCACAGCTCTAGTCTTTAGTAAGTACAGTGTGTACAGGACTTTTTCTTCTACTATTTTCTCAACAAAAGAAACAAGGAGCAATAATGTTGGAAACTGGGAAAATCTGTTACTTAAGCCCTGTTTGGATGGGATTTCTCTTGAACAGGGAAGGTGATTTTATTATTGCATGTGGAAGAGATTTTGTTCCCAATATAATCCCCAAAATATCGAACAGTCCAAATAAAAAAGTTACCGGGCATCATAAAATGTTACTTTGCAATGCAGAAAGTTGTGTCTTGTAAATGTCCCTGTATGTCTGTGAGAATAACTTTACAATGGTTTATGCGTTGTCTTAGATCCATCTGAAGAAAAACAAAGCCTTCAGGCGTTTTAAGAAACTACAGGAAGCCCGACCAGAGTTCAACAACCAAAAGCTTGAGGACTTGCTTCAACTCCCCATTCAACGGATTGATCAGTAAGATTTCTGCCTTCTGTTTACATCAACTTGTACACTGGTGACTACATAAACTTAGTGTTACACCACAGGTTGGGTTGGTATGAGTTAAGTCCCCTGACCCACTCCCCACCTAAGTTATTAACTAAAGATTTCAACCCAATAAGCCCCTTTTCCACTGCACAGTACGCCTCGACTCTACTCGGTTTGGCCGTGTTCCATTTTCCATTGCAGATGGTATAAAAATTGTAAAATATAAAACTTTCTGCTGCTGGCCTGTCAGGTGCGCACAATAATGACGCAGTGAATAGTGACTATTCTCTCTGACCAATCAGCAGTCTGCTGTGTTTTTAGTATCGCCTCAGCTCGCTTGGAACCTCGACGGAAGCAGATACAAACTAACTCAGAAACATTTTGAGTTTATGAGCTGGAGGATGAAGTCAGGTGACCTTTGTCTCGATGGTAACAATAATAAACACAACACTTTGAAACAGTCGCAGTTTTGCATACAATGCATATTAACAATCTATCAATGTTTACAAAACGCCTCTGCATAATCTGTTCATGACTTGATAGTCTTTAATAAGAAGCACTTTAATAAAGCTGTGATCTGTGTGGAAAGCCCACTCCCTCATACACATCAAATATTTATCATATACAGCTGATTTCAGGTGCACTGGGTCATCGAAAATGGCCAGCAGCAAACTTATGAAGGTGCACAGAGTTGTGTCATACTCACCACTCTGCTACTCTGAGTTTCTTTTTGTTTTCTATCTTTATTTTTATTTTATTTTTTTTTACAGAAATACAGTTCTTACTTACTAAATAACTCTAACTCTACACGGGGACACACACACATATATATATTCCATGTAGTAACTACATTAGCACAGTTGTTTTCTATATACAGTTCAGAGAACCTCAAAGGTATTTGCCAAAACACAGGGAAGGAACAGATCATCACAAATTGCTCATCTCTTACACTGTAAGAGGGTGTAAGCTTTCAATTAACTACCAGAAATTTTTTCTAACACATCTTCAGTTTTATGTATTTAATTGATGCTCAAGTTGTATAAAAAAAATCAATTTTTTTACTTGCAGTTTAGAGAAATCTCCAAACTGGGTGTTTGTGGTGGTGAGATGGTGGTGCTGTTCCACCACTGTGAGCACTGCTGTAGATGGGTCACAGATTTCACGCTTGAGTTCTGTGTTTGCTGTTTAGTTGTTTTCCTTTCACCAGTCACCCGCTGCACTGCACCATGTGTAGTCTCTGTGACAGATGTAATTATTATTATTTGATGTAGCGGCCATGTAAGTACTCAGACTTTCCAGAAACTGTCAAAATCAATTTTGTTAAGCACCAGTTTTGTTTGGTTGTTTGGTAATTTCATGCGGTCTTGATTTTGCTTGTTAATTAGTGGAATACGAGGAGGAATGGGCAGAAACGATATCATGACAGTGGTTTATGTTAATTAGGCCCTTTCATCTTCTCATCTCACCAGATGTACAGTCGAGCACTCGCAATGTTATCTATCATGCAAGACAGAAGTTGTCTCTGCTATGAGCTGACCCTTCACCTTCACATCTGAGACAGATATATCACACTGGATATCTCATTTATGTTCACTCTCTCCTCTGCAACAAAGAATTACCTTCTGTTTATTGTCTAACTGTTCCCATACTTCTGGGATAATGTGGAACTCTGGAATGTAGCTTTCGAAGCCTTGGAAAATGATAGGGATGCAGCAATCCAACCTTTTCTCTCGCTGTTGGGGTTTTCAACATATGGTCAGGTTTGGTTTATAGCTGAACATCAAAGATATTCTAGAAATATTAATAAAACTATTAATAATTCAAAATTATTAATTATAATTAATAAATACGGGGTGACAACCTGGAATCAGGGCCAATATTCAAATATGAGCCAAATATGATCAGTCTAAAAGAGAGTTTGTCCACCTGTAGATGGTAAACAGATAAGGGTGAGTCCGTACACTGGCCGTGGCAACAAACTCTTACTGCAACATTATACACAAATAATCACAGGCAATAACTTCTTAAAATTATAATAGGATTTATTCAACTTAAGCACAGATCAATGATCAACAACTTTAGCAAGTAAATCACTATTAATCACTATCATTTAAGCAAAATGAAATAAAGCCAATAAGCAAATCATACAAAAACATACAATAATCTAGCAAGCGTGTGTGTGTGTGTATGTGTGTGTGTGTGTGTGTGTGTGTGTGTGTGTGTGTAAGTTTTGGAATCAAGATGGCGGTTCAAACCATGTGAATCACTCTCTCCTGAACTAAAAAAAATTGGAGACCTCCGATGCTAGTCTGCTGTGGGTCACAGGTCTGGTTAGCTTCAGAGATCACGTGGTGTGCATGTGTGGGTAGTAAGCAGACGGAGGAGAGAAAGGCACAGAGAAAAGCTGTATACATACAATATACCACAGGGCTCTACAGTGTGACCATTTTGCTACATGAAGCTTGTACAAGTTAAAATAACAAAGTTATAGAACTATCTGCTGCCCAGACATACGAAAGCCTCTTACGTGTCGCTTTTGGTAGCGAGTAGGTAGGAAAAAGAAGAAAACAGAGTAGCTCGTCCAGAGAGTAAAATGTGTATTCAGGAACAAAGAAAGTACAGCACTGAGAAAGTTGTGTCTCCCATCACCGCTTGCACAGTTGTGGAAAAGACAATGTTCTGTCTGTGCTCAGGTCTACTTACATGAAGGATTACAAGCGCAGCCAATAGCTGCTCTGCTTTTAGTTCTGACTCACTATTTCGCACATAGGTGTGAAACGGGCTTTGGCGCCTGTTTTACAGTCCATTGTTTGAAATAACTCCAATTCAGGCTTTTAGGAATTCAGCAGGCCGGGGTCAGGCCTGTAGGATGTCAGGGCCATTCTTTGTTCTACGAGACTGTGAGGCCCAACAAGGCCAGATGTGGGTTTCCCTTTTGATCACAGGATAGATAGTTTGATTCACAGGTCCAACATGTCCAAGTGTCCTTTGGCAAAAGTAAACATCATACTGCTCGTGATGGTCAGCCCAGCCCCGTGCATGGTAACTCGCTGCCATCAGTGTGTGAATGAGAGGAAAATTATGAAGTGCTTTGGATGTACACTGTCTATAAATCCAGCATGTATCATGTATTACCATTTACATACACAAGGACAATAGCAAATACCAATCTAATACCAATGCTCTTTTTTATAAATCTGTAGCAAGGAGTCATTTTTAAGTACGGTGGGCATTTTGTCATTTCATTAGGTTAATTAAAACTGTTGGCTGGTATTTATTTTTTTAACTCTACAGTTCATGTAATTTGCTCTCAATGCTGTAGGGATTTGCTGTAATGGAAAGTAGGGGTCACATCTTGGCAGCTGGCGTACTAAAGGCAAACAGAAAATGGATTGGGCTTTGTATAGCTGATACGATCAAAGAATGCCTGGATCAGACCCTATCCCCATCCTGTGTATTGGCTTGGGTCATCACCACACACTAGTAGCTGGAATGGTGTTCATCCCTCTAACAGAGTTGCTGCTTCAATGCATTACATAACCGCAAAAAGGGTACGATTTCATTTAATAATAAAAAAAAATGCTGTGTGTCTGTGGCACTGTTGTCTCTGTGTGCACTACAGTCTGCTCATAATCCACGCCCACACTGGGTTCTCATAAATGCCCCTAAAACCAGAAAAAATATTTATGGGCAGTGTGTGAGTAATGTTTAAGACAACAACCTACCGTACCCCCCCCTCCCTGCTCCGCTGCTGATACTTCAAAACCGGAGCACCGAGAGAAATGCCTGTGTGTGTGTGTGTGTGTGTGTGTGTGTGTGTGTGTGTGAGACTGAGACACAGATGTGTAGTAGGCCGCAGAAGCAGTAAGACTGAAGAACGTTGGTTAACGTTAGCTGTATCAGTGCCTTTTGTTGTTCAACATGTTCAACTTTTCATAAAGCCGATGTGCTTGTCAGTCCCTTTTTGTCAACCGACCAATCACAGCAAACTTTCAAATATTGAACTATATGATTGACAAGTCATTGACAAATTAGAGACCAGTGTAGAGCATTTTTCTTGCACAAGGATTTAATGAATAAAACAACCCACAGAAACGAAACTGCTGTAAATGGATTTAATATTCAACTTGTTGTAAAATAGTAAACTATTATATGAAACCATAATGAATACAGAAATTAATATATTAACAGTGTACTATTAACATAACATACTTTTTAATTTAATGTTATAATGTTATACTACATTTATACTAGTCTTACAGTGTGGCAAATCAGTATTTTTGGACTAGTGGCAAAAAAAACAGTATTCTTCTTATGTATGTTTAACTTTGTTTGAGCTGAGAAATGCACATTTCAAATGGCAGTATTTCTAAATGGCAGTATTTTCCTTTATAAGCAAGCTAGTAGAATCATAGTACAATTTCTTCCATTCTATCGCAATATGACTTTTTCTCCTAATCGTGCAGCCCTAATTAATAATGTTGACTTGAGGTGTGAATGAGTAACAACCATTCACTTACCTCTTGTTTGCATTAAGGGTGCAGCTAACGATGATTTTAGTGCTTGAAGCTTCTACAGATTATTTCAACAATTCATCAATGCATTGTTTAAGAAGTACTTTTGCTTGGCGGCGGCGCTCCTCCTTCCCCCCACGGTAGCGGGATCAGCTGTGTACGTTGATGGATGATATTTATTTGTCCTTTCAGAAATTCATAGTGTGTCAAACAGCAAACATCAGATCAACAGACCAACAACCAGACAACTGCTTTACCAACACAAGTTATACTAAGGTGGTCCGCTGGCAGAACACCGGGTGCTTTCTGATCAGGTGCCGTCGTGCTGTTGGTAACTCAGGCGACACAAGTTTCGTTTTACGGTGGATGGACTGTGACATTACAGAGTTGTTGTTTTCTTTTAGCTTGAAATAATCCCATACTTTGGATACTTTGTTTTTTGTCCCTCACTCTTTTCTTTCTTTCCTCTACTTTGCAAACAGCGCCATCATAATCACACTGTGTTCACACAGCTTAAGTGCGAAATGTGACAATAATAAATGTCTGTGCGAAACAGTGTACTGTATAGTTATATGGATTAAACGAAGCCTCGATACAAAGAATTTGCGTCGATGCATTTTAGTAATCGATTTAATCGATGAATTGCAGGAGTACAGCTCAATCCTTGGACATTGACTTCCACCATGCTACCGGAGTTCACTTATCCAACCAGACTGTTGAGAATTGCATTATCTACAATAATACATGTTTATTTTTGTTTAAAAGGGGCACCATGTCCGAAAACAAAAGTGTTGTAATTTGTACTGAGTTGTAATTTCTCAATACATTGATCCTAGTTCCTGCTTTTGAAGAGACGCATACAAAGACTTTGTAATATGTGAAAACATTTATTTGTAGCTAAATGTCTTTACAAGGGAATAGAGTAAATAAATGAGGTATTAAAATGATTATATTGCAAGAAATCAAGATCAAACTGATGCAAGAAATGGATGTTTACAAGGCAAGTTAAGGAGTGAAAGTGATTTCAAGTGTCAGGGAAACGAAGGAATGCTCCAAGACCTAAATCTAAGCTTCAGAGATATCTGACATCAACTCTTATCACAGAAGATGGAAGTTTTGCCTTCTTTTGCTGGGTAGTCTTAGCAAATATCTGTCTGGAGGGCGGGTCTATTTCAAGTAGCTGGCTATTTAAAAACGCTATATTATTCTTTGTGTGGTTCATCGACGGTGATAAATTATCCAAAAGTCCAGCGAGGTGCGGACAACTCTGCACAACACCAGTGAAGCTGGGCCTCCGCTCGTCTCTTCAGCAACTGTTCCTCTTTTGCTACTACACATACACGCTACGTCTACACATGCGCACTGACGCCCCAGGGTTAGGGTTACAAATTTGAATTTATTCACGCACTTTAAAAACATTTATTGAAAGTTTTTTTCTTCTATTTACAGCATTAATCATTGAAATGTATATTGTACACACGCACAGTATGTATAGGCTGATCATTTTTGTATTTGTCTGACACTTAATCAGCCAGCCCTATTCTCACCAGCTCAGCCCTCTCTCTCTGGCCTTTTCTCTGCACTTCCCATCATCATCATTGATTTGTCTGTCGTTCTCAGTGAAACTCAGGAGACTCAAGGGATGTGTCTAATTGTATGATGATTTTAAGTGGCATGGCTAGATAATCATCTATGGCTGGCGCCTTACCTTGCTCCGGCTCCGTGCCTGGGAAAAGCAGGAAATTGTTGTCACTTATCACCATTCAAGCATGATGGATGGTGAGGAGGGCCTGGAGTGTGGATACTTATGTTGCTGCTGGGGGAGGAATAAAATCATTGCCTTTATTAAGTGGCATTCACTAGAGCCGGCTGGAGCAGTCATCAGCATCCTCCCAACTGAGATCACCATTATGACAGTGATGGGGTCTCAAGTACATTGTGTCAGTGAATAGCAGCCCTCTCTGCCTGTTTTGGCCGTGTTTGTGTCGACAATAGAGATGTAGCTCTCATAGAGATGGCAGCAATTGGAGGCCCTTGGATTTATCTGCTCTAAGCTGAGCACTATTTAGTAAGGGAAGTGGTCGACTAATTATAGAGCATGCTTTTATGTAAAGGCCGAACAACTCCAGATGTATTGGGGTCATTCTCATACTTGCTGAGCATTGAGAAGTGTGTAACTGTGTGCTGTACTGGCCATGCTTGGGTTTGTCTTTCAATTGTAAAGGTGAGATTAAAATTGAAGGCCAGTGTTCATTCATTTCTTTTGAAAAAATTCTGAAAGATGGAGCCTTTCTTAAGTGGGTCTTCTTCATGGTCTGCAGGGACCGAGTTGTATTTCAGTTAATAATTTGTGTAAATCGTCTTTCAATTGACCCTGTGGTTCATGGCTAGGTTTGAAGTGAAGCTTGCAATAAAAAAGTCCCTCAGTTATGGTGTTTTGTCATGAATCATTAATTGATTGAACGTAGAGACCCACACTTCACAGCTGAAAATAAAAGTTCCAGCTTCAGATGACTGAATATGAGCTCTTCAGAATCAACTGACCCAGACAAATTAAACAGTTATATTTCTAGGGCTGAACCTGATTGCTGTTATCCAAGTTGCTAGTATGACCTTATGTCTTAAATATTTTTGGGACTGTCGCACTACATGAAACAGCTTCTGCTTTTTCTTGTTTATTCTTTTTATATATATTGTTTCTTCTTTGGTTATTTGGTAATACTCCAAATTTTACATGTCAAATCTAGGCCCGGGTGATAAGGCCAAAAAAGTTATCACGATAAAAACATTTCATATCATTCAATATCGATAATTATCACGATATATGTCAAATCATTATTTCTTTCAAGTTTAAAGGCTGATTTTGCTTCTGAGTATAAATATAAGAAACCAGATGTTTACTTTGGTCAGAATGTGACGCTTGATGCCAAACAGTTGATCACAAAACAAATCTGAGGAAGAACAATTAAAACTATTATGATAAAATCTTTTTCAACAAATAAAAAATATATATATTTTAATAACAAAATTAAGTGCTAATTTGTTCATGATTCAAATGAATTAAACCAAATATTTATTGACGATATATTGAACATTTATTATATTGTTATTGAGGAAAATTATATTGCGATAATCATCATTATTGTTTTATTGCCCAGCCCTAGTCAAATCTCACATTTTACCTGTAACTATACTTTTAGTGTCGATCATCATCTGTAATGTGACAAGCATCAAAATTTGGGCAACTTTTCTATTGAAACTCAAAATGAGTATTTTTTTATTTGCTTGCTGGGATCCAGAAGAGGAGATTTTTGATGAGACTCATTGGTGGTTGAACTGTGGGTTTTGTATTGAGCACTGGCTGTAATACATTGTGGCGCGTTGTGTTACTTGTCTTTCAGTACCTGTGAAATACCTGGTTGTTAGTGATTGTTAAGTAAGGTGGGGTGATTCATTTGCTGAAAGACATAAGTCCTAAGAATGACAACTTTATTTACATTACATGATGCCTAAATTAGCTAAATCCTCTTCTTTCATTTAGTGCATATATTTCAAAAGGACATCCAGGACATCCTTGTAAAAGAGATTAAAAATCTCAATGGATTTCTTTCCTGGTAAAATAAAGGTTAAATAAAAAATAATAAAAAAAAGTGGCTGGTACAATTCTGAGTGGCAGACAAATATTTCCCTGCAATATATATTTACTTAACTGTCCGATTCCAATTGTCACATTAATTTAAGTTGACTCTTGCAGCAGCGCACAGTAATAAAAGCTTCAGTTATTCTAGAGTTTGATTTCCTAATGTCCATATTGACACCATTCTCTTTGACGACATCCCTGTAACTCGCCGTTTCAGAGAAAGATAAGATGCTCTTCATAATCACTTCATATTACATTGTAATTGCTGAAGTTTGGACAGTGAAGTATCTCTAGTCTTTTGTATTTATCACTGATGTGAATTCCTTTCCTTTTAAGCTATTAAATTTGAGTAATTACCCACATGCCCATGCCATGTTCACTAACCCATGCAGAAGCCTGCCAGCGCCTCTTGACTCTTAATTACAAATTTGAATCCTTAATACATGAATGGGAAGCAAAATAATTAGACAGATATTTTCTTCATCTCCTTTTTCTTTACTGATGTGTGTGGAAATGCCCAAATGACCTGACATGTCTGCCAGGAGAGAGTGAGAAAAAAAGACGGCATATCATCTGCATATTATAAAGGAATTAGCAGCTCATGCTGCTGCGGCGGCAGAGACATCCCTTCACCAGTGCATTTTTCTAAAGCTGCATTCTTCATTAGAATATGGTTCAGATTGCGTTATAGTCTCATTATCTTTTCTTTGCTTTGCCGCTAATGAGCGGGACAGGCCAGCTAAACGAGAGACTTCCATTTACATTATTTGAAATGTGCTATAATAATGCTCGTTAGAGTATTCCGTTTTTGTTACACAGTTGTTTTAATTAGATTTTCGTCTCCACTTCTTAATAAGAATAAGGGCATCCATCGCTAATAATGCCTGTAATGGATTTGTTTTTACACAATGAGACAAGAAGAGAAAGAAGTTACAGTATTTCTCTTTTTAAGTGTCTCTTAATTGAAGGAGGTTTAATTGGAGCTTGTTTCATTTCCAATCAGCAATCAACTACAAGAACAATTCCCTCTTCCTCCTCTTCCACTCACAGACCCACAACTGTGCTAACCTGCTGTTCTGTAGTTCAGCTCCTGCAGTGCACAGGTTAATATTAGGCCAAGCCTTAACGACACCTCATGGTCTTCTTCGGCAGATGGATTTGCTCAGTTGTCCAATGACCAGTGATGACTCGTTTAGCCACATGTCATCATTCCATCACTGGCTGTTGAGGTGGTGTCCAGCCAACGCTGTTAGGCTTTGTAGATAATTGGTGGACTTTCTGGGAAATGCCTGGTCTGATTAGGAGTGACACCATTCATCCCATTTTAGATGGAGCAGCTCTCTTATCGAGAAATCTGACTGATTTATTAGTGGACCAAAAACCATGACAACCCAGAGTTCAGACCAGGAGGCAGAGTTGCTGTCCTACATGCTTCTCTGTGCTTCCATTAGAGCAGTTACCCACCCAGAACACCACAGTGACTGTTTCTGCCCCCAACCACTTAAACTAATTAGATCAAAGGTAAACAGAAGATCTATGTGAAAAAACGTAATAAGCATTAACACCACTGCTCCCTTAGTACAAAATATAGGAGAATAAAATGTGAACTTCTTGTACATTATTTAATGTCAGATTATCAAATTGATTTATTTTGGCTTAGTGAAACCTGGCTGATTCATGAAGAATATGTTGGCCTAAATGAATCCACTCCCCTCAGTCATATTAATATTCACATTCCTCGAGGAACTGTGAGGAGGTCTAGTTGCAGCTATCTTCGAAGCCTTGTTTTTAGTCCGTCACACCCAACCTGGAAGACACTGCATCCAATTCTATTTTTGTACCGCACTCCTCGTCCATACATACTTTTACCTGAATTCTCAGTTTTTATCAAGTTTAGTTGTTAAAGCAGATAAATTAATTTTAGTAGGGCACCATCATATCTTAAAGAGCTTAGAGAACCTTCTTAGAGAACCCTATTATCACAATAGAACACTGTGCTCCCAGAATGCAGGGTTGGCTGCCAAACCTGTTTCTGCTTGTTTAAAGGGTGTTTTTCAGAATCCGTTTTATTCGCCAGGTAAGTGTACACACATGAGGAATTTGACTTTGGATTGTACATTTCTCACAATGTGCGTACTCATACAATAATACAATAATAAAATCAAACACAGGCTACAGTATAGAGAACACAAAGGATGCAGGAGCAAATTATTATCATCATTATTATTTATTATTATTATTATACATGTTGGAGGTGGATGTGATATACAGGTACACATACACATGTACATAGTGCAATGGAGCATAGTGCAAAGGATGCTGGAATAAATAAGTATTATGTGCTGGTATTATGTACTTGAGGTAGGTGGATTTGGTAAACAGTATATACAATATGAAAATATAACAATAAGAACAGTATGACCAGCTCTGAAATAGAGAATGGTGAATAAATAATAAGGGGTAACCGGTAAACAGGTGGCTGATTAGAGGCAGAGTTACTGGGTTATTGCACAGGAATTGTTCCTGACACTGTGAGTCAGAAATCAGCTGTTCATCAGAGTGATGGCTTGTGGGAAGAAACTGTTCCTGAGTCTGTTGGTTTTGGCGTACAGACTCAGGAACTCTGTAACTACTACGCCTAACAGAGGGGAGGAGCTGGAACAGGTTGTGTCTGGGGTTAGATGGATCTGCAGTGATGTTTCCTGTCTGTTTCCTGACTCTGGAAATGTATAAGTCCTGAATGGAGGGCAGGTTGGCACCATAGACCGTATATAAAATGGACGTAGTATCCGTGACGTCACCTGTTGGTTTCTGAAGAGCATTTTTGAAGCCCGAATTGGGCGGAGCTGGCCGTCGCCATCTTGGCACCGTGTCACCACGCGTCACTCCCGGATAACCATAAATGGGCAAAGGGGCGGGTCATGGGTGGAGCTGAGGTGACGTGTTGCTGAAACCACTCCCAGCTAACTCGACATGACCGAGTTAGCTCATGCTAAGGAGCTAATGCTATTTGCTACTCCGCATTAGCAGAGGTAGCTTCTAAACCCCCGGTGCTGTACAGTGGAGGTTGGAACCTCTGGCCGTTTTGTTACGTTTATGGTCGTCAGCTCATCAAGGTAAGACTTAAGACTAAATATTAAAATAACTCATATCTGTTATTGACATTATACTTCACAAGGTTTTAAATGCTTTGAATATATAAATGTGGTAACGTTATTTTGCGACACTAATGTTAGATTTGGTTGAGACCAATATTAACAGTTAACTATGAATCAGTTATTAATTATGTTAATGTGTACTTACAGCTCAAACGAACAATTTGAAGCAAATCAATTAACCCTTTTACATAACGTTAGTTACGAGTCGTTTATTTGGACGTCTCCTCAGTATATTACTTGTAATAAATGTAATAAGCTAGCGATAGAGTCATTAGTTACATGATGGAAGCTGTATAACTTAAAATGTTAGCCATGGCTGTTATCACGTTAATTAATTATAACCACTATATTGAGTAATGTTGCTGCTGTCGGCAGGGCTGTGTGGGATTATTGTCTGGAATAGGACACTTGAGAGAGAAAGGTACTTTTTATATTTGTCACAAGATTCTTGTTGAGGATCTGATGCCTCCACGCCTGCTTTAACTGTTAAGTAACGTTACTAGGACAAGTTGGCTACTGGACATTTGACAGCTGATATAAAATTATCTGTCTTAAGAGGACAACACAAAAACATTTAAAGAGTCTCCCTTATTCCATTTTCTCTTGCGAATGTGACATGCTGTCAGCATTAAAACACTGAGGCATCTTTTAGAGGAGCATCTCAAAAAATTAGAATACTGTGGAAAAGTTCATTGTGAGCATCACAAGCAGACTTGAGAGATTAAAGGCTTCAGAAACCTTTGCAATGTTTTTAGTTAATAGCCGATTAGAGAGCTCTTTTCCAGTTGACATTTCCGTATAATTTAAAATACAAAAATGTATTTTTATTCTAAAATGTTTCTACATTTTGAGATACTGGAGTTTTTATTTCCATGAGCTGTAAACCGTAATCATCAAGATGAAAGCAAAAAGGGTTTGAAATGCTTCACTTTGTGTAATGAATCTAGAAAATATCAGAGATTCACTTTTTGAATTGAATTACGTTTATTGTTTACTTCATATTTTTCATCACCTGAAGCTTCTATTACACGTTTTCCTCCTAGAGTCACACCTTGGGTCAGATGTCCCACCTGGTGCCAGAGACCTGGAAGCCTTGTTATTGTCGTGGAAGTCTGTATCTGTTGGCGTGGACTGACGTGGAAAGGCGTTTTCTCCTTCTGTTTAGTTTGAGTTGTAAATATTATCCATATTTGTGTTTTAGGCCCATTTAAAAAAAATATATGGTTTATGGTTCACATTGTAATAAATTCTATATATATTAGCACTCCCTGTCTTTACTACTTACTGAAAAGATAATTTTATACCACAGATAAAACATGAAACTGAACTCTTGCTAAAGAACATCAGTCTAGTATAAGCTGAAAAGCGAAAATACTCCCAAACATGTTTCACATGAAATGTTGAAAAGTAATTAAGCAGTGAATTTCTGTGTGCAGGACTATTTTTACTTTCTACCTTATACTTTAAGATAAATAAGGAGCCATACACCCAGTACCCATATACTGTATAAGAGAGCCTGAAGTTTCTGAAGAGTGCCTTGTTTGCTGCTCTGATATAAGTCTAGGTTAAACACAGAATAATGTGGGCACATCGAAACCATCCTGTGGGTAAGTGCTAAAACAAAGAATGATGAGAATGAGAATGATCTGCACAGAGTAATTATGAATCCCACTAGGTGTTTTTTATTGTGACCTTGCAAACTCTGAGGTCTCAGAGCTGACCGAATGCACATGTAGTAAATAGGTGAGTCTATACAATGTAAACCACACCTTCTCAGAGGTTGCAATAAATTACACCTCCTACAGGGCTTCAAAACTATTCAGTGTGCAGATAAGTCTTTGTTTTTCACTACACAGTAACTTCTCCGTCAATGTCACATTTGTCTCTTAAAGAAATGTCAAAACAGTATATAACGTCAACATTTCATTTTTTACTTTCTACTAACATATGTAAAATGTTAGCCTATAAATACCATCTTAATATTTTCATTTACAGCTGTTAACTGTAATATATAGTTAAGTTTAGATCACACTATTTAAAATTAAAATATGAAACTGATGAATGAAGAATTATTTTATTATGTATAATTAGTTTGATACATTTTAAGTATTCCTAATACAAAAGCAATAGTTTAATAAATTAAACTTTTGTCTTGCATTCATGAAAACATCAATATTCAATTCAATTTTATTTATATAGCTGTAGCAGACCTAAACATTTTTAGTTATGCATTTTAATAAATTTATGAGAATTGATACCCAATTATGAATTCATAATTGAAGATTCATAAAATCACAATTTTCCTCGTTAAGGGCACCACCGGAGTTGTTATAATCCTAGAGTCTCCGGACCTCTAGGTAGTTTTGAATAACTATACAATTATTACTAGTGATCAGTTAGTTAATAATCGCTCAATTATCTTAAATCAGTCAGTCAGTCTCATATCTAAAGGGTCAATTCTCTTGGCAGGAACTAGAAATAGGCAACACACACAGCTCTTGATTATATTACAGTGAATTTATTCTCTAACTAAGGTGATAAAAAGATGGTTGGATACAGGGAACAAACATTTGCTGAACAATGAGCCTGGAGGTTTGATTGTGGGAAGCATTTGACTCATACGGCATAGAAGAGCTAATGAAAGTAAACTAATGCTATAATTTAGGAGTTAAGAGGGGAATATCTGATCACAGAACGTGTGTTAAGTCTTACTGCTTGTCGACAGCCTGCTTTTGGCCTGTTGCACGGGTCCCACGCTAGCTGCCCGATCCTGGCTTTTTGCTAGGGATTCTCCGGGGTTCTCCGTGTCTGATTGAAAACGCCTCCTCCGTCTGGCAATTTGGCTGTTTTCAGGTTTCCTTCGTTGTAGCTGGCGAGACCACGTGGCTTGGTCTGACCTCTGTGAAGTTGGCTTCAACGAAAAAGGCTTAAAATGGAACTTGGTCGTTCCTGAATTAGTCCAGTGTAACTTAACGGACTGATAACTTTAACAAACAAAAGAAATAAAGAAAATAAAACAAACTGAAGGCAGATCGATGTCGCGGCACTTCAGGTGTGTAGCTTCAGGTGAACAAAAGGCCTGTTTCGCTGGCCGAGTCTGGGCGTTGCCTGGCGAGGCACGCCACGCGCGTGCAGAAGCGTCCAGCGAGCAGAGCAGAGTGGAAGAGAGCCAACAGCGAAGAGAAGAGAGCGCGCGAGGTTGCGTGTCGCTCTTTTGTTGCCTGGGGCGTGGTTCCCCAGGGGGCGTCTCAGGTTTCCCAAGGGACTGCCTTTCTAAACTTAATGTCTAAAGAAAGAAATCTATTTGCACGTATTATAATCAAATATTTTCCACAATCCAACCTCAATGGTTGAACGGTTGTACTGTTCTAAGCTTTTGGTAACAGGAAACAATTGTCACGTGAGACAGGGGTTTTCCTTTTTGATGTGGTAATAAAACAAAGAATAAGGTCAGTTGCCACGGAAACATGTGTGGGGGGGCCAGTTTTGATAGGCTGTTTAGGGAAATGCCAATGGCTGGTTCGTGTCCCTTTGTCAGTTTAACAGTCAGGCCCCGCGTTATCAGCTTTGGAATCAAAAAGGTGCCAGTTTTATGGTTGGGCTAGGTCACCCCCCTCACAGTTGTCACGAAGGGCAAAATTAGCGATATGCACTAAAAACATTTTTTGAACCAGGCTGTAAACATGTTTTATTCTGCTGTAAATTTGGGCATTTTAACATGGGGGTCAATGGAGATTGACTCCCTTCTGCAGCCAGCCTCAAGTGGCCACTCGATGAATTGCAGTTTCAGATACTTCCTTAGGCAGGTTGAGCTTCCTGAGCTGGCGCAGCAAGTATATCCTCTGCTGGGCCTTCTTGATGATGATGGAGTCTGTGTTACTGACCTACTTTAGGTCCTGGGATATAGTGGAACCCACAAACCTGACGGATTCCACAGCAGACACTGGGCTGTTTAGAATGGTGATGGGGGGCAGAGTGGGGGGCTCCTCCTGAAGTCCACGGTCATCTCCACAGTTTTGAGCATGTTAAGCTCCATGTTGTTCTGGCCGCACCAGAGAGCCAGCTGATCAACCTCTCGTCTGTAGGCCGACTCATCACCGTCCCGGATGAGGCCATTGGCCGTTGGGTCGTCAGCAAACTTCAGGAGTTTGACTGATGGGTCTCTTGAGGTGCAGTCGCTGGTGTAGAGGGAAATGTAAATGCTCCGTACTTGTATAGCGCCTTTCTAGTCTTTTCGATTCAGCAGTCACACACATTCATACACTGAGCCTAAGTGCTCAAACAGAAACTAACATTCACACTCACTCATACACTGGCGGAATAGCCGCCAGGGGCAAATCGGGGTTCAGTATCTTGCCCAAGGACACTTCGACACGCAACCAGGGGGAGCCAGGGATTGAACCGCCGACCTTCCGATTAACAGCCAACCCGAGAAGAGCAGTAGGGAGAGCACACACCGCTGGGGGGCGCCAGAGCTGATGGTCCAGGTGCTTTATGTGATGTTCCCCAGTCTCAACTGCTGACTCCTGTCAGTCAGGAAGTATGTGATCTACTGACAGGTGGAGGCTGGCACAGTGAGCTGGGTGAGTTTGGTGCTGAGGATGTCTGGAATGACTATGTTGATCGCTGAGCTGAAGTCCACAAACAGGATCCCGCAAGGGGCCTGTAATGTCCTTCAGGTGGGCCAACACCAGTCTTTCAAAAGACTTCATGACTACAGATGTCATGGCGACAGGCCTGTAGTCATTTAATCCAGAGATGGAGGACCGGGATGATTGTGGAGCGTTTGAAGAGGAGGGAACTTCACACAGCTCCAGTGATCTGTTGAAGATCTGTGTGAAGATGGGGGCCAGCTGGTCTGCACAGATTTTCAGGCAGGAGGGCAAGGAACCTTCCTGATATTCTGCCTCTGGAAGAGCTGGCGCACATCCTCTTCACAGATCGTGAGTGCAGGTGAGGGATTGGTGAGGGGGGGTGACAACGTGGCAGTGGGGGAAGGTGACTCTTTGAAGATGGTGTTGGAGTAGGGGAGAGGTGTGACTGTGGGCTTCTCAAACCTACAGTAAAATCCATTCAGCTCGTCAGCCAGTCGTTCAGTACCAGCAGTGTTGGGGGATGGTGTCCTGTAGTTGATGAGTGTCCGCAGGCCTCTCAGGTTCGTTGGCTGTGAAGCTGTTTTCTAGCTTTTCAGCGTAGCTCCTCTTTGCTGCTTTGATCTTTTATTCAGTGTGTTCCTGGCCTGGTTATACAAGACTCTGTCCCCACTTCTGAAGGCCACGTCACTGTTGACAAGTGCTTGCTCATTGTGGGAATTGTTGGATCACCATAAATATTATTACATAGTGTGGCATTGTCCAGCTCTACATGAAAAGTGCAATGAGATAACTTCAGTTATGAATTGGCACTATATAAATAAAACTAATTTGAATTGTCACGGAGATAGTTTCATTGTTGTTAAGTGAGCAAAATATGAAACTTCAGTCATGTGATTAGAGTTGGCTGTATATAGGGGGGTAACTTCTTTCTCTGCTCAAAAATAGTCTGTTGCTGTGTCCTTCTTGACCTTTCTCCGGCCATTCATTGACTCCTGGTCTATGACTCTATGACTCTCTTCCCAGTGGTTGCTGGAAGTGGTTTTGGGCTGATGTTCACATGTAGCTTGTCTGTTTCTGGTTTGAAGCTCATCAACTCACACAACAACCTACCGTAACCCCAAAAACATTCAAATCATAGTCACACTGGCCACCAGAGCACCGAGAGAAATGCCGGTAGGCCGTTGTTCTGTGACAGAGATGGGTTAAAATAGGAAGAAGATAAGGAAGGTTTGGGTTTAGCTAACTTGCCACTAAACGTTAGCTCTATCGGTGCCTTTTGTTGTTCAACATGTTCAGCTTTTCAGAAAGCCGATGTGCTTGTCTGTCCCTTTTCGTCAACCTACCAATCACAGCCTTGATGGGGCGGGACATTAAAAAAAGTTTGACGCACTACAGCAAACTTTCAAATGTTGAACAATATAATTACTGACAATTCACTACTTAGCGTTAACAAATTAGAGACCAATGTAGAGCATTTATCTTGCACAATGATTTAATGAATAAAAACAACCCACAGAAATTAAACTGCTATAACTGGATCTAATATTTAACAAGTGGTAAAATAGTAAACTATTATGAAATTATAATGAACATAGTAATTAATATATTAACGGTATACTAACAGTACTTTAATTAAACAATATACCATTTATTTAATGTTAAAATTATACTTATACACATTTACACTAGTTCCTCCTCCAGGTTGTAGATAGTGCCTCTGCAGTGGACAGATGTACTGGTGCTGGTCATATAATTAGAATATCATCATTTATTTCAGTAATTGCATTAAAAAAGTGAAACTTGGATATTATATTCATTCATTACACACAGACTGATATATTTCAATTCATTTTATTGTGATGACTAAAACTGACAACTCATGAAAATCCCAAATTCAGTATCTCCGAAAATTAGAATATAACTTAAGACAAAAAAGGATTTTTAGAAATGTTGGCCGGCTGAAAAGTATGAACATGAAAAGTACGAGCATGTACAGCACTCAATACTTAGTTGGGGCTCCTTTTGCCTGAATTACTGCAGCAATGCGGCGTGGCATGGAGTCCATCAGTCTGTGGCACTGCTCAGGTGTTATGAGAGCCCAGGTTGCTCTGATAGTGGCCTTCAGCTCTTCTGCTTTGTTGGGTCTGGCATTGCGCGTCTTCCTCTTCACAATACCCCATAGATTTTCTATAGGGTTAAGGTCAGGCGAGTTTGCTGGCCAATTAAGAACAGGGATACCATCAGAGAACATAACTTTGGACCACTCAGCAGCAGTCCAGTCCTTTTTGGAAAGGAATGCGACAGCTGAAACCCATGTCTTGCATACGTCTGTGCGTGGTGGTTCTTGAAGCACTGACTCCAGCTGCAGTCCACGCTTTGTGAATCTCCCCCACATTTTTGAATGGGATTTGTTTCACAATCCTCTCCAGGGTGCAGTTATCCCTATTGCTTGTACACTTTTTTCTACCACATCTTTTCCTTCCCTTCGCCTCTCTATTAATGTGCTTGGACACAGAGCTCTGTGAACAGCCAGCCTCTTTAGCAATGACCTTTTGTGTCTTGCCCTCCTTGTGCAAGGTGTCAATGGTCGTCTTTTGGACAGCTGTCAAGTGAGCATTCTTCTCCATGATTGTGTAGCCTACAGAACTAGACTGAGAGACCATTTAAAGGCCTTTGCAGGTGTTTTGAGTTAATTAGCTGATCAGAGTGTGGCACCAGGTGTCTTCAATATTGAACCTTTTCACAATATTCTAATTTTCTGAGATACTGATTTTGGGGTTTTCATTAGTTGTCAGTTCTAATCATCAAAATTAAAAAGAATGAACACTTGAAATATATCAGTCTGTGTGGAATGAATTTATACAAGTTTCACTTTTTGAATGGAATTACTGAAATAAATCAACTTTTTGATGATATTCTAATTATATGACCAGCACCTGTAGATTTAACCAGAGTCAGGATGCCAGTGTGCCAATATGTGCTCCTTCTTCAAACTTTGTTTGAGTTTGTTGAGAAATACACATTTCAAATGTATTTTGTGCATTGTTTTTGATAATCAAGCAAGTAGACTCATAGTACCATTTGTTCCGTTGTATCGAATTGCTATATTGTCCACAATAATTGCAATATGACACTTTCTCCAAATCGTACAGCCGTAATTAAGAGGAAGATTTATTTATAATTTTACAGCACAGGGTTTTATACCCTGTGACCTCATAATTAAGCTTGACAATTCTTGGCCTTTGAAACAGTATTTGACAAAACAATCTGAAAAAAGGTCCTTGCTTGTTTTATATTATTTTTTTTTTTTTTATTAGTAAATTGCTCAGTTACCATGGAAATGTACATGTTCAAACCTGTTCATTTTAAAATAAAAGCTTCTGCATGCTCCTTACACAGGATAACATGTGCACTCTCATACAGCTAGATATTTGAACAACAGGATTTAATGCAACCTGAATTAAAATATTGTAAGCATGTATTCATGTACCTATATTGGAACTTAACAGACCCTTAGTATTTACCCAAATATTTCTAAATACCACTACAATACACTACCAAAATTCAGCATGATCATAGAAATTCTGACTCAGCTTGGCATTTAGTAAACAGATGTCTTCAAAAACATTTTTCCCAGTGCAGTTTAAAGAATCACTATTGTGGTGTTGTATTCTCTACATTATTGCACTACACTGTTGTCGCTCTCCAACACAAATCTCATCTCACTCATGCCACCACATGGACCAGTAGCAGTGGTATAGTCTGCTAGTATCACAAATGGCCTCTCTCAGTGGCACCACATTGTGTCTAAAGGAAGCCCAGACTGCACAAAGTGAGGGCTGCAATGGCAGACAGACACAGTGGAAATCAATGTCAATTGTCAATGCACTTCAAGGTCACATCACCCTAGTAAACAAGATAAAGATTTCAGAGGAATCTGACACTCTTCACAATTGTTGCTTTAGATGGAAACTGAAATTAAATTACTCAATTTAACCACAAATGAATTGCATTTTCTAAACTGTACGGTTTAAGTTAGGCTTTTATTTCATCCTCTTAATCATGTTGAATGTATATTTAGTGTAGGAGAAACACTACTTTAATTAAACAGCTGTTCAAAGGGGCACCAACGCAGTTTATGGAAAACAGGAAAAACAAGCCAGAGTAATTAAAACTCAATTATAAATTTGATCAGTCTCTTCAGAAGGAATTGAATTCTTTCCATAGACTAAACTTGTCTTCTGCTTCAAAGAAAACACAACTTCTTACTGATTAAATTAGGTATTAGATAGTATTTACATCTAGATAGCTAATAAGTGAATAAATAAGGATTAATAAAAGAATCAAACAACAGATGAATAGCAGATATAATGATGAAATAAACCTGATCTTACGGTAAAACTCTAACGTATCGCTAGGGCAATTCACCTTTTTGAAGGGAATTACTATACTTTATTTGACACAACTCTTAATTACAGCAAAAAAACCATTGTTCAGCCTACTGTTTTAAAGTACTGACAATGACGAGGCGCTCCAGCTGTGGCTCTCTGGCATTGTGCACAGGGCTGGGGCCGCCGTGCAGCGGGGAGGGGCAGTCCCGAGTGATTCCTGACAAGCAGCAGGTCACAGAGCGGTTCCGGCAGTATGTTTCAGCAAGGGTCCGGGCCTTTGCCACCTGGTCTGTTGGATCCATCCTGCCTTGTATCAATGGTTCAGGCTGTTGGTGGTGGTTTAATGGTGTGGGGGATATTTTCTTGGCACACTTTGGACCCCTTAGTACCAACCGAGCATCGTTTAAACACGAAGGCCTACCTGAGTATTGTTGCTGATCATGTCCATCCCTTTTATGAGCACAGTGTACCATCTTCTGATGGCTACTTCCAGCAGGATAATGCACCATGTCACAAAGCTCAAATCATCTCAAACTGGTTTCTTGAACATAAGAGTGAGTTGATATATATAAATTTGCTATGGTCTGATCGGTCAACCGACACTGTAACGGAATTACACAATGGAATATATGGATTTATTTATTTTGGCTTACATACAGAAGTAATACTGATTTCTGCTGGTCGTCACTATGTATTGTTATGATTTCTGTATGTGTCTGGGGTGTGTATGTTCTCTGGGGAACCCCTCCGTCTGCTGTCCTCAGCCATTATGAGGAGAGGAGGGGTTTCTTCCTTCAACCTCAAGCCTATGTTTGACTTCCTAAAATGTTTTTATCTGCCAATTGAAATTATTTAGGCAACAGGCAGTTAATTAGAATTTGTAGTGGTTTAAATTATAATTTTTTTTATGCCTGCATTTGATTCCCGCACCTTCTGAAAATGTTGGATAAACTGTTTTGGGGTTTTGGAATCAACGCTAAAATCAGCTGTCAAATATAGTTAGCATGAAGGGGTTTCTTTTTCATCATCTCTGCAGCCTCCACCACGCACATATGACAAGCAGCAACATATTTAGGACTCTGTTCAATCTATGAAATCCCTGCACTGATCAGACACCCACTGTTTGCCATCCTCAGTCATACCGCAATGCCAGTAAGCCACAGCTGACCACACTGTCAAACATTCTTCCATATATTTGAAATCCTAGGCTGGATTTTCATTGTTGGAATTAACATTCATGCTATTAGCAGTTTACTCTTCATCAAACAACCCTTTAAACAGCAATACAGCCTTTGTCCATTCACACATGAGCAAAGACAAAGATAAAACGAAACTCCAACCTTTTGGTCTACCTATAATTTCTGCAGACATGTGTGAGGAAAACATTGCATTATATTGTGATGATGAACATTTTGACTTGCAGTTTTGACTCTGCTTGCCAGATACTGGCAGATTGATCTTTTCTTTACATCTTTACTTTTAGTCCCTCTGGGGTAAATTTTTACTTTTAATCTTTACTTTTGGTGAATTACTCAGATTAATTTTAGCATCTGCTGTGGACTGATTACTACCTATATTTACAGAATTCACATTAAAACATTAAACATGCACATTCAATAAACACTGCAGCAGCATCAAAAGTTGTCACACTTCTTATTTTTCTTATGTCTGTGGTTGGCAATCGGATGACCTTTTTAAGTGAAAACATTTTAAGTATATAACACAACTCTCAAAATTGACATCTCAGCCACTGAAGCTAGAAGCAAACAAAGCCTGCTTTACCTGTGGATACACACAGCACTGGTCTTAAGTTACCAAAATAAGCCCCCTCTAAATGTGCTTTCCCCAGAACATCTTCCCAAAGAATTACAGGTACAGCCCAAAGCTGCTCCAGAATTGACCTCACATTACCGGTGAGCTGCTGTGGTTTAATAAACCCATGGAGTCTTCTTGTCTCAAATTTACCAACCGACCACTAACATTATTCAGGCCTTAGGTCTTCACAGCCAAAGAAACTATGCACTTATATAATCAGACACAAATATGCTAAGGCAAAATAAAGTAAATTTGAAGGCTACATCCTGTATTTATCCTTCCTAGTCCTAGAGATTCACTGTGTCCAAAAAAGTTTATTGTTCACCCATCCACATGTGTGAAGAGTCTATTGGATACTGGTTCAAAACAAGACACTATTCTTACCTAAGTTAACCTAAGTCATTTAAGTCACATGCAACACTTTCTACATTGATCCAGCCAGCCAGTTAGTCTGTCTAAAACAAAATAAAAATAATCTTGACCTTCGGTTACCAAGGAGATAGACCACAGAGTTTGTCCTTACCAAGTCAACGAGTTGACTTATTGTTTTGAAGAGTTCCCAGGCTGTTATATTTGGCTTACTTTACCTCAGCAAATCATCCTAATCTGATCTGGGGAAACCTGTGGGTTATTAACTTTTATAGAAAGAACATGCCTTCACATGCACAATGTTTCCAAAGACAAGTGACCATATAGCCAGTATGAGCTACACATCCAGGGCCTAAGCAAATAAAACTTTGTTTTAACTAATAGAGCGACGGGTGAGTTTGCGCTTTGTTTGTTTTTTTCATGCCACACTTTGCTAAGAAATACAGTAGATTCAATTAGAGAGTATTCAGCAGTAAATATTTGGGGAATAGCGGACTAGTGCAGTCACTGCCTCTTACATTGTTTCATTCACTGTGAAGGAGGTTAGCGGGGGGCAATGATCAGGTTTGCAATGGAGATGTCACTTAGTCTGATGAGGAAAAAATAACTTTTTAAACCCGTTTTAATCTCATCTTCATTCCAAACAATTTTTACCAGCATAAGAAACTTGTTGGAGGAAACACAAGTAACTCAGACTGACTAATCACAGCTCTTTCCGTCTCCCTGTGGTGTCTCCGTAGCCTTGGTAAGTTGTGATATTTTTGAGGAGGTGCACGTCAGCTGCGGAGTGTAGCCACCATGGGTATGGCATAACCCCTTAATGCAGAAGTATAAATGAAGCTTTACGTCACAATACAATACTGACTCAGTCAATTCACCTATTTAAAAAAAGACTGGTTTCAGTTGTTTGTGAATCGCTAAATAGGTAACGGTGTAAAAAATATTTGGTATGCGCCGATTCAGTACACTGGTTTTCCGGCCTTATTAAATGCCTAGGATTAAATGACTTTAGAGGCCAAATTGTTGGGCAGCAGGCCAAAATCAATGGTGCAAGAATAATAAGTGATACATAGTATTAAGACAAAACTGTATACAATCAAAAAATTATATGAGTCATTGTATTAAATACAGTCCCAACTTAATTAAATTGTATGTGGCTTTTCCACAACTGCTGTATGAACAATTATTTATAAATAATTCATTATATTAATTTAACCATTTACTGCATACAGCTGTTAGAACCTGAGTACAATTAGCTGACAATTTGCCTGATTATCCATTGTCAGTAATAAATGCAAACATGCATTGTAGACTGTAAACCATTAGTCAAACCACAGTCAACATCAGACAACCTGATCATATTTTGTTGTAAGGAAGTTTAAAATATATACATACAACACTAGGCCTAATAGTAGTTTGAATTAAACAGAAGATCCCTGCACTTTCCAGGGGAAAATACTACGCCAAACTCCCTTAAAAAAAGATGAAATATTAACCATTCCTTTCTTGTCCGCAAAAACACAAGATGAAAGGCGTCATGTTTACAGTGTTCCTGTCGATTCGATATCAATATAATCCATAATGACAAACTTTTGTTGTCTCAACTTGCTACCAACCTCTATTTGTTAGCTGTGCTATTTTGACAGGTCTCTTGTTTCTTTCTATGATTTCAACACAGAATCGTTGTTCACAGTGTAGCACTATTGAATGTCACTGAACACTGTACACAAATTGGGCTCAAGTTACCTAGTGAAAAAGGTTTTGAATTTACGATATTTTCTCGGTCTCGTTCCCTTTACATTTCACGTTTGGGTTTTCCTAACGAGTTGCAGCAGCGGAGGTGCTGCTTTATATCTGCATATAAAACATCAATACAACATGTATCACATGTAAACAAATTTAGTCTTTGAAATTGCATTTACCAAGAAATAAATCCAATACAATTTTCAGCAGCAGTGCTGTCCACAAGCATGCATTACACATCTGAATAGCTTAAAATTTCATCATATTCCCTAGGTTTGTGTAAGCCTAATGAACTAGGGGTGACCCCGAATAGTCGACCATTTGATGATTCGATAGGTGGAGCCTGATTCGACTCCCAATCTCACAGTCGAATCTTCGCAGAGGTGTTAGGAAATGAGGATCATGCCATTTTGGCAATATGGGGGTGCTCAACATCTAATTTCACATAGAATTACCGTTTTTCTTCCAATAAGTTCATATATTATGATATAAAGTTCAGCATATAATGCTGTAAATAAATATGTGAAACGAAAGATGCTTTCAATAAATCTCTTTAAAGTGCGTGGATAAATCCAAAATTGTAACCTTGTGTGGCATTAGTGTTTGGGGTAGAAGAGGGAGAGTTTGGCATAGTGTTTGGGGTAGAAGAGGGAGAGTTTGGCATAGTGTTTGGGGTAGAAGAGGGAGAGTTTGGCATAGTGTTTGGGGTAGAAGAGGGAGAGTTGTGCGTGAACTTTGCGGGACGTTTATTCATTAATAAGAATATTATATCGTTCTTAAACAGTACTTGGAATAGACCCGAGAGGAACCGAGACGTGCATGCAATTGTTGGCAAGATGGCAGACATGCACAACTCTGCACAAGACGGTGGCAGGTGAGCAGAGCAGAAAGAAAATGGTCACCAAGTAGCGTCAGTTTTTCTGTAAATGTACAAATGTACAGTGGAAATTACAGTGACTAATGAATAGAGACTGCAGCTCGAATATGTTTGTGGTAATAGAGTGTAGAAACAATCCATTACTTTGATTATCCATCAAAGTAATTCATAAAACGCAAATTAATTACACTGTTGCAATGTAAATTGTAAAATGCTAATTTCTAATTTTTGTTTGATTAATTTTATAAATGTTTTTGAGTTGTTGTTTTTTTAAATGGACCCATTTTTAATGGTTTTCTCAGGTTTGATTCACTCATCATTTCAGTCAGTGCTTCATTTATTTTCTGTCAAGCAATGTGTCTGAGGGCCCAGGTAAAACCAGTGCAGATGTTCATCTCATCATGTTACAGCTGTATCAGTCAGGGTTTGTCACCATCAACACTACTTCAAAGCAAAACCTTCCCTCTCCATCTGCATCAGCCAGGAGCTTAAATCAGACTGTGTGTACATTTTCCTCTGGTTTTGTAAGGCACTGCTGCATCCAGTTTGCAGTGACTGGACAAAGTATGTGCTGCTCAACACTGGCTGTGGCTCTGTTAGTGGTTTTCATTAGTAATAGTGGATGGAAAAGGAAAAGTGTTTGTTGTTCCAATAGACACTTTTTCCTTTTTCAAGTGAAATTTTTAGATGGAGCACAAAGTGATCTTTTTTATTTTCTGTTCTCACAGGTATAAACATTTCCTACAAGACCTGACTGCCAACACAAGTCCAGACAACCCAGAGTTTCAGCAGATCTCAAGTAAGTGTCTTTTCCGATTGTGAAGCTGCTTCATTACTCATTTTGCTGCATTTCGGGGAAAATGTCTGCAGATTAACCCTGAGTTCTTTTATTGTAAAACTATGTGTCTGCAGCTGCACACTCATATTTGTGAAGCTGAGGTTCATGTTGTTGTCACCTCTTCCAATTTGTCTTGATTGTTGGGGTTTTTCAACTACAGGAACCTGACAACACGTGATGATGTAGGGATGTGTGCCATGGCCTAGAGTGTATTACACTGTATAATTTGAAGTAAGGATGGGTAATAGTACATATATATTCACTTTTCTTAAAATTTCAAAATGCTTCTGAAGCAATAAAGAGCTCGTATGGCAACTGTAACCCATATGTGTCTGCGTATCTGCTGTGTTCTTCAGTCACTCCTTTACTCCACGTCCACATCTGCATTCACAATTAAAAAAGACAGGAAGCGTGAGCTGAGTGTGCGTGTCAATCAGACGTGGCTCTCCTGTGGTCATAACAGGGACAGCTCTGACCAGAGCATTTTCCATTTTAGATAGGCTACAAACTCTTAAGATAGGCTACAAACTCTTAAGAGCAGGGTCCAAAAAAATGACCGGCCAATATATTTAGTTAGGGATACTGTGTTTTCCTTTGTAACGACAGGTTTGCTTGTGGGGTGGTGTTGCTGGGGGTATAAACTATTTTGATAATAGTAATTTTTCATCAGCTTGACAGATTTGCTGCTTTTCTTTTAAATAATTTCAATTTACTTGTAATACTTTAAAGGTTCAGTGTGTAATATTTAGGAAGATTTATTGTCAGAAATGCAATATGATATCCATAAGTATGTTTTCAGTGGTGTATAAAGACCTTACATAAAGAACCATTGTATTTTTATTACCTTAGAATGAGTTATTTCTATCTACATACACCGCAGGTCTCCTTACACAGAAGTCGCCATTTTGCACTGCCATGTTTCTACAGTAGCACAAATGGACAAACTGCTCTACAGCGCGCTTTTCCTCACTACATTGTTCTTCTTTTTGTAGAATTCCGGCAGTGTAGACGCTAGTCACTACGTTGAATATGAAGAAGGAGAAGAAGATTAGTAGTAGAAGTCGTCTGTTTATTAAAAGTAAAAAGAGAAGTGAAATTTGAACAAATGGAAGACCACACCTATTATTTAGCACAAGAGCCGACAGAGCATTAATCTTTATCGTCAAAGAAGTGAAAACATGATTAAGGATGTTAGTACCTTGTCCACCACTGCTCTGTTGACTTTCTTCGTCAGTAGTATTCTTTTTTTATAAAGTCGCCCAAAAAAACACAACGCACGTTCTGTTTTTGCACTTACAAGCTTTTACAAAACACTGGCACAAGTATCCATAGATTAAACAGGAGACAAACTCTCTCTCTCTCTCTCTCTCTCTCTGTGTGTTTCGTGGATGTAAAGCGGATCACCCACTAATTAGAAGATTGGCAGTTCAATCCCCGGCTTCCCCCGAAGCCTCGAAGTGTCCTTGGGCAAGATACTGAACCCAAATTGCTCCCAGTGGCTGTGCCATCAGTGTCAGAGTATGTGTGAATGATGAGGTTCTTTCTGATGAGCACATGGCATCTTGCCTCTGCCATGATTGTATGAATGGGTGAATGTCACATGTAGTGTAAAAGCACTTTGAGTGCTCAGAAGACTAAAAAGGTCCTATACAAGTACAGACCATTAACAACAAGAAAACAAACCAAAAAACCCAACAACCTGTGAAGACTTTTATTGCACCAGTCAGACTCATGTCATAGTGATAGACAGCCCTCATTATCTTCATCTGAGGAACAAAGGAAAGTGCTCTCAATCCCTTTCATTCCTCATTTGTTGTTGTCACCGCAGTGCTTTGCTAGTAGAGAAATGAAAGTGAGCCAAAGCTCAATATGCATGTAAGTTCTGGTTTGATGTGGATTTTGACATAATTAATTGGGAGCGGATCAGAGGATATTAAGTGGGAGCTTTATTAATAAATAAAATCTTCAACATCAACACGAATCCCGATAATGACTAATTTCAATCGTCAAATAAATAGTGAATCTGACTCAAGTGCGAATGTACACAAGGAATTATTTATGTGTATCAATTAAAATCTCATCGCTGGTGTGCTGCCTTTGCTTACAAATTAAAACAGTCCCTGACTCTAAGATGAAGGTACATATCTAAATGTGCTCCACCATCGCTTCTTCCTCTTCTCATTAGAGATCCTTTTTTTAAACTGCTGCTTTTTACTGGGTGTGTGTGTGTGTGTGTGTGTGTAAAAACTTCCTATAGTCAGCCTGGTTGTATTGTAAAGGGAATTATTTAAAAAAAGAAATTCCAGACAAATTACATTGTATCTGATTAAGCAAACTAGCAGATAGAATCACAAGAAGCTTTGTTGTTGTTGTTTTCTCTTCTTGTGCTTCTCTGTGTCTGTTCGCTTTTTCTCCTCTTTGTCTCTACCCCCCCCCCCCCCCCCCCCCCCAAATAGTACATTCAGACTGGATTTAATTGTTATAATTGTGCTTCAGGAGTTTACATCAGCCCGCTTTCATATGACATCTAACGCCTAACTCCACTGTAGTAACCATAACAAAGTCTGACCTGACTAGAAGCAACTGTGTCAGAGATTTAACACTAAAAGTTAACAATCCTCATCCCGTGGTCAAACATGGTCTAAATAGTGAATAAATGGAATAAAGAGCTGTAAGAAGTGGAATATGTCTTCAGAATGTCTAATGGGCTAGATGTATTATTAATACCTCGGCCATAACTCAGCCCAAAAATACTGTAATTAGGAGTTGTTGTTTTTCGAAAGCAAGCAAAAGAAAATATTCCAAGCATGTGCAACAAAGGGAAAAAGTCTACTCAGATGCCTTGTTGGGTTTACATTGTAATTAAAGTTAAGTGAGGCAATTAGGCCATGATTATGTTAGTGTAGACATACCGCCCTGAGGATCAAGTTCATAAGCTGAGTTTCGGTGCTCAGAACAAAAGCAGGAAAGTTGAGCTTGAAATTAGAATCCAGCTCTTTGTTGTTATTTTGGACATGTGAATGATGTAGTTTTAAATGTTTACAGCAATTATTATGACTGGCACACAGAAGTGATGATTTGTCCTCTGTGTGTGTTCTGGAGCAAAAGTAAGGAAGGCAGTTTAGCTTTACAACTCAAGTTAATATAACTTAAAGGTGCAGTAAGCATAATGTTTTCTTAAAATCGTCAGGTTGACCGAATGCAAGTGTGGGCCCAAATGCAGACACCAGTCAGAGCAGGATTCAGTTAATATGTTTTATTTAACAAAAGGACTACTAAACATGCTTACATGATTACATGGCAGGCAATGTCCAAACTAAGGCAGAAATTCACATTTGAAAGGTCACTAACAACCAGGTTTCAGAGGGCATAAAGGCCACTGTCTGAGCATTTATGTTTGTGACCAATTTTATTCTTTCTCCCATGGTTGAAAACTTGGCCTCATCAGTTGCTGTAAGACACTTAACACTTATAATATGAATAATAGAATTATCCACTTTGAAATAAGTAATCCAAGTTTAATGTCAATAAGGGCAATCATGTTGCATCTGTTAATAATAATACACACGCATGCAGTGCATCCGGAAAGTATTCACAGCGCTTCACTTTTCCACATTTTGTTTAGGGCTGGCTGACATGGATGATAGATATTTATTATCGGAAATTCATTGTGTGTCATACAGCAAACATCAGACCAACAACCAGACAACTGCTTTACCAACACAGACATCACACGAGTGCTATACAAGTTATACTAAGCTGCAGCTGACTGTGAGGACTGCGGCTTACTTTGGCTTCAACTCAACAATCAATCATGACTTCAGTTAAATGCTAAAGTTACTGTTACCTTGTCTGTGGTCCGCTGGCAGAACACCGGCTGCTTTCTGATCAGGTGCCGTCGTGCTGTTGGTAACTTAGGCGACATAAGTTTCGTTTTACGGTGGACGGACTGTGACATTACAGTTGTTGTTTTGTTTTAGCGGGAAATAATCCCATACTTTGGACACTTTCTTCTTCATCCCTCACTATTTTCTCTCTCTGTTCCTCCACTTTGCAAATAGCGGCATCATAATCACGTCGTGTTCGCACAGCATAAGCGCGACAGTAATAAATGTCTGTGCGGAACAGTGTGCTGTATAGTTATGTGGATTAAACGAAGCATCGACGCAAAGAGTTTTTAACATTAACCCTGCTATTACCATTTGATTACCAAGCTGCAAAAATGCTGAGAGGTCATTTTAAAGAATCAGCCCCACGCTGATGGCTAAAGCCCAGCCATCTTCAGTCTTTAACCTGGGCCCAAAGAAGCAAAAGAGCTGTGCCTGAGGATCTTCAGCTGCTCAGGCTTGTAGGGTATCAAAATCTCCAAAAGATATCTATCACATGTGAGACCTACCAGTGAGAAAGGCCTGTATACTGTAAACAAATGGTCCTCAGCTTAGGAGCCCGGGCATCTAAATCCTGAAGAAAAAAAATCAGATCTGATCTAAAACAAAGACGTGAGATTAGCATTATAAACCATCATATGTGTTTTGGACTTTCCTTTTCTCTCAAGGTGAATGTAATTTTATCGTTAGTGTCATTTAGAAGCTACTGTTGGCTCAGAAC
This sequence comes from Micropterus salmoides, assembly GCF_014851395.1. Lineage (NCBI taxonomy): Eukaryota > Metazoa > Chordata > Actinopteri > Centrarchiformes > Centrarchidae > Micropterus > Micropterus salmoides. Next base: position 2,384,320 of record NW_024041484.1, read on the forward strand.
ATCAGGGGTGTGCTCAGAAAAGTGCGTAGAGGGAGGTTTGTGAGGAAGCAGGATTAACTTAACTTCTCAAATAATGTATACGTATGTACGTATACACACATACGTATACTGTGTGTGTGTGTCTGTATGTGTGTGTATATATAATATATATATGTTTGTGTTTGTCGCAAGGTGATTTGTAACTTTGCCCACAATAGTCTAATATCAAAAATAGTATTTTATTGCTCAGAAAGGATTTCATTAATGATTGTCTTCACATGTATGATGAAGGATGCTACAAATGTTTGTGTGTGTTCTGTAGAGGCGGTGACTGCGATTTGTGAGGTGTCCCAGCGTATCCAGAACAATACCCGGTGCCACGAGAACCACCTGCAGCTTTGCCGGGTGCAGAAACTGCTGAAAGGGCGAAAGACAAAGGTGTTGGCTGCAGGTAGGAACCTCTGATCACATATTCCTATGATCTCCTCCAAGAACCACCTCCATCTCCTCTCTACCTCTTTCTGCATCTATTGCTGTATGTCCTTTGGGACACATAGTGGGGGGAGCAAAAGAGGTACAGATAAACTCAAGGGAGATCAGTTAAGTATGGAGACATTCTCAAGGTACTCGCTTGGATTGCTTTTAATCAATGGAATTCAATGGACTTTCTGCAGGAAACTAAAGTGTTTTGCATATTACACTGAGCACACTATATTAATAGAGCAGTTCTGCTAACTATTAGCGAGTGAATGTGCTTTTCCCCATTCATCCTGCCTTCCCTCTCACTCATTTATTTCCCCTCTTCCATTGTGGTTACCTCTCTACTTATGAAGCGGTGGCCCTTTTCTTCCTGCAACTCTCCCTCCTGTTGTTTGTCTGGCCTCCTTGTTGCTCTGCTCACCCTGCCAATCTCCCCCAGGACCAATTAGAGCCCAGCCTCATCTTGTGGACCAGCAGATAAAAAGGAAGTGTGTGTGTGTTTGGATATGAGTGAATGCATGTGTGCACAAAGCCGTGTGTGTGTGTGTGTGTGTGTGTGTGTGTGTGTGTGTGTGTGTGTGTTTGTGTTGGATATGCAGGCTTGTTTTATGTGTGTATTTGTGGATGTGTTCATGTAGACTGGGAGTGAGCGCTGAATAGCAGCTCATCTCTCTAATGCCGATGTGGGAAGTTTCAAAAGCTTCCTCTCATCCAAGTTCTCAGGCCCTTGCAACTCCGCCGGCTTCCTTTCCAGCCAATAAAGCTCCGGTCCCACCAGGCAGACTTCAGAGCAGCAGCAGCAGCAGCACCCCACCCCGCAACCCCACACCAACTCATTCTCCTTCCTCCGCACCAACACCACCTCTAATATGGGTAAAAGAAAAGCTCTGCCTTTTATAGATGAGAAGCGTCGGAGCCTCTCAAACATATTAAGTAGCTCTGTAGGAGATGAGGGGGGTGATTTTGAGACACAAAGCCTGAATCAATGGGACATCGATACAGCAGACAGTCAGCCTGTTCCCCTGGAAGCCCACAAATTTGTCTGTCTGCCTGTTCTTTCAATTTAAAACAAAGATGTCTCACATTTTTTGTCTTGTTTCACGTACATTTCACATACTTTTTTTTTTTTGACTTTACAGAACTGTGAATGCTGATTCAGCAGCATTCCCATTTTCGTTATTCAAATGTTTATTATTCTTTTTATTATTGTTCTTCCATACGTTTTTTGCTTCACTCATTTTTTTCAATGGATGAATCTTCAAATCCTAATAATTTAATCTACAGCCTTATTTTTAAGTTTTAACTAGTTGCCAAACTTTCAACTATTAACTCTGTATTCGCTTTTTGATATTTTTTCTAATTATTTGTTTTTGGCTTTTCTCAATCCTTTTCTGAGTTCATAATGAGCGTGTATTGGATGGAATCTTCGCAGCTAGAGTGGGTGACATCATCGCTAGTGTAGGAACTCCCTTTTCACTGTTTATACATCATCATACAACACCTGGAGCACACAGTCGAGACAGCAGCAAGTCAGCACCACTAATCCAGCTTACTTTTTCTCCACACAAGCATGGTTTATTAGAATTATCAGCACGAGGAGCGTGTTTCTGTTTAGTAGTAGTCACTTAAAATAGATTTTGTTAATGTTTCTTCATCTTCCCCATGTTACAACTGTGGCAGTTCAATCCCCGGCTCATTCATGTCACCTGAACTGAACCCCTCTGGCGGCTGTTCCACCAGTGTATGAATGTGTGTGAATGTTAGTTTCTGTTTGAGCGCTTATGCTCTGTGATTGAATGTGTGTGAATGGTGAATGCAGATGTAGTTTTATTTTTTGTTTATTTCACAGCCATTTATGAGTGGGAAAATGCTTACACACAGACTGTAACAGATTGAAAAAAGCATTCTGTAACAGTCTGTGTGTTGTCACAGTTATCCAAAGAAGGTAAAAATCAAGTACAACTGGACTTTGTTTAAGATACTTGAAGGTGTTTCGTCCCTCATCCGACAGACTTCTTCAGTTCTGACTGACTGACTTGTAGGGAAACTCAGCTATTTAACCTCTGTGGGGCCGTTGTCTAAATGATTGATACCACTGTTTCGTTAGTGCTCCTGGACGTTGTAACCACGGTTGTTATGGTCGTTGGAGCCACCCGGGTCTGAACGACCATGGTTGGCATCTTCACCTGAGGCCAAAAGTAAACGTCTTTTTAGTTTCCTGGGAAGTGATGAAAGGACAGACATTAACAATCCTATCTGTAATGATTCTGAGGTGTTAACAGGGTTTTCCCTGCCATTATAAGGTGTTGAGGCTCAAAACTGCTTGGTGCTGCGCCATGAATGTAAAATCATTGTGGAGGGCATCTAAACTAACATGTTGGGCAACAATTACAATTTTTAATTGAGATTAATGGCATGGTCTTGTGCAAAATTGAATAATGAATTCTAAAGTAGTGTATTGCGCACTTAGTTTAAATGTACTGCTATGTACACAAAAGTGCAATAACATGTGGTTTGCAAACGCTTAAAACAAATAAGGTGGTTTTTAACCAGCAGTATTCCCTTTACACAGTAGCAATAAAATATTTCTTGTAAATCTCAACTTCAACATTAATGTAATCAAATATAAACCAAAGGTATTTGCCACTGCCAGGGAATTACCTTTTATCTAGCTTGTTAAAACAAGTTACCATCAGAGTCCAGTATTCTTGTGTTATTTTTCTGATCAGGTATCAGCAGAAACATTTTTCTTTTATCAGGGTGCAGCAGAAACAGTCTGTTCAGTAGCAAGTGTCCCTGTTAGAGTGAGGTGAGGTACTCGCCTCACGCACACGCCCGCCGCCGAAGTTGAACTGTCCTAAATTTTCCTAAATAGAACGTCAACAGGAGGGAATTCGCATGGCAGAGAAAACTAGATGAAGGCCTATCAGGTAAAGTTATGAAGCCTATAATTTTAACTTAAGTTAAACAGGCTACAGCTGTGTAACGCACAGAAGCCGTTGCCATGGTTACTCTCCATAGAGTGCCTGCCGTTTACTCGCCGAGCGCTTTTCTCCTGTTCATCTGTGGAGCGCAGAGCAACCCGGCAGGGCCAAGCGACTACGTTGTGACTTTAAGAACGTTCCTCAGACCGACATCTTCCCCAAAACTAAGGAGCCTGCAGTGTGCAGCTCTCCACTTCTCTGTGGTGTTTGATCGCTTGTCTTGCTTTTGTTTATCTACTTCTCCCACTCGCTGCATCCAGCGTAGTCTGCTGAAGCCTCCTTCTGCTGCTTGTTTGGGTGGCTGATTTACAGGCTGATCAACATCCCGCCCCTCCTGTGACCCAGGGTTTGACTGGATGTGTATTCAGAGCCAGTGAGAAACAGACTTTCAAAATAATAATTTTAAAAAATGTGTTAACATGAGATAAAATAATTGTCGGCGTTAATTAATTAATGCTTTAACGCGATAATAACGAGTTAACTTTCCCAGCCCTAAAACTAACCAAATGAATTTTTCCCAGATCTAATGGTTATAATTCAAAACCAGTAGACTTCTTTAGCAAGTTTAGTTTTTGGGGTGTGGTTTATTCAAAATCTGCTCTAGACTTTCCAATTTATTACTTGCAGATGTGGTAATAATAATGTTCCAAAATGTGTGGAATTACATATTTCTTTATTGGGGGTGACCACCAAACCCCCACCTAAATTCATTTGCTTTTACGAAAAAAAAGGAAACTAGATTACAGATTAATGTAGTGCGCAGGAAACACACACACACTCATTCACTCACACCCCTCATGCTAATATGTTTTGTATGTTTGTTTTTTTTTCCAACTAATCTGTGTTCAGTACTGTTACATTGGAATACATTTATTTACTCTGCAAGTAATTTTGTGACTGCATTTCCTTTGTACGATTTCTTTTTTTTTTTTTAAATGGTGATGTAGGTCTTAAATTTCATTCATAATGGTCTTAAAAAGATCCAGAAAAGTCTTAAATTTGACCAGGTGAAACCTTCAGAAACCCTGTTTAGAATAATCAAAAATAAATTAATCTTTCGATTAATCGACTAATCGAAAAAATTATCGTTGGATTAATTGATTTGAAAAATAGTCTCTATATGAATTAATTTAAGGTGCAGCCCTAAACTACAGCAATACACAAGCAACATTTAAAATTTTTGTAGGTTTTGTTCTTTCATTAAATTCTTGTGCAAGAAAAATTGTCTGCATTGGTAGGTAGTCTCTAATGTGCTAATGCTAAGTACTAACTTGTCCATAATCACAACAATTCATGCATAACAATGAGTTCAACATTTAAAAATGTGCTGTAACACGTAATGTAACATTTTTTGTCCCGCCCCATTTAGACAACTAACGGGAACGGGAACAGGTGAGCATACCGTAGTGCCCCCTGGGTAATGCAGTTTATTTATGAATCACCCAAAGAACCTGATATTGAGGGGGCAGAGAAGAGTGCTGGCTGCTTGTGAGAAGTGCCAATATGCAAGAAAAAGTTACAGTGAACAAAAAAGTATAATGTAGAAGTATTAGAGTAGGTGCTGGACTCTAGCCAGTCAGCCAGTACAAGCACAGTTGATCCACATCCAGCCTCAACCAGTAATGGCACAGACCCAGTCCAGGCGTCTTTAGCAGGTCACACAGACCCTGGTAAAATACAGGCAGCCTCAAACAGAGATGTACAGCCAGCATCAGGTCCAAGCTGCTCAGACCCTACTGGAACAGTTGCTGCTCCACCAAATGACCCAGCAGATTGGCCGCAAGTCAACACAGACTTTATGAGGGCTGAGTTAGTGCGCAGAGGTCCATTCAAACCAGCCCTGGATTTTTCGTACCCTAAAGACAAGTCTAGATGACGTGTCCACTCAATTCAGGCTAATTGCAGAATCAGACTGTTTTAGAGGAGGGAGGATTGTAGTGAGAGCACTGTGGTGTCAGGTGTGACTATTCAGCAATGGCAAATTGTTTGTAAAGCTTACAAGCCAGGTAAGAGGGCCCCATTGAGGTCATGACCGGCTCTGTATACACGATTACTGTGCGAGTAATTCTGGGACTCAGATTTTCCTCCATATCCTTAGCACTTTTTTTGACAGTATGGAAATAAAATAGGTCTTAAATTCTGGGTCTTTTCATGTAACACTTTAGCTTCCAGTTTTTTTAGCAACGCAATTCACTTCTTATCTCTTTACTTCAAATTCCAGATTTATAAGTGCAATGCATTTGAGCTTTTAAGACTTATTTTATTTAATGTCAGCATTCACATGCGTTTTCTGCAGGAAATGCTATTTTTCTAGTTTCTAGTCTTATGTCATTTCTATGTATGCATGTTTTTCTGAGGTGTGGTCAATCAGACTAACTTATTAAAGTACGCATTATTGTAAGTTTAACAAAAACGTATTGTTTTTCCGTGTCCTTTAAACATGCCCATCCTACACAGTAGAATCGTCTTTCTCATTTTTAGTTCTAAAACATTTAGACGATTTGTAAGTTAATCCACCCAAAAAGTGGCAGTATTTTTTCATTCCAGCGTGATGATTTGCTGCTTTTCTCTGTTTTTAATACCGTAAATTTGTACATTTTTGGGGTGTTCAGACAAAACAAGCATTTTGGAGTTGTCATCTTACAAAAATGTGTTGTTGTTTTTTTACAACGTTCTAACATGCCTTAGATTAAACAATTAATCAAATGAGCAGATCTACAGTAAGGATGTGTTTCTTTCCATCTTAGACTATTCAATACAAATCAAGATACGCACATACATACAGACCAATTTGTAACAAAACATCATATGCAGTGATTCGATTCAGCTGTGATTTAATAATGACTCAGCTCAGATTTTATATTAGTTGTTCATGAATTGTGTATTCGTTTTAAGTAACTAAATTAAAAAGGAAACATTTCCTGAATTTTTAAATCCACATACAGAATCAGAAATACACTGATTCAATATGTCTTGTGCCACAAACAATAATGAACATGGGTAGTAAAACTCTTATTGGCCAATCCTCAAAGATCTGCTCAGTTTGGCCAATTTTGGAATTCTCACTTAGGGGTATACTCACTTTTGTTGCCAGCAGTTTAGACATTAAAGGCTGTGTGATGTGTTATTTTGAGGGGACAGCAAATTTACACTGTTATACTAGCTGTACACTCACTACTTTACATTGTAGCAAAGTGTTGTTTCTTCAGTGTTGTCACATGAAAAGATAGAATCAAGATGAAGAAATTATTGAAGTTAGTTGGTAAAGATTGAGGGAAGCAAAGCAGTCTAAACATATATCTGGTTCTACAGCTGTTTCTAAGGTTCCTGAGTTTAGAGATAAGTTGGTGCCAGTTGAGGGCAGGTCTTGGTGAATTTTTTTTCTAATAGTTAGAATTTTATCATTAAAGAAGCTCGTGAAGTCGTAACTACTGAGAGCTATGGGAATACTTGGCTCAATAGAGCTGTGACTCTCTGTCAGCCTGGCTACAGTGCTGAAAAGAAACTTGGGGTTGTTCCTATTTTCCTCTATTAATGACGAGTAGTACGCTGCTCTGGCATTATGGAGGGCCTTCCTATAAGTTTTAAGACTGTCTTGCCAAATTAAACGTGAATTTTCCAGTCTGGTGGAACGCCAACCCAAGTTTCCGCGATATTTGCTTTAATTTGCGAGTTTCAGTATTATACCATGGAGCTAACCGTCTTTGTTTGATTATTTTCTTTTTTAGAGGGGCTACAGAGTCGAGTGTCATTCTCAGCGAGCCTGCAGCACTATCAACAAGATGATCTTGTATAGAAATTTCTATACAAGATGTCTGTCTGATAGTGCTGTAGCTAAATTTAAGGATGCAATTCCGTCAGCTCTAAATTCATTATCAAGTCGTGTAGTTCAGCAATACCAACTCAAACGTTATCAAACAGTGGTCGGATAAAGAGGGATTCTGTGGGAACACCACTAAATGTTCAATTTCAATACCATATACCAAAACAAGGTCGAGGGTGTGGTTAAAACAGCGAGTCGGTTCATGAACACTCTGAGAGAAGCCAATGGAATCTACCAGAGAGATAAACGCAGTACTGAAGCTGTCATTCTCAACGTCCACATGAATATTAAAATCCCCTACAATAATAACTTTGTCTGTTTTAAGGACTAAAGTTGACAAAAACTCTGCAAATTCAGATAAGAATTCAGAGTACGGACTGTCTCACATCTCGATGTCGCCCGCTCTGGCCCCAGGGATGCACTTAACTATGGCCGCTGGCTTCGCTAACTTCACGTTTCTCAAAATGGAGCTGCCAATGATTAGAGTTGGTTTCTTAGCGGGTGTGTCGCTGAGTGGGGAAAATCTGTTAGAAACGTGAACAGGTTGGTAATGACCCGTGGGCTTTGAATGCTTCCTCCTTCAGACAGTCACCCAGCCACCCCTTCCTGGCTGCTCAGGAAATCCCGGGGGAGGGCTACCACAGGCTAACTCAGGCCGTTTCGCACCGACTACCAGGGACTGGCTAGCTACAGTAGCTAAAGACCGATCTACCAAGGTGCAAAGCCGGACTTCTAAATCACTGAGCCTCGTCTCTCTGTCTACAAATATACTACACTTATTACACGTACCGTTACCGCTAAAGGAGGCAGAAGAGTAACTGAACATCTGACACCCCGAGCAGGAGAAAGTAGGAGAGCGAGAGGGAGAAGGAGAAGCCATCACTAACGGCTAAGCTAAAGTACTGTAGCGTTAGCTACCAATATTTTTGAACAACTATGAGATTGAACAGCAGTCACTAAAAGATGGAAAGAACTGTGAGTGCTTAGGCAAAATTACTGTAAGAATAAGTGTTTAGCGGACAGTTAGCCGCTGTAATCTAACAAATGTAACTGGTATTTAGCGAGAGCAGCACAACACGCTGCCAACACACAAGCACCGGAAACGGAAATGAGTCGACACGCTTACCGCAGTACGTAAACTTGGACTCTTGCTCAGAGACTTGAGACTTCACTTGGACTCTTGCTCAGAGACTTGAGACTTGACTTGGACTCTAGCTCAAAGACTTGTGAGCATCTCTGCTGTCATAAACTAAGTGATAGAAGCCTGTTGACTCTTCCAAATTCATCGAGGCCAAACCTGACTTGCCTTCATTCTGCCACAGTGGCTGCCCTCTGCTCTGTTATTCCTCTGGCCTCAAACACATCAGGGGGAGCAGGACCCTTTGTAGATCAATCTTTATTTCTTGCCCCACCTTCCTAAGCCCCCCTACCTGGTCCAGCTCAAAATACTTTGTAGTAGAGCAGAGGTGCTCTTTGACAAGGGAAGCTGAAAGGCCTGGACATGGAGAGGAGTGCTTGGCACTTCCTACTCTTTGAACCTATTGCATCCTCAAAGCACTGTGGATGGTCAGATGTAGGCAGGGGGCCTTAAGAGAACCTGGTCCACAAAGAGACACCTCCTCAGAGAGCATATCCAGTGTCTCTACTCTGTCAACTGTGTCTGTCAGGGGATCTGATACGGGTTATCTGATCAATCTTGAGGAAAAATAGTTTGGTTTTTCAAAGTAGAATTGAATTTAGTTTAATTAATACTGAAACATTTTTAAAAACAAACAGTAAGTACATGAATTCACTTTTATTTGTTTCAACAGATAGTAGTTGTCATTTATTAAGACACATGACTGTCCATGTAGATGGAGACCTTTAGCATACACTTCCCGGTCAGATATATCATTTATATAGTGAAAGCATCAGAAGGAGATGCCAGCACATCTGGATAATCACTATACTTTGTCTACTGAAATGCATCAGTTTCACCACACTGGACACTGACAGCATTCTGGTGCTTGAGCAAACATGTAATACATTACTGCTCATGCACAAAGAAAACTTATCATTCTGTGATAACAAAAAATTATATATGTATTTATTGAAGTGTGACTGATATTAAATTGCATTTTCTCTTTCTCTCTTGTTAAAAACCTAGTTTACTATTAATTAGAAAGAATACTGTTCTTTTATCAATCTATGTAGAACCAAATGTTCTTAAATAGCCTATTGGCCTATGAAAAAAATCAAGCAGCCTGCTACATAACACAAGAGCCACAGACTTTGAAGAACAACCCACATTAGCTTTCCTGCTAAAGTCTCCTTATCTGACTTGCAAACATGAACTAACATCTTGACCTGCACCATAGCCTGTTGAACAAGTGACCAAACAAACATTCACCAGGGGAAAATCTAGTTTTTCTAATTCTAGTTTGCACGCTAGAAAGCTAATTAGCTGCTCAGGTGCTGCCCATTAAACAGCATGTAAACATAGATGCAAATGTCACTTAAATACTGGTGTGGTCCTTACTCTTCACTAATGACATGCTGTCTGTCCATGACTTGTAGGCTACAGTGCAAGTTTGTTTATTATATCTCTTATTCACAATGCCAGCACACCTGTCCAGCTGGCTGAGACAAGGAGCATTTCTGATATTTCCCCAAAGACATTATTTCTTTTTTTTATTAATAAAAAGCTATTAACAATACATTTTAAAAAACATGCTGATGTTATTTTTGACTACAAATACGGATGACTAAATGTGATTTCAGTTGTACTTTAAAGGCCAATTTATACTTCTACATCGAATATACTCTGTAGCCAACATACCCTCGTGAGCACTTATGCTAGTGCATTGTTGTCTGCAATTACACTGCCAAAATGCTAGGTATTTTTATCCACACCACCACTCAGTTTCTGAAAACAGATGTACAATGTTTGAGTGCACAAATTTATAACCCAATTGTTTAAAAGATGTGAGCATTAGAGTCCAACCAGTATCGGATTTTTAAGACTGATACTGATTTTGATATTTCAAGATTTTAAAATCTGATTAGGTCAGCTGATTGCTGTGTTTTGTGGTGGATTGCCACAGGGAAGTTGCAGCGCGCCCTCTGGTGGACAAACTATGCAATGACAACACTCATAAGGTTCCTTTTTAAATGTAATTTATCGGCTGTTATTAACATCGATGCCGATTTATCTGCAATTAACTCATATCAGCTGATAATATCACACCGATTATCATGGGCATTTAACAGGCATGCAGTATTTAATGAAATGATGCTGTTGGCTGTTTTATAGAGGTGCAAAGTGAGATGAGCTGCTGGTTCTGTAAGCATTTTTGTCAATTTTCTTGTTGCATTTAAAAAATATATATCTTTAAACAATTTCTTCGTTAACGTTGACACATGGGATCCTCCTTGATTATGAAGATGATTTATATTTTGACCACCAGTCTTAATTATTTCAACTTCTGTCCTTTGAAATCACATCAGTTTGGATGGTGGGTGGCTCTAAATACAATACCCATGAACCTTGCCCGCCATCGCTATGGAAAAGAAGCAAGTCAAAGATCAGTATTGAATTGAATCAAAAGTTTTCATTCTTGAATTGGTGAACAAAACACAGCACCCTGGTTTTTGGATGTAAAGACCCAGAATCCAAAAGTTAAATTCTTTAAGCTGCAGATTGTAAAACCAGTTTTCTCAACACTGTAATCTTTAGCTTCCACCTGCTTTTAGCAACGCACGTAATAGAATTTTTTTATTTTGGTGATTGGATGTTATCCAGGGGTGCCTGAAACATCTCCCACTTCGCAACTCTATGGGAAATGTAGCATACAGTGATTTTAGAGCATGAGCAACATTAGGGACTGAATGTCAGATATTTCCACCACAGTTACCTTCAGTTATTTTTATCATCAATTAATTTGCCAAATATTTTCTCAATGAATTGTTTGGTATTCGTCAATTGTGTAAGAAAATGGTGAAAAATGGCCATCACAATTTCCCAGTGCCCAAGTATTGACATATTTAAATGATTTGCTTTAGATATCAAGACCAAGAATCTAGAGCTGCGATGATTAGTTGAATAATTAATTGTCAATTGATAGAAAATTAATCATTTGTCAAATAAAAATCTCAAACATTTGCTGGTTTCAACTTCTAAAATGTGAGGATTTGAAGCATTTATTTGTCATAAATGAGTGCAAACTGAATATATTTGGTTTTGGACTGTGGGTTAGATTAAACAAGCAATCTTAATACACATTTAGGGCTGTCCCTGACTAAGGGTTTACATAGTCGAATCAGAATCATCAGGTCCTGCCTATAGTCGACTGGTAATCTTAAGAAGCTGCAGAGTGGCAGTCTCTAATCATTCAACTTACACTGTAAACTGAAGCTTATAGTTCATAGCTCTCTCTCTCTCTCTCTCTCACTCACTCACTCACTCACTCACTCACTCACTCACTCACTCACTCACTCACTCACTCACACACACACACACACACACACACACACACAGCACAACAGCTCCGTCTCTTCAGCAAGTGTTCCTCTTTACCACTTCACTCACACACACGCGCGCGCGCTACGCCTACACATACGCCCCAGGGTTAGGTTTACAATTGTGGCTCTATTTACGCACCTTAAAAACATTTATTGAAAGTTTCATGTTTTTTACACGTTTATTTACAGCCTTAAAAGTGAAGTGTATATTGTAATAGGCTGTAGGCCTATGTTAACTTATTGGGAGAAAACTGGTAGTTCTATGTAAAATCAGAGGTTGAGCACCCCCATATCGCTGACAGTCAGGCCCCGCCCATCGAATCTTTAACTATTCGGGTCAGCCCTATAATCTGAAATTTTATATTGAAAGCAATTAATATTGGTTTGAAATAAAAATGATCCCCTAAAGAAAAGAAAACTGCCACTGGCAAATTATTATTATTTTTTCTTAAAGAATGATTAATTAAGAATTATTTATCATAAAAAAAAAAACGTTACCTCATCATTTTCTGTCAATCAACTAATTGACCAATTGTTTTGTTTTGGCTTTAAATGTGTCTCTTGCAAGTCCCCCAAGAGACTTGGTAGTTCAGGAGTCCCCCTTTATGGGAAATAAAATAATTTAATGCTAGATGGGGAAGATTCCGAAAACAAAGGCAGCAACACAGCCCTGATATTTAATTTCAATTCATTTTAATTATATAGCGCCAATTCATAAGAATACGTGTGTATGTATACATTCATTCAGCAGTCACAGAGCAGCACAACCATCTTAGTTTTCACGTGACGTCACATTCCAAGGAAAACGCTCCCTTGGAGGGCAAAAAAGACGTTATTTTCTGCTGCCTGCCAACCAATATGCAAGTGATGCACTGTTACTTTGAGTTTGTTACTTTTTGCGTTGCCAAAATGCTGGATGGTTGTTGTGCTTTCGGATTTAAGCCTACTAATGGAGGAGGAGACAAGGCTGTGTTAGGTGAGGGATTCCCCAGAAGGTAAAAGTAAACATTACTGCAGTTGAGCGGTGGCAGAGATCTGGCGGTTTTTAACGGTAGAAATGCGGCAGCAGATGCTGTAATGTTATATGGATCAGTAGTGCACAACACTTACAGTTTGTGTGCATATCTTTCTTTTTCTTAAGTTGAAAGGTGATCCAAATAAAATCTGTTGTGGTGTTGGTCCGTTGTTTTGCCCTCCAGGTCACCACGCATGTCCTGGCGCTCATACCTCATAAAATGATCTTAAAGCATTACATTCTGTCCTTTTGCTGCATTTATGAGGCCAGAAAACTTGTAGAGAATGTGAGAATAGTCCTGTAAAGTTACATATGTGTATATGAGGATAAAAGTCTGTCAGTTAATTGTGAAAGAACTCAGGGCGTGAGGGCTCTGTTTCATGAGGACATCTCCCACTACAGTTCTCTTTTATTCAAAATTTCCTGAACTGAGCATTGAGATGACAAGACTGAAAATTACTACTTGTTCTGTGTCTTTTAATGAGTTGTATAATGCTCAAACACGTTTTATTTATATTACATTTAATAGAACGATCACAAGCAGTGCTCCAATCTCCACGCAACACCTGAGAGAGAGTCATGGGGTTTCTCTTGACTGTTTTTCCGTTTGAGACCCATGGCATTTTAAAAGCAATTTGACCCCCGCCTGGCCCTGCCACTTAATCTCAGTGGGCTTGTCTGTAGCTGAAAATGTCCTCCCTGAGCCCTAGAGGCACAGCTCCGGCCACTCAGACTAGCTGCAATCACAGGCTACTGGCTGGGGCAATTACAAAAACACCCTGGACCCAGGCTGAATTTTCATCTTATCTATCCAAATGTCAACCTCCTGCTTATTAGCTATCATCATGCTGCTGCCAATCATGGTGAAAGAGATTAGAGTTTTCGTCAGCAGCCACACCCCAACATGCCTACCTCCCACTGAGTCTGATTCTCTCTCGTCTTATTTTCTCTCTTCAAATAGCCCTTATTTATCTTTTCTATTCAGCATGGCTTAGTTAGTCTCATTATTTTTGTTTTCTGCAGTTCTGCAATTTGATGCTGAGAATTATTGAATGAATGATTATTACCATTTTTACACTGATGTAGTGATGTCCGGTACCTTGTGTGTTGCATTTTATCAAATCAGAATTCAGTACTGAATCTGCTTATTGAATCCCTCAGCAATTTTTTATCATGTTCAGCTTTCAACATTGAGAGTAACTAGAACTAAAAGATCTCTAATCAACTTGTGTCAACTGAGAAGATAGGAAAAGTTTAGAGTGTCCGCCTAATTAATGCTGACAACCTGTAGCAAAAACATGAAAATGAGCTGAGCAGCATAAGACCGGACATGTTGATAAATTGATTACCGTGCCAATCTGATGCGCATGCATGACACAATTTACCTAGAACTTTTCTCTAGTGAAGAGTTGCCTATCTGGCATGCAGACAGCACATTGACCAGTAAACAGCCAAAAGTTTCATTTTAGCTGTTATGGCATTAACAGACACAATCTCCACATTTAAGAGTAGACTTTCCTCTAACTCGACTTCTTCCCTCTCCCGTTTTTTTGTGCTTTCTTGTTTATCTCTAAGAGGTACATAAAATCTTATGAAGAGAAGAATTTTTTTGTCATCTGGTTGTTGGTCAGATTTGCAACAGTGAAATCTAATAGTTGCCAGCTATTAAATAATTGGAAACAATTACACCTTGAATGGGAACTAGTTTTGTGTAGTGCATTTCATAATACTTTAATGATCTAGTTTAAAGGCGGCCTAAGAGATAGTGGTTAATCCCTAAACATAGTGTGTACAACAGTAGTACAGTGTTGGAGTAACACCTTAAAAAAAGTAATGCAATTGCACTAATGTGTTGCTTTTTCCTGTAACACAGTAATATAACTACTACTAATAAAATTTCTGCGAAACATTTCAGCACCAGAAAAACAAGTCCGTGAGTAAAAGAGCACCGTTATTTCCTGTTACTAGAATTCGATGCTTGAGACTGTAGGCAGGGTGCAAACTACGGGGGAGCTCGGCTGCTCTTAATAAGACAGTAGCTCCCCTGAAAACATGATTTGTGAAATATTAACAACATGCTATTTTTGCCATGCATTTCTATTTGTCTGTATCTTTATTATCATGGATCATGCGTAAATAGAATTCTGTGTGTTTAACGATTTCCTTTCATGGTCAGAGAGGCTGCTGTCAGTGCATTCTGACCAATCCTGTCGGAGTACCGGGATATTTAAATAATCAATGAAGTTATGCTGCTGTACCTTGTTGCATATTTCTTAATGTGAAGACAATTCATCCTATTTCACCCGTCCACAGTGGTTTGAACCATGTTACTTTGAAACAACATAGTTCGAACTACAATGTTTCCAGATGTGTTCGGACTGACTTTCACAGCGAGAAACTTGCAAAACACTGAACAACAAACTGTCTCATATTAAGCCTGAATATGACAGTTGGCTGTACCAGCAATAACAAGTAACAGTAAAATAACAATATAAAAATATATATCGCCTAATCCTTTTATTTAATATAACTTTTTTATAGCAATAGCAACTTTTTAAAAGAAAAAATGAAGAACTATTAGAGATTACAAAACATTAAGTAAAATAGGTTTAATCTCTAAATAGCTTCTTTTCAACACTATTATGAATAAAACCTGGCCCACCAGTGTCCATCAAGGCTTGAGAAGAGCTCAGTGGCATAGATGGGTGAGCTTGTCAGAGTAATTCAATAACTAAACAAAGGTTCAAATCCCGTGAGTTCTCTTTTTTTCTCTCTGAAATAATGGTAACAAAAGCTCTCAGGGATTAATTCATTACAGTACTTTAATAAGTTTTTTATATATATTTGTAATGAAGAGTAGAGAACACCCATCTTCTTCATAGCCTAGAAATTTACACACATACACATAAAGGGAATATTAAAAGTCTTTTTCATTCTCTGTTTTGTCATTTGACCTTACTCACATTACAACCAGCTCCTGATTGACTCCTTAGACTACCTCTTCTGCTATCTATGACGTAGACACTCTGAATTAAGCTTCTAACCACAGGTCAGGAGCACTAGTTCAAACTGTTGACTTTACGACAGTGGCTGCGAATGTTTGTCGGAGCTGTGGTTTTGGGTAACACATGTCAGTAACCAACGTAGTTACATCCATAGTTCGAACTAGGGTTTTTGGAAACGGTTGCGTCACAACTCCATCTTTCCAACCATGGAAGTTGGTACTGTAGTTAGCAACAATGCTTTTTGGAAACGCACCCCTGGATTGGCACACTTGAAGGCGGGGTGAAAAGCCTGCTGTCATAGAGAGGGGTAAGGCACTTGGTTGTTTGCATGAAAAGTAGCAGAAGTGGTTGTGTGGAGAATTAAAGAAAGACCTGACCAACCACTGATAGTTGCATGATGAGTGCTTGGCCTCAGCCTATCGCCAGTGTTACACTGTATTCTGTGTCCTGTAGCAGTGCAATGACCATTTGTCCTTTGGGTAACATTAAGTGGAAAAAAAAGTGAAATCTGCAATTTATTTAGGTGATATTTGTTAAATGATGAAGGAGAATTCATATTATTTCCACTGTGTTTAGCCTCTGCAGCTGTAGCACAGCCCCCAGTGAGGAGCTAACACTTACTGCAAAAGGAAAAATTAGTCTAGTCACGGTTAATGAATCTCCCATAGCAGTGATAAAATATGTGGTGAAAAGCCCCACATCCTTTCAGCACAGTAGAATTTCACTGGTTTAGTTATGATACTGAGTGGAATAAAACAATAAATATTTTAACTACGATGTCTTCATTCCCCACCAGAAAAACTACCTAAAAAGATTTGATAAGCATCTTTCGATAAGACGTTCGATAAGGTCGGTAAACGGATTCGGAATTTGATTCAGATTTGATAAAATGATGATGATGAATTGATCCTCATCCCTAGTCACGTGGTTTGGAAACTTTAAATGGCCAATAGACTCAAACAGTCTCTCTGTCTCTGTGTTAGATGTGAGATGTGTCCCAGGTATCTAAATGCATGCTGGGAAAGCCATCAGCTTCCCTGCCGCCCAGACAAGCAGCTAAAGATATTGATTGTGCATTTCTGTCTGTTCCTCCCTCGTCTCACAGGGAGGTGGTACATCCGTGAGGGCTGGCTGAAGATGGTTCCTCCTAAAGGTGCAGACGCTAAGCCAAAGATGTTCTTCCTGTTCTCTGACATGCTGCTGCAGGCCAAGCGCTGCAGCCCACTGCGAACCACCAGCGGAGACAAGTTTACTGGCCAGCACGCCTACCCCCTGCAGGACTGCACGGTGGAGAAGGTGTTTGGCCACACCAGGAGCCAGGGAGGCCTGCTCAGCGTGAGTGCCAGCCAGCTAGCCTCATAACTACCTACCTAAGTGTTGTTCATGTGACAAGTTTCTTTCCAGAACATTAAAGGGATCAGGGAGTTTCTGGGATTCTGTGAAATATTTTGTTTGATAGTGTTCAGCACAGTGGGAGTAGAAAACAGACTGAAAAATAACAGTAGAAAACCAGCAAGGAAATAAATTAATTAATGGAGTACTGACTTATTTATGAACAGTAGCTGAAAATTCATATTAGAAGAAAGAACTATACATAAGGAATACAGCAGGAAACTTTTCTAGCATTCGGTTTTGTTCTATGTATTCTCCAGATCTTTTTTACAATACTTTCATACCCATGTATATGTTGAAAGAGTTATTGGGCCTCCTGTCTATACTAGCCGCAAAGTTATTCCCTCATAGTGCAACTGCAGTGTAAGAGATGGAAGTCTCAGTCTGTGCAAAGATTTATTCCACAGCTGAAGCCTCGTAGCTGACATCCTGGATGTTGCAGGTTGGTTTGTTGCAGGTACAAAACACAGACAACCTACACACGTCTGCCAGGATGAAGATACCCACTCGGTTTGTCTTATTCAGGCTGATACGGCTTCATCTTAGCATCAGCTCGACTTTGGAATACACAAGCGGACTGTGTATTTTATCGAGCATCTGTTACAGTGTGGTCACTCTACGGTGGGATCTGAAGGAATAAAATATAAAAGTACTGTATTAAAATAGACTTGAAATTAGTCTTTGTCTCTCCAATAAATATAATCAACATAACACAATAGAAATAGTAATAAACACAACATGCATCACAAATCAGCAGCAGCAGCATGCGGATATGTTAATGCTGTTTAATCCTATATATACCTTGTTTTTTATAGGTACTACTCATTTTAGAGAACGCATATTTTGATTTGCCACAGTCAAATTATCTTACGGATTCATAAAGTTAAGTCAGCGAATATCACCGAGCTTTCAGTTTTATTGTACATATCATCCTGCTATGTAGGGCCATCCACACTAATTGATACAGGATTTGAGATTTTCTGTTAAAATAGAAATGCTCAGTGTTTGTTGGGCAGCAGGTGGGGGAGACATCTGTTCATTGATTTGAGTATACACATGACTGAGTCCTTAGCAGAGGCATTATTTAATTTTCACTTTTGATGTGTGTTGCTTTGATTCGTCTTACATGTGGCCTTGATGCTCACTAATCTGCCAAACAGAGATTTCCTGAATGTTTTCCATTTTGAATGAAAATGTCACTTAGTCTTGCTTGCCGGAGAAGACCTGTGTTCCCTCACCTCTTCTCCCTCCTCACATTGTTGATGTAGCCCAAAAGTTGAACTTTTAATGTGTCTCGTTTTTCAGTCTGATCCATCAGCTGCTGGCTGACAAATTGTGTCTAAATGATGTAGTTGCTGTCATGAAACATTCAAAGGAACAAGTCGCGCGTCATTGAGTGAGTAACCAAAGCGTTTATGCAGCGAGAGTTTAGTGCCAATGCTGCATGGCATCAATATTCATTTCAGCAGATAAGCTCTCGCTCAGAGCTCTTTATGTTGTGCTGTTAATGTGCTTCCCTGTGATGCACAGCGGTGTGTAGAGGTTTGATTACTCTACTGTCTGCTCACACTGCTGTCTGTCCAAAATGTTGGCAGCATTTGATGCAATTTGACATCAACACTTGAGTCACACAGGGACTCGTAGTACACAGTAGGGCTGAGACAATTAGTGGCTTAATAAAACTAGACAGAAAATTAACCGATAATAATTCAGTAAGTGATTTTTTTTATTTATTAGGGAAAAAGAAACCAATGATATCAAACTGAGAAATGTGGCAGATTTAAGAAGCACAGTAACTATTTTTCACCTTTGATATGTGTTTTAGCTGTTTAGCAGAGTAAGAGTCACTTCAATTGGACTATGTGATCATTTCCATTATCAATTAACCTCTTGTCCATTTTTGCTATTAATCAAAAATCATTTAGTCTATCGAATGTCAAAAAAAAAGAAAAATGTTCTTCACAAGTTCTAACAACCTAAGGTAATATTTTTAAATGTCTTGTTGTGTCTGACCAACAGCTCAAAACCTAAAGATATTCACTTCACCATGATATAAAGCAAATCCTCACATTATAGAAGATGAAACCAGAGTTTGCCATATTTGCTTGACGGCTGTAATAATTAATAAATTATCAAAATTGCTGCCAATACATTTTCTGTCTATCTACAAAATAATTGATTAGCTTCTTGTTTCAGCTGGAACTTTAAAATGCTGTGGGGTGTGGGTGAGATGGGCACATATACACTGAATGAATCGCTGGTTTCAAAATTATGATAGAAACATAGAATGGATAATCCCTTAAATTTCAAAAAGTTCAATTCCATCACAAGTCACCTGCTATATTTCCCTTAACATAGAGAACATGTGATGATATCAGTCTCGTGTGGATCAACATCTCAGTCATTTTGACAATGGAGAAAAATATAAACATGTTTTTTCATAAAGCCCTTTAAATTAATTTAACAAAACAAGAATTTCACATTTGAAATGCTGTTTAAACACAAACAGCTGTACAAGAAATTAGCCTGAGCAAAATTAGGGTTGCAACTAACAATTATTTATTATTGTTTAATCTGTTTATTATTTTGACTATTCCTAATCAATTATCTATAAAATGCTTCCTGGCATGTTGAGCTGTTCATGCCATAACCTAGAGATTCTGTTTACTATAATATACATGCAGTACATTTTAGGCTGACAAATCACTTTATTATTTCGGTGTCATTACTATTGATGATTAATGACTAATCAATTAAAGCCAGCTAAATAAAAAATAGTTTTAACATTTGACCAGGCATTTAATACCACTTTTTTATACTCAACAGCACTCAGTGCTACACACACATTTTGGTCAACACAATAAAAGTGTTGCCCCAAAAGTGTTGCCCCAAAACTGAACAGTAAGAGCTTCCATAGCTTGTTGCTGCAAATGTTCTTGGTTTACCTGCCTGATCAGCCTTTATGATCCACAGCCATTCGGTAGAGTCTGGAGAAACAAAGGGAACTGTATCATTAGGATGTGGGTGAAATATAAAATGAATGTCTTCTGTGAGAATGTGCAGGTAATCCTGGTAGTACATAAAAGACTACAGAGTACCCGGCTTGTGTGTTGCTGTAAGATCCTCTTGGCAGGCCCAGGGACGTATTGTCATGATTTGTTGAAGGCAGTGTGAATTAAAAGCATCCTTCAAAGGACTAATGAAAAGGCTGCTGATGGGTAGATTAGTCAGAGCTGTATTATTTGGAGTGTGCGTGTAGCCTGTGTTGCGAGCTGGGGAGCGTAGTGATGGCTGCCTGCTGTAACAGAATATCTCAGTTGCTGGATCAGATTAGGCTGCAGATCCATCTCTTCCGGCCCTCCAGTAAATACATCTTCCTCAAGCCTGTCGCCGCTCTCCGCCGGCCCACTGCACGTTATCTAATGGCAGAAATGGCATTTCATTAGCCTCTTATCCCACCGAGGCCCAAATGCATACTCAATAGCATTACACGTAATTTCTCATAAGGACACATTATTGATCCCGGGCCCCAACCTGAGCTAAAGGAAAAGGGCTGTCAGCACTCCAGGGCCCTCCTCATCCATGGCCATGAAAAATTAAAGCCAAATTAAATTTGACAGCTGAAAATGCCATGGCAATCTATATGCAAAGTCAAAAAAAAAAATTGCTTTTATTAAAATTGTCGGTGTTTCTTTTTTTTTTTTTTTTTTTTTTTTTTCTTCTTTTTTTCCTGGTCACACATGTTTGTAGAGAGCTGGCTTTTATTTGTGGCTCACCGCACGTTTTTCTCTTCATCTTCTGTCTTCCCTCCGTCTGCCTCGACCTTCCTCGCTCTCTCCTCTCTCGCTGTCTGCCGTCTTCCTCCTGCTAATATCCCCTCGCTACTTGAATATTTTCCCACATCCCTGACAGATTCTCTTTGATGTATAAATAATCAAGCTAAATTATGTGCGGCAATGAGGTTCCGTGCTCTGCCGTTCTTATTATACAAAGTAATTTCTACCTAAGAGGGTCAGATTTCCTGACAAATCCCTAATTACCGCATTGCAATAGAAGAGGAATCTATTTGTGCATAAATCAACCGCCGTCCCCCAAGTGGCGACTGCCTAATATCACGCGGCACTCATTTCGGCCCCACTCACTGAACTCTGTAATTAGATAATACTTTTGATGATGGTACATTTGAAATCTTAATCTATTAAATGTATAATGAGAGCCACTCCCTCGCCCTGTGTAAAAACATCATTATGTTTGATGAGCTATATGTTCTGCTCTGTCCAAATACACATGGCAATGATCGATACAGCACCTCTCAACAAGCTGGTTTCCTGTGTAGAGGCTGCAGCCGTGGGTAAATGTAAAAGGTCATTTAATACGGTAAAGGCCTAATTTTGATCCTCTGTAGCTTTCCCAGTGTAATTATGCTGCACTTAAAGCCCCTTTTGTTTGGGCTTGGACATCTCCCTTTGGTTTGTTTGACAAGTTCAATCCGAGGCTGGTTTTAGCGCTGGATGTGGATGAGAAAGTTGATAATTACTGTTGACTCAAAGGAAGACGACCCTGTCACTTTGTAGACCTGAGAGGAGTCCACAAGAGATCTGAGAACACTTTTCTGTCCAGTTTCAGACGGAACAGAATTTGTTCCTGTAAATGTGACCTGCTTTAAGAAATGATGTTACTTTACTCGGCTTTATTTGCTCTGTGTGTTTTCTTTACCTTCAGATATCCGTCAGTGCTGAGGGCGATGAATGATTGTGAAATGCAGCAGTAGGTTTTCCAGTTTGACTAGCTGAGGTTTTTGCTTGATTTAGCCTGCCCTCTACTGTTTTTATAATGTTACTGCAGTCTGCTGTAGAGAGGCTCCGGTGACTAAAAGATGACCAGGCCATTGAAATACAACTAAAGGTGGATAGATCTACAGTTTTTATGGTTCTCGTGCCTCGTGGAAGATCTGCAGAGCTGTAATGCATCTTCTAAATCATCTAATCTGAAAACTGACAAAATGTCCTGGAAAACTATGATTTGTCATGGAAACTGTTTTAATGTGGGAAAAAGTCCAATTTCCTTGCAACACTTTCAGATGAAAAGACTTTTTTACTGAAATGACTAAATGTTGCTGAAGAACAGACTTTACCTTCCCCACCCATTTTAAATATTTAGTACTTGTTCCTGTTAACTCTATGTTTCTAAATGAAGTTTAAAGGGCTGATAAGTTTAAAAGTGTACCAGAATGGAAAGTCCATGTGCAGATCTAGAAAACTGTTTTCCCTAATCTCAGGCTCAGATCACCACAAATGAACACTGAAACTTTAGGAAACACTGGAGACTGTTTTTCACTGATAATCACTGCTAAAGGCTGCCACAAATGTGCAAACTTCAGATCCAACCTATTGATTAACCTTAAAATCTGAAACTTGCCATATCTGGCTGATAAAGTGAGACTACAGCTTTGAGGATTTCATTGGTCTTGTCTATATATATATATATATATATATATATATATATATATATATATAATATAGAACAGTTATTGTTTCAAGAGGTGTAGATGGTGCACGTTACATGGACAAAAATGAGCATAGAAACAAATTTGTCAAACAAATCTTCAGTTTTAATACGACTGTCCTTTTATCCAGTACCCATTCCGTCACATCACAGGATCTGGTGTAAGGAGACCATCAGATTTGAGTTGAACCAAACAACATGTTAGTACAGGGAACAGGGAGAAGTGGAAATATGAACAAGCAAATCTAACTTAAAGACTCATTCAGTGCCAAGAAACACAAAGCCTTTTTAACAGGTAATCACAGCAGCAGGTTTCTCCGAATGAGTTCAACAGGGAACTAGCAAACCTGGATCAACAGCACCCACTGTCTGCACCGACACATAAGTCTCTATTGTCAGTGTGACAGGGACAAACCAGTACCTCAAACCCGCCAAAACACCTCATACACACTCATAGTGCCAACATCCTAACGACTCCTCTACATCCTCTTCCCCCAGTTAACCTTCCCCAAAGCCAAACTCCTGCTGATGTCCAGCAACCAGGAGGATCTCAATGACTGGTACCAAAGTCTGAGCTCAGCTATCAGGTATGTTAGACGAAGACACGCACGCACGCACCTTAACCTTAACCATGAAAAATGTATACCTAACCCTTATCCTGGACTGAACCTAAACCCAGTTCTAACCAGGACTGGCCAACATTTTCTCAGACGTACAAGAACACACACACACAGGGTGTCTCTGAGTCTTTTATGAGATCTACGAAATCAATTGGTGCCATGTGTTTTTAAAACTGAATTTACAATGTTAATACTCATTTTTTTCATTGGAGTGTACTTTAATAGAAAAGTTGCTGACTGCTTTAAACACATGACAAAGCCCTTAACTCTGACAGCCCCAATTTAGAACAGTTGATACTATTCTAAAAATAAACTTGTGATCTTCTCCTTCAATTCCGCCTTAAGTTTCTTTAAATTTAGAGAACACAACTTGTTTCCACGCTGTATGACACTGTATGATGGCACATTGCAGTGCTTTGTATTCTGTATTTGTGTCTGTGCGAGTGTATTCTTTAAATGATGTGTTATAATGTAAATATTCTGTTCTGTATTTAATGCAGAGTGTAAAGTATTCAAACCCAATATACCACACATGTTATGCCACTTTATGTTATGTTTTTAGCAAACATTACTCAAACAGGAAGAAACGGGGCATTTGTTGGGGACTGTTTTCAGCGGCGGGTCGATCCCATTTGGTGCTCTAGTGAGATTTTGCCGCAGCAGGACAGTGTATGTGGGACTGAGTCAAAATAAACTACAGCGTGTGTTACCCGGTGCAACGGTGGCTAGTGTGTTTTCGTAGTTTTTGGACAATATTTCTATGGCACATAGGAGTAAGATACACCAATGCAAGGATCGGTTCATTGTTGGTTTGCGTCTTGATATGAGATTTATTAACAAGAAGAAAAATATAGAAAATCTCCGGACTTAATGTATTCTCATTGTTTGTCTTCCTGTTTCTTATTACCTGTTGAAAAGCTTCCACCTGTATTTAATAAAATAATGAATTTAATAGAAAGGGATGAGTATTAGGTGTGTGGGCAGGGGTTTGATTGTCCGTCAGCATCAGTGTCAGTAGGTGGAGAATGACTCTCAGTAAAACTTTGAACACAGACTGGTAGTGTACCTCAGGCCTGTCTGTCTCTCAGACAGCCTCTCAGCATTAATCAGCTAGACCTCAGTAACTCCACTCTCAGCCCGCCTGGCCCCGGCTCCCCAGAGTAGGGTCCGGGTCAGCCCTGCTATGTGGAGGGGCCAGCTATGCCGAGGGCCCCGACCTCGGCATGCCTGGCCAGGCTAATTAGTTTATCACTTTGTCAGAGAGGAGAGAGAGGAGGCTGTCAAAGAGCTCAGACCACCCAGCAGATGGGGGCTGA
This sequence comes from Micropterus salmoides, assembly GCF_014851395.1. Taxonomy (NCBI): domain Eukaryota; kingdom Metazoa; phylum Chordata; class Actinopteri; order Centrarchiformes; family Centrarchidae; genus Micropterus; species Micropterus salmoides. The sequence goes on from NW_024041484.1 coordinate 2,408,939, forward strand.
GGCTGCAGGCTGACGGCTCTAAACTCCAGGGATTGTAATTAGCTGTGGTGAAGGACCAAGGAGAGGACAGGCTTAGAGGATCAGGGGTCAGCGGTGCTCACACCACTGGGGAGGGCTGAGGGCTGTGTGTCTGTGTGTGTCTGTCTGCACATAGCAGAATTATTGATTCACACACTGCCTGGACTGTCATCTCTGAATCTGTCAGTTGTTGCTCTCAGTGATTATCAAAAATGTATTGTTTTCTTTGGTTAAGTCGTATCAGCTCGGTAGCTGTTGTTTCAATGCTTTCACTGTTTTTGATGTACTTCAACATTACAAAAAACAGCTAACAGCTGTGAAAGTTGTGAGAGGATGTCCCGGACAGATGAGAGGTTTGATGTCAATATATTCATAAATGAGCAAGCTGTTAATAACATTACGATGTGCATTATTAATTGATTATATTAACTTCTTATTTTTTTTCAGACTCACAGTGTACAGGTGTAAAATTGACAGCTCCCCCTAACTGTGTTTCCCACATATACTTTAGTTGGGCGGGCTGCCCAGGTATATTAACACCTGCCAAAGTATATTTGGCAACCCATTTTAGTTATCTGGTATTAACAAGACATAGACAAGGTGAAAATTTTACATTACAGAACAACCGTGAACACACCAGTGCAGATGTCAGTCAGTACCACATTTGTTTTGAACCACAAGCAGCGCACATGCTGTGTTCAATAAACGCAGCGACTTTACAAAACGGCACCGTCATAACACATACTGCTGATGGAGAAAGTGAACAGAGGCGGGAAGAGGCGGGGCATGCCAAAGCGTTTGCAGTGCGAGACCAGAGGTGTAGGTGTGAGTGAGTATGGGGAAAAGAGAAAGGGAGCAGATTCACATCATGACTAAATACTTAAATAAGGTGGAGATTTGAAATAATGAAATAATCTACTAGAAATGCACTACGTTACACACAGAGCTACCACCAGTTCTGTCCCTCAGAACCACAACACGAGACTGCGGACGTTTCTGTTGTGGTTTCAGTCTCTGTTTCAGAACTTCCTTTCAAGAGCATGCATTCCAATATGACACCAACATTATCTGCAGCATTAAAAATGACAACACACTCTCAATTGAAGCAATTTAAGCGTCATAAAGTGTATTGCAGCGCTGTTGTGTATGAGATCATTAAATTCTACAGATCAACCTACTTGCTAACCTAGTGTGTGTTCTCTTTACAGGAAGCTGCAGCCTAAGACAGAAGTCCGTCAAAGAGATGAGTTGTGCCGCAGACCACTCCATTCAACCGCCAACACACACAGCAGCAGCAACCCCAGCAAGAAGAGAAACATGGTGAGTTACACACACACACAGTGAAGCCGTCAAACTGCTTAACATTTATGGACTTTTAAATTTTTGAGTCGCGACATTCAAGTAGAAAAAGCAAATACAGTGAGGACTGATGTAAATGTTTCACCCCGTGTTCTTTGTTTGAGGGAGTGATGCGTCTGAAATCAGTGGAATCGACTCTCATTTGCTTTTCCCCAAGTTTATGATAATGTTAATAATGAATGTATCCATATATGCAACCCTGATGAAATCGGGACTGAACTTGGTGGTTGTTCCTCTAACAGAAGCATTAATCAGTATCTATATTTTAGCAATGGGATGAAATGACTGTGTGAAATGTAAAAGGTGTCGTAATGCTGAACCCACAGAGATTATCACCACCTCAGCTCTACTGAGCTTTTCACACTCTTTTAGCTCATTTTATTGGATTCCCAGTATTTAGCAGCTAATCACAATTTCTCTGGAGAACATCCCGGAGCTAAGAGGACAGTGAACATTTGACTTCATCAGGTGGACACAAACATGACTCCAAATAAATGATGATGTTGCACTGTGTCTTCTGGATGTGCTAACAGGTTCAGCGTAAAAGCTTAATACAGTGATAAGAAGAAGAAGATATACTTTATAAGGTTGTAAAAAGGTTGTTGTCAGTTTTGCTGGCCCCAAGTGGCCAAACAATCAGTGATTGCAGATAGAAAAAATGATAACAGAGGTGCTCGAAAGACTCTCATCCACTAACTTTCTCAGTCAGCTTCTTATTCTGAGTGATGGAGTACAAAATCAACACAAAATTTATGTTAATTTAATTTAAGTTATGAGTTTAGTTATTATACAACAGACACTCTGTGTTTTTTTTGTTTTGTCTGAGCTGTTCTTACTTGTAGAGTAGAGGCTGACATTTTTCAGGATTCCAGTGGGATGGGTTTTAATCGCGTGACTGGGACAGGACGGGACGGGGGAAAAAAGTAAACGGGAGCCGGCGGGATGGGAATCATAGGCCCACTTTTTATCTATTGATTTTTATAATAGATGGGACAGGTGTGACAATCCACTCTCGTGTCACATTCTAGTTTGAAGTGGGCCCATTTTCAGAGCTTCCATTGGAATAAAAAGTTTCTCTGCCCCTCTCTTCAGATGAGCATTGAGACCAGCGAGCATGCTCAGAAGCCTCCAGTTGAGTGGGAGGGCAGTCCCCCAAAGAAGATGAAGAAGTCTGACGCTCCAGAGCAGAGGTGGGATCATTTTAGTGTTTTTTTTGGTCTTGGGTTCCTGGTCTACCGGCAGTTCCCCTTCCACTCAAAAATGTGTTATGCTTATTGTTACTTCAGTTTGGATTGTTGAACTCCACCGAGCAGAATGGCTACAGATCCATATATATTTGGACAGGTTTTGTTATTTTATCTGTTTACTAGAACATATTCCAGGGCTTAAAAACTCTGTCTGATCGCTACTCTAGACTGCAAAAATAAAATGAATCTGCAGGAGAGATGGCAGGAACTGTTAGCAGTGGCCAAAACAACAGTTGAGTACATTCTAAAAGAAAAAGTGGTGCATGATCTCAGGATCTTTTCCACGGTGAAAGAAAAGCCCCTTCACAATCTCCAGCCAAGTGAAGAACATTCTCCAGGATGCAGGCATATCATTATCCTGCCTTACATGAAGAGAACACTTAAAGCTGGAGAAGGCAACGTTGGAGGAACTGGCTAGATATAGAAAGTATCAGAGAGTGCACATAGTGCACGTGTGTGCAATAGGCAGGTAGACAGGCAGTTAAGCCAGCCAGTCATTGGCTGTGCTTATTACTGTGCTGCCACAGAGATCAGATTTTTTTTTTTTTGTCAAAGCATTTGATTTATTGATTGCTGTCGGGACGTAAAGAGACTTTCTACTAATATAACAAAATAAGCTGAAATAATTGCCTACCCCAGCTTTAACAAGAGCAAACACAGATGGTTCACCAGGTGTTCACAAGGTGCAAACCACTGATCACCTCGAGAATAGAAAGGCCAGATTAGACTTTGCCTAAAACCATCTAAAACAGTCAGCCTAGTTCTGGAACAGCATTCTTTGGACAGATGAATCTTAAGATCAGCCCAAACACCCAGGGGAGGCAGTAGGGTTAGGGGTGGTGTTTATTGATGATGCACCAGAAGCAGCCGGGTGAATTCTGAGGTGTATAGGGATATACTGTCTCCTCAGATTCAGTAAAGTTGATTGGACGACCAGTATAGATGGACACTGACCCAAAACATACTGCAAAACCCAGGAGTTTTTTAAGGCAAAGAATATTCTGCAGTGGCCAGGTCAGTCACCTAATCTCAACCCGAGCATGCATTTCACTTCCTTACATGCTTGCATCTTGTGTCCAGCAGTGAAACTTGTTTTCATACTGAGTAGGAAAACCATACGAGACACACATTATTATTCAAAGCAGACCCTTAAAAGATGTCTGGAGGGGATCTTTAAAGACTTTCTGACAGCGGCAGGTATCAAGGTAGTCATATTTCAGAGGAGGTTGACGGGCTTACAGAAATGTGCTTTGTTGCTGATTCAGTATGATTTGAAACCTTTTATTTGTGTGCCCAGCAGTGCCGAGGCGTCCACATCCAGCTGTGTGATCCTCTGATGGATGACTTCTTCTTCTTCAGACTGTGAATGGAATTCAGTCTGATGATAGTGGAGCGTGCAGGTCCGTCTGAGAGTTTCTCTTCAGATTGACTTTTGTGTTCCAGTTCTGCCAAACGTGACACACACACACGCAGCTGTATGCCTGTGCAGTGACTTATTTTTACGGCTTATTTTTTACTATGCTTTCTAACATATCAACATATGAGGTCAGGAGAGGTTAGGATTATTACTAACAGCAGCTTCAGCTTCTGCTCATCCTGTGCAATATAACCTATCTTGATCTGCTGCTTTAAAAACCAAATATGTGATTAATGTTTAACTGTGAGCAGGGCGCTGCTGCGGAGGTTCATCTACACTCTGCACGAGTCAGTTCAGGGGCTCTTTTTCAGCCAGTCCGCTTTTTGCACTGCATTTACAGGCAGACTTTAGAAAAGAAGAGAAAGGAAGAAATTAAAAATAACTTTTTGGATAGGTGGTTAAAGAAAGACACGGCATAATATTCAACTTAGTACAGGTGGCCCCACAGGGCTTGGACTAGGTCCCATTTTTAAAAAGTAAATGTGTGACACTTTATACAGTTAAAGCTTTTCCATTTTCCAGTTGGTTCTGTCCAATCAGCTCATTGGAAGAGTGACTCGTCTTCACCTACATTCACTTTTCACATACTGAAGCAAACCGAACGCTCTGTGCAGTGTTGTTTCCTTCACTTTCATTTTAGTTTTCTTAGAGTTCACTTCATCATAGAAATTTATATCCAAAAGGATTTTTTTTCCCCCATGACACTTTTTCATCATTATATTCATTTCATGAATATTGCGTGGCAGTTGTTTTACACCAGTGCGCCCTTACCTCTGAGCCAATACAACACAGCCAATCACCATCTGGGTTTATCCAACTATTTTCTGTTGCTGTCGTTTGTCCCACATGACCTGAACGCATCAGTGCTGCTGCTCTTTTCTCAATCTAATCAAAGGAAATGATTTTAACCTTCCTTGGATTACCAGATATACAGTAGTTATCTTACTTGTGAGAAACACTGGGGAATAACTATTCTTATAATATTAATTGAATGAGTGCATCAGCTGCACTGGATTCTACAAATGACAAAAGTCTCTGTGTAGATTTCTGTGCAGTATCTGCATCCAGGAAAGAAACCCTGGTTAACAGATATAATGTTCTACATGCTGACTGTCTGGTTATCATGTCCTTTATCCTTTTATTATATATTTTATTTACAAACCAACAAATATTTGCTTCATCTGCATTATACTTTATATATTTTATTTTAATGTGTATTTTACAGATTTGTTTTCCTATTGTACATCTGTTTGCTAAATCCCAAGCTGTTACACTGGTTAGAAATCATGATTGGAGATGGAAATAATGGAAATGTCCCAATAAAACGTGTGTGTGTGTGTGTTTTTCAGCACTTGACATCCACTAGATGGAGACACAGAACAGTGGTGTAGCAACTGTGGTGTCAAATGCACATATATTATACACCACACAACATTTTTCCTTTTTGAAAAAGTGCCCAGAATTGATTTTGTATCTACAAGGACATACACAACTCTTTAATGTTTTTGACTATATTTTTTGCCATTCTCCTTTTTTATTCCGCAAAGTTGATCTGTTAAACTCCAAGTTTATACTTTGATGCTTGAGCAGTCTGAGTCAAGTTATTTTCTTCTAGTGTTTTTATTTCCAAATACCCATCTTTTTGTTTTTCCCTAACACTGTTTTCACGCTGAGCTGTGGCAGAAGCACAGTGACACAATTTGATTACAAAAAAACATGAAATGAAAAAACTAAGGATCATTATATTAAAGAAAGACAAAAGTACAGTCTAAAAGATTTTTAACAAGTCATTTTACATCAAACGCATGTGACATGGCTCCTCCAGTAGCAGGCCGTGTTCCTCATTCATCTGTCTTCCCTCCTCAGCTCCTCAGCATGTCGTCGTTCCTCTCTGTATTAATAGTCTGTTATATAGATGCACTCGTTGCTGCATCGTGTCTAGCCTGTGACCTCTGCAGAGACAGGAGACTCCTGGAAAACATTTGTCTTCCCGTATGGTGAATACAGCCTGTTCAGGATTGAGAATCACTGATTTGCTGGAGCATGCATTTATTCTCTCTGGCTGACAAAAACAGTTAGAAATATGATCTGAAATAATGATAAACAGAAATCCCATAATGTCTTTATAGATTGCTCCCAGCACTAAAGTGAATCTCTAAGCTGCTGTGACTGATAAACACATCGGATTTGTTCCTTTACTGACATACTATTCAGGAATTATTACATGTATTACTAGAGCACCTGTACTCATTCAGTTAGATTCACAGCTCTGTGTTGTACTTTCTATTTCTCAGTGTATTGCTGCCTGTGGCATGTGTGATATGATAAACCAAATGTACTTGGTTACTGAGCTGGCTCTCCTATCTGTCGTTATTAAACTGTGTTCACCATCTTTTTTATCTATAAACTGTACTGGGGCACATAACGGTACATGGAAGCCCCTATATAATAGCCCTCCTGTCTGTGATACAAAAGTTTACATTCAGTTGTAAAGAGGGTGTATGTCATCATTTCTGAGATGGAATGATTAGAGGCACATGCTTCTTTGTCACAAGAAAACATTCATGAAGGTTGGTTCTTTCATAAATTTATTATGGGTCTTCTAAAATATGACCAAATATGCTGGGTCAAAATACACAGCAATGCAAATATTTGGTTAAATGTCCCTTGGCCGGCTGAAATTGTTGACTTCCTGACAGACTGTTTTCTTCAGCACAGTGCACCGGTTACTTTGTTGTGAATCAGCGCTACATAAATAAATTGAATTGAATACTCTAAATGGGGCAAGTCGGGACTTTGGGAAAGATCTAAAACCTTAATTTAGGACTGATTTATTCCTTTACCACTTTGATGTGTGTTTGGGGTCATTGTCCTGTTGGAACACCAGATGCATCCAAGAAGCTACCTTCTGTTTGATTTAGGTTTGCCTGAAGGATTTGGCTTAGGTTATCCTCCTTGATCATTCCATTTAACTTTCTATAAACCACTAGTTTCATTGGCAGCAAAACAACTTGGGAACTACTGAGCACCTCCCTTGCAAAAAATCGGGCATGATGCAGATGCTTCTGGAAATGGCATACGGTACATAGTCCTGCACAGTAAGTTCACGTAGTTAAGCAAAATCCTCAACCTTACAAGCAGTAGGCCTACACCATTTGTCAAATGAATGTTCCTTGTCCCATACATAGGTTTGGGTCAAAGTTTTCTTGCGGCAGTGGAAAAACTGTCATATAGAGGAAGAGTTACCCTCTATCAAGAAGTCAACGCCCTGAGGTACCTCTGTAGCTAAAGCACTTTATATGTGGAAGTTTTTCAAATGTGTAACGGGGAAATCTGTAGGAAAAAAATCCATAAACATCCTACTGTCCACAAACATGTATTTTCAAATTTGTGTTGTGAAAAATTTTATCCACAAAATTATGCAACAAATTGTACATGTGAAGTGGGTTTTGCAAATTTGTGGACCACTTCCTGTCCATTTGTGGGTCCCGTTACATTTGTGACATCCCTTTTGTGTATTTGTGGAATTTTGTCCAGTGTGTACAGTGGAAATCTGTAGAAAACATCCACAAGTATGAGAGGCAGGTGGCAACTGCTACATTCCCTCACATGAGCTGACAGGATTACCAATCAATCGATCAATAAATCCAATTTTTACTTTTACTTGTGCAGACTCACCATTCAGCATGGTCCCAATACACTTTACACTTAAAAGGAATGTATAGGTCAAACATATCAAGCAGAAAATACAAGGAAAACTACCTAGTATCATCCTCATCTGCAGGAGACGAGAAGGACTGTAGCGTGGTTTCAACAGCAGGTGAAAGATAAAGTGGAGAATCTTTAACCCAACACTCAGGATCAGGTATATCCTTGTCACATCCAGGTAAGTCTGCTGTGCAGTGCCTGTTTACCTAGGCTACTGTTTGTTAGCGCTGTGTTAGCTGTATAATGTTAAACAAATTTAGGTTACAGCTCACATGAAATCATTTAGTTCAAGTCAAGAGACTTCATGGGTTTCACAATAACTGGTATTCCATAGTGATGGAATCAGAAGTAGACTATGGCAGTTGGCCTGATCAATTCAAAAAGATCATTATTATAGTAAACCATGACATCACTGGTGTGTTTGTAACATGATTAGGTGAATGATGTGATGTGGATTTTCTTTATTTTCCATTTTCTCAGCACCACCTTGGCTTTATCTCTGCTCCAGTCCCAGCTGTCCCTGGACTCCGAGCCACCCTCAGCCTGCTTTCTAGGCTTCTTCTGCTGGCCCACTGGACTGTTCTCCATCTACATTCTGTACAAGTGTATATAGTTTACTTTGAATTGTTATTGTGACGGCCCTTCTGCTGGGTTCACACTGCTGTTGATTTGCTCTCTGTCTCCAGGGCTGCTGGGTAATCAGGGGCATGAGACACACACATTTAGGCGTTGGTGCTTGGTTTCCTTTTATTTATTTGTCCCTCTCTCTCTCTCTCACCCCAACCGGTCGAGGCAGATGGCCGCCCACCCTGAGCCATGGTTCTGCTCGAGGTTTCTGCCTCTTAAAAGGAAGTTTTTCCTTGCCTCTGTCGCCTAGTGCTGCTCTTGGTGGGAACTGTTGGGCTTCTGTAAATAGCATCACAGAGTACGGTCTAGACCTGCTCTTTATGTATAGTGCTGTGAAATAACTGTTGTGATTTGGCACTATATAAATAAAATTGAATTGAATCCACTCCCTACACTACAGATTCCTCCTAATCATGAGTTTGGGTTGGTTTTCCTTATTTTGTTTTAAATAAATTACTTTGTCATTTATGTCTTCCGTTTATTAGTGCCGGGCTGTGACATATTCATATAAATATGAGCCTACATTTGAAAATTGTGTTTGTAGTGCAGTTTGCAGGATTTTGTTTCTATTATCATGATGAAGAACAAAAGATCAAGCAGGAATGTGTCACTTTGAAGTTGTGTGAAAGTGCAGCAACATTTTCCACTGAGCCCACACAACAAGGAAGAGACATGACTAGCTAGTCATGTTGCATTCTATGTTTATAGGAGGAATGTCAGGTCAAAAACATCCTGCTAGAAATTACCTACCACTGCAGCCTTCAGCTGGAATTCACTGCCAGAACATGCAAATAACCTTTTAGAATTTATTTACTTTTTTCAGTCTGTTTATTGTTAATAGTCTATGCGCATTTAGTAAAGTGAAGTGTTTGTGGGAGGATATTTTAGTTGATGGGGGGGGGGGGGGTTTCAAGGAATAAAACATTTTGTAACAAAATGACATGTTTTGTATGCCTGTCTGTGATTTCGTGACCCTTATGCAGTAAAGATCATAACCAGAGAGAGAGAAAGTTAACAGAATAGTGCCCTACATTCCCGAGCGACCTGAAGGCAGCATGCACTAACTTACAGTAAACGGATGCGGTAATTTGCATAGCGAGCAGGAAGTTTTTCATTAGTCAACAGCGGGTCGGTCAGGCGCTGTTGTCGCGCTTTGGCTTTAGTTTAGACCACAGCAGTATGAAAAGCAGAGACTTCTCGACTGGAAATGATGGATGTGACGGTTTTTTTCTTTAAAATGATCCTTCTGCGACTGGTTTCGGTTTTAACGTGCGTGTCTCTGACGGCCACGGAGGGGCTTTCAACATGGGCTCCTGCCAACTGCTCTCAACAGGTGAGTTTAGTTAAGCTAGCAGCCCCGGACAGGCTGGGACTGAACAATGCTCGGCCAGACAGAAACACTAAGTCCAATTAGAATAATTAACAGCATTTTTTGATATGGTAATGTTGTGAGTATGTCGCAAAATATGAAAATTCAAATAAGAAACAAAGGTCAGATCATTTAGGAAAAAAGCATAATTTTATTTCAAATATAGGCGAACTTAAAACCAACGTTAGTCCAGATACTGGAATGGTTACCATGTAGTTCTGACCTGGAACAGCCTGTCTGCTTCACTCACCAAGATTAATAATTCACTCGTTTATTAATTAATCATTGTTCATTTCTGATATAGGCTTTGTCTTGGCATTTAGACGCATGACTTAGTATAAAAAGTTTCTTGTTGAAGATCATTTTGAACAACGTAACAACAAACCAAAATGTCATCATAACATGACACACAGTGGAGGCGATTGGGACAAAACAGGGCTGTGCCTTTTTTAGGGCCCTACAAACTTGTTGGTGTTGATTTTGTTTCATGTGTAATGATATTTTCGTCAGATGTGTTCTGTAAAGCTCTTCAGTAGTCTTTATATTTGTAATGTTGACAATACAGCATCTCTAATCTTTGCTTTTCTCCTGTTTCTCCTGCCACAGGGTCTGAGGTGTACAGTCAGCACAAGTGAGGGGATTTTATACTCTTGTTTAAACTGTATTCATGTGTCTAGTCTATTAAGCGCATGTTGAAGAAAGCAGAGTGCCTAACACTCACAGATTACAGATTTGGGTTTTGAGGGGTTACAATGATACTCTTAGACACGTTTAGTCACCAAAAGTAGGTGCATACTCTCCATCTTAAAAACATTTTTATCCTACAAAATTTCAGTGTTCTGCGCCAAACTGACTCACTGATATGGAGCTGTGTAATACTTTCTTGCATTTGAATTAAAAAGTGAATTAGCACACAAAAAAGATTTGGTGTAAATATATTAATGCTCATAATGCAAGCAATTTTTTTTGTGTGTGTGTAAGCAGGTAACTGTTGGGACAGTAAGTGGTTGGATGTTAATGACTACACTCCCAGCAGTCCAGAGGACCTGAAGGTGTCTTTTGACACCAGGCAGGATGAGAAAGGACACCTTCATCCTGTGGTGGTCGCTAACTGGAAGTTAAAGGATGATGGTGAGTCATTCTGCTGTCTTGAAATGCTCAAGGAAAGAGACGGCGCACAACTCGTCATACTCTAAATAACACACCCAGTGGAGGGAAAAACCGTCAGCACCGCAATATGCAACCAAGAGCTGAAATATTAACAAAATGCCAGTAGCTAGTTAAAAACATTAGACTTCAGCACATCACAGGATCATTTTAGCTCCTTATGTCCACCAGAGAGGAAAAGCTTTGTTGATACACTCAGTATTGTCATTCTGTCTCAGTGTCCCTTTTCCTTACCTTGCTTTATTTGGAGTTATGATCCCACTGAATCTTAATTACCAGTTAAGATCATTATGTAACCCAGTGGTTCTCAAACTGGGGGGCAGGCAAACTGCTGAGGTAAAATATGGAGTGGAACTAAGTTGAATGAACATGATTTATGTAGAGAAATGACTGATAAGAATTCAATCCAGTTACATGTAGTGGGGGGGCATGAGCCATTTTTGTCTTTTAAAAGGGGGTCATGACAGAAAAAGTTTGAGAACCACTGATTTAACATAACAATTAAAACTAGGCCTTGAATAACTTTAGATTCAAACTCTACAGTTTGAGAAAAATGCTTGTTGCACATGTAGGTCAGGATCCACCAGTTTTCCCACTCTTCCTGCTGATGCCTCACTTCTTACTGCCTGTTTGCACTGTCAAAGCGAGCGTTCGGGGCGGGGATATGAATATATATTGAATATTTTCAACTCAAGCGAAGAAGTCGCATGACGCTGAGTCACGATAGCCTATCAACGTTGAGATTGTCCGTACGTCACCGACAGCTTCAGAGCGTTGTGTGGAGAGGGCCAGGCAGAGTGGGCAATTGAAAATCTTCTGGCCGGGTGAGAGCTGCTAAACTTGGGCTAGAGGAGCAGGGAGCAGCGCTCCAGCTTTTGGTGATCTGGATTCTGCTCTGACAACTACGCTGTTTACTCGCGGGAGGAGCTCGGAGTAAACTGCTTTTATTAAATTAGCTTTTTACCTTAGTTGTGTAAATTTCTGGTGAGGACTTTAGTTAAGCTCATGATCAATGTGATGTAGCGAAGACGGGAAGGAGCATTGAGACAGGAAGTGACCTTCTGTTTCTCCTCAGGCAGCATTGGTTACCTGAAAGCCACTGAGCTTCATGTCCTTGTGAAGTCCACCAACCAGAACCTGTGTGTTCGATATTCTTTCAAAGACAAACTCCCAATGAGAAGTCCATCACAAGAAAAGGTGGGTGTCTTACAACAATTACTGAGATGTTTACTCAGTCAGAACATATGTTTCTTTTAAATATGTCCTGCTGGTATTATGGAAACTTTACCATCCAGTTTGACCATAATTCCAGTTTTTAGTGGTCTCTTGTGTTCTGAATGACTTGTAGCATTTCTTTGTCTGTGTTTGCAGCTTCTTTATGCCATGTATGTGTTGTTAAATAGATGAATGTGTTTCTGAATTTGCTTGTGTTTTAGTTATTTGCAGCATTTCTTTCCCCTGAAGATGGTCAAAGCAATCGGGATATGTTCTTCAGTGGCTCGTGTTTTACTGAGCTGCACTGCATTGAGCTCTGTTGGACACCATAGTTATGCACACAGTTAATAAGATCATTTCTTGACCTGGTCACATTTTGATCAGTATTAGCTAGCTTGAGCCCTTTGGATGGGGTGTTACAGAATGAAACGGTTACTCTGATACTCCAGAGGAAAAGCAGTGAAGGAAAGCAGAAAAGCAGACTGTTGCTTCTTAAAGGAGACCTATTATGCTTTTCCACATTTTATGACTTTTCTACAGTGTTGGATGTTCATGTTAAACGTGGCCAAAGCTTCAAATGATGAGGTTAAAGTATTTAAAAGGAAATGCAGACCTATTCAGTTCTCACGTATACTTTCCCTAAACTGGATTGATCTTGTTGATTTTAATATAGGTGAAATACGCAGCTGTATTATAACAGGAGTTATAAATATCAGATCTGAAGCAGATACTGAATATTAAATGCTACAGACCAGAATCAAGAGAGAACGCCCTGATTGGGACAACCGTTGCATAGCTTTAGGTGAAGCCCAGTCAGCACATTTTAATTCCCTGACAGGCAATAATATGACGGTATTGTTTTGTGTTTTCAGTGGTCTTTCTCGGCTGTTGTGCTGTTGGACCCTGGTCAGTCATACTGGGTCTCTGTATTCAACATCCCTAAACCAGAGTTGGGCCACAGCAACTACAACGTTGGCGATAACATCAGCGTTCCTGGTGAGTCAAAACCAGCAGTAGGTTGGTTGGTCTGTGCATTGTCCTGTCACTGTTTGGTTGAAGTTATGAATGACTTTAGTTTTCTTTTATTAAATATATTTCAGCCTTCTTATTTGTTCATTTTTAACTCATGTAATCAGTCTGTTTTCTGTGTGTGTGGAGCTTATATAAAATGGTTAATTAGATTCTACAGGATTAAAGGATATGTACTGAAACACCAACACTAAAGTTAGCTTCTAATTCACAGCTTCGCTGTCCGCGGTTAAGAGAAACTTAACTTACATTGTTGAGCAATGTGAAAGCGTGTTACACATTTTGGGTAAAGTGTCAACAGTGTCTGATATCAACCTACATTTAGATTTGTAAAACCTTTAATTGCACACGTGAAAATGCAAAAAAGGGCAATTTCTTTTTTCACATCTAGACCACTTTAGACCAGGTCCAGATTAAAAAACAGACTACCTAGACTTGTCAAATCTGAACTAGATCATCTCAGAGAATCCAAAGAAGTCTGTGAAGGTTTTCAGTCATCCAGGTCATAGTTATTCAGGGAAGGTTAAATCAAGGGCAGCTGGACTTGGTTGAAGATACTGGTGGACATTTTGCTTCTCATCCAAGAGGCTTCTTCAGTTCTGACTGACTGGCAGGGAGTCCCAGCTATTTGCCCTCTGTGGGGTCGTCATCAAGGTGGTGGATACAACTTGGTTTGTTAGTGCTCCTGGCTGTTGTAACAACACTCTTTATGGTTGTTGAAGTCATCTGAGGCCAGGTCAGAACAGCTGGCGTCGGCATTGTCACGGAGGCCAAATGTGAGCGTTAGTTGAATCTCCTGGGAAAGGATGAAAGGACAGCATTGTATATAGAGAATAAGTGGCAGACCTCCTCCCCCATTGAGAGATGGTTTCTCTACTTTGGTGTAGATGTCTCTTTTACTCCTATTGTTGTCCTCAAAAGAGTGTCCTTTGGCCTTTAACCAAGTGGTACGGGATCTGCCTGAAATCAGTCAGGTGATCAATTTTCGCTGTTATAGCCATTTTCAGTCCTAAAACAGCTTGTGTCAATAAAGACCGTCCTTGCGGGCTGCCATCTTGGTGAGGCCGGTGAGCTGATAAGTTTCCTTTCTGTCATCAGATTGAGGGAGAGAAGAGCTTGCTTTGGCGGAGGCAGCCTTTATTGGCATCTGCTGGCGACCTATAGGAGCTACACAGCATATCAATCAATTCGTCTCTTCAATACGAAGAGAAAGAGCCCACTTACAGCCCTGTAGGATGTGCTTTTGTTCATAGGAATATTGACTGTTTTTATCAATATTTGGAACGTGGTTGTATGGAGAGACATAGTGTTTTAAAGAGAACTCCCAATAAAAGTGAACATATAAACAGTAAATATGGCCAAAACATGGACATTGGCCTGGTATATTTTGTCAAAAACTGTTTAATAATGTATATCAGTTTCTTTTCATCAGAATTACAGTTACAGTTGTATTAGAAGATATTCAGGTGCATTATAATCGTCCTTATGATGGTTTTGATGGTTTATTGCATTAAAATATATGTATAGCTTTTTTTACCAGCCGAGGATGAAAATATCATAGCTTTTATTTTATTTTTATGCATCTCCATGTAGTCTGTAATGGTAAAATAAATAAGTTAATGTACAATGGATTATGTTCCTTAGCTTCTGACCTTTCAAAAGAGATCAGAATTATGCATCTAGGCCTAATGGTTGAGGAAATATTACTAATTTATTTTGGGTATGCTGTTTTAGGCGTTTCTCCTGGAAATAGGTGGCAGGTACCATGTGGTTAAATCTAGGCAAACTGCTGAGCCTTGACCTGAGCAGTAGGCCCTTTTACGTTTGTGTAGTGGTTGTGTAGTTTCCCCATTATACAAGCCTAACCGTTAACTGCTGCCCTCTACAAGCAAGTCCAATGTGTCCCAGAGTGGTTTGGTCCACTGCCTGCATTCAGAGACATTTTACAGAGGAGAGACGCCACTCAATCACATCCTCAATACATATAATCTTTATTTTGGGTCAAAGTAGTTGAGTAGTCATTGCAGGTTTCTGATATTAATTAATTATTTAATAATATAATATATATTTTTGGAGCATCAGAAATTGGTTTGAGGGCTGAGAAAGAGTGTCAGATTAATAAATGGTCTGTACTTGTAGAGCGCCTTTCTAGTCTTCCAGCTACTCAAAGCACTTTCCACTTTACCTTGAAGCTGTAGGAGGTGTGATACGTTAGAGAGAAATACCAAACCAAAGTGAGCCTTTAAATATAAATGTTACTATGGCAAAGCGAGCCGACATGGATTAGAAATTGTAGGCAGCATACTCGTACTGTGCAACTTATTCATAATGTTGCACAATTTCCTAAACTCACAACAACTATGTTTAAAGTGAGATAAAAAAAAACAAGGGGATTTTTTGCATCTGTCTCATTTGCAACACTAAATCCTCTTGACTTTGATGAAATTCTGATTTTGGTTAACCTAGATTGTCAAGATCCTAGAGTGCTGATGACCCAGTTTTGCATAGAGAGAGGTGAGTCCTTGATATTCTAAAGTCCAGTAAGAATGAGTATATCATGTAAACCATTTCTAACATGTTGTCTTGTTGCTGTGCTGTAGGAAGTCTATGGCAGCCTAACATCAGTCTGGCTCAGATCACTGCAGCCAGTGGAAGATCTGCGCTGGCTGTCAGCTTCAATCCTGACAGATTCGCTGAGAAGTACAAAGTTTTTGTGAAGTGTTCTGCCATTAAACAAGAACACCATGCATACAGTGTAAGGTCACATGCTGGACATTCAAATGATTCTGTATTTGAGGAGTGGGTTTGCAGTAGGCTGTCTCTCACAGAAGAAGAATGCAGTTTCCTTTTCAGCGATTTGACCCAGAACATTACTGTATGTGCTCATTACAGCAGCCTCTGTTTTGTACCATAGCCTAGTTTTTACCCCACTTTTGTCTTTATTTCAGTCCAGGAAACTGCGTGCCCTGCCTCTCTGTGCACTGTTTTCTGCTGATTGTAGAAAAGGCTGCTCATTATGTTTTCTAACCACTTGAATACACACATCTCAACAGTCAAAGAGACCTTTTAGGGCTGACATACCACGTTGTTCTGCACAGTATCCAAGTTACAACACCGCAGAGTGTGTGTGAGGACTTTATCTGTACTTCAGTACATTTACGCCTTTTAGTTTGGTTTAATTTGACATCAAATAAGAATACTGCCACCTGAAAATGCAGCTCTCAGCCTCCTCACAGGGAGCTGAGCTGCAGTTAGGAGTGAGGTGTCAGCAACTCCCTCTGTCCTTTCTTGGGACTACTGTCTACCTGCTGGGTACAGGATATTCAGATGCTATTGAAACTGTCTTTACTATTAGATCTAACAAGATTATTAGAAAAGACAGAATGAGGGTGAACTTAGCTAAGACTAATTCTACTCTCCTCTTTAAAACACAGACCAGGTTCTTGTGGGGATTTTTGACCTGTGTGCCTTGTGCCACAAATCTTTGGGTGGTCATGATGGTGATTTCTAAAGCTGTTGTTAGGGGTTCTCTATTGTATTGTGTTCTAATACAGTATATAGCCTTCCCTCAGTGGAACACATCAGGTCATGGGATTTGTTGGAGGGCTGTGCATTAGTCTTAGAATCTAATAAGGTTTTAAATTAAGGGGGGGGGGGGCGGCGCGACACTGACTATTTTCTGTTTTGTTTTTTTTACCACCCTGTTCATGTTCAAATGTACCAGAAATGTGTTTATTTTTATTGTTTTATTTTATTGTCTTGTGAAGTGTTCTTACGTCATCTTCTTTCTATTGAAAAACTCTCTTCTCCAGGCTAATCAGACCCTGAATGTAAAATTCAGCCTTGATAATTGGCCTAGATCCTGCTGCCAGTTTGATGCGGAGGTAAATCTTGTCAGATCTATTCTGCTGAGTGATATTAGTGAATTACTAATCTCATTTTTTCAGCTGGCGAGGCCTAGAGTTAATGTGACTTTATTCTTTCTTGCAGATCCAACCTTTCTTCCCAAAATGTGGCAATGACTGTACCCGTAAAAGGAAAACTCTGGATATTTGTCCTGGTATGTTGGCATATAGAATACCAGCAGGGTAAAGCATGTGCCAGATGTACAGTATGACCTGTAATGTCTCTGGCGTCTCCAACTAAGAACTTAGTTGAATCAGAATTGTCTAGTCTTGCCTATAGTCAACTGATCATCGAACCAAGTACTGTTTAAAAACAATATGTTCTTTGTGTGGTTCATCAATGGTGATAAATGATCAAAAGTCCCACAAGGTGCACGCAACGCCCACACCTGCAGTGACGCCCCCTTCCTTAAGAGTTAGGGTAGTAATTTTGGATTTATTCACACATTTCTTTTCACATATTTATTACAGCATTATATGATGATATTTATATCATAATAGGCTGTATATTAACTTAGAAAACTGGCAGTTCTATGTAAAATCAGACATGAAGCACCCCCATACAGCCAAAATGGTATGATCCTTGTTTCATAACCTCTACGAAGATCTGACTGTGAGATCTGTGAGAATAGTGGTGATGAAAGACTGGAGCTGGCTGGCTAACTAAACTAGCTGGTCAGCTAACGCTTCTTTTGGAAATACAGGAGACTGTGTGCAGTAGCTGGTGTGTTAGTGGCTAGAATGGAAAACAACTAAGACAGCAAAACCAAACAAATTGAAAGAGCCCAGTGATATGAAGCACCTTAATACAAGGTTCTTATGATGAACGTTTTCCAGCTGGACTGCAGCAAAGTGTTGGACTAATAACTTAAAATAACAACTACAAATCTTTATTTATACACACATACATTATACATTAATTCATCAACATGTCCTTAAATTGATCCCCAGAATTAACATCTCTCATTCGTTATCCTTACAGACTAACAGTTTGTATTCCTTCTGTCCATTCATAGCTCTCCGCCCTTCTTTGCTAGGCCACTGTTTGCTGAGAATTAAAAGCTGAAGGCTGAATCCCACAGCTTCGATTTTGATAACATAAATGAGTAACATTTTACCATCAGTTGGACAGAGTCATGCACTTATTCACAAGAAAAAAGATAAGAGCATCTGTTTCTACTACATCCATCCGGGGCTAAACTTAGACCAAATCTGACTCTACTAAATGACTGCCATGACTCATGGACCTGATTTGGACAAAAAAAGAGAAGAAAAACAATATATGTGGATGATTTCAGTGGATGAATGAAAAGCATAAAAGGAAAATTCAGGGGATCAACACAGTCATAGGAATTTAGCCACGGGGACCATGAACGTCGTAGTTTACTCTGTAAAAAAGAAAAAAAAAGCAGCCGTAATGAACTGTGTTCTGATTTACACAGCAAAGCCAACAGATGCGCCCACCGTCCCTCTGTACCCATTTGTCACCCTGGGCGTGGTGTTTTTGTGTGTGGTGATGGCAGTTATTATGTGCGTCCGCTGCAGGAAGCCAGGTTAGTATACATTTTCAGTTCTGTATCTACTGAGTTGGACTTAAAAGTTCCTGTTTTCATAAAGAAACATTGGTTTGAAATGACTCTTAATTTGCTGATAGCATCTTATTGGTGCTCTTGTGCACTTTCAGGCAAACCTGGTATTGCTACAGTACCTGTGGGAGGTGAGAAACCATGGCAGCAGCAGCTTAAACAACCTCCCAAAGTGCTGGTCATCTACTCCCAGGACCACCCCCTCTACAGGGACATAGTGCTAAAGCTCTGTGCCTTCCTCCAGGCTAAGTGTGGCACCAAGGTGCTGGTGGACCTGTTAGACTCCACCTCGGTTGGCATGGTGGGTCGCCTTCGCTGGCTTGAATGGCAACGGCAACAGCTTAAAAATCCTTCTGACAAAATCCTGGTGCTGTGCTCACGAGGCGTCCAGGCCAAGTGGAGGGCCATGTGCGGGGAAGGTCGGGTGACACTGAGGGAAGACGTTGCCTCCCCTACTGACGACATGCTTACTCCCTTTCTCAACCTCTTCCTGCCAGACATGCACCAGGCAGGCATGCTGGGTAAGTACATGGTGGCTTACTTTGATGTCATCAGCAGCCAACAAGACGTGCCATCGGTTTTTGACATTGCGGTCAAGTACAAGCTGATGAAGCATTTCGAAGAGCTGTACTTCCGCATCCTAGACATGGAGAAGTACCAGCCAGGTCAGGTCAACCACATCAGCGGGATCGGTGGGGACGAATATTTCAACTGTCCCTCAGGCAGAGCCCTGAAGAATGCCATCGAAACCTTCCAGGCCTACCAGCTGGAAAATCCTGATTGGTTTGAGAAGGAGTGTGTGGACAGTGAGGAGGAAGTGTTGACTGAGGCTAACCCGCTCATCGACCAGCTGACGATCCCTCCAGTCCTAGAGTGTGTTCCTCTAATCCGAGAGGGGCTTCCTGTCTACGTCCGTGAGGTGGAAATCAATGATGACCGCAACAGTGTCCGTGTCCTTACACCTGAACTGAACACAGAGTGCCAGCTGTCGTCAGTGGTAGAACTTAGGGCAACTGTGAGCCCCAAGTGCAAATATCAGTATCTGTCAAACCTGGATGAAGTGTTGACGGATCACCTGTATCCTCACAGCCCCAGTCCAGTATCTGTCCACATTGCTGAGCCTGTTCTGAACAGGTCGCCACCACTGAGACACAACTGGCTCTCCGTCCAGGAAGAACCCATGGGTCAAGTTCCCACTGAGGATGAGGAAGAGGATTCCCTACAACCTGTGATCCAGCTCTCCACTCATTCGGACCAGAGAAGCTCAGCCCTACAGAACTCCCTGGACTCCAACCCTCCAGAATCCTCATGTATGCAGAGTGAGTACTTCCCTCTATCTGAAATCAGCCACTCTCAGCCTGAGGAGATGGAGGAGGACGAGGTTCTGGAGCCCAGCGGAAAGGGTCCGAGCAGTGGATCTGATCAAGGCTACATCTCCAAAATGTCCTCCCAGCATGAGCCCCCTTTCATAGAGGATCCCCTGGTGGCTCTGAGAAGGCTGCAGGAGGAGCTGTTTCAGACAATCTGAAGGAAACCGCTGCTGATAGTCCAAAATCCACCCGCAGGAACGAGTACTGAACTTTCACTAAGTGCCTGAAGGTCCAAACGCTGTGAGATCACACAGCTGGACAGAGGTAATTCTGTGGCCAGTAAAGTGTGGGGCTTATATGTGACATTCAATGTTTGTTGATGACTTTCTCGATATAATAACCAGTGCTTAATTTGATTTGCACTAATAAACCCATTTATTAGTATGATGTATACACACAAAGACAAATCAACATGATCATACTTTCACAGAACAAAGAAGTAGAAAGAGCATCTGGTGCACATATAGATTTATTTTTTTATTGTTTAATTTGTTGTATTCAGTCAAAAGGGTCTGAAAAAGAGAAAATCTGTGACCTGCCTTAAGAGATGTTGGACTCGGAGGCAGCATCTAGTGGTCATTAGAGGAACTGCAACTGAATGAACCCGTGCTTTTTGTTCATCACTCACACGGAAGGTTGCAAGGCTGGATTACAATACCAACCAGCCGAAACAGCAACTTCCCAGGGGCCCCGATCCTCAAGAGCCAGAAAGTTCCATGTTAGCAATTTAGCATAAACCAAATCTTGATGCCCCATGTTGTGTCGGGCTCCTGAGAAAATAAAGCTGGGGGAAATGGAGGGGTCATTAGGGGCCTCCAGCTCATTTTGTACTGGGTTAATCTGACCCCGCATAGTTGTTGCTTGGTGTGGACAAAAATAAGTTGGCCAGTCAACCTGTATGATTGTTGAACATTGTTGTGTAAAGTTGTATCTAGAAAGAGATCCATACTCTTTCTGAAGTTTACTGTTGAGGTTTTAAATTGCAGATTTTTTTTTCTGCTGTTAAAATGTGTTGTCTTCTAAATATAAATACAATAACATTATCAGTGCGTGTTCATGTAAGGATTACATTTTCTTTAATAATATATGGGGGTGTCATTTTAAAAGACTCAATCAATCCTCTGTGTACAGTACTTTCCTCAGATTTATTTCAGGTTTCAACCACATAATACTCTTACATCTACAGTACATAGATTGGATTATATCAGTACAGATATACACCACACAAGTTAACAGAAAAGGTAGAATCCTTTCTGTAAACAGCAATGTTCTTTCCCTGTAAACAAGTTTGAAGAAAATAAAAGCCCATATCATATCAGACGGGGTTGTTCACTCAATTGCACACGTTGTGTTTTTCATTGCACAAAGGCCAAAGAAGAAGAAAACATTTGATTCTGGGTAGCATGATCGGCTCCTTTAAATATCCAGGTCCATGAAAGCCTTTGGTTGTTTCAGTGTAGCTATGCTCCGTGCTTGTCCATGCAGGTTAAAGGTCCACTATACTTCAGCTTAAAGTTTAATGTAAACAAATGGTCCTGCTTGTGATTAAAACTGTGTGGTAAGGTTCATGTGCAAATCCAAATAAAGACTGTTAGAGAGCCTTTCCAACAGCGTAGGACACATAGATTACCGGCACATAGAAATAATACAAAATTGTATAAAATGCGTTTAAATACTTTGGCAAGATATGATACGCAATAAGCAAACAGAAGCTGAGAGAACCGCTGAAGCAGATAACGTCATACAACATGTGTGTAGAGCAGCAGCTCTGTGATCTGTAATCCTCCACAGAGCGCTCAGACTTCACAGCAGCACCCTGATGCAGTTAACTATTCAAGGATTTGAAATTGAAAGCTTTATTGATCCTAGGTTCTATTTAATTTTTGAGAGCCAAAGTCTTTCTGGGCCTTGTCAATAGTGATCTGACAAAAATAATCTCAGGATCCACTTTACAGTTTCCAACCACATCTCACGGTCTACATGAGCAGATAGTCATTGTCATGGAGACACCGCTGCTCTCATCATGTGACATAAGTTTACATATTGGTGGAAAACCCAGGAAGACTGGCCTGTGTGTGTGTGTGTGTGTGTGTGTGTGTGTGTGTGTGTGTGTGTGTGTCATCATCATGATCACGTGAAACAGACACCATCAGCTGTTTGTGAACACCAGACCAGAACCACATAGAGCGTCCACTGGGAGGAGGTCAAAGGTCATCGGAGAAAGATCAAGGACGGCATTGACATCTGACACCAGAGACTCTCTGAACACAGACGGGTCACAGTGACAGTTCCATACACCACCACCAATCATGTGACCATAGAGCCACATCATATGATGACCCCTGAGCAAACTCTATCCACTGAGGAAGACTGGGAGATGTGGTTGAAAGCTCTGGAAAAGATTATCAGATTATTTTGTCAAATTATTTTATTGTTCTAGAATGATCATAATGAATTATTATTATGTAGAATAAACAATCCATTGCATTGCCTACAGCTGAATTGACTGAATGTAAGTCCCGCCCCGTTACCCACAATGCTCCAGTCAAAGCTGACCCACAGGAGGTGGACTGTGTAAGCTCAGACAGCTTTCTGGAGAACGTACCTAGTTTGTAGTTAGAAAATACTAGAAACGTGTCAGGTGGACACCATTAGACACACCCTGACCTGTGTCGGCTGCAGGTCGGACCTTTCAGGGGTAAGTGAACAGATTTAAACATGGTCAGTTCCGCCGCACAAGATGCAACAGAATGCACAAGATTTAGGATTGTTTGTTAGCGTTGCTCACCTCCCCTGTTTGTCTTTGTACAGAAGAAGCCATCAGCTGAAAATCGCAGGGTTTCAGAGTTTCCATTATTAAATTATTAGGACTCAAGATTTAATTTTTTCCGCATGGAATTCATTTGAAAGCTTCCTAACAGCAGAAGGTTCCTTCAAGAAATTTGAACTCCACATTGTAGTGTGAATATGAGTCTAGGATTAAACCCTCTTTAGATCCAATCTCCACAGCTATGGCTTTGGCAGTTCAGCTGATTCAGCCATCATTTTGACCGTCAGCTTGGTGTGTCAGGACCCCTATAGGTAAATGAACAATTCCCTGATTTTGGCAAATGCATAATAATAGACCCAGATATATTTTTTGAATATTTAGAATAGTATTGGGAGCAATAACATTCTGACAGTGGACCTTTAAATTAGATAGAGATTCAGTTCATTTTAAATTGATTTAATTTAAGTTCTTAATCCTTGTAGGTTCCACCTGACACTGTATTTACAAGTGTTGGGGACATTTATGGGCCCCGCGACCCTGTACACAGGATAAGCGTTTGACGATGGACGGATGGACATTTATGGGCTCATATTAGGGGTGTGACAAAACACTTAGTCCACTCGACGTGATAGTTTACAATATTGGAGTCACGAGAACAAGACAACAAGATAGTCCTACACTATTTAGAAGAAATATTCATTGATGAAATAATAGACTGGGAGGGGGAGGGTCTGGTGGGGGGAGGGTCTGGGGGGAGATTTTGAGCATTAAACTCTTAATTTCCTGCATTCTAGAGACAACGTATGGTGGAAATGTCTTTATTTATATGAAGGGAAGCAAAATTCAGGCGGCCGGTGACAAATCTAATCTAATATGATGCAGTAATCATCAGTAATCAGCTTGTTTTTTTTGTTACTTTTTTTGGACAAGGTGGATCTGTTTCTTCTATATTTAAATTGCATTTCATGTTTTCTTATTGTGCAAGTAAACCTTTCTCATAGAATTTGTATTAGTTATTTAAAATTCCTTGTTGCAAGCTATTTTTCAAAAAATATGGTGGTGGGGGCATGTCCCCCGCGTCCCCAGTGTAAATGACACCTATGCCAAGGCCATACAGTCTATGGCCAAGACCCATTAGAGCAGAATTAGCCAGGCAAACCTTTTTTATGGCACTGCTGTGATTCAAATAACAAGTGACTTGTTTGCAAGTCCCAGTTGGTTTTACCCTTATCTACAGATCTCACGCACTTTGCATCAATGCTGGCCATTTTCTAAGGAAACTGCATGTTTTGAGATTGCTTTCCTCCAGTCAGTCACTGGTATGAGTTCATTCCAATACAGCTTGAACATCATATCTTGTTTTCACAGTTTCATACTTAAATCTTGTTTCATGGTTGACTGAATTTTCATTTCAGTCTGTATTGACATGTACAGCTCCGTGGCCAGTAGTGTTTGTTGGCCACTGATGTTTGGTGAGAAGGTCAGGGCTCTGTGCAGGCCATTCAAGTTCTTCCAAGCAAAACTGGGAAAAGCTCATGTTGAACAGGGAAGGACACGCTATCCACAAGCTGTTGACTCAAAAGCGGAAGAAACCAGGAAAAACAGACCCAGACCAACAGTACACATACCATGTGGCATGTGGTGCAGACTTTTCAAAGTGTATTACTACACAAGCATAGTGGCTGCAAGTTCAGTTTCAATGCTGTATTGAAATGATGAGAAACAACTGGCTGCCTGGAAGCTAAAGTATTTGGGATTAGCCGTAAAGGGGCTAAAACTTCACAAAATCCATGGTGGGTTTTCCACCTCATCATTCTTGACCCCTCAGCAGTCGTCCTACGCTGCTCACAAGGCACAGCCTCCGACCTGAACACACTGATCGCTCACAGAGAAGCAAACAAAGCTGGCACACTGATTAAATTTGCCTCAATGAAGTAAGAGTTCATTCAGCTCCAAAATATTAGGCACTAAAATCAGTTCAGACCCCTCTGACTCATATTGCACAATGTCTTCACTATACATCCTCTTCAGTCACATCTAATATACTCTGATCAGCCATGTGCTAGATACAAGCTTACTGCAAGCTTATTGAAGCGCTAATGAAGGAGGACAGTGATCATGCCATGACATACTGTACCTGCTGTTATTCAAAGCTGTAGTGTCAGTACGTGTCTAATGAATGCACTGCTATAAATAAAGCACAGACCACTGAAATGGAATCCCAGCCAGCAGCACCTGGATCCAGACTGTCTCCCATTTCAACTCATCAATATGTGAACTTCCACATACACTCTGGAAAGGATTTCAACACACCCTGTCGTGTGCAGCGTGCATGTCACTTTTCTTTCATTTCAATTCCATAGATGGAATAGTCCGATGGAAAGCGCTGATGACTGTGTGCCATTGGATCGCTGGTAGGAAATCTACTGACTTGCTTTGTGGCACCAAACAGGAGGGTGTTGTCATGGAAACCCATTTCCACTAGGTAATCTAGATTAAAAAAAATCATATTTGTCATGTGATAATTCGTCTGCCAAATGCTTACTTTGAGAGGCACTTACATCCCACAGAAAACACATAGCCTAAGCTTTGTCTCCATGACGATCGTGAATAAGAGGAGATACTGCTGTGAGAGATGGGAAATCAAAAAAGCTGAGAGGAACTGCAGAGATTGGAGTTATTCTTTTTTGGTTCCTCACTAGGAGCAACATTACATTTCACATCGCCATTTGATCCATTGTTACGGTAAAAATATTGTTCAGTGCAGCTTTATGTAAAACTTAGTAGGTTTAGATTGTGACTCAGACTTCATATCTCATGATTGACTTGGCCAGTAAGAGACGGTAATAAATGACCTACTGTGTCATGGCGTACTGAAATGAAGTTTTTATTTTTGTCATCACTAATCTTTTTATTGATTTTCTTGAAAGATTGGGATTCCATATATTTTACTACTTTATATTCCTAAGAAAGTAATAGGCTACCAAAATAAATAAATAAATAAATATGTATGTATATCTATATATAGATATATATAAAAAGAGAGAGTCTGCTGAGCATTTGTGTACATGGAATGACCTTTTAGAAAAAAAGAATTAACCTAGGTCTATGAATGATCATATGGTCGCCCGGTCCGTGGCGAACTACAGTGCTTAAAATGACAGTAGCCAGTGATCTTTTAGGACCTGTGATCCAAAAAGTGACTGGAGTAGTAGAACAGTAGCACAGCCAGAGATGCCAACAGGAACTCTTGTTGGTCAGTGGTCCGTTTGAACGGGGCTGTAGAAAACCTGTCAACCTGTAATGGCACTGTCGGATCTGTATGCATGGCATTAACTTACACAAACATGTCTACTCTACTCTCAGCACCAGACACAGCATTTAGAACCAGCACAGACCACAACACTGTCGTCAATAGAACACTGAATGGGTGGAGCCCTGGTGAGTCAGACCAGAGGATTCTTTAAATTGCACTTTATGCGTCTCTCCGTATTAAATTCAAGTGCAGCGGTGAAACTCACAGACTGAACACACGACTCAGCAAGGTCCGATGCACTGCAGTCTGTTCTCTGCTTGTTGTAGGCTATTGCAGGTGTCGGTTTGACTGTAGCACCTGTAGACTGGTCTGAAAAGAGAGCTTTGTAAGGCTGCTGCAGATGATGCGTTCCAGACATGTCCTAAAATTGGAAAATCCATTCTTCTCTTATCTAAAATGTAATCGGTCCCAAAAGTCCGAATTCCAAGTTGAAAAGTCCAAAAGGTTACTCAGCTCAGAGATGCATTTATCTGACATTTTTCCAATGTAGCAAAATACACTATATCCACCATAACTGGTTGCGGCTGGAATACCAAGTGGGGAACTGCCTCAGGGGCCCAGACCCTCAGGGGCCTGGAAGATCTCAAGTTGTATAAGTAGCAGTTACTTTGTGGTAATTTCATTCATTACAAATGTGTTTGGTAATATGTTTGGCTCATGTGTTTTTATCCATTTTATCATGAGTCCCCCCCCCCCCCATCCACAGCTGGCCCTTGGCAGCATTTAAAATAGCTGATGGCCTGTGCCCAGGCTGAACGCTGATGTGTGCAGGAACATGTCATAGAAATGCGTATTTTAGAGTATTCCTGAGTGTGTAGTGTTTAGATACTGGTGTTATTTTAGACCAGGCTGGACAAACAGAGAGAGAGAAGATGCTTTCTGAGGTTTTTGGCTAAGCAAACTGCTCCTTCTTGTTTCAGAGTGACGTAAGGGACCTGTTTGCAACAATAGAGATAAAACTGTACAATTGCACTGTTGTTATTCAGCGAAGGAGTTTGCACTGGTAAGCCCTTGATATGACCAAACTACTAAGCAGCTGCCTTGAGGCCCCTAATTAGCAAATAACAACTGGAATGTCTCTTTGGGTTTCTTTCATCATTATATTTACTATTTGTGGTTTTGGTGTATATTTGCTCTTGATACAAAGAAACATATTGTTTAAAGGGCCAACATTCTGACTTGTGGAATCTAACCCTGCAGATATTTTCAGTGGAACTGGTCTTTATATATCTTTGAGATTTCCGCATGATGCATATAAATAAATGAGTGTTTAATCATCTTATAACCCAACTAAGCTGGGTAGACATGGTGCTCGACGGGGGCCCACAGCTCCTTATTTGCCCATGTTTGCGACCAGCCTTGCCATTGTGTCGATGTGGAGGCAGTAATCTCCTCTCAGCACCATAGGTTATTGAGAAAACATGTATTTTTGCGATTTGGGTGAAATGGCTCTTTAAGATTAGCCTACTGGGATTTTTAGTTTTTAGTATTTCCTTTGTCTACACACTGAATTAATGTTCCCTACATCATTTTGTGGGAAAGTATTTAGTCTAAGTTGATGCTTTGCTGCCTAAACACCTTGCAGCCTGTATAAATGCAGGTGTAATTCGGACCGAATTGGGGTTTTCCAATTTCCAGCTGTGTCTGGAACGCAGCACCACTTCTCCACTTTCCCGCCATCACCACAGGCAGACGGCTTTTAATAAGCGGCCCTGGGCCCTGGGCCCGGGCTCTAGGACTGGGTGACTGCCAGGGTGTTGACGTATCCGTGCGGACACATGTCGTTCTCGGACACGCAGTGGGAGAACTGGGCCGGGTTGTTGCCGCCGGCCAGCCTCCGGACCCCCCGCACCGCCACGCACTGCTCCACCAGCTCCAGGAACCTGCACACCAAGAAGAAGGTGTTTTTGAACATGAACACCGACACGGGCATTTTGTACACGAAGACCTGGAAGCACCGGACCACCAGCAGGGGCGCGTTGACCACCAGGCCCGTGGAGAAGCGGGCCCACAGCCACCGGCAGCGCAGCTCCGACGCAGTCAGCTCGTAGAGCCAGATCACCGGCACGGCCAGGGCCACGAAATACACCGAGACCACGGTGTATTTCAGGTAGACGGTGGGGATCTCGTTCCGCAGCAGCATCTCCACCAGCGTGAAGCAGTCCAGCAGGTCCAGGCAGGTGCTCATGAAGCAGCTCTGGGAGTGGTGCCGCGTCGCCCCGTTCAGATCCTCGATGATGGAGTTGATGAGGCAGAAGAGCAGGGGCGCGGACAGCAGCATGATGATCTTGAAGCCGGTCACCCCGCACGGGACCTTGAGCGCGATCAGGTCCAGGATGGAGGTCTCCAGGATGAGCACCACCTTCGGAGTGCAGGCAATCACGTAGATGAGCCAGGCCAGGTAGGCGTACGTGAACTCCCCGAGGTTGCAGCCGAAGATGGAGCTCTTCTGGTGGAAGCCGCAGGCCCGCTCCCTCTTGCTCCGGGCGTTCTTCATGAAGAAAATCCCCCAGCCCGAGATCACCACCAGGTCCGTGGCTATCCACGAGCACCAGTACAGGTCGGTGAAGATGATGAGGTAGAAGTCCAGAATGCCGCCTTGGAATATGAGGAGGAGGAAGCAGAGCGCCTTGTACAGCAGGCTCCTCTTGGATCTGTGCGCCAGCAGGGGAGCGGTCTGGATGAACTCCCCCGATGTCATGATGCAGGCGGCGGCCGCGGCTGAGGAGACCAGGGGCTGGATGCTGCCGCTCTCCTCCGGGATGATGCTGCCGCTGGTGGTCTGGGTGTCCCGCCTCCTGCTCAGCGGCCCAGATTCCGGAGAAGAGGAGACGGGGGAGTCTGGGCAGTAGCTCGCTTCGGATCGGAGGTAGTCGGCCTTCGGATTGTCGTTCCCAGTTTCTGAGATCATTGTATTTGTGCGGTCGCCTCCCTTTCTGCGCTTTACTTCCTTCTTGATGCCTTTAAAGGGGGAGAGAAAGAGACATGCGCAAAGAAAGGCCTGGACCCTGATGGAATGGACCACAGCTGCTTTTGACAGCAGTGATTTTCATTGCAATAAATGATTTCCTACGTAAATTTAAAACATAATTACAAATTCCCCTCAGCAGCTCGGAGAAGCCAAAGTGCTGCTTTGAATCACCTTTTTCAGTTATCTTCTTTTCAGTAGCCTTAATCAAACATCAAAAACTTGAGTAGCCTATAAATATATGCACAGGCATAATTATAACAAACACAACAGTATTTTATATAGGCTACAAAAGACTGACAGAAAAAGAAAAGAAAGCATTTATTCAATTAATGACAAAAATATTCTTGCTAACTGGTTGTCAGATTTGTTTAAGTATTTCATCTACAGAAGTGTTGCTTGTCAGTGCTACCAGGGGCCGCATTAACCTTTGGGGCCCTAAACCCCATTCCTCCTACTCTTTGTATGTATACAGTTTTTTTCATTTGGATTTTTTTTTCACTGTTAGGAATGTAAGCACAAAACTGAAATTATGATGGTGTAGAAAGTAAAGGGCCCTCTTCAAGACAGGACCTCAAGATCAGATGTAGCAGGACTAGGGTTCCAGCGGTATACCGGTTTCACGGTGGTATGAATATTGTTGGTTATCATGTCATGTACATTTGCTTATCTACGGTAATTAAATCTACCGTATCAGTTATTTAAAAAGATTCAGCTTAAAATCAAGTTTCATGTCTGTCAGGAGAACGTTTTTGTGAAATTATAATAAAGAGTTTGACCAAAAAAACCCAAACAACTTGCTTTAATTCCCTTGGAGATTGTAACTGACACTACTAACAACAACTGTATAATACCATGAAACCATGCTATTTTCTGAGACGGTTATTATACAGTGAAAGTCTCATACCCACCTTAAGGTCCCAGTTATATCACCTGATACTTTGGCCCTAAAGAAATGTTGAATTAAATTAGCACAAAGCAGCCGACACTGAGGATCTCCTAGTGCCCCTTGAGTTTAACAAGGGTGTGACCATGCATTCTGTTCT
This sequence comes from Micropterus salmoides, assembly GCF_014851395.1. Classification (NCBI taxonomy): domain Eukaryota; kingdom Metazoa; phylum Chordata; class Actinopteri; order Centrarchiformes; family Centrarchidae; genus Micropterus; species Micropterus salmoides. The sequence continues at coordinate 2,439,056 of NW_024041484.1, forward strand.
CAAGGTGTAAGTTATGGGGTTTGATGATTTGCTGCTTGTTAAGACCAGATCTTGATGTCACCAATCACCATGAGATTATCCTGCAGCCAGAAGTGACTAAAGCGGTTTGATCTCAAACGAAATAAGGAACTGCAGCATCCATTGATTTCAGCTGGCCACTCGGGGGAAGCAGAAAAAGGTGAAAACTCATAGACTCAGTATCACAGACAGGTGTCACAGTGAATGGCCCAGGAAATAGCCGCCTATTGAAATACTTGGAGTACTTTAATACAGTGGGTGGTGATGGACCAGTGGCTAAGACACATGGCTTTAGTGTGAGAGACCTGGGTTTGATTCCGACTGCGACACGTTCAGCAATTGTAAATCACTTTGGATAAAAGCATCAGCTAAATGAGTAAAAATATAAATGACATAAATATTGATTGGTGCAGCTTTATTGAGCTGTACATTAGAACTACAGAGCAAACTGAAAGTATCAGGACTTAGCTAATCATTTGAAAGGGAGCGCACACACATCTTCAAGTTGAAATACTTTCATGTCTGTGTCAACACAAGCAAAAAGATTTAGACTCCACACAGTACCGATTGATAATAAACTTTAATTCAAGTTAAGATGAATGGCTGTGGAACATAGAAAACACACATTTCAGTATAAACATATGCATTCCAACGGAGTTCAACAGGTTGAGACCAGCTATCAGGAGTCTGTGGCTGAGCATCTCAGCAGCAAAGCTTAGTATGCATTACTCAGTGAAGCCAAAGAACAGTGAGTGGACACTTTACACGGGCATGGTGGGAAATGAAAAGTCTCTCAGCTCTTCTGTCAGTCAGCTGAAGAGTTTGTAATCACAAGCGCTGACTCTTTAACCTGGTTCTGAGGAAGGACTTGCTTTTTGGTCCCTGGATGCTGAGATTCAGAACGGTGGAAGGGAAAGATATCAAATGAAGAGGTCCATCTTTATTCTGGCTCTCTGGCTGGGCAGGTTACTGACCTTTGTAGTTAGATTGCAGAAAGACAGAATTATCTGGGAAACCTGACATAACATTTCACATTAAATGCACATAAAGACTACAATAGGTGCACAGGTGCGTGAAGAGGAAGGTTGGGGTCACTTAGCAGGTTTACCCTGAGCCCTGAACCCTGAACCAGACCCGTCAGACAGTGTATCAAGGTCCCAGGTAGTCATCTGTGTAACCCTGCAGCTGCAGACACAGAACAGCTCACAGACTGCAGTGCTTAGCAGCAGTGTGCTCAGTGCTGCCTCTGGTGGCTAGAAGATATAAAAGGTGACTACCATTTTGTTCAGTAGTCCTGCTGTAACCTGACCACTGATTTGCAGTGCTCAGGTTTTATTTAAACATTCTCCTTATGTATCTACTACTCCAAATCTTTTTTACACATTGACAAACTTGGAGTTATCATGTAGTTTTTCACAAGGTTAACAAAAGCTCATAAGCAAGCACAGGCTTTGAAATTATTACTCATCATTTCATAAGCTCAATATTGTACTGACCCATATGAGTCCATACATCCCGCTGGTGAATGTAAAAGAAGTCCTGCATCGTTACTATCCACTCTCACTTTGTTTTGTCTCCAAGGAGGGTGTCTACCATCTGGTGCGTTCAGATCTCTAACATTCTTTCCGTAACTAATTTGTGACTGAAATGTCCAAGTTACAAAGACGGCTACCAAGGATCAGGGCTAGTGGTCCCCCTGCACAGCCACAAACCCTCCGAGGGTTTTTGGGCTTTGATGGACAGCTTGTGTTCCATTTTGATTTAAAGGCCTCACAAAGGCTTTTGTTTAGATTTGTAGGGGCCACAGTAAATACTTTTCCGTACAACGTGAAATTGATTATGGTTAATGTATTTAACATCAGCACAATATATTGCCTATCAGCAGCTTTAATGAAGAAAAAAAAAAAAGAAATAAACAAAGAAGAGAAGTTCCGGCCTTCGAAAAGTTAAATCTTACAACATGCCCATCATGATTACAGTAAACGGTGCAAAGTGTGCATCCTCTGAGTCTCAGGAGTATGTATTAACAGCTGGGTAGATGACAAACAAGTCAAACTCACACCCACAAATAAACTTGACAATGTTTATTAGCAATATTTGAAGAAAGTTATAATTTCTGTTAAATCTTATATCGAGTTCTTTTTGTCATTTTATCGTTTTACCTTTTAACAAGAACCGCACAAGATAGACTCACGAGGATAGATGTCTAGAAAATGTTTAGCACGAGCGCACTGACTTGGACATTTTTTTAAACCTTTTATAAGTTCATTTATTAATATGGCCTGCTTAAAGGCACTGCCACAATACAGGGGGTGGGGAAAAGCTACTGTCCATCACTCACACAAGACAGTCCATCCTAGTGTCTAGTATACATGGGGGGTGGGGGTGGGGGTTAATAGGTGGGGCTGCTATAGGTAAATCTCATAGAAATCGTCCAGCTCCTCGTGAAACAAGTCCCACTCGTCCTCTGAATCTGTCACTTCGTCGTCAGTTCCTGCGGCGAGCAGCATGAGGAGCATCTCGCTCAGCTCAAACGTCACCATCTCCTCGTCCTCGTTGTCAAAGGAGTCGGTGCTTTCCCGCTCGTCAAAGATGTCCCACAGCGGCGTTCGCCTCGAGTTCTGGAGGTGGGGGGGGATTTGTTTATTTTTACAATCACGATGCCTGCTCAACCATTAACCATCTGATGATGACATCGTCTATTGGCCCAACACTACTTAGGATGAGTACCGATTTTCACATGGGCTTTTTATTCCCACTTATCAGAAAAGTTGTGAATGGTCAGAGCAGTACACTCAAAGTTTACAATAAACACAGCCCAATACTTGCTCTTACAAAATAAAGTGGAAAACAAAATCGAGCTAATGAAGGCAATAAATAGCTGAACTATGGTGTTTTTGCATTACAGAAGTGACTGGACTCTTTCATTCAGATTTTGTTATGCAATTCCACACAACTGTCCTATAACACTTCTAACTTTACATATTTTAACTGTCGGTGGCACTCTGCAACTGAAAATTGAGCTCTCTGACAGTTTGTGCTCAAGGTGAACTGGACTGCATTATAATACAGAGTTAAGACATCTTCTCTCTACATAGGTATCGGACTGTATTAATACAAATATACAACCTTTTAAGCGTGGTAGTATTTATTGCAGGTTTACTGTTTGCATTACACCTCAGATGTGTTTCTACACTGAACCGCACATTTTGGAGTGGCCTTTTATTGTGGCCAGCCTAAGACCTTTTATTGTGGCCAGCCTAAGGCACACCTGTGCAGTACCCATGCAGGGTCCCAGCAGATGGCAAATCAAATACTGCCATCTGCTGGTTCCCTAGTAAATCACATTAAGCCTGTGGCAAAGAACCTTGGTGTTTGGTTTGATAGTAATTTAAATTTCGAGCAGCACACCACAAAGCTTGTTCAATCATGTTTTTATCAACTTAGAAATATAGCTAAAATTCGATCTATGTTAACTTTTAAGGACACCGAGACCATTTTACACGCCTTCATCTCATCACGCCTGGATTATTGCAACAGCCTTTTCACCTGTTTAACCCAAAAATCTATTGATCGACTCCAGACTGTCCAGAACTCAGCTGCCAGGCTTTTAACCAGAACAAAGAAATATGACCACATTACTCCTATTTTAGCTTCATTACACTGGCTCCCAGTATGTTTTAGAATTGACTTTAAAATTCTATTGATCACTTTTAAAGCTCTTCATGGCCTCTCGCCTTGTTATATTTCTGACCTTTTAGTCCCATACGCACCAGCACGTACCTTGAGATCCTCGGGCAGAGGTCTGTTGTCTGTTCCAGAGTCTCGACTGAAAACTAAAGGGGACAGAGCGTTTGCTGTCAGGGCCCCGAGGCTCTGGAACAGCCTGCCCGAGGAAATCAGGTCGGCTGAGTCAGTGAACTCTTTTAAGTCCCTTCTTAAAACATACTTTTATAGGAGAGCTTTTCCCGATCTTATTTGACTCTATTTTATCCCTTTTATTTTATTGTATTTTATATTAAATTTTCATGCTCTTATCTTTTTTTTGTATTATTCTTTACACTTGTTAAAGCACTTTGTAACTTGTTTTTGAAAAGTGCTCTACAAATAAGGATTATTATTATTATTATTATCTGTCAGCATCTTGATATGCCACACCTGTGAGGTGGATGGATTATCTCGGCAAAGGAGAAGTGCTCACTGACACAGATTGTGACAGATTTCTGAACAATATTTGAGAGAAATAGGCCTTTTGTGTACATAGAGGAAGTCTTAGATCTTTGAGTTCAGCTCATGATGAATGGGGGCAAAAACAAAAATGTTGCGTTTATAATTTTGTAAAGTGTGCTTTTCTGATCTCCCTGCATGTTATTACACCTTCCACTTTCGAAATCCAGCAGAGGGAGCTACAGTTAAGGAGATGTAGTTACTGTTTTAAGGACTATAAAAGCAGACATGAGCACTGAAACTAGTGATTGAGTGACGTTTAGAGAGCAGGGCAGCTGATGGCCGGTATCAAATCAAAAAAAGTCAGGAATAATTCCATGCCGAGTACAATTTAATACAAATGTTATCTAGCCAGTAATATGTTGTTTCAGATGGAAGCTTTATTAAGAAATAGAAAAATGAGTTCTGCTGAACATTTCAGAATGTGATTCAGCTCCATTACTCTCTGTAATATTAAAATTTATTTTTAGCGCTAGCCAGTGATGGTATTAGATTAGAGCTGCTGTCACTTAAGACAGCAAATCAGAAAAAGACGATAGTGACTTGAGGACATTTAGGGCTCCAAACTAACTTTCCGGCTAACACCGCCTTCAAAAAAACTCACAATAGGGAGCACCGACATCGTTCCACAGCAGCTCACTGACGAGGCTGCTGCAGGTGTGTCCACAGACACTTTGTCTTTATCTGCCTCGAGAGCATAGGTCTCGGATTTTCGGTACCAATCCATGTAATTACAATCTTGCTCGCATTAATGTATTTTAGGAATACTTATTGGTGAATAGTATGACAGTATGTTAGGAGACAGTGTGAACAGTTACCCGATTCCTGCTGTTGGATCCATTCTGTCTTCGCTGGGGCTGTGCTTCCTCCAGCCGCCCATCAGGAAAGGCATGCTTGTAGAAGCAATTTGAGCCGAAAGGACACGTTCCACGACCCTCATCAAAGTATCGACACGGTTTACTCCTGGAGAAGAAGAAAGGGAAGCCAGAGAGGATGCACAGCAAATTAGACTGTCTCAGTGATCAGAACACCAAAACACACCTCTAGCATCACTAATCAATCTTTGAGTGATGCATGTTTCCCAGTTGAGCTTTTCTTTAATTAAATGAAGACAACATTTTCTAAAGAGTTTTAGTTTTGTTTATTTTACTGCTTCCTGCTGAGTTTCCCACCATTACAACCCCCCTAAATTTGCAAAAAAACACTATGAACTGGCTCCCTGCTTCTCTGACTTGTTGTTTCAAACAGTAGACACAGACCAGTTGGTAGAATCAGTCTCTGTGCAGCAGTGATACTGTTATTGTTTAAAGATTGTGTAGTGAATGTATGGGAGTGTATTCTCTGTGGTCCCTGAATATAGGGAACGGTCTGTGTACCCCATGCCGTCCTTGTATTTCTGGATGAGTTTCTGCTTGTCGTCCTTATCTTCCACCCAGTACTCGCTGGGGATGACAAAGTTGGATGTGATTCGACACTCTGGGCAAGACCTGCAAAAAAACAAAAAACCAACAAACAATTGGTGAGAAGGGTCCTAGAACATTGTAGTCAGGTTAAAGATTAGCTGTGTGGTCACACTGGGATTGGGCCAATGTGACATCCTGCCCATCACATTTTAATAAGAACACAACTTGTAACCTAACTCTTTAGTTAACCTGTCTATATCATTTAAGCATACCGTCTATCATTAGATTCTCAATTGTTTTCCCACAGCAGGGCTAGAGACTAACGGCGTCCTGGGGACGATACAAAATTTGTTTGGGACGAAGAGAAATATTCTGTAGGACACCTCTAGGACAAAAGGGATTATGTAGACCTAGGTGTTTATTTATTACGCTTAGCAAATGACAAACTGAACCGACCGAGCGCTGACTACAACGGAGGTCGTCTTCTCACACTGTTACTAGTCACGCCGGACTCACACAGGAGGCCGGCTGCTCACCTCTTCCCGCGGTAAAGGTCCATCTGTCCTCTCAGTGACAAACGGCTTGTTGACTTCTCAATCGCACTGTGTAGGCTAGCGTTTAGCGCCACACATCAATCTTGTCATGCAGTGAAAAACAAATCAACATTCTGATAACGCCGACTAGCGGCGAGAATCATCTCCACCCAGCTGATGAAACTCAGCATACGGCGTGATCGTGAAGTAACCTGTGCACGCTGAGTCGCTGCCAGCAGACTCGCCGGTAGAGTTTTGCATTATAAACATCTAAAACCTGAAGCACAATCTGGCTCTGTTTGGGACTGTGAGCTGCACTTCATCGGAGCTGCAGAAGTTAACATGAGGATTTGTGCTGAGATGTCTGCTTGATTGGCAGTGATGGTTTCAGTTGCTACCTCTGATGAAGTGCAGCGCACTGGTCTCATTCAGTACAGTCTGAAGGGGGGCACAGCAGAGTGTAGGTCAGGTAGACTTTTAAAAAAAGAATTCTCATTAAATAATGATGTTAGTCTATTTTCTTCTGGACATGTCAGAACACAGATATGGGAGATTCTGAACGTGCAGAAAGTTTTTAACATGAGCAGAAAAGCTGGTGAAACAAAGTCCAGGAGTTTCTAACTGAACTGAAATTAAATAATTTATCATCAAGGTAAAAATGTGCCCCAACAGATAGATTAACAAAACTGAAAAGTTTTTTTGTTTGAATTAAGCAAAATAAATATTATTTATTTTATCAATTTATAATAATTTATTATGTCACTAACAACTATAGAAGATAATAAAGTAAAGAAACAACATTTTGATTTTGGGACGCTATACGTTAACTTCAGGACGGTTCAAATTGTTTTTCAGGACGGTTCCGGGACGGAGGTCAAAAAACAACTAGTCTGGAGCCCTGTCCCACAGGTACAAACATTCTGTTCAAACTGAGTTTTTTTTATTATTTTTTTAACAAAAGGCTGACATACAACAACAGGCTTCAAAAATTATTCTGACCATAATTTCACAAACTCAAAATCTTACCGATTCTAAGATGAGCCCATAAAATACAAACTGGAACTTAAGAACTGCAGGCTACTTTGGTATTTAAATACAGTCCAAATTCACTTTTTAAAATAGAGGGGACATGAAAGTGATCTGATTAAAAGAGAAGGATTCCTTGAATATAGTACTCTGGTGTCATAGCTGACCTGACCCTGACTCCCTGAACCTGCTTATCTTAGCACTCATTAACGATTTGCCTATCCTGCATACAGCCACCGTCAGTGACCTTACTTGTGTCTAGATATGATGCCTTACAGTATTTCAAAGTAGACAAGCAGATGCTCTTCGTCTTTGGGCACACATGGATGACACGAGCTAGAACTAAGTCTATCCCTGTAATTTCTTTTCCAGACAGTTTAGAGAACTGGAACTATGAATATTTCTAACTAAATGGTTTTCATTTTAAAGCCTGCAGATCACCAACTCAATACAGCTGACATAACAAGGACTAACTGTGGAACCACTACAGATAATCGTGTTGAACTCATTAGTCCATTTGTGGATCGTGAATAGGTTACTGACCGAGGATTAATCAATGGCAATTTAGATCATTTATTTTTGTTTAATGGGTTTATCAAGAAGACATGTCAGACATTTGTTGGTTAAAGCGTCTCGGTTCTGTTTTGTGTGTCAGGTAGCTTTAACTGCAATATAATTTGGCTTCTACACTGTTTGTCACATAGACATGGCAACTTTTTCCCGTCTTTAGTTTCAATCTCTTGTCCAAAGATACAGATTTAACACTATTTAGCCTTAGAGTGATGGAGCCCAGAATCTACTGGGGACACTTCACAAATCCTAATTTGCCATGTATAAGTGACTCACTTGATGATTTTGCTCTCAAACTGCTTGGCACTCCTCCACTTGCGGATGCACTTTAGACAGTAGCAGTGGCTGCAGTTGGAGAGGATGCCGAAGCGGCGCTCACTTGGGTTGGCTTTCTCAAACACCACTTCCATACACACACCACACATCATGTCCTTGCTGCGTTGGATGGCAAAGGAAATCTCCATGTCTTTTTCATGGGCCTCGATGCATGCCTAGGAGAGGGAACAGTTAAACCAACACCACAACCTCCTCTCCAGTTCCCCAGGGTTCCGTTCCTCAGATAACCATCATCGACCAACAGCAGAGAATACAAAAGGTGTTCACTACATCTCTAATGTTACAGCTCTTGCTCTAATAAACTTCTTACAGACTAGATGGTAATGTTTTATCAGGTTGTGTTCAGACTACAGTAGCACTGCATCAGCTCCCTTATTCATTTTAAATGTGACCACTGCACTGAAGCAGCTGTGGCCATTGTAGGCACAACATTTGAAGCTGGCTCAAGTTTTGCTGTAATGCAGTGCAGCATCCTCCAGCAACGCACCGCACTGGCCTTGCCAATCAAATACATGCAAATGCACATTGCTAGTAGATGACTTTGTAATGTGAACGGCATTCATTTACTGTTTAACATGTGGTTGTTGTGATGAAAGAAAAATAACTTACCCTGATATCTCTCCAGAAGTAAATTAATTTAAACTGCTGTGCAGCGTTTTGGCAAACGGATGGACTACTTAAACTGGACTTCATGGACTATAGGCCTACCTGATATGGCTGACAAAGTGTCAACTCTCAACATCTCTTACCATTAGACTACATGAGTTATGTTTAAATGGATTCTGCCAAGTTAACCTTGGGTCTCAGTTGTTAAGATTTTTTTGAAAGAAAAAGCTCTAGTAACTGAAGCAACACACTGCAATCTGTCTGTAGTAAAGAGCTGAACGATCTGCATTTACAGTGGACTTCAAAACCTTAATTAAATACAACAAATCTGTGAATGAAGGTGGACTATATGAGCAAGAAACAATTAATCAAACACAGCCAAACAAACATAAAAATGGTGATATCCATAGAGGTCTTATAGTGAAATATAGATATTCTACAGATCCCCAAAGCCAGGGGGATGAACACATAGAAAACAACACAACTGATAAGTATGAAAGCATTCTGTGGAAAAGCTCCTATGATATTCTCAGACATTCATTGTTCACGTTGCCTTGATTTCCTTTGTAAACCTGTAGAAAATCCAGAGTATTCCAGGAGATGTCTGACAGAGGGATAGTGACTGCACACCCCAGCATGGTTGATGTGGACCCACCAGCAGGTTCTTTCTGTAACGGTTACCTTTATGTGATCGGAGCGCTGGTTGTTGTCAGTGGGGTGGAGCACCTGGAGGCCACACATGTCACAAACGTCGCCGTGGAGATAGGCGCAGTTGATTCCGTAGCGGCACTCTCCAACAGCAGCATACGGACAGAGCTGCTTCCTCAGCTCTTTGTTATCCACTGCTGCGTCACTGTCAAACTCCTCGATGAGAGGGACGGAGCTCTCCACCTTCACTGGCTCAGCTGCAACACAAGGGTGTATAACGAAAAGAAAGTTTGTCATGCTACAGATATTAACAGATAATTAAAATGCATATCAAATACGGTAACATATAAAATAAATCAATATACTACACATATTTACATGCATAGGCTACACGTACACACCCAGAACATTCTGCAGTGCATGTTTTAAATTTGTGTCGGAGGAGAATGTAAACAGCAGGTTTCATCTTCACATAAAAAAAATAAATCTGTCATTTGGGAAACATTCACGTCGGTTTTTCAGTTGGCTTAGTTCAGACCAAAGAAAAGTGACGGCTTTTAGTTGCAGTATTTGGGTTCACACTGACCGAGTGAATGGAAGGCAAACTGAGTTCTTTTCAGGTGGTCTTGGTCCAGTTGTCTGGCCGGCATTGGAGTTTGAATAAAAGTGTTCACACGCCTAAATGGACCCAGTCAGATGGACACAGGATGTTTGAATCTCAAATAAAGTACCCAGACCCCAAAAGGGTTACAGACAAAAAAAAAAAAAATTTTTTTTAAATGATGCCAGCGTGGCAAGCCGTTCATCACTACGTTTCCAACTGAGCTGAGCATCCTGGAAAACTCAGCTACCTTGAGAAACACGCGCACACACCCCGTTCAGAAAGAGGATCAGGTATGAGTCTATGTGCTGGCACCACCCCTTATTTCCATTTAATGATCAAATTATCTTGTGCCAGGTTCAACATCAAATGTTAAATTATGAAAGACAATCCCAAAAAAAAAAAGTTGTTAAAAGTGTGAACTCATGGTTAAGTTTCCGTGAATGCTGGTCACTCACCTCGTCCACAGTACGGCTGTCCTGGAACAAACTCAGCAGCGTTGACCCAGTCTTGTGCCCCTGGACCAGGTGTTGGCCCACTGGGTTCTGGGTCTGATGGGACAGGCAGCGAGACAGAGGGCAGCGGCAGCGTCTGGGGGGCTGGCAGCTCCTCGTTCTTTGCCGGTTTGCAGTGTTCAAACCTGAGAAAGTGCAGAGGGCCAGGATGGTTACATCAGGATGTTTTTGTGGTGAAAGAAGGCAGTCATGGTGATGCGGTTGATGTGGTGTTCAAAGGTGAGGTAGCTGTCAAAGATGACTCAGAGGTTGTTGATCTGTGGGGCTAGAGATGAGGTGGAGTTTTGATGGGGAGACTGAAGTTGTTGGTGTTTTTTGTGAGTAATTTGGGGTCGATGATGAAAATGTCAGATTTATTGTAAGTGAATTGGAAGCTGGTTTGCATCCAGGTTTGTCGGTGAGGCAATTGGTCAGAGTGGTAGAGGTAAGTGTAGGGATGGATTTGGTGGAAATGTAGATCTGGACGTCATCGGCGTAGCAGTGGAAGTGGAGACCATATTGACGTATGATATTTCAGAGTGGCTGGATGTACATGATGAACAGGAGGGGACCAAACACCGACCCTTAGGGGGTGCCTTGTGACAAAGGAGCGGTGGAAGAGGTGCAGTTGTTGATGCTGATGAACTGTTGTCTCTTGGTGAGATAAGACTGGAGCCAGGAGAGTGCGGTACTTGTGATGTTTGGGTAGGTTTCCAGTCAGGAAAGAAGAACGTAATGGTTAATGGTGTCGAAGGCTGCACTGAGGTCGAGCATGATGAGAATGTTAAGGTGGACAGATGAGAGGAGGTGGTCATTGGTGACTTTGAGAAGGGCTATGTCAGTGCTGTGTTGTAAATGCTCCATATTTGTATAGCGCGCCTTTCTAGTCTTTGACCACTCAAAAGCGCTTTTACACTAAATTGCATGCACACACAGTCATACACTGAGCCTAGGTGCTCAAACAGAAACTAACATTCACACACATTCATTCACTCACTCGCTCGCTCACTCACTGGCGGAACAGCCACCAGAGGCAATTCGGGGTTCAGTATCTTGCCCAATATGTGCAGCCTGGAGGAGCCGGGAATTGAACCGATTTCTAACGATTAACGGGCAACCCGCTCTACCTCCTGAGTCAAAGCCACCTCTTGTAAGCAGAATCCAGATTTAAAATGGTTTGAACTGGTTGTTAGATACAGTTAGGTAGATAATGGCAGTGATAAGGGGAGTGGAAGCAGATAGTTTGAAGGCGAGATGTTTAAATGACAGAACAGCTGGGGTGGAGATAATGGTTATTTTAATGTCCTTTCTGTAAACAGTGGCCCCCCCATTTTCAGGTGATGATGTTTTGGGATTTGTTGGGAGGATGGAGATCGAAGAGATTTACGTGTGAACTGTTGCGATGACATGGTAAGGAAATACGTTGAGACCACAGTGAGGAGATGCAGTTTGTTGTTGTGAAGTGGTATAAAAATAGGCAAGCAGAGCATTTGTGTGGAGGAAGAAGTAGTGATATGTGAGGTCACAAGGTGAGGGTAATTGAACAGGAAACTTCCAAGGTGGGCGGAGAAGACTTTAGGGAATGTGTTTAGGGATGTGGTGTAGTCATGCGATAGCATGTTGTAAGTTGGCTGCTAAAAGACAAGCTACCTAGTCTGTTTGGGTGCACTTCATCGGTCCTATAAAAAGAAAACGGTGTGTTGTGAGCATTGCAGGTGGACTGGAGTCAGGTGTTGATGCTAAGAAGTCTGCTTATGCGCTCGGAGTCATGGGACAGCATTGGTAAGGGACCACTGATAACAATAAAAAAAAAAATAAATAAAAAAAGACTAAACAAAGACTTGCCAAGACAGCTTTTTAAAAGGCTAAAAAGTTCATTAAAATCCTTTTTTGTCCGTTCAGATTCCCAACGAGCCGTGTCATTATGGCCAATACGAACAAGCACCCGGTTTATGGAGGATTGGAGGGAGTCAGTGCAGCAGTTAGAGTAGTTTATTTAGGATAGGATAATTACACACAATAACTTTCCGAAGATCCGAAATGCCGGCGCCGTATGCATCTGCGCAAGCCTTGGAGTTGTAAATGGATTCAGACAATTTTTTGATCAGAGTTCTGAATGGAGTAGCAGACGAGTCTGGTGGGTCAAAACAGGATTGCCATGTTGGTGGCAGTGACACAGACAGGACAATCACAGAGGTGAAGGAGACGACAGAGCAGACACTGAAATTTCTCATCGATATAGCACACATGCCAGGGGTAGGCAGATAAACAGAGGACTTGGGCAAAGACGAAGAGCACCCAGTCGTCAACCTAGTTCAGACACTGACATTTCAGACACAGAATGGTTTCATGGCCCAGGTCTCGTTCTCCTTTCCGACCCGCCAGTGGTGTAAGACAAAGTTTTGTTTACTTTCATAGTATGTTACTCATATTGTATTACAAGTAGGCTATGTGCAACAGATGGCTGAAATGAAAGTAACAAGCAACATCAAGCATCAAGTCAGGTCAACACGAGCCTCCAGAACAGCTTCAGGGCTCCTTGCCAAGTCATTTTGTTCATACTGGAGGGAGGAACACCACCGTATTTTTGAGATGCTATCAAAATAGTTCTGCCAGAAGGAAAACAATAATGGGCAGAAAAAGAACATGTGGGTTAGGTTGCAGGGAGAGCCATGACATTTATCACACTATCAGTGACAGTGGGATAGATCCGTGACAGACGTGCTTTGGAGAAATGAATGGGGTGCGGAGGGAAATGTAGGAAACAATGATTTTCCGCAGTGTCTAACTTTGAAATAGCGAAAGAGATGGGACGGTGGAAGCTGAAATTCACTCGACAGGTCTGCAAAGCTACGAAAAGTACCATTCCTATAGAGATCTTTGAAAGTTTTGAGACCTTTGTCGTGCCAGATAGAGAATGTGGGATCACATAGTGCAGGTTGAAATTAGTGATTTTTCAGTAAAGGAGCTAAAGCAGACGCGGAATCAAAATTAAAAGTCTTCCTAAACTGGTACCAGATTTTTAGAGTTTATACCTCACTTCCTGTGTCCCCTTAGTGGAGCTACATAGCACTTGGCGCTATGAATATAAAATCGGTATTGGCGTGTAGATGTCTTCGGGGTGGGAGAGTTATCAAGCACGTAAAGTTTGGTTCAGATGTGAGCATGTACACTGAAGTTACAACAACTTCCTGTGTCAAGGCGAAGAGTTGATCTTTGACGCCACAGACACGCCCATTGACGAAAACTCACACATAGCACAACTTTTCATCGTCAATGCCTTTAGAAGGCACAGCAGAAATTTGAGGTCGATCCGACTAAACGCCTAGGAGGAGTTCGTTAAAGTACGGAGTGTGTAAAACATCCAAAAATGGCTGTAAAATTCAAAATTCTTGAGGCTTTTTTGTGCGTCTGGACATGATACATGTCCCCAGAAAAATTTGTGCATGTAGGTTGAACGGGGACGAGGGGCTAATTTTTTCCAATTTTCTAGGTGGCGCTAGCGAGTCATTTTGCCACGCCCATGCGCGAAACCCATAAAATACAACATTTTTCACCACTTCTGACATGTGTGCAAAGTTTGGTGAGTTTTCGGGTATGTTTAGGCCCCCAAAATTGAGCGGTTCGTGCTCGGGCCCTAATAAGATTTTATGAATGTGTGATGCCCAGTAATAAACTGGAAGTTTGGGAGAGATAGGCCGGCACTGAGTTTACATCTCTGAAGCATTGGCTTACTTATTCTGGGGGCCATGCCGCACCACAAAAAGCTAGAAATGTCTCGATCAATTATCTTAAAAAAACGTTTTGATAAGAATAGAGGGAGACATTGGAATAAAAAGAGGAACTTAGGCAGGATATTCATTTTAACTGTGTTAATTCTTCCTATATGCGATAGAGGTAAACATCTCCATCTATGAAGGTCAGATTTGATTTTGGACATTAATGGGGAGAAGTTGGCAGAGAAGAGTGAAGTTAGAGTCCTGGTTAGAGACTTGGGCTGGAAACATACAGTAATAAATCATCCACATAAAGAGATAGTTTAAATTCCATTCCCAAACGTGATATCCCAGTGAAAGAGGAGGAGGACCTCAGATAAACTGATAAGGGCTCTATAGCTAACGCAAAAAGTAAATGAGACAAGGGACAACCCTGTCAAGTGCCACGGGATAAAGTAAAATAAATTGACTGAATACCATTGGTGGAGATACTAGCTGGGATGTGTAAAGAAGGCGTATCCATGAAATAAATGCATCACCCAATCCAAATTTATGTAATACAGCAAGCAGGAAGTCCCATTCAACCCTGTCGAACGCTTTTTCAGCGTCAACTGAGATCACCACTTCAGGGATTATGGTGGAGTGTTTGGAATAGATAATGTTTATAAGGGTGAGGACATTGTAAAATAGCAGACGCCCCTTTATAAATCCAGTTTGTTCTTCTGAAACCATGATAGGAAGAATTCTTTCCAAGCGACAAGCCAAAGCCTTTTTGTCTTTTTTTTAAAAGCAGAGTTCTAGAAGGCTTGTCGTAAAGTGCGAGGAAGAGAGCCATCCTGCAGAAATTCCTTATATACAGAATGCAATAAAGGCGACTATTTAGATTTAAATCTTTAAAAAAAAAAAAATTCTACTGGGAATCCATCAGGGCCAGATGCTTTATTGTTTTGCATGCTATTTATGGCTAGGTTGATTTCCTCTAAAGGTCAAAGATGAATCAAGATCTTTAGCAACATCTGGGTTAATGGTAGGGAAGTTGAGACTGCTTAAGAAAGCATTCATGTCAGGAGTCCCAGATGGAAATTCAGACGTATACAGGGAGGAATAGAATGAGCGAAAGACTGAGTTAATGGTATTAGGGTCTGTATGAAGTATGCCAGACGAATCTTTTATTTGAGGGATCATGCGCAAGGATGCCTGGCGATGTAGTTGGTGGGCCAAGAGTCTGCTCACCTTATCACCATGTTCATAATATGCAGAACGCAAACGTAGAAGAAGGTGCTCTGCATCAGTAGTTGTAATGAGGTCAAATTCAGACCGTAATTCAACACGATCTTTAAGTAAAGCGTAAGAGGGGTCGGTGGCCAGTTGTCTATTATCCATTTTGTCAATCTTAATCGATAGCTCTTGAAGTTTGGTTGTGTGCGTTTTGTTTAAATGTGCAGAGTAGGAGATTATTTGGCCCCGTACGCTTTTAGTGATTCCCACAGCAGAGAACAGGAAATAGGTTCAATCCAAGTCTGATTGATTTCAATAAAATCGTCAACTGAAGCTGCAATAAATGTATTAAATTCGTGGTCTGAAAAAAGAAAAAAAGTATCAAACCTCCACGATGTTGAGGGGAAAGCTGAATATTCAAAGAAAGCGGAGCATGGTCAGAGATTACAATAGGATGATATTTAACTACTGACACTTAAAAAATAGGAACACCATTCCTGCACAAGATATCCCCTCATTTATATACACCACCTGCTGTTAATCAGGTAACTCACTGAGATCAAGAGAGACCCGAGTACAGCAGATAGAAACAAAAAGACAGCCAGACAGAACAAAATTACATCCAGTATCAGAGACTCTAAATACACTTTACAAAATTATAAACGCAACATTTTTGTTTTTGCCCCCATTCATCATGAGCTGAACTCAAAGATCTAAGACTTTCTCTATCTATACAAAAGGCCTATTTCTCTCAAATATTGTTCTGAAATCTGTCACTGTGTTAGTGAGCACTTCTCCTTTGCAGAGATAATCCATCCACCTCACAGGTGTGGCATATCAAGATGCTGATCAGACAGCATGGGGATTGCACAGGTGTGCCTTAGTCCCCATCCACACTACTGCGTTTTCGAATTAAAACAGAGACCTTTTGCTACGTTTGCACCTCCCGTCCAGACTACAACGATGAAAACGAAGACCTAAAACGGAGACGTTTTGAAGTGCTGCCGACCCCGTTTTGCGTTTCAAAACTCCGGAGGGCGTTTTAGCGAAGACGGGCCAAAACGGAGGACTTAAGAGACGATGACGCATAGACCATCTGCTTCATGTTTACACTGGCACACGCTTGCCCAGTGCACCTGAACGGGTCCTAGCTGTGCGTTTTTAGTCGTTTTAATGTAGACGGAGATCAACTCCAAAATGCAGTGGAAACGCTGGTGTGGACGGAGATCGTATTCATTTTAATTTTCCGTTTGTAAACTAAAACGTAGTAGTGTGGATGGGGCCTTAGGTTGGCCAAAATAAAAGGCCACTCGAAAAGTCTCCTATTTTAGCATCGGAGTTTGTCGAGAGTATTAGGGCAGTGTTATGGGTATAATGTGGCTTTAGCTTTTTAGCTAACTTACTAATGTGGCAAACATCTCTATAATGCAAACGCAACATTGACACTGGTAACGGCTCTGGTAAATCTCAGATGGTGGACAAATGTATGTTGTCTCACAGTATAATCGCCCAACCCTATCTCTGAGCAAATCCACGTTAATAACTGAGCATACAGAATTTTCCATCCTTTACTCCCCTTCAAAAGGCACCTGGGTCAATGACATGACATGCATATTTTTGTGTCCGAGTGAATTCTTTTCTTTTATTATTTTTAATCAATTCACAACATATATAAATTTATTCTACAAAACCCATTTTGTGTGATTAATTTTTCACGTTTTGGCATCTAAAACTCCCAAAATGTCAGGCAGTGCAACCGTCTGTGCAAATAAACAGATTAAGAAAAGATTTTAAATTGTGTTTTAAGCATTTTAAATTCAAAATAAAATACTGTGGCATGATGTTTAAAACCTTTCAAATAAGCCAAATTTTACAATTTCCAATAGTTTTAAAGTTGCTGAGATAATTGAAAAACTTCTGTCCAGCAATTTGCATGTTTTTGTCAATGTAACAGGTTATTGCATCATCCAGAGGACCGCAAGTAGCCTTTATGTCTGAGTGAAAAGGTTTGTAAATCCCTGATGATAAAAATGACAAATATACCTGGTTCACTTTCCATGTCAGGCAGTACAACCAATGTAATACTTTATGATAAATTATTAATTTATCATAAAACCTTTTATTTAATCCAAACAATATATGTATAAACTTGCTAACAAAAGCAAACATGTCAATACAAGTTTCATACTATAAGCCCGTTTCATTTGAAATAAGTTGTAAAGTATGTCAGGTGGCGCAACTGCAACGAAAGTTATTCTAAAGTGACTAATGTTTGGATTGAAAATTAAAATTAAAAAAGTTGTTTTAAATTAATAATGTTTTACACTCTCTTTCATGGGAATAGGTTGTGTTTACTAGCTTCAGAAGAGCTGCGTTCAATACTACCAATTTAATAAGGCACCTAAAAAATGAATACTAAAAAGGTAAAAGGTAACTCAATCCAAAGCTGCCACGAAGCAACACACTAGGATACTTTTAAGGATAGAGAAATTTAATTAAACATAACCATCCTGAAGTGTCGACTGTGCAACTGTATTATCTAGTAAAATACAAGTATCGGATCGGGACTCGGAATTGGCAGATACTAAATATTAAATGACTCGGATCTGAAGATCCCTATTTATAGTTATCTGAGGAGGAAGATAGAGGGAAAACTGTGAAACTCCCAATTAGCCAGTGGTCCAGAACAGAATAGCAAATAGTGAGGCAACAGTGGAAAGCACAGTGAGAGAACATTAAAAACATTGTTGTTCAATTAAAATCTAATACAGTGTATCCACAGGACTTAGCCTATTCCAGTTGTTTTACTGAATGAGATATCATGTATCCTGTTTTTAATCAGTTCATTACTTTTACTTCAATAGAGACTATTGACTAAAACACCTTTTTTGTATTTGAAAGAAAAAATATATGTAAAATATTTTTTCCCTACTATTCATTCTAAGTTATAGCTTTGGCAAGCATTCCCGAGAGCATCTATAGGCTTAGCAAATTGTTAAATTGTCAAATTATCTAAGATTATTGCATTGTAGAGGCCAGCTATTTAGTATCTTCAGCATCCAATTTTACATTTATTGATGGAGGAAAAAAAATTCTACAAAAAAAACGTTTTCAATACAGTATCCATGATCATCATTGTTGTGAACCACATGTTCGCTTTAACCTATTATTTATCAGTTTAAATCAATATTTTAGCTGGTCGCACCACCTGACAACTTATTATTAATGACGCTTAAACAATGCATCGATGAAATAATCTATAGAAGTTCAAGTACTAAAATCATCATTAGTTGCAGCTTACCTGTGACTCAGTTTCATTTGTTGGGGAAAAGTTTATGAATAAAATCAAGTCTGTTCCAAAAAAGGTCTGCTATTGAGGGGAGAAGAAATTTAGAGTACTCTTCTTTTTTCAGCACACACGGTAGTTGTTTATGACTACTTTGTTTATGAAGTTTGTCATGTGGCATTTGTTATACTTATCACATTTGTTGATCCAACACAGTAGAACTGAGCAGTGCTTAAATGTAACTAATCTCTTCCCAATACATGTACAGTAGAACCCTTGTTATAAGAATGAGATTGCTTAGAGGTATTCAAAATCACAATAATAATCACATGATTAACACTGCAGCCCTGATAATAGATCCTCAGCTGTCCACATGGATCGGTCTGTTAGAGTGGCCTCTGTATAGAAAACGCATGACTATCAGGCCATGACAGCCTGTGCACACAGCCTTACAAAAGGAAGACCTGGCCTATATCTCCTCCAGCCTCCTCCATCAGCTCCATCAGAAGACACTTGTGCTGGAGCTATGCATAAATAAATGAGAGGGGGAGCTGCAGCAGAGTGAATCAACAGCACATGGGGGGGTGCAGAGAATGAGGAATGAGAGCAGGAGGGAACAGAGCATTATGCAATTGCCATGCAGGCTGCAGTGCACTCCGTCTGGCCCTGGGGGCTGCAAAAGAGAGAGAGGGAGGGAGAGAGACACAGAGGCAGAGCGAAAGAGCGAGGACAGAGCTCATCACAATAGACAGGGCCCAGGGAATTCAAACATAATAAACCCCCACAGCGAGAGCCTTTCTCCAGACTACAGGGTGCACAGGCCCCTGGGACACATAACCCTCCTTACTGCAGCTCCTTACCAAGGATGGAGGAATGTGACTAAACACAAAGCAACAACAACAACTCGCTGCTATTTAGACTCAAACAAAGGCTTCCTAAAGGCAATAGGCTGACTATTCAAGAAAAATTATCAAGTATGCGAGTAACTGCTGTGCCCCTGCTGCTGTTGGGGTGGTCTTGAGTGCCTCTGTAACTATGGGGATGCTCCTGAAGCCAGACACGGAGCAGACACCGTCTGCATTTGGCTGCTGCTGTCTGGGTACTCTCAAGCTTGACAACAAACTGGGAGCCTAATCCGCCTCTGAAGAGGACCGTACCGATGCATGTTTAAGCCCATTTACTTCAAATAAATATGACTGACCATAGGCATGCTGCAGTGTTCTCCTTTTTTTAGAAAGCCACTGGTTGACACTGATATCAGCGTGCATGGAGAGGAAAGTTGTTGGACAGATCTAATTAAGATACAAAAGATGCGTTTAGAAATGTACTCTGGACCATCATGGATGGGGATGCTTCATGAAAATGAGTGTCCTTTGACAACCTGAAGCTATGATAAAAACTGTAAGGACATCTTTGTTATTAACCGTATGTATCGATTTAAAACATATTTTTAATGTACAACTGAACGCAAGAGGCAAATCTCATGGCCAAATTGTGCAGCTAATTGTGAAGGAATATATGGATACTATGACACAGTTCTCCTCAGGGAATGATGGGGTCCATTGCTGGGCAAAAGTAATCCAAAGGTGACAGCCAGGGACTCAGCAGGTCAGGTTCTCTCTCTGCCTGCTTGGTCGACTGACTGACGCAGCTGTCTTGATAATGATGCACTGCTATCCATTTGTTAGGTAACCCAAGGTCGGGGTTATCTTTATTTTTTTTCGTTACAGAAGACTGAGTGGCTCTATGTAGAAAGTGTGGCTCAAATGACACACAAGTGTGCTTACCAAAGGTTAACTTGGGAAAGCAGAGTGTCTTGATTTGAACAAATAACCAAAAGAACCTTCACACGTCTAGAGGGGTGAACAACAACATTATTTGGACACTTAGCAAATCTCTGAAGATCTACGAAGGATAAATATCCCCAGACAGGAAGAATTCTTCAGATTTTTTGTGTTGGCATTGCATGTGTTCACAAACTGTATGCCAGCACTGCGTCTCCTCGGCCGAGTCTCATTAAACCACACTGTGCAAGTCTTCATCAGTCTCGAAACCCCTTCATCACACCTGAACCTGGATCACTTTATTTCCAAAACACTAAGCGATATAATATACACATAGTTAACAATGTTTCAACTTGATTTTTCACATAAAACAGAAAATGAATTAAAACAAAACCAAGATGGTTAGCTCAGTGGTATGGTCCTTTAAGATAAAACACTGATGTTCAAACACAGACCAGACCCATGTGTATCATGTAGGTTTTTGACAAAACACAAATTTGCTCAAAAGAATCTTCCCATTTTACCAAAATGACCAGCCAAGCGCACATGCATGTACTGGAAGTGTTGTCCTTTCCATCTTAACAAAGACCTATGGTGAGACAGGCAGAGGGAAGCGTATGCTGGCAGGCATGCTGAACCTACACTGGCTCCACAGAACTTCAGATTTTCTCCACATTTTATAATACACAGTTTCATCCAGCAGAGCAGTGCTGAAATGCCAGATGAGTGATTCTAGTTCCTTGGACCAACATTGAGCTGCCACAGACGCAGACCAACAACATGTTGACATTAGGAAGCAGCAGTCTCAGGTGTCAGGTCCACTTGAGCAGCATGCTGCAACACTTCTGAGAAACCCCCACCAAAGCTGCTGTGCTGTCACTTGGCTGAGAGTATAACTGGTTTTAGAAAGGAAGTTATAATACTGCTCCACTGACAACTGGGAGCACAGCTGACTCTGAGCATGCCAGTTGAGTACAAACACCCAAGCCTTTTTAATTCCATCCACATTTGAATCATTTTGGGGTTTTGTGTCAAAGAACTTTTGATTTTAGTTGTGTCTTTACCTGCAACGGTCTCCAAACACACAGTTTCCCTTCTGAAAGAACTTGCAAATCATGGCTGCAGGTTTGCTGCTGGTCAGATCATGAGAATATCGACAGTTGTCTCCCTCTTTGCAAAGACCATGCATGAAATATCTGAAAATACAAAATAAGAACAATGTTTAGTTAATAGACCCATATAACTAGAATTTTAACAGGAAACAGTTGTTTATTTTCATAACACGGAGTTGTGTTAACTTTAAAAGGCTGAACAACCCGCTACAAATAAAAATCGAGGCAGCTGTGTGTAGATGTCGTCTTTCACTTTCATATTAGTAAAGCAATCCGGCTAATATTGCGCGGTCACAACAAACAAATGAACTGGTTACGGCAGCTAATGTAACCTGGACGTGGCACCTAGCTACTAAGAAATGCAAGTTACACTCACCAACCAGCAAAGCTCGCTGGTTCTAACCGTTGGTTCATTTTAAAGTGAACGTGTGCTGAGTGCCTGTGAACAGCTAAGTTACCTTCTAGTTAACACTGGCATTATGGGTTTTGTTGTTCTATTGTATGGAAGCTGTTCTGCGTAACGTTAATGTGAGTCTAACGTTAGAGTCTGGCATTACTGGTAGCCGAGTTCATCGTTCAAAACATACCTAGCAAACTGGCCGTCAACCTAGCACACCAGTCTGCGATGTGACCACAACACAGCGAACACAACAACACAGCAGTCTAGGAACAGCTAGCTAGCCAGGAGCTGAGCCGAGCCTCAGAAAACGCTTCTGTCAGTCGCTCGCCAGCCAACGCATCGCCACTATTTTGGTGTGAAACAATAGACGATATAATCTTCTTCGATATTTTAATAGTCATGTGTCTTGTCTTACCTGCAGGTTACGTGTTTGGTCCAACCTCCTGTTACTGCTGAAGCCGCCGTAGACGCTACTGCTGCCTCCGCCATTGCTGTTTATGTTGAGGAGCTGCAGCCGGATGTTCCGGACAGCTCCGCTGCAGCTCGGCCTCTTTCGCTATTGTACGGGTTCAAGTCGGAGTTTACCGAAAACCTCGCGCCGGGTACTGCCCGCACTGCGTAGGGATCCCTGATGGATCCTGGTGGATGCAGCGCCGCCTGGCGCCGGGTGGATGCCGTAGACCCCCCCCCCCCCCATGCCTTTATTAGTACAAAAGTATTAACAATACAACATACAAGGATACTTACAACACATATAAATAAAGTTCATTTCCTTCTTAAAGACCATAAATAGTTTTTTTCCCTATAAATTTGCATTTATGTATATGAAATTTGACAGAAACAAAACTAAATTTATTATTTAAAATAATGGTCATAGTGCTGCTTTTCATTACTGAAAACCCCAAAAAGAAAATTTTTCCAGAACAAGCTGAAACCTGGATAAATATAATCATTAATAAAAGTACATACATCCTGCCAAAATTGTTTTACAAAAGTACAGTGCCAGAACAGATGTAATATCGTTTCTATATGAGTCTCACAGAAAGTACATTTAGGATTGATGTCATTTTTAAACCTCTTCATGTAATACTTAGTGGGGTACACACAATGAATGATCTTAAAGGATACTTCCATAACCTTGTAAATAAGTAAATATTTATGGGGCAACATCCAAATGTTTCTCCAGCACAGATCATTGACAAACTTATTCCAATAATACATGACATATGGAATAGAAACTATTTCTTGTTGGAACAAGGCACAAATAGCTCTGTTGTTAGGTGGATGGGAAGAGAAGCAGACTTTACCTACTGGATAGTCACCAGGATCAAATGCAGATACAACCTGAAGGTAAGAAGTAAGAAGAAAACCCTCCTCATTTACAAGCTGACTTACCAGTAAAATTATATTCCTGAACCAATATCCCAAGAAGAGGGACTTGTTTTTATACAGAATGTCACGATTATTCCAGATATAATATCTGTGTGGAGAGAAATTGTGTTTGTAAATTAAGGCCCATGACAAAAAGGCCTGCCGGTGAAAAGCAGCGAGCTTAACAGGTACTTTGTCAATATCATAATTACAAACCAACATAAAGTTAAGGCCACCAAACATAGAGAATACATGATTGGGAATCAAGTTCCACATCGAGTCCGTATTCTTTACAAATTATTTAATCCAATTAATCTTATAGGTCTTATTTAACGTAGAAAAGTCCAGAAAGTTTAGCCCACCATACTCATAGGTATTCATAATAACACTCCTCCTAATATAATAAATACGTTTTTTCCACAAAAAATTAAACAGCATTTGGTCTATTTTCCAGCACACTTTGTCATCAAGATACAGGGACAGAGCAGCATAAGTCAGCCTAGATATTACTTCAGCCTTAATAAGGCCTTAATAAGGACTCTTAAGTGATAAATCCCGCTGTAACCACTGATTTAGTTTTGTTTGAGTCTTTTTAATAATAGGGTTAGAGTTAACTAGGCCTCTGTAGAAGTTTTTTTAACAGCCATGAGTTTACGTTTCTTAATGTTCAGAAATAGACCAGATGCTTTGGAAAATGGCTCTATTACTTTAAGTGAAGCATAAATCTGTGTATCATCTCTGAGAAAAAGTGTAGTATTGTCCGCCAGTTGGTTTATCACAATCTCTATGCCTGCTATAAGAATACCATCTAGAGAGGTTTTAGTAATAGAATTTGTAAGAAGCTGGGTTACCAACAGGAACAGGTGGGGGGGGGGGGGGTCAGAGGTCTGCTGTATGCAGATGACTTAGTGTTGCTTTCACCTACTAAAGAAGGTTTGCAGCAGCACCTTAACCTCCTGCAGAGATCCTGTCAGACATGGGCCCTGACAGCAAACAAAGCAAAGACTAAGATAATGATCTTTCAGAAACAATACAGAAATCAGGTTACACACAATTTCCAATTAGGCACCACTAAATTGCAACATACAAAAAAACTACACTTACCTTGGCCTCAACATTACATACACAGGAAACCTCAACATGGCTGTGAAAGATTTGAGGGACAAAGCAAGGAGAGCTTTCTAAGCGAGAGCACCCGGAGAGAACCCACGCAAACAGGCCAGGGCAACCAGGGTTTGAACCTGCAACCTTCTTGCTGTGAAGCCACAGCGCTATCCAACAGACCACTGTACCACCCTGTGAGTTGTACCATAAAAAACTCTAATCCTAACAGAGAAGTGTAAGTTTAACAATTATATTTTCACTGAACATTGTCAAAAGTGTAAAATATATGCTCAAATATAGTTACATTTGAAGAGGGAGGATGCAAATATACTCCATAACGGCTACTGTTTGACACCATTTCAGGACTTTCCAAC
Source organism: Micropterus salmoides (assembly GCF_014851395.1). Lineage (NCBI taxonomy): Eukaryota > Metazoa > Chordata > Actinopteri > Centrarchiformes > Centrarchidae > Micropterus > Micropterus salmoides. The sequence continues at coordinate 2,463,883 of NW_024041484.1, forward strand.
ACCTGCAGTGTAAACCTAGACCCTTCTGTGAGTAAAACACTAAAGGAGGGTTTTTGCGGGTTTTTGTAGCACTTTGCAGAGTGGATTAGTTAACACTTGGAGAGTGAAAAAGGACTCTATGGTTCACATACTCCTGCATTTTTCATTTTTCCCAACACTTTCAGGGTAATGTGATAGCATGAGATGACTGGCCTGTTGAATGATGACAAAAGCAGACTTGCAAACAAAGCATGTAAAGATCATAACTCTTCAGGTGAGGAGCTCAGCCCTGAAGTCCTTAACTCTGGGAGTTTTGTGAGAGTGACCAACATCACTGTTGTAGATGGTGGTCTGTACAAATTTGTACATGCTGTTTAAGACCTGGTTATAGGAGATGCCAAACACATACTGTATTTTGAATAGTTAATCAAAGGCTGATAGGGAAGACTTGGCCTTGCAGAAAAGAAGTCCGCCATCCAACAGATGGATGGTGTTTCTCTGTTGGTCTAAACCAGAGTGCTCCATAAGGCTGAGTCATGACTGTAAGACTGTCGGTCAATGAAACAAAATATAATTACACTGCAGGTCACATTTTGTAGTCACACAAAGAGAGTCAAACTTCACAGAGGTCATCAATGTTTTCTACCGTACCTATGTCCCTACAAACTCCAGTGCACTGGCAAAGCAGACAACTGAAAATAAGAATAAAAAAACACAAGACTGCAGTCAGAAGAGATGAACCCCACTCTCCAGTGGCCAGGCGCTTCAAGGACCAAGTATCAGACTTGATATTCTGTGGTATCCAAAGAATTACAAGGCCTGGACAAGAAGGTGACATTGCAATGATGACTACAATGCAAATCAATATTTTATTCTTATTATTAAATTGACCATTGTGCTTACATGCCATTTCTTGTAATTTATTCTGGTATTTCTTGGACATTACTTGTCAAAATGTTAGTTTGCTCACTGAAATTCGCTCTATTCACTAAGTAAGTTGAAACAGTCATGTGACTCTATCTGTGAGAATTCCTTTGTTTGGACTAGAAAGCGTGAAGGTTGGCCAAAATGTTTGTTTGTTTTTGGAGTTTGGTTTACACTATTGCCTATTATATGGGAAAAAATGGAAATCAGGACCCATTGTACTTATGAAACTTGAATACATCCACAGCCCCCTTCCACTTCTCACTGCTACTGCTGGTCAGCCTCCTGCCACCACCACCACGTCACTATCCTTACCTGAGAAGAATAGGGGAAAGCACCTGCTTTCAGCATGAAGCACACAAGATGAAAGCCCTTCATACATCAACATGAAAATTCAGAAAGCTCTTGTCGTCTTGTGTCATTTTGAGCAGAATCTTTTCTCAAAGAACTCACAATATACATTTGCAGCTCATCTATTAGTGCACCCTTGAAAGTCAACAGCTGCACAAACTCCTAAAAGCTGCCAAAAAGACCATTTGGAAGGCACATTAGAGCCTTCATGAAGGTAGGATTTCTTACAGAGCTGCTGGATTAAAATGTATTAGTTTTAGCTGAGTATACCTAATAAGATGGAATTACTGTAAGTGTATAACATTTGGTGTGGGAATAGGGGAATATGCACAGACTAATTTCTAAGCCACATACCCACAGTGTGATAGTATGTTGCTTGGATCCCAGGAGTCAATATCCTGCAAACATCCATCAGCCCATACAGCACAGGGCTAATAAGTTAAAGCAAAGCAAACAGAGCAGGCAGCAGGTGTTCTCTCCTCCATCGCTGTCTTTGTCTCTGCGTCCTCCATGATTTCAATGGTGCTGTTTGAAAGTGTAAGACCATTCATTTGATCACAGTGTGTGTTTTGGTGCATGACACCACAACACCGTCCCTGGCATTGTTCAGCCTCTCATCGCCAGAGCAGACATCCTGTGCTCGAGGTTGGTCTCCATGGGGACAACACATCAGTTATGTCAGTGCACAACCGTCTCATGGTAAACACTTCGTATCTCTTTCATCGTGTGTCCACAGTGGAGAGTATGAGTGTGTGTGTGATCACAACATGCGCTCTCAGTTGGCTAATCAGTTTGAGTGCTACCTGTGTGGAAATATGAGTGAGATCAGGATTGGTTTATTTACAGAGAATAAACAACCTCAGGGTTACAAAGGCCCTGATAACACCTGGCATTAACATGCATCTTGGGTGATTCGATCATAAGTACGTTAGTTTACACCTGGCATTAGAATACGTCTCGAATGATGTGATCGGATCTATATGCATATAAACAAGTACAACATTTCAGTTTGCAAAGACCAAATGTGTTGTTTCTTTAACATGAATTTAAGGAATATACTTTTTATCAAACCCAAAATGAGACAAGAACTAGGTTTGGAAAAAATGATAGATGCCGCCAGAGTGTGTTTCTGGGGGCCGGGTCTTCACTGACTACTGTACAAAACACAACTTTGCAACTTCATTCATAGATTTTTGGAGAAACCGGATCATATTTTATGGAGAAAATCTTCTGGTTTTCCCTGATGTTCTGCCTCAACTCTCAGCGAGTTTCCTGACAAGAAGTGAGAGGCAAGTTCAATTTATACAGTTACATTCCAACACTGATCAAAGATCTCTAAAAACTAGCCTATACAGAAACCTACCATGTCTTCTTCATTGTAACAAACAACGGCTGTGTTCAGTTTTATTCTGTACCATCAACATCTAAGAAACAAAAGAAATTTCTGTTTCAACAACCCCCCCATTTTTAGGTGAGCAAAAGTATGGGAACAGATTCACTTAAAGAAAATCAAAGTGAATACTACTTAATATTTGGTTGCATATCCTTAGCATGCAAAAACAGCATCAAGCCTCTCAAAGTCTTGTGCGAATGGTAGACTGTGATACTGTGATACCTTCTGGATGTTGTTGGCAATGGCTGACCTGTCATGTGTGAACAATCAATGCACAACAAGAAGCACTTGAGCAACAAAAAACGCCTGTTCTGCAGAACATGTTCCCACCCCTTTGCACACCTAAAGACGGGACAGGTTCGAAACTTAAGGTGCTATTTTATAAAACTGGAAAACATACAGTAGGCTATATGCATGTAAATACCATAAAAACTGATCTCTGATCTCTTGTTTCATATAATCTTTTGATCTCAAATCCAAATGTGTATCAGTGTATTGCAAAAAACCCCAAAAATAACTTGACCTTGCTGTTCCCACTACAGGAGGGCACTGTATCTCCTAAAGGAAATGTATAGTAAGTGCAGTTCAGTTTAAATCAGTGTAATAAGTACATTATTTATAGTACTACATTTAAGATGGAATTGCCCACAAAAGTCTGTTGGTCTGTCTGTTTACATTGTTGTCATGATTGCTTTGAAAGAACTCTTTACTTTCAGTTGACTAAACTCTCAATACAAAATGTCATGCTCTTCTTTTCGGGGCCAAAGTCACCTTAGGCAAGTAGATAAACTGTCCCAACCTCTGCTCTGTATCCATCCCAACAGCACCTCCTGAGACATCCACACAGCCAGCTGCCAACAGTCAGCTCAAACTAGCTTCTCCCTGCTTAGAAAGTGCTGTTTATCTGATGTAGCCCCACAGGCTAGGCAGTGACGACCCTCAGGAGCCCTCAATGCTGGTGATCTACACAGGAGACCCTAACCCTAAAGACCTGCACAGCCCTCACAAAGACAGAGAAAGATGGCGGAGCAGGCCAGTAGGGAGTTCCCTGACACCTGCATTGTGGTGGACAGACACCCTTCCTCATGTCATCCATGACATTGATATGGAGATCAGAGGAGGATGTCCCACCTTAGCCAATGTCCACCTGGCCCTACTCCCAGTCATTAGCAGCTAGTACCTCTATGATGGACTCCATCTACACAGAGAGAGGGTGGAGATATTTGCAAAGGCCCTCAAAGACAAGGCCCTGGGACGCAGTGCTCCCACTCCCTCCTCTACTTAGAGACCATCCCAGACCTCCTCCTCCCCGTCACCACTCCAGGACCCCCCGCAGTGAGAAGACACAAAAGTTCAGCCTGGACCCCCGACTCCCTACGTGCCCACCACCTCACCACTGTGAAGCACAGCCATAGGAGGTTACCCTCCCCCATCCTTAGCCCCTGCCCACCAATGTCATCAGCAGAGCTATACAAAAAAGCTAAACAAAAAGGGAACTCAGTAACCTGTATAAATTAAATCCTACTCATAGATGGGCCCCAGACAGTGGAGACAAATTCATCATGGCCTTGAACTCGCCTAATCTGATGAATGATCCAATATCATCCAAGAGCATGCCATTGGCATGTGTGTGTGTGCACACACACACACACACACGAGAAACTTGAAAAATTTACATATCATGCAAAAGTTCATTTATTTCAATAATTCAACTTAAAAAGGTGAAACTAATATTATATAGACTCATTACATGCAAAGAGAGTGATTTTGATGATTATTGTGTACAGCTTATGAAAACCCCAAATTCAAAATCTCAGAAAATTAGAATATTACATGAAATCAATAAAAAAAGAAGGCTTTTAAATGAAATGTCAGCCCTCTGAAAAGTATAATCATGCATATGGGGCTCTTTTGCATGAATTACTGCCTCAGTGCGGTGTGGATGGATATCAGCCTGTGGCACTGCTGAGGTGTTATGGAAGACCAGGATGCTTCAATAGCGGCCTTCAGCTCTTCTGCATTGTTCGCTCTCATAGATTCTCTATGGGGTTCAGGTCAGGCCAGTTTGCTGGCCAGTCAAGCACAGTAATCCCATGGTCACTGAACCAGGTTTTGGTACTTTTGGCAGTGTGGGCAGGTGCCAAGTCCTGCTGGAAAATGAAGTCAGCATCTCCATAAAGCTCGTCTGCTGAAGGAAGCATAAAGTGCTCTGAATGTCCTGGTAGACGGCTGCGCTGACTCTGGACTTAATAAAGCACAGTGGACCAAAACCAGCAGATGACATGGCCCCCAAACCAACACAGACTGTGGAAACGTCACACTGGACTTCAAGCATCTTGGATTGTGTGCCTCTCCATTCTTCCTCCAGACTCTGGCACCTTGGTTTCCAAGTGAGATGCAAAATTTGCTCTCATCAGAAAAGAGGACTTTGGACCACTGAGAAACAGACCAGTTCTTTTTTTCTTTAGCCCAGGTAAGACTCTTCTGACGCTGGTTGTTGTTCAGGAGCGGCTTGACAAGAGGAATACGACATTTGAAGCCCATGTCCAGGACCCGTCTGTGTGTGCTGGCTCTTGATGCAGTAACTCCAGCCTCAGTCCACTCCTTGTGAAGCTCCCCCACACATTTGAATGGCCTTTTCCTGACAATCCTCTCCAGGCTACGGTCATCCCTGCTGCTTGTGCACCTTTTTCTTCCACACTTTCCCTTCCACTTAACTTTCTATTCATGTGCCTTGATACAGCACTTTGAGAACATCCAACGTCTTTTGCAATTACCTTTTGAGGCTTTCCCTCCTTGTGGAGGGTGTCAGTGATGGTTTTCTGCACAACTGTCAGCTCAGCAGTTTTCCCCATGATTGTGAATTCCACTGAACCAGACTGAGAGACCAATTAAAGGCTCAGGAAGCCTTTGCAGGTGTTTTGGATTAATTAGCTGATTAGAGTGTGACACTTTGAGCCTACAATACTGAACCTTTTCACAATATTCTAATTTTAATTTTCAAGATTTTTAATTTGGGGTTTTCATAAGCTGTAAGCCATAATCATCAAAATTATATCAAATAAAGGCTTGAAATATCTCACTTTGCATGTAATGAGTCTATATATATATTAGTTTCACCTTTTAAGTTGAATTACTGAAATAAATGAACTTTTGCACGATATGCTAATTTTTCGAGTTTCACCTGTATATGTATATATGCTGGACAATAAAACAATAACAATTCAATATTCAATTGTTCAATAAATATTGAATGTTTGATTTTATTCACTTGAATCATACACAAATTAGGATGTTTATTTTGTTGAGGAAAACTCATGAATATTTGTTCATAATCATAATTGTTTTTAATGTTGTTCCTCAGATTTGTGAAGTGATCCACTGGAATCAAGTGTTGACCATAAAGAAGACTTTAAACCACAAGTAAACATCAGATTTCACTCAGGAGCAAAAATCAGCATTTAAACAATTTGATACTTATGGTGATAATAATCAATATCGAAGATATATATATGAAACTTTTTATCATGATTTTTGGCCATATCGTCCAGCTCTTATATATACACACACACATATCATTAACCAGTTTGTATCCACTCTTGTCATCCGATTGAACAATGGAAAATAAACTCCAAAGACGCTGAGAACTTTTTCACATCCATCAAAGATTTAGTTATTGGTTGCTAACCAATAAATAACAATGGTAACTATTTAATGAACTCTTTACAGGCTCTTCCTGTGTTGAGGACTAGAAACCACCAAAGTTTGATGTGCACATATTGCTTTGATCCCCATAACAACATGCAACAAGGGGTTAGAAACCAGTGTCTGCTGGGATTTGTTTTGTTTCCTTGGGACTAAATGACTGGACTTAAGCCCGCATGGCAGCTGTATTCTTCTCTGTGCTCAGCTTGTGTTGCTAGTCCGTCAAAATCATGTTATGGGGAGAACATCTAAAAATGATGCAGAAAAACTAGTCCATGCATTTGTTACTTCTAGGCTGGATTACTGTAATTCCTTATTATCAGTTCTGCTCGAAAAAGTCCATTAAGACTCTTCAGCTGATCCAGACCGCTGCTGTTCTGACAGGAACCAGGAAAAGAGATCACATTTCTCCTGTCTTAGCTTCTCTGCATTGGCTTCCAGTAAAATCCAGAATAGAATTTAAAATCATTCTTATTACCTACAAAGCTCTTAATGGTCAGGCACCATCTTATCTTAAAGAGCTCATAGTACCTTACTACCCCACCAGAGCACTGCGCTCCCAGAATGCAGGGTTACTTGTGGTTCCTAGAGTCTCCAAAAGTAGACTAGGAGCCAGAGCGTTCAGCTATCAAGCTCCTCTCCTGTGGAACCAGGTTCCAGTTTGGGTTCAGGAGGCAGACACCATCTCCACATTTAAGAGTAGGCTTAAGACTTTCCTCTTTGATAAAGCTTATAGTTAGGGCTGGCTCAGGTGAGTCCTGAACCATCCCTTAGTTATGCTGCTATAGGCCTAGACTGCCGGGGGACTTCCCATGATGCACTGAGCTCCTCTCTCCTCTACTTTCTCTCCCTCTGTATGCAACCTCATCCCATTATTGCATGTTACTAACACAACTTCTCCCCTTTCTGGTAGTCTTGTGCTTTCTCGTCCTCTCCTCTCTCCTCCTATCACTTCCTGCAGGTGTTTCTGGCTCTGGAGCTGTGGAGTCTGGATCTGTGGCTGCGGGTCACCTGCTGCCCCCGTGTTCCTGCTCGACACCCTCTGCTGCAACTATTATTACTAGTCCTATTGTTATTATTGTTATTATAATCATTAACATTACGATTGTTATCATTAACACTACTATAAATATTTGTACCATTTTTCATTTAGTCTATAGCAACATCACCTTTACTGTCTGTACCTCTGTGTGTATATTGTGTAGGCTGCCTCCCTCCCCTCTCTCTCCTTCCATCCCCCTCCCTCTTTCTCTCTGTTCCTCTCGCTGTTCCTCTCTCTCTCTCTCTCTCCCCCATTCTCTCTCTCTCTCCCTCTCTCTCCTTCACCCCAACCAGTCGAGGCAGATGGTCGCCCACCCTGAGCCATGGTTCTGCTCGAGGTTTCTGCCTCTTAAAAGGAAGTTTTTCCTTGCCTCTGTCTCCTAGTGCTGCTCTTGGTGGGAACTGTTGGGCTTCTGTAAATACAGAAAATCACAGAGTACGGTCTAGACCTGCTCTTTTATGAAAGCGCTGTGAGATAACTGTTGTTGTGATTTGGCGCTATATAAATAAAATTGAATTGAATTGAATATTTATGTCTGCACTTAGAACCAGTTCAACACACACATCCAAATCAAAAATCAAGTTGGCTACAGCACTCCTATCCACCTCTAAATTCTGAACACACTGACAGTCTACCAGTCAGAGCACTAACAGTCTTGACCTGAGTTCTACTTGACCCGATCCAAAGTGTGGCAGGCCTCCATCACTGATTGACAGCTCACTAATTGTTGTCACATGTTTTCCACTTCTCATTCACATCAGTGGCAGAGAAATGAAAATATCAATATAGTTGTCTTATTCTTGGATAGATCCTCGCATCATATTCTGCAACAAAGCACCCATTGGTTCTGGGAAATAAAAGAGAAAAGCTGGTCTGTATGTCAAGGTGCGACACATCAGGGAACTAATCACGTCACTGCAAAACACTCTGGAGCAGGGCGTGGCAGAGGTGGAGTGCTGGAAGGGACATATAAATGAAATCGCAGTGCTGGAGACTTGGGAGCTTGGAAACCGTTCAATTACTTGCAGAGAGTCCAATGGATGTCCATGTCCTATTGACGAAATGCTTTTTTATCTTCTACATAGCTTGCCTGCATATTCCCTCTGTAGAGTCAGGTAAAAGACTGATAACACCATGGCAAAGAGAGGCTGGGTGGACCAGCGTCTTTCAGCCTCCCCCTCTGATGACAAACAGTGGGAGACAGCGGTCCTCCCTACCTGAAGCCAGACAGGAGTATTCTTATGATGCTGGAGCAACACAGGGAACAGATATGGTCCCCTTGCACGGAGGTTTCGGAGGATTCACCAGGAAGAAGGGTGTCAAAGTGGGCCATGTGAGGCATTTTGGACAGTTTAACTCAGACACGGTGAGTGCTGAACAAAAAGAGTCATAGAACACAGCAGCAGGGGAGCAGTAACATTAATATGATACATTAAAGGGTTGGGAAGTGAACGTATCGCACTTCAGCAAGCACAACAGTAAACAAAATCATGTGCACACACATTTAACAATCTGTAAATACACACAAAAGTCACAAATATCTTTAGATAGTTGTCACAGGGAGCTTTTGGAAGTGAAAATGATCAGATCTGTGAAGCTGAAGTTAAAAATACGTCCGGAAATATTAATATTTCAGGTTTGATGTGGCATTGGAAAACTGTTATTGTATGCATTTGTAAATCTTATTTATCTTATGCCAAAACAAATGATACCATACTATGTGCATAATGACATAATGATAAAATCATATAATCCGCAATTACACAGAAGTTGAATAAAGGCAAGGAAAAGGAAATCTTTGAAAATGAGTGTTTAGCAAGAAGCTAATTTCTCATTGGACATGCCAGTAGTTAGGGTGTTGTGTCCAGGTTTTGAGATATCTGTGTCCTTCCCAGTAAAATGGAGGTGAATGGAATTAATATTTTTCTACCTTCTGGGCCATTGCTTTTCATCCAGCGCAACACAGACACTTATTAAAGATACGTCTGCATACAACAGTAAACTGAATATGATGAATACTAATAATATTAACATAACAATGAAGACATCTATATGTTTACATTAGTAAAATATTCAAACACAAGACCTTATCATTTTCTTTAATGACTGCACTATTCCATTCAAAGAAAATATTCCGCATTTTATTCATTTCATATTTCTCTAAAACTCAGCCTTACATATTTGGTATCTTTTGAAATTTTGGGAACTCCAACAGGAATAAAATATCCTGTGAACAAAGGTCGACAGCAGGACCACTGTCCTACTTCTTACAGTACATTATTAAGGGAGCTGTTTGTCAATCAGTAAAATGCATTATTTCTAAACACTAATGAGCTTTCACATTACCTTACTACTCTTCCTCTTTCTAAGAAAGACAATAACAGCATATAGTTGTTATTTATCCTCAGCATGGCTGCAGTGGAATCCAAAGAAGGAGCTGCAGCTCTTCTTCACACTGCACAGGATGCTTAGGACTGTACACCTGCAACCTGACCCTGGGAACGTGCCAGCTGAAGGGCCTGTCGCAACAAAAAGGTACATGTTTCTGTGGCCCCATGACCGCTTTACCAAATATACTGTGATGTGGTTGTAAATGAAAACCCGGGTGTCCTGCCCACCAATGAACAGGGTTTGCTATGTGATCTATCGCAGCCAAATGACAGGACAGTGTGAGCAAAACCTGCGCAAAATAGTGAATTAGCGTATTTCATTTTCGCCTCTAGTCTAAGTCATATTTTAAACTAAATTTGTAATAAGATAAAGTAATATATTCATAAACAATAATTGTATTATTATTATACTATATGTTTTTTGACACAAATTATATATAGTATTGTTGCAAATGAAAAGGCTGAGATAATGGATACAAAAATATTTTGATTTCCAACACTGTTTAATAAATATACATATAACCACACCATTTATTATAAGGTAAAAAAGGAGTTGATCAAAGACTGGGAAAGTCAATAAAGTCCTATATTGAAGCCTCTGTAGCCACAAACAAGGAAAGTGAACTGAAATAGTGAAGTCAACTCAAAGTATTATTCTGAAAGTTCATCTTTTGTCTTTGCAGATAAATTCCTCCAGACCTTGAGGGATTTCTAATCACCACCTTGTGCTCCAATGTGCAGTATATTATATTTTCACTAACAAAGACCACACCTGCGAAGATAGGTAAAGATGAAGGTAACTCACTGTGGCCTGCAGGAGATTTCTCCGGAACTCAAAGTTCTCAATACATCTTACAGTGACCTATATCGTCCCTGACATTTCATTGAAACCACTGAAAATCATTGATTTGGCTAACAATCTGAACAGCTATCAAATTCCAACATCATTTCAGAACCTAACAAATCTGGATGTGCTATAACATATATTTTCTTTGCATAATCTGGTTTTGGGAGCAGGAATTCACTGGCAAAAGTGTGATCATGGTGCTCTTGTAAAAAGGTCTCTGAACCTCAGCTTCAACTCCATCTACGTGGACAGGGACTGCTCTTGGCCTATTCACCTGGCTGAGCTCAGCCTGGGAGATAACAACCCGAGCAACAGCAATACCTGTGGTCCAACGTTAAGAACACTGACTTGTCAAAGATGGGCATAACAGCCATAATGCATGAGGATCTGTCTCAGTTTCACAAGCTGACACGCCTCCAACTCGGCTCCAACAGCAGATCTCACCACCCCAACTCTGCTCAGTCTCTGCATAGACCAGAACGTCATCCCATGGATATCCAGGGAGGTCTTGGCAGGACTTCCCAGGCTTCCTGCCCTCAGTGCTGGAAGAAGTGCATTTGTCTGCTCATGTGACTCCTATTGGTTTGTTACTGTTGTCAACAGAGCTGTAAAGAGAGTCCCTTTTATAATGTAGAAATAGAGTATAATAGAAATATTCAGATTTCGGCAGTGTCCATTATTTCAATAATATAAAATGTCTTTACCCAGCAGAGAAATACTTAATTTTTTCTGTTTTATGATCATGTGTTTGTGTCCTCTGTTTACAATTTAAGCACAAGTCTCTATCTACTGTTTGTAATGACACTGCAGCACACAACTGTGTGAAGGAATGACTTAGAAAGAGGCTGTATAGCACATATACATTTTTCTTTTTTCGATTAAATCACTTAAAATGTAAATCCATGTGTTAAAGCTCTACTCTAATAAACAATCACACACAGTACACTTGTATTTATAGAGGGTTTTATTCTAATGGTATTAAGACAATTTTGACCCCTTGCATACAGCAGCTAATGTATTTTGTATAGAGAAATATATTCTTGTGTATTTTATTAATATATTGAAATACTGTAAATACCATTGTTGTCAGCTCAATATCACATTCAGCCAGTGTACTGTACTGTAATTTCTTTATATTTAAAATGGTTTGTTGCATTTTGAATGAGAAATTCTGCCCGAAAAAGCAGTCCTGGATTATATCAGTTACCCAGTGAAGGTTTTTGTTCCTAAACCCATTCAGTGCAGGCACATTTGGTCACAGATCGCTTCTGTGTAGACATGATGGGATATGTGGTAAACGTGGAGATGAGATGTGCAGTAGCAGAAACTGTGGAGAACAGCCCAAGTGTGTGTGTGTATTGAATTTCTATACTTGTATTGAATTGTTTTTTTTTTGTTGAATTTTAAACAAAATCCATACATGTCGTTTCTCTGGCGTTGTCCCTGCCCCACTGTGGAATGCTCTTTTCTACTTAACAAATAAAAAAATGATAATAATTCTTACTTTTACCCGGCCACAGATTGGATAGGACGACTGAGTCTTTTTAATCCAGCAGAAGGCGGTAATGCAACATTTTAGATGCAAATTGCCTTTGAAAACCAACGAAGAAGAAAAAGAAGCTAGCCTACGTTTCGCTAGTAGAGACTACAATACCCATCATTCCATACACGCAACATCAAGAAGGCTTGCGCCGACTCACTGAGTTGTATAGTTGTCCCTTTTCTCTCCTCCTTTCAATGTAAGATGGTGGTTTGCGGTGTAAGTAGGTAACTAACACCTTTACATCTGAGAGAGAAGGCCGGCGTTTCCTTCAGACGGCTGCTTGTCACAGACGCAGCTTTCTGTAACGCAGTTCCCGTCTCATGCAGGCAGACTTCTCCCACAACATCCTGGAGGGGAATCTCCAAACACAGACAGGGTGAGTGTCAAGATTAACAGTTATCCCGATTTTAACAAACGCCATAAACTAGGCTGCCCACTGAATCGCCAAGACATTGGAAGACTCAAGTGAGATAGTTCGTAACAAAAGCCTGACACAGCTGTCAGGCGGCCGTCGGTCTGTCAGAGGCGCTGCTCCGGGAGCAGAGCCGCGGCAGCCTCGCTCACGTTGGGTCGGTGTTTCTGTGATGTCGGGCTCTGCCGGCGGAGGGCAGGCCGCGTAAACTCCTCTTCCTGACAGACATTTGTTCATATCACAACTTGTAAACAGCACACGACTGTGCGAGGAAGTGCAAGTGTCTTTTGATAACTTTGGCGAGGGCTGTTCTCACACTTTGAGTTGCTTCTGCAGAGCGCAAGAAAATGCTGCCTACCCGAGCCGACGTCACACAAGGCAGACTGGAACGTTAGCTAGCAGCATTCCAGGCAGGCAGCCAAGCAGGTTAGCATAGCTGCTTAGCTTAGCCCAGCTAAGCCCCTGCGCCCTTAAACCAACAATTTGACATTTAAATAGAAACGTGTCAATTAGACAAGTTAGTAAATTAGCTAAGAGGGCACTCTACATGGCTTACAAACCTTGCATATTTAAGTTACCCACAACTTGTGTGGCGCATCCAGTCAGGTTTACAGTTTCAGAGCGACTCTGCTCATATGATGTAACGTTTTAGTTCAGCACGCTTAGTTAGTCCTGTCTTGTTCTGATCTTGCAGCTATGGAACCAGTGACAAGATATCGTGTGGTCAAAATCAGTTATTGTTAAGGATTCTTGGAGTTTAATTGTTCTGCAAAGGTCTATCATTTGGCCTCATCACCAAAACAAACACAGCTGATTCTGAATGTCTGAGTCAAGTTTAGTGCCAGAGATTGGCAGCATGAAGTATGAATGAAGTCCTCAGCTGGAACGGCCCTGTGTTGACACCTGACATTGTTCTCACTGCACTCATCCTTGTCCTAAACTGTCCACAGGCCAGCCTCAGGGCCGCTGATGTGGTGTGACACTTGTTGATTGCTTCACTGTGTTTCATTCTAATGTAAAGTTTTAATGAAAAAGTTGATTGTAGCAATTTTATTCAGCTAATTTCATAGCTTGTGATGTCAGACTACTGTTACGTGTGTGTTGCAGCGGGGGAATCTGGCCATGTTGTTCTACATGCCACACCTGCAGTGATTAACACCTGCATGCTGAGAGCCAGGAGCCGGCTGTAGAGAACGTTTGGACTGTGACAGAACTGTTCCGACCTTAAAACCATCTGTCAGAGAGCAAGTTGTTTGGTCACATGTTAACCAGACACACAGCTTTGTTTTTACGACATTAGACTGCCTTCCCTTTTTGAAAGATGACTATATTGCAGATTGGAGAAGACAACATATGTTTTTATGGTCAATTGCCAGAACTTCACCGTAATAAATGCGGTAGAGCTTTTTCTACTATTATAGTAAAAGGATATCAGTACTGCAGATTTTAATTCAATTCAATTTTATTTATATAGTGCCAAATCACAACAACAGTTATCTCACAGCGCTTTTCATAAAAGAGCAGGTCTAGACCGTACTCTATGATGTTATTTACAGAAGCCCAACAGTTCCCACCAAGAGCAGCACTAGGCGACAGAGGCAAGGAAAAACTTCCTTTTAAGAGGCAGAAACCTCGAGCAGAACCATGGCTCAGGGTGGGCGGCCATCTGCCTCGACCGGTTGGGGTGAGAGAGAGAGAGAGTAAGAGAGAGAGAGAGATGTAAGAGAGAGAGAGAGATGTAAGAGAGAGAGGGGAGGGAGGCAGCCTACACAATATACAGTATATATAATTTACAGTTAAGCTTAGAATTTGATTCCATTTACTTTATAAATACAAGTTTTTACCATAGAGAGAAATGCTGTTTTGCAATATAATTAGCATGAAAATACCACATGAATACAAAGGTCTGAAGTAAAAATAAATCCCCTTCAAATGCCGTATGAAAAAAGGTTTTTCTATGAAATACGACATTCATTTTAAGTTTACAGTAATATATTATAATATTTTTAACTTCCAATACATTTGAAAAAAGGTTTAGCACAACACTAATTTACTAAAAAAGCTATTTGCTATTTTAATTATAAAAAATATTCATATAAAAAAAGCATACTTCTTTAAAAAATCAAATATATCATTGACACTAAATTCATCAGTACTCAGTATGACACTTCCGGCTCAGCTTGAAGGTTAAGCGTAATGAAACTGCCGCATGATGTGGCAGTTTTGGTTACAGTGGGCTTGAATAGAATTACCAGGGATGTCTGGGCTTCCTCTCACATTCCATAGGCAGTTTTTAGTCCATTGGCATAAAAGTGGCCTTAGCCAGCAAGCTATCAAGATGTTTCCAAGGTGTGGCCTCCTTGTAGCTGTTGAGGGAGCAGTATGCGGACATCAAGGGTCCCACCAGTGTGTGTGGAATGAGTTACCGCAATGGATCAGCATCTCAGGACCAAACACCAGCATCAGGGAGAGAGCAGAGAACAAGCACAGGATCAGAAGTGGTTTCATTTATTATGAACATATTGCAAACATTTTATATGATAGTATTTTTAGAATACGTTAGAACGTTAACGATATACAGTATATCACAGTATACGGATATTTCTGGTAATTCAGGTTGAAAATGGTTCATATATGAAAAGACTCTCTCAAACACCTGTTTTTGGCTACATTTTCTCTATAGTAAGGCCTGTTGTGGGAGTAAATTGTAGAATTTTAGGTGCTGGATGGAGCTCAAAGCTACTGCTTCACTGGTCTGTGCATCACCACATGACAGGTGAACAGCCAGCTGTTGCACAGAAGAGTGACTTGAATTTGCCCCTGGCTGCATGGCACACCGTGGGAAACAAACCTTTTCACTTGATTGTTATGTTATGATTATATGATGTGTTGATTATAGACTCTGCTAGCAGTTGGAGTAATGTCACTTCACTGGCGGTAACATATGCAAAAATGTTTATTGTGACTATTAAAATAGTCATTTTAACACTCTGATGCAGTAGAAACAGTACTAAATCTACTGGTGGATACATTTCTGACATAGTATACTGCACTACAGCACTACATCACAGCATCACCATAAATGTCCTGGCTGGATGCATAAATAAGTTCAGGTTGAAGGATCAGGGAGAGAACTTCCAGCAGCAGGACAACACTGAGCAGAACATTTTTGACTGAGCCCAGCTCAATGCCGTGAAGCAAGAAAGTGTAATTTATATATCTATTTATTTTTAATAATTTCATCATTTACTTTCTCTAGACTGAAAAGGTAATGATGTCCAGAAGGATCTAGTTGAGGACCACTTGATCTGGGGGCCACTGGACATTATTGGCTTGACCTATTGGAAGGGAAACAACATGTATATTTTGAAATCTATTTTAAATATGCAGCTATCTTACCAGCTGAGTCCTTAAATGTGTCGTCAGAGGAAACAGAAGTTTTCTGATGCAAATTGATACTTCAAAATTGCTAAATGTGGTAGCCACAAAAAACCTGTTCATCTCCCACTTTGAAATATAGTAAAGCTTTTTTTGCTTTTGTTGAAGCGCAAAGGTTTGACATTTTAATCACAAAAACTAACAAAGAGATCATCTGAGAGATTCCTGGAACTATCAAGTTTGACCTCCCTCAGTAAAGCTTTCCACGTCCCTTTTACAAATTTAACCAGGTGCTTTTCTAACTAAAAATACAATGGTGCTTATTACATTCAGCATAGGACACCAAAATAATCTCTAATGTGTACTGGTAGGCGGGTTAAACCATGCTACTGCAGTGAGTTCTGCTATTTGCTGACCTTGGTACCAGGTGAAGTAATAGCCATATGGGCTGGGTTGCAGTTGTGATTAGATTAACCGTGCAGCCCTAATAGAAAGACAGACATAAATACAAAATAAAAAGAGCTGTAATTTAAAAAAAAAAAGAAAGGAAAAAAACTTAGCTAAGCAAACTTTTATTTCCTGCTGGCATTGTGGATGCAGCGCAAGCTGGCCAATTTTAACAGCCCAGCTCTGTAATGTTTTTATGAAAATACATCATAAATCAAGAAAATACTGATCACTGATTATTTCAGTGATTGTGGAGACTGGGTTATATTTTCCCTCTCATGTCCTCTGGCTGCTCTGCCTCAACTTACTTTGAGTTGATTGACAGATAACTACTTATTGTTAGCGGTTACTTAAGCCGCTCACTGCCACCTCAGTTAGCCTTGCAGCTAGCCATTCTATTAGCTGACTGTCCAGACTGAGAGCCCTGGAGCTTCAGTTTGTCTCCTCGAAAGAGAAAGAAACTGTCCGTTGCCGTTCCCACATACATCAAAAATACAGTTGAGAGAGAATGACAAATGGGAGTACACTTTATTAAGTACATCTGTTCAATTGCTTGTTAACACAAAAAGCTAATCGGCCAATCACATGGCAGCAACTCAATGCATTTAGGCATGTAGATGTCGTCAAGACAATGTGCTGAAGTTCAAAAGGTGATTTAAGTGACTTTGAACGTGTCATGGTTGTTAGTGCCAGATGGGCTGGTCTGAGTATTTCAGAAACTGCTGATATACTGGGATTTTCACGCACAACCATCTCTAGGGTTTGCAGAGAATGGTCCGAGAAAGAGAAAACATCCAGTGAGTGGCAGTTGTGTGGATTAAAATGCCTTGTTGATGTCAGAGGTCAGAGGAGAATGGGCAGACTGGTTCCAGATGACAGAAAGGTTGTAACAGTAACTCAGATAACCACTCATTACAGCCAAGGTATGCAGAATACCATCTCTGAATGCACCAACACATCCAACCTTGAAGCAGGTGGGCTACAGCAGCAGAAGACCACGCCAGGTGCTACTCCTGTCAGCTAAGAACAGGAAACTGAGGCTACAATTCACACAGGCTCACCAAAACTGGAGAGTGCCACACATTTCACTTCGATGAGTCTCGATTTCAGCTGCGACATTCAGATGGTAGAGTCAGAGTTGGGCTTAAACAACATGAAAGTATAGATCCATCCTGACTTTTCAGGCTGCTGGTGGTGGTGTAATGGTGTGGGGGATATTCCTGATTGTAACTGTCTGTCTAGTTGTCATATCTGGGCAGTCCTCTGGGGTTACAGACAGACACAAAAAATGGCGGCTTTCCTGTCAGGCTGTTGGTGCCCGGTGGTGGTGTGGGGAGGATGTGTGCTGAGCTGAATGTCCCTGCCTTAACAGATGGATGTGGAGGAAACGGAGTGAGAGAGTCTATGAAGAGAGAGTTCTTAGAAGTGCAGATTTTCCTCAGTATTAGCAGAGATGGTAGTCATCTGCCCTTTTATCTGAATGGCTAATAATAAGTCAATCTGTTTTATTTTGTTAGTTCTAAGCTACAACTATGACCAGTGGCGTCCCTGCAGCCTCAGAACAGCGTGGGAAACTGTCTCATAGTCCAGTGGGACTATGCCATGTTTCTGTGCTATTTTAGACAGACCAGACCTATGTATTAAGTGTGGTTGTTAAATGTGTCACTAAAAGCAAATTCCACCATGCAGAGTTCTCTGGCCTGCAGACCAGAAGACCTCCTTTTCTGAGTGATGAATTAAGCTTAAAGGGGTGATTTAGTAAGTGTTGAAGTCCAGATTTCTCTCTCTATCAGCTGCAGTGAGGAACTCATAGTTATGGATATTTGAGCCGAGCAGCATTCTGTTTCTAATTTCATGCAGTGTGCTATATAGACTCATTTCACGTATCAGCAGCCAGCCCACACGGCAGCTCCCTGTGCTGAGCTGCTGGAGGAATCACTGATGACCATACATGTCCAGCAGGGAGAAATGGAGAGGCTGCAAGAACACCTCTGCTACCCAGCTGGACTTCCCCTTAAAAGAAAGAAGCCTCGGCCGGCTCCACCCCTCTCACTCGGGACAAGCAGGGTATTTTTAGCTGTCATCCACTTTCCCTGCCCTGCTGCCTGGGCAGGGGTACAGGGAGCCTGAAATGTTTTACAATTAGCTGAAAATGTTGTCATTTTAATGGACAAAGTCAGCCTGCTGTTGCCCACTTGCAACTTTCCAAGCTGTTAAGTTGCCTGTTTGGTCTAAATGTTGATACTCGGCCAGGGGCAAACTCCTTTCTGATGAATGAAGCTGACCAGGAAGTCTCAGAAACTGCTGTTTCTCGAATGGCCACTTGAGGCTGGCTCCAAATGCAAGCCCATCCATCTCCATAGACATGTCAAAATGCCAATCAATCTATTTTTATGTTTGTTATATTTTTTTTCAGACATCCATTAAATTTATATTAAGGTTTTTTATATATTTTATAAGTTATCCATAATTAAGGACATGGCCTGCTTTGAATGACAAGTCACAGATGTCTAGTCTCAGTGTTTCCTTGATGGCTCATGGTGGGAATTGTTGGGTCTGTTAATAATTATTACAATGACTATGGCCTAGATTTTTTCATTTTCAAAAGTGCAATAAGATAACTTCTGTTGTGAATTTGCATTATACAAAGCAAATAGAATTTGCTTGGACTGGGAGCTCAGAGCACCGGTGGAGCGTTGGTGATTACTCCTCTAGCACAGGAGCTTTTCAGGCCATGCGATGGGGACCCAGCGGGGAATGTTTACCTGAGGTGTAGGTGTGTGTGAGTGTCAGGGTGTGGGGAGAAGAGAATTCCAAGGCAGGTGCAAAGCATACTTAAAAACAATAAGAATGTTTGTGGTCATTAACCTGCTTTCACAGGCTGGTATAATGTGAAAATTTGAGATTTATTTTTTTTGTTGCGGGGGGGTCATCAGGGGAATTTTGAGGGATGGACTTTGGCTGCTCTATATCACCCCGTCCCTCAGAATTCCCATGATGCATGGCGGTGAAGAAAGTTTTTTAAAATTTGCTAATAAGTCTCCTATTTGTTTGAAGTTACTTTGATTTATGTTTTGTTAAACGTGTCTGCTTAGAATACAGTGTTTTTTGTTGGTAATTGTCATTCTTGTGGTGGTTTACTATTAAACCCAGCAGTAAAGTGCCTGTTTCATTTTATAAAAATGGCATTGATAGCTAGCCCACAATCAAGTTTGAGTCGGCTCAAGTAGTAATTTTTGACTGTCTTCTTTGCCCCCCCAATTATTCAACTTGCATTATTTATCTCTGTAATTATTGTGCAGACCCATGCTTTATATTTTCATGCTCAGCTGCTCAAGCCGTAACTAAAAAAACCTAAAGTACAGTTGAAAAGCTTAATTTTTTTTAAGGCAAATGTACTTTACCATCAACAATACTTCAAAATGTTACTCAAAAAGCCCTGTGATCCAATAGCGTAGTAGTAAAGAGACCTCAGAGTACTACTTCCTGTGCCTGACATTGATTTGATTCACGATATTAATATATTATAGCTTTACAGAGCTGGTTGATGTTTGAACTTGATGTTAACAAAATGTGTCCTTACTGACTTTCAGTGGTTACTTTGTTGTTAGTCTTTCTAAATGCAATCATTGTTTACATGATATTAAGTCTTTCACAGCACAATTCTTTGGCTGTTGATTTATTTTATTCTTCAACAGCGGAGTAGACATCACAGAAAATATGTTTATAAGCAAAACATGCCTTCTGTTGGTGCTTAGGAGGCATTTTTTTTTTGTCAGAATAAGACTGACAAATGATGACTGACAAAGAAAGTTGAAAGCCTTCCCTTCACAGTGTATCTGAGTAGTCTGGCTGAGGTCTTGCTCTTGCTCCTGATCCAGAGATTGATGGATCAAACCCCTCTCACAGCATGTTAACGAAAAGGGGCAAAACTTAACACATATGTTTGCTGAACAAGTGTGCAGCACATCATTGAGTGTCTTAGCTGATGGAGCCGCACATTGCACCGACAGGGGTAGCAATCGCAACAAATAGCTGGCAGCTCTCTCACGCATTTTCGGAAGGAAATGCCCATTCTAGTTTTATATTGCACCCCCCTCACTCCATGTAAGGAGATAGGGAACATGTTGAAATACTATATCATGGGTAGGGTATTCTGATGGCATGCCCAACAGCAAGGTTGCACAGATTTCTGGGCGTGGAAACGGACCACGCTCGTGGGTCATGCACAAGCGCAGAACCGCTAAGTAGCACATCTCGATAGGTAGCATAAATCGACAGAATACTGGCTCAACGTCGTGATGTCTGTCAGACATCGCTGATGGACGATGGCATAGGCTGTCGGCCCAACCCTAGTGAGAACCGGGTCCAGCTTCTCGGTGCACAAAGCCAGACCGGGACAGCTGTCTGAGACCGACTGAGGCCAGTTTGATGACAGAGAAGACAATACAGAGGTGACTTCCAGCAACTCTGAAAAGGACTCGACAAAGAATCAAGGGAACTCTAAATTCTAAAAATGTTACATCTTCTGATTTTCTAACCGCTAATCCCAGTGAACATGGCTGGACGGCTACAGAAGCCAGCTTCCAAGACCAACAGAGGCCAGTCTGACGACAGGGAATAAGGTACCTAGGTGATTTACAGCATTCTGGCAAGGACTCTGGAGGCAGAGCTACAGTATATTATTATACTATCGCCTCTTGAGATATTGCGAGAGAGGACAGGCTAGCTGGTTAGCATGCTCACTTCAGTAGACATCTCTACAACACAATACATCTTTTGACATAACGTCAGAACTCTTCACATACTGTTTAGAAAGTTCTTTGTTTCTAATGTATTTTTTAACATTCTGTCTAAATCGTACACATTGCACCTTTAACATTAGCTAAGGTGTTCAGCCATGGTGGTGGCTGCTTCAGTTGGTGATGGGGCAGTGGATAAGACACATGCCTTTGGTGTGAGAGACACATCTACCAATGTGTCCCTGAATAAGACACTTAACCCCTCGTTGCTCCAGAGGCGTGTGACCTCTGACATATACAGCAATTGTAAGTCGCTTTTTGATAAAAGCGTCAGATAAATCAATAAATGTAATGTAAGAGGTTAACCTTGGTTAAAAACAAACAAAGAGGACAGGCCAGGGCTAGCTGGTCTTTGTTGTGAAAATTGGAGAAACTAAAACATTTTCAAATGTTTCTGGAACTTGATATTAATAAGATGTGCATTATAGATGTAAAACAGCATATATTAAGCTCTTCATTCAGACAAGCTAAGGCCTATTTGTTGGATCTTTTCCCTCTCTCGTCCCTTAGGTTTTCTGTAGTGTGATGCAGGACGAGCTGTGGTGGATGATCTGTTATTTTCTTGTTAATGTCCTGGTTGTAGCTGGTTTGAAAGTAGTATGTCAGTTGAACTAGACTGGATCACAGATTGTGGGTTCATAGCCTTTTGGCTTATTGGGGCATATAATACTTTTATTTTTCGATTATCAGTGTGCATTGTCCCTGTTCAATAAACCTGAAAGAAGAACAAATAAAATAAATACTCAAACTTGAAAATACACACAATATTTAACACAACACACGTAACATCAACATAATTTTCCGCGATAAGAACAAAAGGAACCACAACACACATTTTGCATCTGTCCTTAAATATAAAAATATTCTAAATTTAAATCTAAAGAGGTATTCAGCTATGAAACATCGATTTCTCCTCTTGACACTGCTGCTGATTAACCATAAGAATATCATTCTCTGAGCTGCTAGTAGCAGAACCTCTGATCTTTCACCTGGTTGATTCCTATTTATCTCTGTTCCAGTGTCTGCAGCTCCTCCTGTCCCTGTACTGTGAAAGCTGTCCGGTCCAGTAGTGTGGAATCGTAGAATGTCCAGGAACCCTGAGGTGAAGGACGACCTGATGGAGTGCCCACTATGTATGGAACCACTGGAGATCGATGACGTCAACTTCTTCCCCTGCACCTGTGGATACCAGATCTGCCGCTTCTGCTGGCATCGAATCAGAACAGATGAGAATGGTCTCTGTCCTGCCTGCAGAAAGGTAGACCTCCATCATCTTCTAACTAGGTCTGGGTATCAAGTTCAATACTTTTTAGGCACCGACCGAATTGCCTCAATACCATCGAGTATCAAAAAATGCCTTGTCTTTCGGTACCAAAGTTTGATACCTAAAGGTTTTTTGTTAACGCCAATGACCCAATGAGCATGCAGCATTCCTGATGTGCCCACATCTAAAAGTGATTGTAATTGGCTGTGGTGATGTAAGTGGATGTAAGACGTGGACAAAATCAAAAGTGTGGCTTGATGCAACAGCGCGCAATGTAATATTTGCGACGTAAGATAATTGCTGCCAAGAGCGGCGACACGACAAACCTGGTGAAGCCCTTGACTGTGCATGGAATAAACTTCAGAGCAGAAAGTTGCTCCGTCTTTGACGGAGCCGGTGCAGTCATCGTCTCAGCGCCCTACTGCCATCGAGCTGCTTCAACATGCCCACCGTACGAGCAGTGTTGGGCAGTAGCGTTGCTACTAGTTTACCTACATTTCTCAGTAGCTCGGTGGCAGCGTCGCTGTTTTCTGAATCGAATCAAATCAAAGCTGTTTTATTGACCGAGTAGCTTCCACACACGCCACATTTTCCCAAGTATTTCTGAAGGATCAGTACGTGACGCCACCGCCACACATGGACCTGTATGTGCAGCCGGCGGAAGCGCTTCCTGTGATAGTGACATCATGTACTGATCCTTGGACTGATGTCTGCGACTTTGCTGCAGTGGATTAAAGACGCGTGCAGCTGAGTTTACTTTCTATTGTGATAGTTGTTGCCTGACCACCTCTTCCTCTAGTGAGGAGGAAACTTGTAGTGGCAGAAACTTGTTTCCATGAGATGAGAGATTTCTCTCTTTCTCTCAGGCCTATTGCCATGAATGTTTAGGTTGCAATGTTGCCAGAGCACAAATTCACATATATACAATAAAAAATATATAATTAATATACAATGAAATGACATTAAAAAAACTAAAGAAAGAGGAATAAAAACACAATATAGGTCTGTTACATTGAAAATATGTCTTGGTTTTGACAAGCAGCAGCATTTTTCAAAGGAACAATATCGATATCGAAAATCTTTGAACGATACCCAGCCCTACTTCTAACCCTTCCTCAAAGCCTGTTCAGCCTTTCACAATGTTTGCACAAAAACAATTGAAAGAGATTCAGTCATTTCAGGCCACATTTTCAGTAGTGACAAGCATGCACAAAAGAACAATGTTAAATCCTTTATTCAGGATACTCATACAGAAAAATAAACTAAATACAGGCATTTATTTAAGGATTCATGTTTAATTGAATCTTTACTTTTTCTAAAAAAGTAAAAACAAAAACAATTGCTTTCTTGAAATGAATTAATTAATAATTACATCCACATGGTGGCTCCGCTTTAATCATTGTTGACCTTTCTCTCTCTGCTCGTCTGCCATTCACCGGTCTTGTGTAGAGTTTTGCGTGCAGGTTGCGCTTCCTCGCGGGTCTATTTCAAGTAGCCGACTATTTAAAAACAATAAAATATTCTTTGTGTGGTTCATCAACGGTGATAAATATACCGAAAGTCCCGCAAGGTGCGGACAACTCGGCACAACACCAGGGAAGCTGGAGCTCCGTCCCTTCTGCCACCACACACATACACGCTAAGCCTACACATGCGCACTGACAAACCAGGGTTAGAGTTACAATTTTGGATTTATTTACGCACTTTAATAACATTTATTGAAAGTTTTTTTTTTTTCTTCTATTTACAGCATTAAACATTGAAATGTATATTATAATAGGCTGTATATTAACCTATTGGGAGAAAACTGGTAGTTCTATGTAAAATCAGACGTTAAGCACCCCCATATCGCCAAAATGGAAAAGCTGCGAAGCTTCGACTGTGAGATTGACAGTTGAACCAGGCTCCGCCCATCGAATCTTTGACCATTCGGGGTCAGCCCTGATGTATACTATTTTTTTAAATCATGTTTTAGTTGTCTAAAAGTCTGGGTATTTTAGTCAAAAGAAAATCAAAAGTATTTTAGTCTTTTCTAACTCAATAGTATCATTTTGATTAGCATTTTGGTTAATCTGCTCTAACCAAAATAGAGAAATTTATCACTTTAGTCTTTATTTCACTTATCTCACATATATTTAAATTGTTTTGTAAAATTTTTTTGCAAAGGAGACATTAACTTACCTCAATGCCTGGGTGGTTAGCCTTGATACGCTGCTTCAAGTTTGTAGTGTGTTTTTCGAAAAATCTTATAACCACATTGCTTGCTGTCTGATATAATTAGGCACTCTGTTTTTTTGTCCACCTCACTGTATTTGAAATGGGACCAAATATCTAATATCTTTCTCCCTAGCATGTTGTGTTCATCACCACAGTTCGCATCCTCCACAGTACAGTAACGTTTTCCTCGCTCACCAGGCGTCGCCCCGGTCGGCCAGTATTCAAAGCACAGGAAGAAAAAAATACTGCTGAATAAACACTGTTCAAGTGAAAATTCAGAGGGAGAAAAATCTGGCCTGTAATATTTTCTCTCCTCATTATACTGACAAAAAGAGAGATTTTATTAACGTTTTTATTTTATGAATTCCATTTTACATGTTAATATAGTCACAGTCAGTGTTTAAGTACATTGTCACCGTCTCGTTTTAGTCACAAATTTGTCACGGGGAAAAAAAAGGTTGTTGACAAATATACTTTAGTTTTGTCTGACGAAAGTAACACTAGCTGTGTGATGTGTTATTTTGAAGGGACAGCATATTTACACTGTTCTACAAGCTGGACACTCGTCACATGAAAATATATAATATTGATATAATCAAATATTTACAAAAACGTAAGGGGTGTCCACACGTTTGTGAAATACTGTGCAGAGGAATTGCAAGTCACTTTGGATAAAAGCGTCAGCTAAAGGAGTATTTCATTTATTTATTTATTATTATTTAACTTGCGTCTTATTCTGATGTGCACTCACTTTGGCTTTTTCCTGCTGATAAATTGGTTTAGATAATCACTTGCATCCAACCTGTTTGATAGTGTTTATCGAAAATGTTTTTGAGTATTATTAGCATATTATAACTGATACAGATAATGATAAAAAGCTCACTTCAACCTTGTCCGTACATTGCTATTGTCAGTTCTCCTGACTGTTCTGCTAGCTGTTTTTACATCATTTCAAACATACTCATTCTCCTGCAGAGTGAACAACAGTAGCCTTCAGGAGTCTAAAATCAAAATGGCAAAACTGAAACTTTCCATTCCAACTTCAGTTGACACTGCCATACTCAAATAGATGACTTTCACAATTGTTATTAACTAATCGAACAGCACAGACTGTTTGATATCTAACAGTGGTAGAGCATCTGATTGCGGATGTTTTCCTTGAATGGTGTGTGTGTGTGTTCTGCAGGCGTACCCAGAAGACCCAGCAGTGTACAAGCCGCTGTCACAGGAAGAGCTGCAGAGAATAAAGAACGAGAAGAAGCAGAAGCAAAATGAGAAGAAGCAGAAGATCACAGAGAACAGAAAACACCTGGCCAGTGTCCGAGTGGTCCAGAGAAACCTGGTGTTTGTAGTGGGGCTGTCTCAGAGGCTGGCCGACCCTGAGGTGAGACACACACACACACACACACAGACTCCTCATTTTTGTTAAAACTGTTGTAGTTGTATCATATGCAATGGAATAAACATTAAATGAATGGAATGGAATTGTACAGCAGCAGTTTAGTCTGCCAACACCTCCCACACTCAGCACTCATGGAAAACAACAGCAGCAGCGAGGAGTCTGTGCCTGATGGCGTCTGTGATGACGTTACATGCCATAAATATCCTTGAACATATTAATCATCTTCCCAGTGCCAGGCTGTCTGAAGGTACCATAGCAAATAAGTCAAGGCTTCGTGTCTGGGTATGTGAGTGTCTCTTGTTTTTTATGTGAATTGTCCAATGAGGACTACCCAAACTGGCGTGCATTCTGTTAAACACTTAGCAGGTTCAACAGGGCATACACACCCAATGACTTCCTTCCCCAAACTATTTTCCATTCTGGCAGAAGGGTTTACTATAGATATAATTACAAAATATACTTTGAGATGTGGTTGAAAGCTCCACAGACAGGTAGTGAGTAGACTTTGGGTCCATGCTTTAGATTGGTTCAGTGGATTGTGGGAACATGAGGGAGCAGCAGAGTGTTCTGCATGTGTGAGTGGTAGCATTGCAGAAATCAGTGTTTTTTGTTTTTCAGTCAGGTTGGATTCCTCATCTGTGCTAAAATCATCAAGTGTGACTGAAGCCAGCAACACAGTCAAGTTTATATTCTCCCGAATACTGTGTGCAGCTTCTCGGTGCACACTGCTGTCTCACCTCTGTTTCCTCATTGTCTAACAAGATAACACGAGAGCCAAGAGAAAACTGTCTCTTTGTATTCTTTCTCTCTGTTTATGTGTGCCTGTCTTTGTGGTTTGGAGGTAGAGGGTGGGAGCCTGAGCAGGCAGGACAGATCTAGTCACACAAAGGCTACAAAGAAATGTGCCCCCCCCCCCCGGCTTACTGCCGAGACTGAGGAGAATTTCAAAACCAAGAGTCCTGCCATCCGGCTTAGAGTACTGACACCTACACAAACACTTCCTCTGCATTCAGACAGTTGGTCTGCATTCAGTAGATTATTCGTAGTAGTTTTGAAATGTTTATGGCAGCTCTGTTCTGCGTCTGTGCAGAAAGCCCCAAAAGTCGTTGGAGCCCCCTTGTGTCAGGCACCAGGATAAGGATGATGATACGTGATTATGACATTGGAAATGTTGTCTTCTGTGTTTTAACAGGTTCTAAAGAGGCCAGAATATTTTGGGAAGTTCGGGAAGATTCACAAAGTAGTGATCAACAACAGCACGTCGTACGCCGGTTCACAGGTAAGTCTCTCCACGGCAAACAGCAGACCTGTCAGGCATTAATGAAACTAGATTTTAATCTAAACTCTGTCTCTGTTGCATTTTTTCCCAGGGGCCCAGCGCCAGTGCCTATGTCACATATATCCGTTCTGAAGACGCTCTCAGAGCTATCCAGTGTGTCAACAATGTGGTGGTAGATGGCAGAACGCTTAAGGTAAGTTTGAAGGATAAAAAAAAGTACATTTAGATAAAGGAGAGAGTGTTTAAATTCATAGACGGTTCGCCAGCTGAATGTTGAGTTATTGTTGTATATGTTTTGTGTTTTGCAGGCTTCTTTAGGAACAACAAAATACTGCAGTTACTTTTTAAAGAGCATGCAGTGCCCCAAACCCGACTGCATGTATCTACATGAACTGGGGGATGAAGCTGCCAGTTTCACAAAAGAGGAGATGCAGGTAATTTGAGGCAGGGTAACTGTTCAGAGGACACTACTAAACTTAAGTCTTTAGGCTTGATGCAGTTGGCATTAAAAATTGCACGCCTTCATCTCTGAGTCATAACTCAGTCAAGTCTTAACTGACAACACACTGCTGGGGAAAAAAGTAATGATCTCAAATTTCCATTTTTGGTAGTTGTTCATTAAAGACTGTATAGTAAGCACTGGCTGCACAGGCTGTGATCGGGAGTAAATCAGCGGTTGGTCGGCAGTCGCCAGTCGTTATGTGTGAACTACTCAACGACGCATCACTGCCACATCGCCGAGATCTGCCAGATATCTAGCAAGCTAAATATGTGGAGAAGTCGGCTGACTCGACATCCACATCCAGCCAATGAGAGCAGGCAGCTACTTTTTCACTGCAAAACACTTTTTACTCCACTCCAGCTCTCTGTAGCTCAGACAATCCCTGCTCCCTTCGTGTGCTAATCCATCCTTTCACCCATATTCTTTGTCTTTATAATTGCCATCTTTATAATAACAAACAACAGCTGTTTTGTGTGCAGGATCGCTTTCACTGTTTCACCTGTGTGTTTTCTTGACAAAACGTGATTTGGAGACCAGCGTCAGGTGACACAGCCGCTGTCAGCTCATGTAGTGTGTGACCCCCTGTCACCGATCAGTCACGTAGTGTGAACATCACAACGACTTCAAGACTCCCGTCACAAGACGGCAAGTTGTGTAATGTCACGGCCATCGGCTGACGCTGAAAGTCGCGTAGTCTGCACGAGCCATTAGTAGTTGTACTATCTTTACAGTGCTGTCTGTCGGTATTACTTTTGTGTTGTGTTTCCATGGAAACAGCGCTCTCTCATCTGCCACTTTGCTTCTAGGCGGGAAAGCATCAAGAGTATGAGCAGAAACTACTACAAGACCTCTACAAAATGAATCCCACTTTCCTACAGACCTCAGCTGTGGCAGGGGACAAACTAAAGGGCAAAGCAAACTCTCTACAGAGGTATTCTAACAGCGGCCTTTTTCATTCTTTGTACTTGGTAGTACATTGCACTTTATCTCATGAGAGTGGCCTGTGTTTTGTACCATTTAAGTCATTGATAGTGTCAGTGTAAATAAAGATATGTTTGCTCAGCTTTATTTTAAAACTTTAGATCCAGTTTTGACTTTGTGTGATCCCTGTATGCTGTTCTGTCTGTGTACAGGTCTAACAGCTCCAGTAAAGATGGATGGCTGTCATTACAGCCGCCAGGGAGGATGAGCAACGGTCTGTCTTCCGACCACGGGAAGAGTCCGCCGTTGGATGGCTCAGACCCTGAACACTTGACCCCTGAGGGGCCCGAACCTGACCTCAGCCTTGGCCCTGTACAGGCCCTCTCTCCTTTCTCCTCAAACTGTGACCTTGCTAGGTAAACTAGAAAGGTTCTCAACTGTGCAACTCTGCATGAGCTTGATCATTTCACTGTGCGCTTCTCTCTGGATACAGTGGCTGCATTAACCAATTATGTTAATTATCCATTTATAAAGCACTTTAAATTGACTTATTGGAACGCACTAAAATGCATTTCAGCCAATCAGAGCATGACGAACTAAGTGATTTTAAATTATATGTTCCCGTAAATTCTCTTTGTTTACCTTAATGGCAGAGATAACCAGACAACCAGATTTAGCATCTGAATAACTTTTTTGCTTTAGACATGCTGAGGCATTGGTGCAGTTATGTGTTGCTTTCAATGCATTTGTCTTTTATTTACTATGACTGGAGTGCACTCAAAATTGGAAATTGTTCCACAAACAGTGCAGTTAAAAGGGACGGTTTGATTCTGGTAAATACACTTATTCCCTTTCTTTCAGAGAGTGAGATGAGAGGATTGCTCCAAATCTCATGTCTGTGCGTTAGTTACAGAGATGGAGCCAGGAGGCGATTTATTTTACTTAAAATAAAATATGGATAAAAACTGGAAGCAGGGGGGGGGGAAATACACCTCCAACTTCTCTAAAGTTCACTAGTTAGCATGTTGACTTCTGTACATTTGTTTGTGTACAGATTGAAAGTGTTAGATAGTGAGCTTTAGAAGTGCTGGTAGCAATATCCAGGCTAGCTGATTTCCCTGCCACCTGTTAGCTAGGCTAACCCCCTCCAGTTATAGCTCCATATTTAAAGAATGAGAGGTGGTAGTATGGTCTTTTCTTATAACTCTCAAGAAGAATTTCCCCAAATGTAAAATGTTTTACTGTAACACCTGACTGTTGGAAATTACTTTGGTATTGGTGAAGTGGGTGCATTTTATGAATAGGCCGTCTGTGACATTACCCACCGCAGGGGTCAGGGTCATCACTTCCCAACCCACAGGAATGTTGTTTAAAAATAAAGTGGGGGTTCTGGGGGTCCTCCCCCAGAAGAAAAAAAAATTCATTTGAATACCATTTTATGCATTTCTACATGCATTTATCACACATAGCTTCTTGAAAGCAACACATTGCGATTAATCACGCTTAGTTCAATCATTCTGCCAGAAAAATGGTAAATAGGCCTATATATCAGAAAAAGAAATTTCACACTCTGCATGTTGAACCCATAACCCTACTGAACGTCACATGCTATACTTTGAAGGATATGATTGGTAAGACACATTTTTAGCAACAGGCTTTTATTAGAGACAGGCTTTTATTCAATGTTACCTGCTTCCCAGTTAATTCTAACTCTAACTCCTCTAGAACAGAAATACTGATCTCTAATCAGTTCCAGTCCTCCCACTTCCTCTGTTTTTGCGATCCTATGAATTAAACACTTTTTCACATCAAAAGTCTTCCGGCCTGACTGTTATTGGTAGGCGTTTAAAAACCTACTGAAAATCTGGAGTTTCATTGACAGCTTAACCTTGCTCGGGCAAATTGAAAACTGAAAAAAGAGAACGTGAGAGCAGCAGAGTGTGTATGATGTGACTCAAACATTATGCTGGATTTACCATGTGACAACATTGTTTTAGGCTACAGGTCATTCTACCCCCCTCAGTGTATTTTAACTGGCCTTTATGTGTTTGAGCTAGCCAGCCCCCAGCTTTTATTTGAGACTTGGCCATTATTCATTACCAGCTTTTACATGAAAATTTACCATAACTGTGTATTGACGCTTTTTATTTTTATTTTACAGCCCCAGCAAGACACTGCCAGACATCATCAGTATGGGCAACGGTGAAACCTCACAACTGGTGAGAAATTGACTCACTTGAATTACAAAGTCTCGTAAGGCACGGTTGTTGTACATTCTGATCTTGATGCATCTTGTACATGAAATTGACTTGGGGAAAAAAAGTCTGAATCAATAATCTGAAAATACTGATAGCCATCCTCTGTATCTGCGATCATGACCTATTTGAATTCTGTCTCGTTTTTTGTTAGCTATTTTTATATGTCCATATGTCTGTTCATGTACATGACTACCAGACTAAATAAAATATTAAAAAAATAAGTAAGAGGCTCTCCTCTGTTGTGTCCTGTAGGTCCAGAGCAGTGACTCTCCATCGCCCCCTCCTGGCTTGATTAAGCCCAGCCTGGCGGTTCCCATCAGTGTCACAGTCCACGCAGTTCGCTCCCCCTTTGAGCTGGCTGCTGC
Organism: Micropterus salmoides; assembly: GCF_014851395.1. Taxonomy (NCBI): domain Eukaryota; kingdom Metazoa; phylum Chordata; class Actinopteri; order Centrarchiformes; family Centrarchidae; genus Micropterus; species Micropterus salmoides. The sequence continues at coordinate 2,495,304 of NW_024041484.1, forward strand.
AGAGTCCCAGTCACTGTTCTCAGACAACAGTAACTTCAGGCATCCAAACCCGCTCCCCAGTGGACTGAGCGGCTTCCTCAGCTCCCCAGACAGCAACGCCGACTGGCCCACTGCACCAGAGCCACAGAGCCTCTTCACCTCAGGTGGGCCTGACAGAGGAAGTTTGTGTCAAGCAAGGGTCGCTGCTGGGTAATCTTTCTGCTGATGTATAAAACATCTCAGATTGTCTTTAAAAATTGCATGATATATAAACATTGATGAGTTAGTGTCTGAACTTGACACCTCATTTCCATAAGCCAATTGAAACATCTGTACACAAACTCATTTAGAGTTCTGAAGTAGTGCAATGACTTTTTCTTTGACAGTGAAAATGACAGTTTTTTACGGGGAGTTGCATGCAGATGGAGAAACTGATGTGTCCAGTTTTTACCAGATTTTCAAAATGGAAATGCAGATATTAGTCAAGCTGTATGGACAGCAGCCAACCAGTTTACAAAGAAGTACTAATAATATTAGTGCAGTAATACTTCCAGTGTATTTGCATCAAAATGAGGATTAACGTTAGGATTAGAATCAAATCTGTAAATCAACTGGATCTAAAATACTACTCAAATGGTCTAGACCTAAATATACAATGTATATACCACTGTTGTAATAAAGTCTAGGGCTGCTGAACCTCCTCCCTCTGCCACAATATGTGATTTCACTTTTGGCTTGCTTCAGGAACCCTGTGAATTATGAAGCTCCGTGTATCAATGTTGAATCATTCAACAGTAAACTATTAAACTCTTGACTGCTTCTCTGTGAAGGCTGCTCACACCTCATCCCCTGTGTGTGCAGATACCATCCCGGTGTCGTCGTCCACAGACTGGCAGGCAGCGTTTGGCTTTGGCTCGTCCAAACAGCAGCAGGAGGACGACCTGGGTTTCGACCCCTTCGACATCACTCGCAGGGCTCTGGCAGACCTCATAGAGAAGGAGCTCTCTGTTGAAGACCGCTTCAGCTCCCCTCTGTCACCCGGCTCCTTCCCCCACAGAACCCACAGGCCCCTTTTAAACAAAGGCCTCGGGACCCCAGGGGGGCTCCCACTGCCAAACCACCTCCCGCCCTTTCACCACACCTCCCAGCATCAGCATCCTCAGAGGGGAGGCTACAGCTTCAGCTTTCCCACTCACCCTTCATCCTCCAGCTGCTCCTCCTCATCGTCATCTTGTGGGTCCTGGATGGGTTCCACCTCATCACGTAGTAACTTTGTGCATTTGAACCATACAGCCTGTCCAACAACCTCACACAGTAGCTTCTTGGACTTGACAGTGCTGCCCGGACATCACAGTACTGGGCTTGGAGGACTCCCCATCACAGGTAAGGCTAGATCAGGGAGACGGGGTCTGGGAAATCTGACCTGTGCACATATAATGGTGTTTAACTTAATGTAGATGTGAAAAGTATAGTGTTTGTTTGTTTCTAATCATCCTAGCATGGCCATTAACAGATATATAAAGAAGTCTGGCTTGAAATGTTAAAAGAGTTCAAACAAATGGACTATATTTGACTTTTGCGATGAGGATTGCCACACCCAGCCTGGTGATGTGTGCCTGTTTGCACTGGCACACATCACCTTGGTTGAAGAGGTGATGTGTGTCAGGTGGTAAAGCTGTGACGACTATAGCGGTGTTGTCACAGCTTTTCCACCATGAAACTACAGCCATAAGACTGTTTTTGTTAGTGCCATAAAACCTCCCCAGAGGGCTGCCTTTCTAAAAGCATCGTACAGTTTTCATCTGTCTCAGCCTGTCTGAGGAGTTCTACTAAGGCTATGCACAATCAGAATTAGAAACACAGAATGCAGTGTATTTTCTACAAAGTTAGTCTCTGCAGAAGAGGTAGAGAACTGGAAGAACGAGTATGTTATTAATTGTAGTGCATTGCATCATGGGTAAACATATGCTCATTTATTGACCACTTGGTGGCAGCACATCATTTATTGTAGCTATTATTCCAGTCTGTTTCTGAGCATCTTTTCACATCTCCAAACACAGGCCCGTTCTCATCTCCACAATTTATGTTAAACTTTAGCTCAACACCTGCTCTGGGAGCAAATCGCCCACTAAAGAGCAGATTCAAGTACTGAAATACAAGTCTGGAAGTGTTTGTGATAATAAAAGAGATATGGTGGGGGCGTGGTGGAGCTTGGCAGCAGCTGACTTAAAAATTCATTCAGGTGCAATTATGTACCAAGAGCTACCCATAAATCATCATTTATCGCAGTCCAGATGGTGTTGGACTGGGAAGGAAATGTGAAATGCTGTTTTACCAGGGAGGTCAAACAATGACTCAACATTAGAGAGATGCATAAAGGTGTGTGTGAAAGTGATATATATTTGTGTTGGGCAATGATAATATTTTTTAAACGATAAATCGCATGGTTTTCTTGCAATTAATCGCGATAAATTGCGTAGTTATGCACAAAATTGAATAATGAATTCTAAAGTAGTGTATTGCGCACTTTTAATTTAAATGTACTGCTATATAAAAAAAGTGCAATAACATAAATGTCAACTTAAACATTAATGTAATCAAATATTAAACTACATTTGACACTGCTAGTGCATTAACTTTTATCTAGCTTGTTAAAACAACTTACCATCAGAGTCCAGTTTTCTTGGGGTTTTTTTTTTTTTAACAGGTATAAGCAGAAACATTTTTCTTCCATCAGGGAGCAGCATATGGGATATATGGATGCTTCGAAACCCATCATAAACAATAACAAAGAAACAACTCCTAGCTCAGTGTTCTAACATCTGCAAACGTTGTGCTATCACAACTAGAGATTGATGAGAAATATGCTACGGCAAGGGGGAGCCAGGACGACAGGTCAGTGGGGAGATGTTATGATCATCATCCCCACACTCAGAGATTGGGTCCCAAGCCCCAACAACAACAAGCCCTTACGGCACAGAATCACTCAACTTAAGGGCGGCTGACCTACGATTGAAGATCAAAACCAAGCTGGACCAAGTACAACGACCAAGATTGCCAAGGCTGGACCCCCCAAGTACAACGACCAATATTGCCAAGGCTAAGTGACAAAGTACCCTCTGAAAGTCTGCTAGAAGATGTGAATGCAGCACTACATACTATCCCTACTAAAGCTATAACCGAGACCAGTGAGCTGATGTACGCTACAGCAACAGTGATCCTATAGATGCTTGGCTATAAGATGAACACCACAAGCCACAAAGACCATTATCCCTCATGGAGTAGAAGGCTAGAGGCCAAGATCAAGGCAACACAAAGAGAGGTTAGTCAGAGCTACTGACAGGTGCTTCCTAAGAACAAGCTGTCGATACCTGAGGCTCTGGAAACTGCCAAACAAAGACTTAGCACTCTGGCTACCCGCCTAAAGAGATACAAGGAGAATAAACCGGATGTTCTCCACCGAACCATCCAAAGTGTACTCTCAGTTGCAGGGTAATAACACAAGATCAGATCCACCCAGGGCTGAGACTGAACAGTACTGGAAGAACATATGGGACAAAGAGGCATCCCACAACACCAATGCTCAGTGGCTAGTGGATCTAAGAACACATAACAGAAATCTCCCAGAACAAGATCCAGTAACCATTACAACGGCAGACATCCAAGAAAGAGTGGCAGGTATGAAGAGCTGGAGAGAGAGCACCAGACCCTGACATGATCCACACCTATTGG